>NC_057833.1:11097500-11697500 GCF_910594005.1 Cervus elaphus | reverse complement strand
TCATGGCCCTCTTCCATCTCCAAACCATCAATGGCTTGTCAAGTCTCTACCATCTTTCTGGTTCTTTCTCTTCTGCCTCATTTCCGCTTACAAGGACTCACGTGATTACATGGGGTCCACATGGAGAATCTGAAATAACCTCTCTATCTCAAGTTCAGCTGAATCCTTAATTCCATCTGCAAACTTAATTCTTCTTTTCCATGTAATATAACCTAGTCACAGGTTCTGGGAATTATGGACATGAACACCTTGCAGTATTCTACTTACCACAAGTGTTTTTTTGAAAACACAGCTCAGTGATAGCTACTCCTGAGGGCTATGCATGAAACATGAGCAGGATGGGCCACATGAATGAATGTAGGTCAGTGTGACTTGGGGCTTCTCCATAGACCTGCCCTTATCATACCTGCAGCATATATCAACCACAGTTCAGCTACCCTAACTAGGGTGACCGCTTTTTGTCCTTATTAAACTTCTCTGCTGTCATATATATGATCTCTTTCTTTCTTGAAATCTTCCATCCCTCAAATCTTCTGATCCCCTAATCTATCAGCTGTTGTAGATGTGTCCTGACTTTGACCTTTTTCAAGGTCTCCAGACCCAAAATGATACTCTCATCTACATATTAGATGGCAATAGGTGGACAAATAAGGGGCTACTTTATTTATGTCTGAACATTGTCTATCTGCTGGTCAGCATATTTTATTGTGACCTGGAACTATCACATTAGTTATACCAATTGGTCCTTAACTTGACCCAGCATAGACCTTTCTCAAAAAGTAGGCATGAAACTTCCATACTTTTTCTCTCCATTGATTTAAAGGCTGTGGACTTCCAGGCCACTGAGACTGACCTCAGTCTACTCTCACTTCAGCAAAGGAAACTTCATGGCATAGGAGAACCAAGATGGTGCTTATGAAACCATGACAGGTAAATGGGTTAGAGACACAAATTAGTGGAATTCTTTCCCTCACACCCATCCTGCACTGAGATCTAGGCAGGCTGTCAGTTTATTTTAGCCCCCAGGACCATTCTTGAATCAGTGATATTCTATGAGATATTGTGGTGCTGACATGTGTAGGCTGTCCACTCTTTGCAAAACATTTTCATGTTTGGTCAATGAGGTGATGCTAATTGGCTTTCTCTTGTACCTTTCCTGAGATCTTTCATTCTGTTTCACTTCTGTACCTGTTTTGATTAATATTAATTCCAGGGCTAGTCCTTGATAGCACATATTAAAACAAAGCAAACTCCAACCATACAAAACACCAGCACGTTTCCCCTGATTCTGAGATTCCAGCTCATTTTCTCTGAAAGCACATGATATTCAGAGTAAACATCTCTTGAGAATACCAGAAATCTTGCAAAAATCCCCATCTTGGCATAATTTTGTTTTGATTTGTATAGGAAATGTGAGAACTTTAACTTAATTTAAGACGGAAATGTAACCTATTTACAATATCTATACACCGTAGATGAATAATCAGTTGTCATTCTCATGTGGTGCAAATGCATCTCCCAAGTTTGAATTCTGAGGATTTCTCATTTTGCAAATCCCTGGAGAAGGAGACCCTCAAGAGGAAAGGAAGGAGCAGCAAGAGGCAGCAAGCGATTGTGTGGCCCACAGCTAATCTGAGCATCAGTGATACCCTAAGCAGTATCCTGCTGCCACCTGTAATGAAGAACATGCTTATTTCTAATTTGTAGCATTTCTCCCCTTCGTGATTATACAAGATGGGTTCATTCATTATTTATCTGGTTTGTCAGACAGCACGGCCCTCCAAGTGTCAGGCTTCCTTGTTTCTAGCCAGTGAGTTTGTGTAGCAGCAGTGAAATTTCAGAATGTTCAGATCAGCAAGCTCTTGTCTGCACCTGATTCAAGTTAGATAGACTAACTTAACAGCCTTAAAATAATTCTACATTAAGCAGCAGGAGACCTTTCTCCATTTTTCCTTATTATTGGAAAATAAATGGTCTAAAAATCATTTCTTTTCTTCCAAACTGTACCTGATTTGAAAGGAAGTGGGGGAAAGAAAATGATTCCTCTTTGCCTACACTGAATATCTTAGGAATCAGAAATAACAAAGGAGATATAACTCCAAACTTACTATTAAAAAGTCAGTATTTTAATGCACTTACACATATGTGCACACCCACATGAACATACACATACACACAATGATTCTTGCTTTGTGGAGCTTGAGCAATGTTAACCAGATTGTGATATCGTGTTGTCAGTGAAAAGAGTGCTGTACTTGCCGATGAAGGTTCAGATTGATATGATTCTTAGGCAAGGGACTTGAACAAGAGATCTGTTCGTGGGTCATGTGGCTGGGCTCCAAGACTCAACTGAGAGTAGAAAAAAGTAATGCATTATGGGAAATAGACACAGGTACTATGCTTCCCCAAACAGTAATTATTATGTAAAAGACTGAGAAATGGATTCTAGCTGGTTATCAAGTCATTTGAGTGAGCACTGGAATTATTTTTCTTTTGTAACCACCTAGTTTTTGAGGAAGTGGGTAAATAAAAGGACTGGGTGATTAAGTCTTGAGCTAAATACAATGAACAAATTTCCATCTATGCCTGTCGAGATGGTTTTTTTTTTTTTTTTTGAATAAAGGTGTCTCTTGACTTTTTCTTCTACATATTAAAAGAAATCTAGGACTTTTGTAAACCAAGAGATCTCTGGACTGGTTCTTGCCCCTGAGTAAGAAATGCCTGCATACATGGTGGGAAAATCATTTACAATTATGATTTTTGGGCTAGCAATATCCCCAGAGAGTATTTCGGAAAAGAGAAACCAACAGTGGTATGAGTCTGTTGAGGGATTATTTATATGGGCTCATCAGCCAGTAAAAATTAGTGGACACTAGATAGAGACTGAAGCTGGCCCTGGGACAAAGAGGGCAGATTGCAAACTATTGGGTATATGCAAGAAGTCTCATTGCCTAAAGAGTGTAGTAGAAAAACCTTGACACAAGCTGCCAAAAGTTTCATCCCCTGAATTTAAAGGAAATAATAATTTCTAGTTCTACACCAGTGGTTCTCAACAGCTGGAGGGAGAGCAATTTTGCCTTGTAGGGGATGCCTGGCAATATCTGAGGACACTTTTAGTTGTCACAATTGGGAAAGAGAGCATTGCTATGAGCCGAGAAGGAAAGAGAAAGGGGTTGGGGAAGAGTTAGACAGTCTTTGCCATAACCTCACTGAGCATCAGTTTTCTTATCTCTATGAGGGACATCACAACAGATACCTTATTTAGTTGTTATAAATACTGAGATAAGGTATGTAAATTGCCTTATCACAGTGCCTGGCACATAGTAATACCTCAACAAATGATCAGTATTATTTGCATTATTGTGTGATTCTTGGTAATGATATTTCAGTATCAAGCTGAGGGAAAATGACTTGAGAAATTGAGGAGGCGGGTGCATTTCAAAATGCATTTCTAACAACCCCCAAGCAAAGGATGCTAGTGAAAAATTAAGTGAGGAGGGAAGTGAGTGTGGCAACAGTGGAAGCTCCTAACTGAATCCTATTTAGTAGATTTTCACAAAACTCGGAAGGATATATTACCAAGGAAAGCTTTTTTAAAAGAATATAAAACTAGAGGAAATTCTTGATGACTAAAGCCTAGAATAACACTGTTCAATGGAAATGCAATGTGAATCCCACTTACAATTTAAAATTTTGTAGTAACCACATTAAAAAATTGAAAAGAAAGAGGATGATTAACTTTAATAACATATTCTACTTAACCCAACATATCAAACATATGATCACGTCAACATGTTACCAATATAAAAAATTATTAGCCAGATATTTGCATTCTTTTCTTCATCAAATTCTCAAAATTGAGGGTGTATTTTAGACTTACAGCACATCTCAGTTTGCACTTGCCATGTTTCAAGTGCTTAATAGCCAAATGTGGCTGGTGGCTACCTTACTGAACAGCAAATATATAGAAGATAATTGTAAAAATGTCAGAGATGACAAAAATAAGTCCTTAAGTCATGTCCAGAGTGAGGAGTGTAAGAAAGAAAACACAAACCTGCTGACATGGGAAGAAAATTTAACGTTCATGTTCCTTAATTTCTTTTTTAACTTACATCCTCCCATTTATGAAACTTATTACCCAGCAGGTATGATTAGATCTCACTTTAGTATAAGGTATTTGAAGGCAAAGTATGTAATAAACAATATGAGGAGATCATTTTGAGTGCTAATAATGAATTAAAGTTTCTATAGTTGAACTAAATATGTTTTAGGGAACAGAGAGACTCTTGAGTAGTTTGGAGGAATTGTGAGCGGCAACAGGGGTATGGAGAGACTAAGAATAAAAAAATAAGTCTTCTCAAAAGGAGGAGGACTTGTGGACTTGAGTGAAAACTTGTTGTACTTCTCTATTCTTTCCTGTGAGGACCTCCCTGGTGCCTCAGTGGTAAAGAATCTGCCTGCCAGTGCAGGAGATACAGGTTTGATCCCTGGAAAAGGAAATGGCGACCCACTCCAGTATTCTTCCATGGAGAATCCTATGGACTGAGGAGCCTGGTGGGCTACAGTCCATGGGGTCACAACAAAACAACAGTGCTAACTCCCCTGTGAAAGCTAACCTCTGGCCCTTAGGTTTCTCAACTATGGACTCAGAGATTGAATCACATGAAGTCCATGGCCACTTTATGTCTTAAGGTCTGAATCTGTAAACTCACCCAGACTTGGAGTTTGAACATCAAGAAAGGGAACAGATGATCACTAGGGTCCAGCAATAGCTTATGAAAAACAAATAACAGTAGCCTAATCCCATTTTCTCTTGTAAGAGAGTCTCTAGTCTCCCTTTGTCAGGGAAAGGCTAGGACATAGCACATTTGGAATTTGGTGAGAGGTTTGGAACTTGCGTTTAATGAGCACCTACTATTTGTGTGGCATTGGTGATCTAGTTGCTAAGTCATGTCTGACTCTTGCCACAGGATGCCAGGCTCCTCTGTCCATAGGATTTCCTAAGCAAGAATACTGAAGTGGGTTGCCTTGTCCTTCTCCAAGGGATCTTCCTGACCCAGGAATTGAACCCAGGTCTCCTGAATGGCAGGCAGTTTTTTTTTTTTTTAACCAACTGAGACACCAGGGAAGCACATATATTATTTATTTAATGTGAATTCAGCAGATGCTTATTGAGAATCTACTATGTTTAAGAAACTGAGAAACAGTAGAGAAGATGCTTCTTTAGAAGTGAATTACACAAACTTGATTATGGAATTATGTTGAAGGTATAAGAAAAGTATATTTGAGGAGTTACTTAACTTGGTCATGAGACATTGCAGGAGGCTTTCTCTAGGAAATGGTATCTATATGGCCACCCAGATATGTTAGTCAGGAAAGATGTTGAGGTGTGAGACTAGGAAAAAGATCTCAAGAAGAAGAAATAGTATTTTTGAAGGGTCAAAAGTTAGAACAGAGCTAATATGTTGCAGAGTAGTGCTTCTCAAACCGTATGTGCACATAAATGCATTAAAATGCAGATTCTGATTCTAAAAGTCTAGATGGGATCTGAGATCTTGCATTTCTAATAAGCTCCCAGGAAACGCTGATGCTGCCAGCCTGTGGACCTCACTTTGAATAGCACCAGTATCAAGTACACAAAGGGAGAGGTCAGAGAGATTGCTAAAGAGGTGTGCATAGGTTGGATCATGAAGGACTTTGTAAGTCATGTGAAGATTAAACAACATGCTACTGAAGAACCAATGGGCCAAAGAAGAAATCAAAAGAGAATTAAAAAATACTATGAGACAAGAGAAAATGGAAATAACCCCAAGTTTATTGGTTGCAGCAAAAGGAGTTCTAAAAGGAAAATTCATAGTGACAAGTGTCTACCTTATGAAATAAGAAAAGTCTCAAATAACCTCCAGAATCAAGAAAAAGAGGAATAAACACAGCCTAAAATTAGAGCAGAAATAAATAAAATAAAGACTAAAAAAAACAATAGAAAAGACCAACAAAAGTAACAGATGATTCTTTGAAAAGATACACAAAGTTGAAAAACTTTTAGCTAGACTCACCAACAAAAAAAAAGGAAGCCACATAAATGAAGTCAGGAATTAAAAAGGAGATATAATAAGTGATACCACAGAAATACAAAGAATCACAAGAGTCTAAAAAAAAAAAAAAAAAGAATCACAAGAGTCTACTATGAACAATTATATGCCAAAAAATTGAATGACATAGAGAAAACTGATAAATTCTTAGAAACATACAACTGAATCATATTGAACCATGAAGAATATAAAATCTGGACAGACTGATTACTAGTAAGAAAATTGAATCAGTAATGAAAAATCTTCCAACAAACAGAAGTCCAGGACCAGAAGGCTTCTGGTCCAGAAAATTTTACCAAGCATTCAAATAAGAATTAATTTAACTCTTTCTTAAACTCTAAAAAAAGGAAGAGAAAAGGAGGGAACTCTTTCAGATTCACTTTATGAGGCCAGCATTACCCTGATATTAAAACCAGACAAGGATGCCACAACAAAAGTGAATTATAGATTAATATCCCTGATGAACACAATGCAAAAATCCTCAATAAGACACTAGCAAACTGAATTCAACAATGCATTAAAACATCACGACCAAATGGGGTTTATTCCAGGGATGCAAGCCTAGTTCAATACCTGCAAGTCAGTCAATGTGACACACCACATTAAAAAAATGGACACAAATAATATGATCATCTCAATAGAGGCAGAAAAAGCATTCAACAAAATTCAACATCCTTTTGTGATTAAGGGAAAAAAAACCTCTCAACAAAGTGAGTATAGAGTGAATGTACCTCAGAATAATAAAGGCCACATATGACAAGCACACAGCTAATGTTATACTCAATAGCAAAAACCTCAACTTTTCTTTTGAAAATCAGAAACAAGACAAGGATTCTCATTGTCATCACTATTATTCAAGATAGTATTGGAAGTCCTATCCAGAACAATCAGGCCAGAAGAAGAATTAAAAGGTATCAAAATTGGAAAGGGAGAAGTAAAACTATTACTGTTTGCAGATGACATGAGACTATATAAAGAAACCCCTAATATCTCCATCAAAAAACTATTAGACTTATAAACAAATTCAGTAATGTTATAGAGTACAAAACCAACACACAAAAATTCTTTTGCATTTCTATACATTAATAACAAACTATCAGAAAAAGAAATTAAGAAAACTATCTCATTTACAACTGTATCAAAAAGAATAAAAGTACCAAGGAATAGATGTAACTAAGAAGGTAAAAGACCTGCATACTCAAAACTTCAAGACTTTAATGAAAGAAATTGTAGAAGACATGAATAAGTGGAAAGATATTTCATGCTCTTGAATTTAAGGAATTAATATTGTTAAAATGACCCTACTATCCAAAACAATCTACAACTTAAATTCAATCCTCATCAAAATTCTAATAGCATTATTCACAGAAATGGAACAAATAATCCTAAAATTTGTTTAGAACCATAAAAGATTCCAGATGGCCAAAGCACTCTTGAGAAAGAATAACAAAGCTGGAAGCATCATACAATCTAATTTCAAACTCTATTACAAAACTATAATAATTAAAACAATAAAAACAGACACATAGATCAGTGGAACAAAATAGAGAGCCCAGAAACAAACCCAAAATATACAGTCAATAAATTTATGACAAAGCCAAGAATATACAATGAGGAAAGTATAGTTCATTCAGTAAATTGTGCTTGGAAACTGGACAATCACATACAAAGGAATGAAACTGGACCACTAGCTTATATCATACACAAAAACTCATTCAAAATGGATTAAAGACTTGAACAAGAGACTAGAAACCATAAAATCACTAGGAGAAAACATAGGTGGTAAGCGCCTTGGCATAAATCTTGGTGATGATTTTTTGAATCTGACACTAAAAAAAAAGCAACAAGAGTAAAAATGAATAAGATTACATCAAACTATAAAGCTTCTGCACAGCAAATAAAATTATCAACAAAATAAAAAGCAATATGCTTTGCTTTTGGGATGGGTGGGAGAAAACATGTGCAAATTATATATCTGACAAGAGGTTAATATCCAAAATATGTCAAGAACTCATACAACTAAACAGCAAAAAGAGACAAAACAAACAAAAGCAATGCAATTAAAAAATGGACAGAAGATCTGAATAGACATTTTCCCAAAGAAGACATAGAAATAACTCGCAGACATATGAAAAGATGCTCAATATCATTAATCATCAGAAAGGTGCAAGTCAAAACCACAATGAGATATCAACTCACACCTGTCAGAATGACTATGATCAAAAAGATAAGTGTTGGCAGTGATGTGGAGAAAAGGAAACCCTTGCGCACTGCTAATGAGAATGTATATTGGAGCAATAACTATGAAAAACAGTACAAAGTTTCGTCAAAAAAAAAAAATAGAACTACCATATTATCCAGCAATTCTACTCTGAGTATTTCTCTGAAGAAAATGAAAACATTAACATGAAAAGAGACATTTACTTTCATGTTCCTTGCAGCACTATTTTTAATAGCCAAGATATGGAAACAACTTAAGTGTCCATTGGTGGATAATGAATAAAGAAAGTCAATGGAATATTATTTAGCAATGTAAAGAATGAACTTTTACTGTTTGTAACAACATGGATGAAACTTGGGAGCATTATACTAAGTGCAATGGGTCAGACAGACAAATACCATACGATCTTTTTCATATGTGGAATCAAAAACTCCAAGCTTGTAGATACAGAGAAAAATGGGGTTTTGCCGCAGAGATGGGGGTTGGGAAGTGGGTGAACAGGGTCAAAAGGGATAAAAAACAGACCTCCCAGATGGTTCTATGTGCGGCTGGGTTGCTTAGATTATTCTGAGTTGCCTTCCAACTCTGAGAGTTTGAAGTAACCTTTCATCATCCCCAGGTTCCTAATGTGTACATTTGTAGAGTGAAAAGCGCCCCCTCAGCCTCATGATAAGACATTTCCTCCTTTTCCAGTCTCCAGTTGCTAGTTTCTGGGGCATAGGTTCTTTTGTGATGCCATCTAGCGGATAGCCAGCTGCGTCTATGAGATGGTGTGGTGGGTCTTACCAGAAAGGCTTGTTAAATGGGAAAGTCATGCAGTTAACAACCACAAGACTCAGTGGCACAAAGGTCAACCAGCTTTTCCTTAATTGAAGAAAAAGCAAACAACATGTTCCTTATATAAACACCAATGTTTAACATTCAACTCAACCCTCATGATTCATTAAGGAAAGGAAATTCAATAAAGTTGGGTAGATGTGACTACAGGAAAAACTACCTCCAATGAATGAATCCAGCTGTTTTTAGAACTCTGAGTAAAAAAAAAACCAATTTTTGAAATAAAGTGCTAAATGTAGATGGTGACCATCATTATAAATATATTGTTTTTAATCCTAGAGTGACTATCTTTTGTATCTTAAACTACCGTGTTTCTTCAGTCCCATGGAATACTTATTAAAGAATCTCACTGTGTGAACTTTAAACTCTTAGGTCAGAAAGTGAACGGGGATGGCAAAGATGCTAGCTATTTCTGATTCCCAAAAATAAAAATTGGTTTTTAGGGGACACATTTTGTGGGTCAGAATTCGTGGGAAATGAAGTAGGCACAATGAGTTGATAGCAGAGAGAAGGCAGAAAATAATAGAAAACAGACGTAAGAACTGGAAAAGTGTAGCCGTCTGGGACCATTTAGTGAAGGGGCAGACAGTTCTACACACCTTAACAGTCCCTGGGGCATCCTTGGGTCAAAGGTCATGGTCTATTTTATAAAGCTTTCCATCCAAATAAGTTTTAAAAGATGCCACTAAATAGTGTTTGTAACTAAAAGGCATAAAAGGCACTTCGTGGAGAATGAACAAGGGATGCTTGGGAGGAGAGAGACATTTAGGGATTTAACAACCCTGAGGTTTTCAGAGGGATTGGAAACAAGAAGTAGTCGGCACTAACATTTACATTCTCTAACGTTACACAGCGCTAGGCACATTGTTTTCAACAGTCAGCTGTGGGGAAATTATAAAGAAAATGAAAGGTATAATCACACACTAAAAAGTGGCAAAGTTGCAGTTTAACCTTCTCAATTGCTTATTGATACCTAAGCAATAAGAGAGTGGCAGGCTTCCTGGCAGCTTTCAAGGCTTCCCCTTGGAATTAAGAGCAGCAGGCCCACTACTTCCTCTTCCAGCCAAGTCTTCATCCTGCTGAGCCAAATAAATACCATTGAGGTCATTTTCCTTTTCCCTCACTCTAATGCAATTAGGGACAAGAGGGTGTGAGCTTGGAAGATGAAGGCCGACAGCTGAAGTCTGAAGGGCTCTGTCAAGACTGCAGCAGTGATGCTGGCCTACCAAAAAGCAGGTCAGAGACTTAACCCAGAAATAGAAGCAATCCCCGAACTGATGGCTAATGAAGTGACAGTAGATGGGACCATGCCAATATCCCATCTACATTGTGAACTCGGGACTATTTTAAATGATGCTTACTGGTTCCTCCAATATCTAGGTGGGCTTGTGCATGTCATGTCTTCCTAGGTAACCCTGCAAATTTTGTAAAGAACATGCCTGGGATCATTATAATTCATTGCAGTTAATTATTCCATTGCTTCCCCCAGCGGAAGCACGTCGGACTTAGCAGAGTTCTTAGTTGCTCTTAAAAAATTTGTATGGTACTTTTAAAATTATAGTTCAGAAACTCAAAACTTTGAGGGAAAAATTGGAAGGGATCTTAAGACCATGTGAACTGGATGCAGCAAAGAGCAGAGGGTGTAAAGTTTATGGTAGAATACTTGATGTCTAGAAACCATTTCTGGTTTCTTTCTGTTTAATTTGCAGGGGAACTTTGTTATAAAATGTGTCAGGATACTATGTGACTCAACTAGATAGAATATTTCATTGAATTTAAGGGTTCATTGCAAGACTGAAGGGTGAAATCTTTTCTTGCTTTCTCTCTTCCCCTCTTCCCTTTTTGCTTCCTTCATTCTTTATACTCCCATCTCTTCTTCCCCTCCCCCCATTCCTCTATTCTCCTTCAAATTTTTTTGTGTGTTTTGATAAGCAATGTGTTCAGTCTAGAAGCAGAAATCTAGGTCTCTGATTTCAGGTCTTGGTATGATATGATCAGACTTGAGTTTCATAGATGGTGTCTGTGTAAGAGGTTTAGGCTGAACATTGGGCTAAGATGGTCAGACCATAATGTTGTGACAAGTGAGCTTCCTCATCTAATGTACTATAAAGAATCAGTCAAGATTTTGTATGCAATGCAAGTTATTATGTTAGATCTAGGTTTTATGACTTTTATTTTTGAAGGAAATGGTATTATTCCATTGGTATGCTCATGGACATCAATTCATGCTTTGCTTCTTTTGCTTCTAGTTTACCGTGGCACTCTATACATCCCTCATCCAAAACTTTTCATGGAATTGTTAACTATGGTAAAGTTAGAAAAATCTGCAGCAATTAGAGTTTGTTATCAATGATTTACTAAAAACCGTTATGCATTTTTTTCCAATGTTGTAAAAAATTATTTATCAGGGCATCATTAACTAGTTAGATCTAGTTCTTTGTTACAGAAAAGCAGCAAAGTTTAGAGGGAAGAGCATTGGTTTTGGACTCAGCTGGGCCAAGTTTTGAATTTTCTATGTGATCCTAGATGAACTGCTTATATTATCTGAGGTTCATTTTTTTTCATTATAAAGTTTGAACCACAGGGTCATTTAAAACTTTTAAAAATTTTTATACAACCTTTAAAGTTACTTTCCATTTACATTTATTACAAAATATTGGCTGTATTCTCCAGGTTGTAACAATACATCCTTGAGCTCATCTTCACCCAGTAGTTGGTACCTCCCACTTCCCCAACCTTGTGTAGCTCCTCCCCACTTCCCACTGATAACCATGAGTTCATTCTCTATATCTATGAGTCTGCTTCTTTTGTTATATTCACAAGTTTGTTGTGTTTTTTTAGGTTCTATGTATGAGTTATATCATAGAATATTTATCTTTATCTGACTTATTTTACTTAATATCCTCGAAGCCCATCTATATGATAAAATTTTGTTCCTTTTTATGGCTTAGTAGTATTCCATTATATATATACATATATATGCACATACACACATTACATCTTCCTTATCCATTCACCCATCAACGGACACTTAGGTTGTTCCCATGTCTTGGTAATTTTAAATAATGCTGCTATGAACACTGGGGTGCATGTATCTTTTCAAATCAGTGTTTTTATTCTTTCAGATATATATACCATAGGGTCATTTTGAGGATTACATTAAATTATTCATATAAAGCACTTTGTTAGTATTTGCCATATAGTAGTAGTGATGATGATGATGATGGTAACAGTGGTGATGATGATAGTATGATGATGGTGATGATGGTGACAATGATGTCAGTGAGGAATGTGTGGTACCTTTTGAGAGATAGTGTGGTAACAGTGGTTAAAAGCATAGATTTAAGAGCCAAGCTTCTTGGGTTCTATTCCCAAGAAGCTATACCAGTTACGTCATCTTGGAAAAGATGTTAGTTATCTTTTGCTTCATAACAAACTACCCTAAAATAAGTGACTGAAAACAACATTTATTATCTCATAGTTTTGGTGGATCAGAAATTGAGGAATATCTTAGTTGTGTCATCTGCTTCGTAGTCTCTCAAAGACTGCAGTCAAGGCATTGGCCCAAGGTCTGGGATCTCATCTGAAGCTCCACCGGGGAGGGATCCACTTCCAAGCTCACTCAGGTGGTTTTCTGGCAAGACTCTGTTCCTTGAGAACAGTTGGATTGAAAGCTTACATTCCTTGCTGGCTATTGGCTGGAGATTGCTCTCAGTTCCTTGTCCTATAGGCATTTCCAACAGAGCAGCCATCAAAGGCAGCAGAATGAGTCTGCTAGTAAGACAAATGTCATCTAGCCATGAATGTGACATCCCACTACTTTTTCTTCTCTGTATTCTATTTTAAGTGAGTCATTAGGTCCAGCCTTCCAAAGGAAAGCGATTACACAGTGTGTGAAAACCAGCTGGGGCCATCTTAGAAGTCACCTCCATAGCAAGTTACTCAACCTCGGTTCCTCAGTTCATCCACGTGTTAAATAGAATGAGTAATCGTAACTGTTTAATAGTGATATTGTAAAGATTAAACAAGTTAATATTGTTTAAAAGTTTAAAGTTAATAGACAAGTAAATATCTGTGCCTGTCACATAGTATGCACTCAATAAATGTTTGAGAGTATCTTTGAAAGATAGTACTTTATAGCTTTTCACCTATTAGCAAAGCATTAACCCAAGCTGCATAATAGCCTTTGTCACTCTGCATCAAAATGTGATTGTTGCATTGCCAGTTTATACCGAGAAATGGCAGCAAAGTTCACGGCCAGAGGGTGGTGTGGGCGCACCAAAGGAGTGCTGTAAAATGAACCTCAAGTCCAAATTCTGTTTTTCTCTTAATAAGATGTGAAGTGTGGGAAGGTCATTTTATCTCACTGGATCACTGTGTCTTTGTAGCTAGTAGCTACTAGCAGCTCCTGAATTATGGGAATTGCCCTAGGATGGGCCAGATTCTGTGAAATGAGTGCTTTAGATGGTACCAGGAGTGATATTTGTAATATTTAGCACCTGCTTGGGGCCAGGCGCTGGCCAATCAGAACAGGGGCTGCCATGAACATGGGCAGCCCTGCTCACGTGAACTGGCTGCATGCAGTCCCTTCTGGTCTCAGACATGTATGATCCCACAGGCCATTTCCAAATCACTTAACGATGTTGTGGTGCACACAGCACTTTAGTTTTGTTCCCCTTATTTGTATAACTTTACCAAGGTGGCTTACAAGCCAGAATCCTAAAACAATTTAAATAAAATTTAATATGATATGATTATCCTGTTCTATGAGTTTAAACAGTGTGAGCAAATGTATCTGGAATATAATCAAAGTATAAGGTTCAGAAGCTAATCCCATTAAGTGTGTTTTTTAAAACTCACCCAATGTTATTTCAGAGACTCATTACCAGAATGAAAGTTCTAAGCTGTGTTTGTTTCTTGCAGGCCTTCTGATCCTTCTCAAGAAGCTCACATGTGCCTCAAACAAAAATGTCACCCAGCAAGGTAACAATGTCATTGCTTCAGTGTGTGTTGTCTCCCAGGCTCCCTGCATGACCTGCCTCTTTTCTAATGCTTGCTAAGTACTTGAGACTTTCCTACACAGGAAGCTTATATGAAGCAATTAACATTTAATGAGAGGAAATCAACTGATTAGAATGCTTTTCGTGGTACTTTAGCTAATAAATGTTGTATATCCTTTTGACTGCATCTAGTCAGCATGTGGCCTCCTCTCCTGACTGCACCCGTTTTTTTCTGACCCCCGCAGTTCTGTCCCGCTCTAGGGCTTTCTGCAGTAACCTGGCTGAATGCTTTGCCTTAGTTAATTTGAGGAAACTTTTGGACCAAATTATTGAGATAAATATTTTGATTAAATTTTGCTTAGAGCAGTAAGTGCATGAAGCTTCTGAATCCAAATCAAGGCTGAATCGTTCCAACCAAGCTTGATGGAGAACAGCAAGAGTATGATGAAAGCAAAATCTGCCCAGGAGAGTCCCAGGCAGCTGAAAATGATTTTGCCTGTGTTTACGAAGGCAATTAGGGTTGTGCCCGTGCAGCTCTGGAGGCTCAAAGACAGGGGTGGAGAGGTGTAACATCAGAGGCCCAGGAGTACCCCCATGGAAATCTGGATCTAGCCTTTCAATATCTACTAGTAACTCCTGAACTGTGGGACTTGCCCTAGGATGGGCCAGATTCAATGTTCTCCAGATTTTTTGGCCAGGTGTTATCAGTGAAAAATTGTGGAGCAGCAGCCCCAATTTCTTTATCTGCATGCAATTCAGTAGTTACTGTTTCAAAGGACAATACTCGGGTGAGGTGCATTGTTGATGATGGTGAATGAGTCCACATTTTGAAGAGTCTTGATGATGTCTATTATGTTTGAATAAAGTGTCATGTTTTTTTCATGATATAGTAGTAGTAGTAGTTTGGTTGCTAAGTTGTGTCCAACTATTGTGACCCCACAGACTATAGCCTTCCAGGCTCCTCTGCCCACGGGATTCTCCAGGCAAGAATACTGGAGTGGGTTGCCATCCCCTCCTCCAGGGGATCTTCCCAACCCAGGGATCGAACCCACATCCTTCACATCTCCTGCATTGGCAGGCAGATTCTTTACCATTAGCACCACCTGGGAAGCCCAAACCTCCTTATATGTAGCTCTATATATCTCATTGGTTCTGTTTCTCTGGAGAACCCTAACTAATGCAACCGGATAACATAATGAATAAATGCACTTAAACAAGGCCATGTAAACTGAACTGGGTTGCGAAAGGAAAAAGAGAAAGAATTAATATGGGCTCAGCTCTCAGGCATGGACCTGCCACTTTCCCTCAGGACATGTTGCAGTGTTGCTTGTCTGGTGTGACATAAGAATGGAGGAGAGTACTGGTATTAGTCTATTCATTAGATGTTAGTAACACTTAACTTATTTCTTATTTTAAAATGGAATTACTATGCTAGGAAAGGTTATTATATTTTCTTCCCATTCCCCAGTGGGTTGTCATGAGCATCCTTCTCAAAAACCATTGGTCTAGATTTTTGTCTGAAGGCATAACCTGGCCACTTCTCTTTATAATGGAATAAGTCTTGAATGGTCTCATCTACTCCTGTCAGATCCCAGCTCTTTGACCAAACTTCAGAGAGCTGAGCTGGCACTGTATTTAGTCGGGAGTTTGGTGATCCCCTGCCCTGTGTACGGAGAATGTGGTTGCAGTCGCTGTTCACTTTAGTTCTGATCACCCTCGTTTCCCAGAAACCACAAGTGAGCTAAAAGTTCAGTGTGGCTCAGTCCACAGCAGGACCTCTACAAACAGGCACCTTCTACAAACAGTTACCTTCTTATGTAGGGTGATCAGAGGGCCCAAAAGAAGCCTCTTCAGTGTATAGGAATCTAAACTTCTCACTATTAGACATTTGTTCTCTTTTGCCATCAGGAATGAGGGTGTGGGTTTGGTCATCAGACAAAAGTAAGCTCAAGAGCCAAATAAGAGCTGCCAAATAATCCCAGCCTCTCTGAGCTTCAATTTCTTCCTCTTTTAGTGGGTATAACCATACTTACTGGAGTTTTGTGAGATTTAGGGATAATGTACGCCTAATAGTAGGTCCTCAGTACACATCGACTATTGTTATTCATTGTTATTTTTAAAATTGTTCAAATTCCTGTCTTGTAAATAGCATGTTCTCACATGCATTAAATTTTTATCAGAAATAAATTTTATTTGTTAGATATTACCTACACCCTAAGGCTGAAATGGATCACAGATCATGGACAAGGATCTACAGGAGGTTGGTGGGGAAGGACTGGCTATGGTATAGGTCCTAGAGGCTTGGTGAGACTCAGTGACTGACAGACATTGAGCCAAAGGTCTGAATGCAAAATGGAGCAAAAAGCGAAGCTAAGCCTCACATGTGCTTTGTGAATGTGTAACTTAGTATTTGTTGGGTGCCAGATTTTAAAGAACCTAGAATAAAACCAGAGGCAGGAGAGCAGAACATCTTGCCACGGTGTTCATCCTTTTATCATCCTGTATTAGTGAGAATAAGTAAAACTAGATGTTATAACAAATGAACTTCTGGTTGTAAGGCTTAACACAAATGGTTTATTTTTCACCCAATTCACAGTTCAGTGTGAGTTGATGAGCAAGATGCCTTCCACATGTACCTTCAGGGCCCCATATTCCTCCCTTTTCATGGAAGATCCTCTCAATTCAGTTACATGTGGGGGGAAAGCAAGGGTCACATTTGGGAAATATTTATGGGCAAAGTTTATAAGGAATGCATGGAACTTCTATTCACATTCCCTTTGCCAAAACTCAGTCATATGGGTTCGTCTAACTACAGAAGAGGCTTAAACGATATACTTATGTTACCACAAAGGAGAAAATAGAAATATTGTTGAATACTTGCAGTTTGCCATAAATGGCTTATAAACCTTTTGGACTACAACCTACAATAAGCGAGCACTTTCCTATCAGTACCCAACACACACACACACACACACACACACACACACAACTTGTGAAATAATGTTTGTTCCTACTACATATGACACCCTTTGATATTTTTCTATTCTATTGTATATCACTTAAAAATACTGATTGTGCTATGTTAATTCACAATCTGGCAGAGTGAAAAACACTATTCTGAACTGTAAGCCTGACTATAATATTTTACTAGTTATTACTAGAGGTAGATAATGAGGCCCTGCCTGCAGTGATCAGGATCTGGGTTGCCTGAAAGCACTTTCTGGGGGGCCCTGTATAAAAAACATTCTGTCCTCAGACAGCAGAATTCTGTGACACCACCTGCGTGGCATAGGGTTCAACATGGGATGAGACACGATGTTCAAACATTTCCCTTTCAACACAACAGCCTTGAAATGTAGTTAAAAATAAAGGCAGGACAAAACTAAACATAGAGCCCTGATGCCGGGTGAATGTTTCTCCTATCTCCCCCAACATTTATAAGTTGTGAAACAGAATGCCTTTCTCATTAGCTGTCCTTCATACTCCATATCTCCCTACCCACATCCAAGTGAGGAATTGATATACTTCAGATACCACTATTTTAAGAAAGTGACCCATGGACCAGGGAAACTGGAAAATTGCTTTGTAGGATGAATCATGAATGTACATGATTTGTACTCGGATTTTTACATTGCAGTGTAAATATGCAAATCTCTGGAGTTCATTACACGGAACTTGCTTGGTATTAGAGGTCCTAACTTCCTATGTGGGAATTGCACTAGAGGGCCTTTTTGAGATGGAAAAAATAAAATCAGGCATACTAAAAGAGTTTATATATATATGTTTTTGCTCTTTGCAGAGAAATTCTAGGTACAAGTCTAGGTCTTCTAGGTACCAAGTCCTATTTACATGTCTAAATCATAGAGTGCATGTGAAGTGACTTGTGCTGCATCTAATCTGGGAATACCCTTGCAAAACCCTCCCTGCTCTCCTTTGACGAGTCAGCTAGCCTTAGGAGAAAGTTTATTTTTCCTAGCATGGTTATAGTCTATTGTTGAATATTAAAGTAACCTGGCTTTATATATGGGTTGCTGGTTTTCTAATCTCTATAAACCCATTACAAAATGAACTACTAGGTGAGGGGCAACATAAAACAAAACCCAAATTGGCTATATAAAAATAACAGCAGTGTGTGTAATGAGTACAAGTTAGCTTTCACCTAACAAAACTTCACTTGAAGGTGTATACTTAATGAGTAGATGATTTACATCAATAGAAAGAGTCAGAGGTAAAATTTCAAGTGACTGAGATAGTCAAACCACAGAATCTGATGAGTAGAGACCCTGTGAAAGTTGCATCATGTGTCATTGTAGGCTCTGGGTCCCTAAGATGCACCACCAGGAAAATACTAAGTTACATCATTCTGGTCTCTTCTTTACATTAGATTTAGTATCATGGCAAATTGGTACTAAATGCTTTTAGCCATGCTGACACCAGTCTCTCTTTAGGGTAACTTCACTTGAGCCAGGCTAATCATCAATGCCTGGGATTTTGCCTTTATGATTAACAGCATTATATTCGGGGTTAAGTTGGCCCATTGAAAGCCTTCCTCAGGCTCCTACCTACTGAAAGAATAACACTGAACACTGTTGTCTCCATCAATGACAACATATTATAATGAGAATGGGGAAGTCTTCAGGTTAAGCTGAGAACCATAGAGCTTCCTTTGCCTTTTGGAGTCTTTAAGAAAAAATAAAACAACAGGAAATGGTAGCAGTTGATCATTAAAACTTTGAAGCTTTGATTGTATTTTTTCAAGTGATAAAAAGGCATTGAAAGTGAAAGTGTTAGTCACTCAGTCACCTCCAACTCTGTGACCCCACAGACTATATAGCCCACCAGGCACTTCTGTCCACGGATAACATACGCTTTATCAGTGAGCCTTTCAAGTGTCTAATTTAAGACATGAAGAAGTAGTCTATTGTTGAAATTTAGCATTAAAATTTTATTGTGCCCTTGTTCTCAATGGTCCATTCATTCATTCATTCACTTATTCAACAGGTATTTGTCAAGCTTACAATTTGTTAGGCTCTGTTCTGGGTGCAAGGGTACAAGTCAGACAAAACCCTTGCCTTCCAAGACTTCATACTCCAGCAGGCAATAGATGAACAAATAAAATGGGAAATATGTTAGTGCTGAAAACTGAGGAGAATAGTCAAGAAAGGAAGAGAAGTGAGAGTATGGGGTTGCAATTTGAGGCAGTATACCCAGGGGAAGATTTGATGATACGATGGCATTTAAGTAAAAAGCCTTAAGGCAGTGATAGACTGAGCCATGTGAAACCTGGAGGAGAAGGACAGTCAAGCACAAAGGTTGAGGTGGGGTGCGCCTGCTGTGTGTGGGGAACATCAGAGTGGTTGGTGAGTTGTCTAGGGTGAAGGTAGTGAAGGGATGGTTGGGGTGGTAGAGAGGTGACTGGGGCAGATCCTAAGGGTTCTGTAGAACTTGGTAAGTACATTGGCTTTTACTTGAGGGCTTCCCTGGTGGCTCAGAGGGTAAAGCATCTGCCTGCAATGCAGGAGACCCGGGTTCAATCCCTGGGTCGGGAAGACCCCCTAGAGAAGGAAATGGCAACCCACTCTGGTACTCTTTCCTGGAAAATCCCATGGACAGAGAAGCCTGGTAGGCTACAGTTCATGGGGTTGCAAAGAGTTCGACATGCCTGAGCGACTTCACTTCACTTCACTTCACCAAGCGTTGTGGGGAACCATTGGAGGGTTTTGAGCACAGGAATAATGGACATGCTTTTAGTATTTATAGGATCACTCCGGCTGCTTGGTGAGAATAGACCACTAGACCACTTAGGAGGCCAGTGCCACAGCCTAGCAGCCAGGAAGAGATGATGCCTGGGATTCAAGTAGTAACAGTGTGGATGTGAAGACTGGATGCTGGAGGGAGTCTGAAAGAAGAGCCACCCTGATTTGTTGATGGATTAGATATGGGCTGTGAGAGAACATCAAGCATAAAGGGTGCTTGTTGGGTGGGAGACTATAGGAGGAGCAGGTGTGGGAGAAGAGGGAAGCTCAGCATTAGTCCTGTTAAAATTGGGTGCGGATGTCCAGTAGATGGTTTAGCTGTGTGTAGGTGCATGCATGCGTGTGTGGGCCATCGCTCAGTCATGCAACCCCATGAACTGTGTAGCCCGCCAGGCTCCTCTGTCCATGGGATTCTTCAGGCAGGAATACTGCAGTGGGTTGCCATGCCCTTCTCCAAGGGGTCGTCCCGACAGGGATCAAACCCGTCTCCTGCATCTCCTGCATTGGCTGGCGGATTGAGCCACCTAGGAAGCAGGTAGTCGGCTGCATGAGGCTGCAATTCAGGGAACATTATGGTTTACCTCTAGGTTTTTCCAATCTGCTCGCATATCGGGCAGTAGAGCTATTGTAAATTAGGAGTGGAGCAGCTGCTTCCTCAAAAAAAGACAGTCTAAAAACTGCTTAAAGGTCAAGTTTCCTTTCCATAAAGAATAATTATTATGCAAGTGCATTTCTTAGATTCTCAACTTAATAGCAGGCCATCCCCAGCCAGTTGAATAATCACAAAGTTCTCTTTTTCTTTATTCTCTCTTTATTAGTGAAGTCTGTTTCCCAACACAGCCAAATTAGCATCTACAACTTCAGTTATTGATATAAAGATCTATGACATGGGTGTAGCCTCTTTGTCCATGATGCAATAATTTTGCCCTCGTTCATATGACTTCTTAACAGAACCTGTGAAGGGCTGTTCTTTGGGTTTCTGCAGGGTTTTGACAAACCTGCTAATTGAAATATAGTCAGCACCAAACAACTTGTCAGGAAAAGTGTTTTGTTCTAAACTGAGCCAGACAGGGCACCAAATGTGGGCATCCGAGGTGGCTGAGAATTCACACTCAGAAACATCAGAGAACCTGGGCCCAGCCCTTGTGATAAGACATACCACCAAATGACCGCCTGGCTATCTTGGAGAGTGGATTTTTTTCTTTTGTGTATGATAGGAGGTTGATGGATTGTGTCTGTTGCAGAGACACAAGGAGAAAAGGTGACTCAAATCCCAAAATAGCCCTTTTGAATGCATTAAGAGAAAACATCTCTGACACAGACAGGAAGAAAGGGAAGAGGGGGCAGGAATCAGTGACAAAATGTTCATAGTGTGCTGGTCACCAACATTGATTCACGTGAAGTTATTGTCCTCTGCTAAGAATGACACTGTCCTTTGCTTTTATGTTAAATTAGAAAACCCTCTAAAACTGTACAATTACCTGAAGATTAAATTGATTGTCCATTATCTTATTTTAACAACCTACTTGGTAAGTGTTTCCTATCATTTCTTGATCATTTCACACCCGGTTGGGGTTTGGAGTGGGTCATATGCACAGCTTGTTTTGATAATGTGGTGGTTATATATCGGAATTCTCCATAAAAGTAAGAATATCAATATTAAAGTGAGAAAAGAAAAAAATCTCATTTAAGTTTACTTTAAATAGACAAACAATATCTGAAAGAAACTTTAATGGGAGAAATTATCCCATTCACAAGACAGCAAAACCCATTACATGTCTCAAAGTAAGCTCAATAGGCAATGTGCAGGAAATTTGCAAAGAAAATCCATAAAGTAGTAAAGGACATGAAAGGAAAACTGGTAAATAGGTAGAAAGACTATAAATTTGACGCAGTTTTAATAAAAATCCCAATAAAGTTTCTTTTATTTTCCTGGAACATTTCTTGTTTATTTAGGAATTTGTCAAGAGTAGTGAGAAAAAATAGAAAAAGACTATTGATGGAGACGTGCCACATAGTAAAATGTATTCTGAAACTATAATAATTAAAACTGTACACTGTCAGCACAGACTAAAAATTTAGACCAATAGAACAGATTTGAGAAATAGACCTAACTTTATATTAATATTTCATATATGACAAACCCATGATTTAAAATCAATGGCAAAATGATTTTTCAATAAACAGTTTTAGGGACAGCTATCCATACCTCTGGGAAAAGGCTAAAACTGAATATACTCAATCGTCCTCTTAACAGAAAGGTGACTCAAAGACAAACATAAAAAAATGAAACAGGAATTCTAGAAGCAAACATTAAGGTTTGTTTATAATTTGAAATGGTGGAAGCCTCTCTAAGCAAAAAAACAAACCCAGAAGCCATAAAGTTAAAGGTTAATAAATTTTACTATCTAAAAATTATATTTTCTACACAGCAAAAATATCATTGTAAATACAGTCCAAAGACAAATGACCAACCAGAAAAACATTTAAAAAATATATTACTGACAAATGAAAAAAATATATATATTACTGACAAATGATTAATTTTCTCAATATATAAAGAGTTCTCTCAAAGCTATAAGGAATAGGAACATGAACTCGTGTTTAAAAATAAAGCTTTATAAATACATGAAAAGACTCCCACTCTCACTAATAATAAAAGAAATCCACTTTAACAGATAACATTTTTCAATTTTCAGATCGAGAAAGAAAAAAAATATGAGACAGAATCTAAGCACTCCTTCACTGTAGATAGGAGTACACAGTTGGTTTAATTGTTTGATCTGATTGTTTGTGGCCTCCCAAAATTCATGTTGAAATCTTAATGCCCATGTGGTGGTATTAGGAGGTATGGTTTTAGGGACATGATTAGGTCA
Organism: Cervus elaphus; assembly: GCF_910594005.1. NCBI lineage: Eukaryota > Metazoa > Chordata > Mammalia > Artiodactyla > Cervidae > Cervus > Cervus elaphus. Next base: position 11,674,718 of record NC_057833.1, on the reverse strand, counting down.
CGAGGGTGGCACCTTCTTGAATGATATTAGTGTCCTTATAAAACAGACCCAAAGAGCTCCCTTGCCCACTTCTGCCCACTTCTGCCCACTGTGAATACAGTGAGAAGTCTCAAACAAGGAAGAGGGCCTCACCTAAGCATGATGGAAAGTTAATCTTGGACTTTCCAGCCTCTAGAATTGTGAGCCATAAATTTCTGTTGTTTATAAGCTACCTGCTGCCGCTGCTGCTGCTGCTAAGTCGCTTCAGTCGTGTCTGACTCTGTGCGACCCCTTAGACAGCAGCCCACCAGGCTCCTCTGTCCCTGGGATTCTCCAGGCAAGAATGCTGGAGTGGGTTGACATTTCCTCCAATGCATGCATGCATGCTAAGTCACTTCAGTCGTGGCTGATTCTGTGTGACCCTATGGACCTAGTTGAGGTATTTTGTCATAGCAGCTTGAATGGAGTAAGGCAGCCCTCCTTGGAGGACAGTTTGGTGATATCTACCAAATACAGGTACATATACTCTTTAGGCAGCTGACACTTTGGGGAATTTGTCTCACATTTTATGCATACATGTGCAAGAAATATGAGGTGAGATATTCATTATAGGGTTGTTGATCATTAAAAACTAAAAGAGTTGTCAACAAACAGGCTATTTGTTTAAACAAATTATGGTACCTACACATAATGGAATACTATGCATTTATGAGAAAGGGTGAAGTAGCTCTGTTCAACTTACGATGAGTTTCAAGATACAGTGTTTAAAAAAAGAGAAACTAGATGCCAAGCAGTACATGTAGAAAGCTCTAATTTATGTAAACATAAAATGGGATACCTATACATGTATACATCTATGTATTTTGCATGTGTCTCACACATGCACACGCACCTTATGCTTGTGTATTCCTAGAATGACATTCTGGGAAAATTCTTCCTAGGGAGGGGAAAATGTTGGTGGAGACTTACTTTTGTATTGTACAATTTTTCATGCTTGCGTCCTTTTTTACCATGTGCATATATTATTTTTGCAATAAAAACAAGTTCTAAAAAATAAGTGGGAATTTATAATATATAATTTATAAATGTAACACTTCAAATTGATAGGGGAAATTAATTATCCAATAGATAGTATTGACACAAATGGATGGCTATTTAGAAGAAAGTTCAATATGCTAAAGTAAATTCTAGATGGATCAAAGTTTTAAAAGTAAAAAAAAAACCTCTAAGATGATGATACATTTTAATAATGTTGTTATAAACAGAAAATAATCAGAAAATAATTTCTAATCATATGGTGAAAATACATAAAAACTGAGCAATTTTACTATAAAAAGTAAACTTTGGCTCAGTTAAAAATATAAACAAAATTTTAAAACAAACAAAATTTTAAAAATATTTACAAGACAAATGATAGATAACAACTAAATATTATTGACTAAATATTCTTACAAATCAATAAAGAAAAGACCAACAATGAAAAAGGCACAAGACATGGACAGATGATTCACAGAAGTAAAAATTCAACACATTAAAAGATTTCGACCATGCTAATAATCAATAAAGTGAATAAATTCAGTTTTTCACCCAGAAGATAGACAAAATTAAATGTTTAAATTAATGTAACTTGGTGTCGTTGAGCGTTAGTTATCCCACCTTAGTGGAGATGAAAATGAGTGCTTTTCTGAAAGTCACTTTAGTAATTAAGATGTACAATGTGTGCACTATTTATCCTAGCAAACCTGCATGTAGAATTTACTACGAAGAGATAATCTTTCAAGTTCGAGCTAATAAAATTCAGTGATGTCCATCACAACATTGTTTAGAATAGCACACACACAGAGCTGAAATGTTTATCAGTGGTGTGTTCATCCTGTAAGTATTGGCACCGACTGCAGGTGGCGCTAGTGGTAAAGAATCTGCCTGCCAAAGCAGGCGACCAAATGAGACGGGGGTTCCATCTCTGGGTCAGGAAGACCCCCTGGAGGAGGGCATGGCAACCCACTTCAGTATTCTTGCCTGGAGAATCCCATGGATAGAGGAGCCTAGCAGGCTACAGTCCAAGGGGTGGAAAAGAGTCAGACAGGGCTGAAGCCACGTAGCACGTATGCACAGCGGAACGTAATGGAGCCCTTTAAAATAATGACAAACAGCTATGTGTAGAAACGTGCAAATTTCTCCATTTTCCATTGCCAAGTGCTTAAAAGCAGATTGAAGAACATGAAGAGCACAAGATATTGTACAGGAGAACTCTCAGAAGACTGTTCATACAAACATTTACAGTGGATTCAATTTTGTAGACCTTTCAGTAATTTTTATTTTCTCTCATATTTTTAAGATTAAATCAGAGTATATATCATTTTGGGCTTCCCTGGTGGCTCAGACGGTAAAGAATCTGTCTGCAATGCAGGAGACCCAGATTTGATCCCTGGGTTGGGAAGATTCCCTGGAGAAGGAAATGGCAACCCACTCCAGTATTCTTGCCTGAAGAATCCCATGGACAGAAGAGCCTGGCAGGCTACAGTCCATGGGGTTGAAAAGAGTCACACATGACTGAGTCACTAATTACATGTATCATTTTACCCCCACCCTCCAATGAAATGAATATTGTGCTGATATTAAAAATAATGTAGAAAAAATTGAATAAAAAGGAAAGATGTTTACAACTTATTAAGTAGAGAAATATAGGTTACAAACTAGTATGTTCAATATTATTTCACTTTTAGAATAAAGTATAGGACTCTACAAAGCTTCTCTACTGACTCAGAGTAAAGAATCTACCTGCAGTGCAGGAGACGTGGGTTCACTCTCTGGGTCGAGACGATCCCCTGGAGAAGGGAATGGCAACCCACTCTAGTATTTTTGCTGGAGAATTCCATTGACAGAGGAGCCTGGCAGGCTATAGTCCATGGGGTCACAAAGAGTTGGACATGACTGAGCGCCTCTATACAGTCACATACATACACTTGTGCCTGAAAAATACTGACTTAAACATGTTAATAGTGATTATCTCTGCATGGTGAGATTTCGGGTCTTTTTGTAAGATATTTTCTGTTTTCTGTAATGAAGTTGTATCACTTTTTAATGAAAAAGGTTAAAAATGTTAAAATCTGGGCTTACTGTTAAAGCAAATTATTCTCTCTTTGGTTACTTTTTAACCCAATATTTATGTATTTGGCTACCCTGGGTGTTAGTTGCAGCATGCGGGGTCTAGTTCCCTGACCAGGGATGAAACCTGGGCCCCTGCATTGGGAGCAGAGAGTCCTAACTATTGGACCACCAGGGAAATCCCCTTACCTAATATTTATTTTAATTTTTTTTTAATTGAAGAATAATTGCTTAACAGAATTGTGTTGGTTTCTGCCAAACATCAACATGAATCAGGTATAGGTATGCATATGTCCCCTCCCTCTTGAACCTCCCTCCCACCTTCCAATATTTAAAAGCCAGGTTACAAAATGGCAAGGGAGGAGTTGGATCACAATGGGGAAAACTGTATTATTTGCAGAGCCACCATCCAAGGTTTAGCCATTATGAAATTAATCCCTTTTCATGGTATCAGTTTCAAAAAAGGACAGCAACTACCATATGTTGAGTTTATCGCTTGATAAACTCTCTCAGCAGCATCAACGGCCATATGTACAGATAAGCGTCTACCTAGACTGGTGAACAATTTGAGTTCTCACAAATTCGTGCCCACATGAATGTTTTCAGCTTCATGAGCCAAGAAAGATAAAGGGTTAAACTGGGCATCAAAACTGCAGAAAAACCTGGAGTTTGTTTTCACACGAGATCCCAAATCTCACTCTCTTATAAACCAGCATTTGAACAGTAGAAGCCCTTTTCATAGAGAACCATGGGTTTTCAAGTTCTGATTTTATTTCTGATTTGTTTTTCATTATTTCCTAAAGCTATTGATGTTTCAGAGGCAGTGGGGGAAGTGAGGGAGCCCTGGGAGAGTTTCAGGCTTTGAATTTTGGAACTCAACCATTCAGAAGTTCATACTCCTGTTCACAAAAACAATGTCGCGGGGTCACTTTGGCCATTGGAGCATCTTATACAAGGGCTGGAGCTCGGGTTCCGAGTGTGTTTGCCGCAGCAGCCTTTCACCCCTTCCACACTTTCCTTTTTCCCTTTCGTTTTCCTTTTACATCAACATGTTGTAGCCTGTGACACCAGCTAAATTAATCACTCACTGCACTCAGGGAAGTCACCGCAGGATATAGAATAACAAAGACAACAAAATTATTGCAAGGCTGGAGAGAAGGGACTGACTTGTGAATACAGTCAGCATACTCTCACCAGCTGTGTCCTCACAGGGGCTGGAGCGGCAGATTAAATTGGGACTGCTTTTTATTCTATTTACGTGGATCTGAGAGTGGCCACAATACAGTGCCAAGGACCCCTGATGAAGGGAAAGCCCTTCAGAATGCTCTGTCTACTGTCAGAACTGAGGCTTCCCCAAGCTTCAGGGTTACCCAGGGGCGCCCTCTTTGGGTTCCCCTTGGGCAAGCTCTGCTTGGGCAGATTCAGCTGAGTAATTGCTGAGCCACCAGGATCCAGAACATATGGGCTTGTGAGGTCAGAACCAACAGAAAAATCAAATCTCTAGCAGCCAAGGAGCTGTGGCTCAAATCCTGGTATACAAATCATATGCACAATAGCTCAAGAAAAAGATACAAGAGGATGGGGATGTCAGCTTCTTTGACCCTGGGGAAAAGCAACTCCTGATGACAAATGTGGGTTGGATGACAAATGGTGAATTCAAAACAGGGAAAGTGTTAGTCACTCAGTTGTGCCCTGTCTCTTTATGGCCCCAGGCAAGAATACTGGAGTGGGTAGCCATTCCCTTCTCTAGAGCATCTTCCTGACCCAGGGATCAAACCCGGGTCTGTGGTGAGTTCACCAGTGTTCTTTTATACACCTGAATTGATGGACAGATGTCAACCTGCAAGGGCCTGTCCAAGTGTGGCCTAGAACTCTGTTGGACCTTCCTGTTAAGCCTGTTTCACAACAACTTGGATAAAGGCAGGGAAGGCAACCTCATGAATCCAGAAGTGGACATACAGCTGAGAGGACTAGTGAGGATATAAGAGAGCAGCATTAAGATTTGAAAACTACTTTAAAGTCATAAAGGAGTAGTCAAAAACAATAAGAGGAAATGTAATGAGGATAATAATAAACATGTATTTTATCACTATAAGCAAAAACAAATGTAAATATAAACTTCTGTGTTTGGGTTCAGAAAATCAATTGAATGAGAGAGATTTAACAGCAAAGTCACCCCAAAGAAGTTCTAGGGTAATGAAGAGCCAGTTGAGTGACATAGGCATTAAGCTCTTGCCCATGGAAGAATAGGATTTGGAACAAGGGGAGTAAGAGATGTGTGGTCCTCATCACTGGTCAGACCACAGCAGAAGAAGGTCCCACCTTTGGATAACTGGCATGAGCAGGAAAGCATTCAATACATCCTGGGGACTAGAGAGAGTAGAATTAGGGCTCGTCTGGGAAAATTAAAGAGAGGAAAATTGGGACTTGTTATGGGCTGAATTCTGCCCCCACAAACTCATGTGTTGAAACCCTAACACCCAGTGCTTCAAATGTAACTTATTTGGAAATGGGGCCTATACAGAAGTGATTGGGCTTCCCATGTGTCTCAGTAGTAAAGAATCCACCTGTCAATGCAGGAGATGCAAGAGACATGGGTTTGATCCTTGAGTTGGGAAAATCACTTGGAGAAGGAAATGGCAACCCACTCCACTATTCCTGCCTGTAGAATTCCATGGACAGAGGAGTCTGGCAGGCTACAATCCATAGGGTCACAAACAAGTCACAGCTTAATGACAAAACAACAAGAGAAGTTATTAAATTTAAAAGAGTTCGTGAGGCCCTAGTCCAATCTGACTAGTATGCTTATAAAGAGAGGAAATTTGGACACAGAGAAAGGGTACTCTTTCTTGCACAGAGGAAAGGCCATGTGAGGATCCAGAGAAATAAAACCATCTGCAAGTCGAGAAGAAAGACCTCTGCAAGTCGAGAAGAAAGACCTCAGAAGAAAACAAACCTGCCAACACCCTGACCTTGGACTTGTAGCCTCCAGAACTGTGAAACAATATTTCTGTTGTTTAAGCCACCTAGTCTGTGGTATTCTGTTATAGCAGTTCTTGAAAACTCTTCCAGGGTTCAAAAGAAATGTTTCCTAACAAAGTGGCAGAGAGAATCTAGGCTGTGGTGACAAATGACAAGGAGTCCTTCCTTGGCCAAAGCTTAGTCAGGTTCCCCTTCTCCTCTAGACCTTGACTGGTCTGCTGGGCCCAGTTTTCACCAGAATCCTATCGAGCCAGTTTATTGAGAAGTCCCCTGTCCTTGATGCCTAGTGAAGTTTCTCTGAGCAGCTGTCCACCCACCGAGCCCCCTCACCCTGCCCATTGACTATAAATCTTTCCAGTTGTCTTTGCTGTATTGGGGGTTGAGCTCAGTTCTATACTGACACCTCTCTGCATTAGCTCAGATAAAATCTGTCTTGCCATCTTTTAGTGTCTAGTACAGAATTGGCCTTTGACACAAACGACCTCAAAATCTCAGTGTCTTAATGATGCTTGTTTGGTATTCTTTCATGGGTCAGCCATGGACTCACTCACTGCAGTCACTCAAGGAACCAGCTTGATGTTGCACCATCTTGAGGCATGCTTCCACAGTCCTCATATCGGGGGGCAGGGCTGTGCCGAAACAAGCACTGCCCCTTAAAGGCTTCTGCCAGATGTGATCTTTACTTCTGTTCACATTTCATTAGCCAAAGAAAGTCACATAGCCACACGTAACCTCAATAGGATGGGAAAAGTGAAATTCTGCTTGAGTCTCCAAGGAGGAGATTTGAAATATTTGCTTTAATCCTAGAGTCTACAGCTAGTTTTAAAAAACTGAGTTCATGTTTACACTCTAAGAGGTTGAGATTCCTCTAGAAAATGGTTTTATTAAGATACACAAGATGTTGTGATGATGCTCATGACCTAGAGGAGGAGACGGACATGTCTACCCCTAAGTTTAAGTCCTATCCTAAAGGAGATCAGTCCTGGGTGTTCATTGGAAGGACTGATGCTGAAGCTGAAACTCCAGTCCTTTGGCCACCTCATGCGAAGAGTTGACTCATTGGAAAAGACCCTGATGCTGGGAGGGATTGGGGCAGGAGGAGAAGGGGACAACAGAGGATGAGATGGCTGGATGGCATCACTGACTGGATGGACCTGAGTTTGAGTGAACTCCGGGGGTTGGTGATGGACAGGGAGGCCTGGCGTGCTGCGATTCATGGGGTCGCAAAGAGTCGGACACGACTGAGCGACTGAGCTGCACTGAACTGAAGTTTAGGTCAGTGTGGGACCCAGTGTCTCACTGTAGCCCTGTCACCCTTGTCACCTGGAGACTACCTTTCCCTCAACCCCCTGGCGAGGCTGACTTTGGCTGCTCCTGCTTGGGCCAGGAGTAGACTCCTCATCCAGGGTGACTTGATGGAAGTAAGCCAATTAAATTCTTACTCTTGGAAGTTGGAACTAAAAGATAAAAAGTCTAGCTACTCAGTGTGGCCTGCTCACACCTTCTTATAGGGTGCTTTTGGGGACCACATAGCTGGCCTCTGTGACTTGGGTCCACATTTCCTTTCTGCGTCTGGCTCCAACAGCCTGAGCTCCATCAGCTGACCTGATTCTACTTGCGTAGCTTCAGAAAAACGATGCTGGGACAGAGCTGTTAAAGACAGGGATCTTTAGTTGGGGAGATAGTGGGAGGAGACAGTCTCAGCATCCTTTTCCAACTCTGAGAGTGTGAGTACTATTACTCAGACTCCTTGCCAGAGTTGAATGTGTGCTGGATGTGATGCCCATTGTAGTAAGATGGGACACTCTTATGAACAGTGTTCACTTAGACTTTTTATATTCCTATAACCTGATCTCTACATCTTGTCACTGACTGAGTCACCTTCAGTGAAATGTAGATATTTAACCCCATGCAAGGGGAACTTGAAGGAAGGCACCAGGCTTTGATATATTTTTTGAACTTTTAGGAAGTAGTAGGAATATTAATGCTCACTTTCCTGAGATACATGCCACTGATTAGTCCTCACAGTGTGAACGGGTATTTGTGACTTTGCATGTGTTTGGCTCTGTGATTGTTCCTGCCATCAACGCCACCTCCCTCTTCCCAACATGGCTTGTTGGAGTCCTTTTATGTTAACGTACTCTGTAAGAAGCCTTCAGTTTGGTAGCACTGCTTACTCCCAACAGATGCATCAGAAAACAATGCCCACCCCTGCCTACCAGTAATCAGAGCAATTACTTAACAAGCACATCTCTATTTCCTCCAGGGTGGACTAATTAAAAGGCTTCCATGCTGTCGACAGAAATGGACAAAGTCTATTTTGTACTACTTTTTGGAAAAATTAAAAGCTAACATTGGGTTCTACGTTGAAACATTTTCAACACTGTCCACAGGAATCATCTCATTTCCACCCTTCTAGGGCGGGCTCAATTGTTGGCCATGATTGAAAAGGCACGGCAAAAGGTAAGGGTGTGTCTTGCACCTTATTCTGAAGACAGGTTGTCCAGAGCTATAGAGTGGTGGTTCTCAAACTTAAGCGCCCATCTGTGTCCCTTGGAGAGCCCATTAAATCACAGGGTGGGATGAATTGGAAACTTAGGCTTGACATATTCACTACCATGTGTAGAATAGCTAGCTAGTGGGTAAGTGAAAGTGAAAGTTGCTCAGTCGTGTCTGACTCTTTGTGACCCCATGGACTATACAGTTGATGAAATTCTCCAGGCCAGAATACTGGAGTGGGCAGCCTTTCCCTTCTCCAGGGGATCTTCCCAACCCAGGGATCGAACCCAGGTCTCCCACATTCCAGGCAGATTCTTTACCAGCTGAGCTACTAGGGAAGCTCAGCTGGGTGCTCTGTGATGACCTAGAGTGATGGGGAGGAGGTTCAAGAGTGAGGGCTTATATGCATACATGAAGATGATTCATTTCATTGTACAGCAGAAACTAACAAAGTATTGTAAAGTAATTATACTCCAACAAAAGAAAAACCCCCAAACAAAATAACAACAACAAAAAACCATCTGCTGACCCCTCCCGAGTGTCTGACTCAGATGGGGCCCCAGAACTTGCTCTTCTAACAAGTTTCCAGGTATTGCTAATGCCACTGGTTTGGAGACCACACTTTGAGAGTAATTCTGCAAAGAAGCTCTTTCCTTCACCTTCCCCATTGCTCCTTATAAGCAGCAGGAGCATAGTTTTTCCAGTGGAGCTCAAGGGAGAGAATCAACCTTGGACACTGTTATTTTACATGACTGAACAGATCCAAATGCACTTGACTCAGGTGGAAAGGATGTAAGCTCTGGCTTCAGATCCCAGATCTGCCACTTGATTGTTGGGTGACCTTAGGCTGATTACTCAGTTCTCTTATTCGGGGGTCTGCACTTGACAAATCTGCTATGAGGCTGCCTGAGTCCCTAGTGTAGGAGGTGGTATGCCCTCAGTGTTCAGTGAAAGAGAGCCCGCTCTGGTTTCTTCCTCTCACCTCTCCCCACATTTCCCTGGGCAGCTCTGAGTGATTTGTTTATTCCTCAAGGTTCGTGTGATGAATGTCAAGCACGGTTTGCTTTATGCAATAATGCAGTCCTTAAAAAGATTTAAGGTGAATCAAGCCTTAAGAGATAAAGGATAAACTTTACTTTGCCAGAGACTTTGTATGCAGGGAACTTTTTTAATAAACAGAAAAAAGAAAACAGAAAGCTTCAAAATTTACTTTCTTCCATGGAAACATGTTAGCAAGAGAGAAAAACAGTGTTTTATTACAATATTACTTTTTTTTTTTGCATTGAAAACTGGAACACACATTCAATATATACCAAAAAACTATAGTGAAAATATTTAAATACATGAACTCAGTGACAAAAGAAAATTCTGGGAAGAAGAGTGTAAAAGGGTGTAGAGTCATACCAGTCTCTGTGCTCATATCCTCTGCCTTCTCAAAGCCAGTCAAGGTTATTTATTATGCTTTTTGTGCTGGTGAAAGAAAATCTCCTTGAATAGAATACCTCCCATACTTCTTGCCAAGCTTACTCAGATACTCAGTTAATTATGACTTCAAGGTCTTTATCAACAGCTCCATTTTATTGAGCCACTATTACGTGACTGACTCGAGGCTATGTATTTGGTATACATTGTTGTCTTGTCACTCCACGTCCAAATCTTTTGCAACCCCAAGGACTGTAGCCTGCCGTGCTCCTCTGTCTATGGAATTTCCCAGGCGAGAGTACTGGAGTGGGTTGGTACACATTATCTTAGATAATTCTCACAACAACCTTGAAAAGAGGTAGTAAAATTTCCCCCAGTTTACATTGAGGAACCTGAAACCTGGAGAAGAAAATGCTCCGCCCAAGTTTGTAAGAACTAGACACTCAGAACTTACACTCAGGCCTGTCTGATACACTGAAAATCTACAAGGCCTTTGTAACCTATTCATCACTCTCTCTCCCTCTCCATTCAAAGGACACTAAATGCTGGAAAGACAGTTTTATAAAATATCAAACCAAACTGGATTCAGTTATCAAGGCTTCTCTTAGCACAAGGAACCTTGTTTTTCATGAGTCTGGAAACCATGTCCCAGTGAAGTGTGAAGATACCCAAAGATTAGAACTGTACTTAGGGGCTGATTAAAGAGGCATTAGACCACATATATCTCATTCATGCCTAAATATCTTTAACCTCTCTACCGCAGCACCTAGCATTTTCTAAAGAGACTAGCAAACAACTGAAATGCATGGAATCTCTTCAAGTCTCTAACTTCTACTGGGAAAATCTAACCCTTTAAGAGTCAAGGCCTTAAAACTGAAGTGAAAAATGAAGGTTGGTATATAGAGCTACTTAGTATTCAATGGCATAACTTCCCAAGTACACACAAATTTGATGCACTTTTGATTGAACCCATAATTACAAAATTTGTTTAAAGCTGTTATATTATCTTCTTATTTGACACAATATGGCACGATTTTGTTATAGGATTGAAAACCAAATAAGACAACTACAGTTGGTAGCATTTCAAAGAAATATTCCCTTTAAGATGAAATCAATCCTGTTTCAAGTTTATTCCCGTTTTATGATTGAGGCTCTAGGGGTGTATTTTGCTGAAAAATGTCTTTTTGATTTTTTAGAAATTCTTTAGATTAATATGCAGCTGTCATTGTAAGGCAAATCTAGATCTGCTTTTATGTTCCCTCTTTCCCCAGGCTGCAACTAGTGTCTACCTCTCTAGGAGAGACAGTCCACTTATTTCTGATTGGGGCTTGATATTCCAGGTCAGACAGCAAAGAATTCATCAACTCATCATCATTTAGAGCATGTCACACTTTGTCTATTTACTTTGGCTGAATACATTTCTTTGCTTAGTATGTCCAATATCTTGGTCTTAACATTTTGTTGCTAATTTTAATTCCTGTTCACACACACACATACACATATACACACACTCACACCCACTGTGAATCATACCATATTATCACAATCCTCAACATAGCAAGAACACAATGCCATGTTTTGATGTGTTTCTGAGTATAGTTTCAGCATTTATTTAATTTTATTCAAGGCTTTCCTTCATGTTTTTTTCCTTCTGTTTCAGTTTAAAGGGCAATGGACTTTTCTCTTGTGTTTTAACTACTGACATGCTTTCAATTCTTTCCCTCTTTAATTCCTCTTTCACAGATGCAAGCCTGTTTATCTAAGCATTTTATCTCAAAGGTAGATTTATACTTTGTCCCTATCGAAAACACAAGGAGGTACACAATAAGACAAAAATATCCTGGAATTGCTTTGTCATACATGTTGAAAACAAAACAATTTTCAAAACACCTAAGTAATCAAATATAGCTGCCTGTCAATGCCACAGCACTTGAAGGATACCCCTTTGTACGGACTCATTTAAAGAGGGGGCATCTTCACTGTACTTCTTTAGATTGAATGTGGACTCTGACTCTGAATTGAGCAGGATGTGTAGATGACAGAAAGCTTGAGAGCTTTGTAAGAAATGAGAGCGTCTTTCCATGACACTAGTTACAGTGCAACTAGGGCCAACTGTCTGTCTTTTGCTCCTTTTAACACTTGAAGAGAAATCTGGAAAGTATAAATTCCATTTAGCCAGTTATCAAGAGAAAATGTTAAAACACTGGAGTGGGGGTTGGCACACCACAGACAAAATCCTTTCTTCCTATTACTTTCGTAAATGCAGTTTTGTTGGATCACATTGTTTTACATATTATCTAGATGTTTTCAAGCTATAGCAGGAGACTTCAGTAGTTGACACACAGACTACATTACCCACAAAGGCTGGAATTCTTACTCTCTCTGGTCATTTACAAAAAACCCATCAGACTCTGATATAGATGTTCAGAGATGGTGATATTTTAAAGTCTTTCTTTCCAAAGAAGAGGGTCAGTTGGTCTTTGCTCATAGGTCTAAGAAAACATGGATTATTAGAGATGTTGTCTTAAACATTCCACAACAGGGCAGATTGTTCACAAAACAATGATGCCTGCCTAGAATTTATAAACCCATCCCATTATTATTCAACCAGGACAATAAAAAGTCTCTAAAATAGGGTAAGCATATAATTTATCATTTAAATTAGAGTGCTTTAGAAAGTAAAAGGGGTACTGTTAATAATTATGCTGAGACAGCAGACATAAACTAAGATTGTCCCAGGCAAACCAAGATGTGTGGTCACCCTAAAAGGGTACATCACTGTACCAGATCCAGTATAATCACTATGTGTGAGATAAATACATATGTATTTAAGTTCATTCCTTCCACTGAAGCATATTCATTATCAGAGCCTTTGTAACTGGAATCTTCACCTAACTGGTAAGGATCAAATGGGTGTTCCCAGTTCATTTGGGGAGTTAACATAAGCTCCTTGAACCATCAGAAAACATTATGCAGCAATCAATAAAGCTTTTGAAGAGAAAATTGAGCTTGAATAATTCTTGCTATGATTGCCCACCTGGACAATGAGGAAGTAACAGATATAAGTTATCTTGATTTTTACTGACACTTTCAGTTGTGTCCCAAATGATTGGTAAGCTATAAAAGAATGACTTTGACCTTTCTGTCATGCTCTTCAAGGGCAATGGATCAGATTCCACTGATCCATGGCAGCGTGGTAAAGGAAGAAAGGAGCCAGAGAGAACCAAGAGTGCAAAGATCCTCAGATTCATTGCTTAGAACTCAAGATCTTAAATATTTATTCCTTCTGCACCTAAACAACTCTATATAAAAAATTATAGCCTATGACTATTATTCTGATCCATTTATATTTTACAATAAGTTCTCTGATCAAAGATTTATTTTACCCTTGATAGAAGAAATTGGAAACCACCACATATTGGGATCTTTGAAATTTTCTCTCTTATAATTTTATCTAATATCTGTATGGATAAAGAATCTTACTTACAGTATGTCTCTTGTGATGCTATTCATAACAAGCAACATCTGTGTGATGATTTATCTCTTAAAAAGTACTTTCGATCCTATGTGATTCTCACTAAACTCCAATAAGCTTGTAAGACAGAATTATTAGTACCCTTGTTTGTTGTGGATAAAACAGGGAGAGGCTCAGAGTGGTTAAACATCTTGTTCAAAGTCACACAACTAATGATGGTAGTACTAGGGTTAGTCGAAGCCTTTAAATCACAAATCCTAGGCCGTTCAACTCTGCCATATTGTTTTCTAAATTGTTATGAATTAGTAATATTATTAATACCTCTGGAAAAACTTGGGCTTCCTAGGTAACTCAGTGGCAAAGAATCTGCCTGGCAATGCAGGAGACTCAGGAGACATGGGTTCGACCTCTGGGTCAGGAAGATCCCTTGAAGAAGGAAATGGCAACCCACTCCAGTATTCTTGCCTAGAGAATCCCATGGACAGAGGAATCAGGCAAACTACAGTCCATGGGGTCACAAAAAGCCAGACACAACTGAGCACAGATACACTGAAAAAAATTAATTCAAATGGAATTGACCTTGACCTGTTAGAGAAGAGGCAAAAAATACCATAAGATGTAACATTGGCTAATTATAAAAACTAATGGAAATATATAAATATTGCAAGTTGTGTGAACCATCATTGTAGTTTTACTGTTGTTTAAGTCAATTTGATAATAGAAATGAAAGAAAACATATAAATGGTTAAGGAATATACACTAATTATTTATTAATATTAATTAAGATTAAAGTTTACCACATATTTTATCCATTTGAAGTTATCTTCTGGACCTGGCTGTATATAATAGAAAGTGTTCAAGTAACAATGATTTAAACAAGGTAGAAGTTTATTTGTTCAATAAAAGAAGTCTGGATGTAGAGTGGATGTAGTCAGGTGAGGCCTTCACAGAACGTCAAACCTCTTTCAGCTTTCTATTCTGCCATTCCTACTATGTGGCTTACATCCCCAGAGTTGAAGATAGAAACAGAAGCTCTAGTAATAACATCCACGTTCTGAGCGACAGGAAGAAGAAAGGAAGGAAGAAATGAAGGAAGATGCTCATTCTCCATTTGAGGAAACCCTGGCCTTCCCTGGTAGCTCAGACAGTAAAGAATCTGCCTGCAATTTGGGAGACCCCGATCCCTGGGCCAGGGAGATCCCCTAGAGAAGGGAATGGCTACCCACTCAAGTATTCTTGCCTGGAGAATGCCTTGGACAGAGGAGCTTGGCAGGCTACAGTCCATGGGGTTGCAGAGAGTCAGATACAACTGGGCAACTAACACTTCCACTTTCTTTCACTTTTGAAAGTAGACACATGACACTTTAGCTTACATTTATTGGCAGAAGTTTTTCATATATCTGTATATAGCTGCAAGAGAGGCTAGCAAATGCAATCTTTAACAACCAGCTCAAAATTAGGGCCTTTTTATTAGAAAGAAGGGAAGGAAAGGATGTAGACTGGGATAGGCAAATAACAATCCCATCCATGATCTCCTTTAAAGAGTGGAGTAACTTATGAGTTTTAGAGAATAGGCAAAAAAAAAAAAAAAAAAAACTGTTGTGTTTTTTCAACTTGCACTAGGCTGTTTACATATGTCTTACAACAAACAGAGGACAACTACTTTAGTCCATATTAAAAAGAAAAAAATCAAAGTTGCAGAGAGGTTAAGCAATTTGTTCCACTTTATATACTTAATGAATGTGGTGTGGAAGCTCATTTTCTTTCTTTTATTAATGAAAGTATAGTTGATTTACAATATTGTGTTAGTTTCAGGTCTACAGCAAAGTGATTCAGTTATACATATATATACATATTCATGTATATATGTATACTCTTTTGGGGGCTTCCCAGGTGACTTTAGTGGTAAAGAACCTGCCTGCCTATGCAGGAGACTTAAGAGACATGGGTTCGATCCCTGGGTCAGGAAGACCCCTGGAAGAAGGCATAGCAACCCACTCTAGTATTTTTGCTTGGAGAAGCCCATGGAGAGAGGAGCCTGATGGGCTATGGCCCAGAGGGTTGCAAAGAGTCAGACATGACTGAGTGGCTTAGCAGGCATGCATATTCTGTTTTATCTTTTTCCATTATAAGGTATTACATGATATTGCATATAGTTCCTTGGGTTATACAGTAAATCCTTGCTGTTTATCTGTTTTATATTTGGTAGTGTGTATCTGTTAATCCCAGACACCTAATTTATTCCTCCTCCTGCTTCCCCTTTGATGACCATAAGTTTGTTTCTATGTCAGAATCTGTTTCTGTTTTGTAAGTAAGTCCATCTGTACCATTGTTAGATTGTACATATAAGTGATACCATATAATATTTTTTTGTCTGACTTACTTCACTCAGTATGATCATCTCTAGGTACATCCATGTTGCTGCAAATGGCATAATTTCATTCTTTTATATGATTGAGTAATATTCCACTGTATATATGTAAACCACATCTTCTTTATCCAATTATTTGTTAATGGACACTTAGGTTGCATCCACGTTTTGTCTATTATAAACAGTGCCACTCTGAACATTGGTGTGCGTGTATTTTTTTGAATTCGAGTTTTTTTCTTTTCCAGATGTATGCCCAGGATTGAGGTTGCTGAATTATATGGTAGCTCTATTTTTAGTTTTATAAGAAACCACCAAACTGTTCTCCACAGTGGCTGTATCAATTTACACTCCTAACAACAGTATAGGAGGATTCTCTTTTCTCCACACTATTACCAGAATTTGTTATTCGTAGACTTTGATGATGGCCATTTTGACTGGTGTGAGGTGGTATCTCATTGTAGTTTTGATTTATATTTCTCTAATAATTAGCAATGGTGAGTATCTTTTCATGTGCCTATTGGACATCCTTATGTGTTCTTTGGAGAAACGTCTGTTTAGGTCTTCCATCTGGTTTTTGATTGGGTTGCTTGTTTTTTTATATTTAGCCGTGAGCTGCTTGTATATTTTGGGAACTAAAACCTTGTTAATTGCATCATTTGAAAACATTTTCTCTTATCTTATAAATTGTATTTTCATTTTGTTTATGGTTTCCTTTGCTAAGCAAAAGCTTATAAATTTGATGAGATCTCATTTAACTATGCATTTTCTTTCTGCCATGCATCCTTATCTCCCTAGTTTTTATGATGAAAATTAGTAAAGTGAAAAAAATTGAGAGAAATTTAATTTCTTGGTCGAGAGAATAGGCTTTAGAAAAGGCGTGCATGCATTTGTTCATCCAGTAGATATTGGTGGCTCCTTCTATGTGACAGGCTCCTCCTTCTGCCTTTAAGTAGAAGGTCGTTTGCTTTTCAAGAGAAGCCAAAATATCAGTGTGAGGGAATTGAATCTTTGAGGCAGAGGGATTTGTAGATCATTGCATTGGTCTTTCTCATTAAGGAGAAAAGGAGAAGATGATGTCTGGTAAGATGAAGTCATTGTCTTCTATTTCTTGGAGGCAATAGATCCTTCTTTAAGTTAAAACAGATGTATTGTGTCCCAGGATCATGTGATGCTGAAACTCATAACTGAGGGAAATTATGGAACCTCAAATCCTGGAAGGCTTCAAGAAAAGACTAGAAAAGTTTCTGTTCTGGAAATTTCCCATTTTCTTGGGCAAAGAAGTGATTGCTTCAGACCACTTATAATCCTATGATGCCGTGAGTGTGGGCATTGTCATGGCACTAAACCCCACTTGTGTTCAAACTAGAAATTTTAACAACAGCTTGGTGTATTCAAGCACATGGTTAGAAAGATATTATTGAATAGAAAAATACTAAAATAGGAATTACTTCCTTCTCATATTTCTAACAAATGGATTGCCAGAAGTAAAAACACTACACTAAGTGATTAGAATTTCATTCATTAGAGAGATTTCCTGCCTCCTTTTCTTTCCTTGGCTCTGTTTTTAAGCATTTAATTATAAAAGGCTTTATTTTGCTATAGCTATCGCAGTTGTTCAATTTAGACAGAAGTTGATGGTGCTGTGTGTAATTCCATGGCCCTGGGCAATCTATTACTACAGAAATCATCCCTAGAGTTGGCAATTTACCAAACCGACTTTCCACCAAGAAAGGCAGAGCAGGGGTGGTAGCAGCAAACTATAGCAGAAGTAGGAACAGCAGCTGCTGCTACAAGCCCAGAAGTGGCCAAAAAAGCAGAAATTCAATCAGTGTATTCACACTAAAGGGACATAGGCAGGTCACGCCAAACACAGTCACTCTTTTCTTAACATTTAAAACAGGGCATCATACTCAAGATGCTGTCATTGGCATCTGATTAATATATTTTCAAGGAGCCCAATTATATCTTAATGTTCCTGTTTATACAACTCTGTTGTTTTTAATTGTTCTGACACTGGCCACTTCATTGAGTAAAAATGAAGGGAAGAAAGGAAAGAGGGAAGGAGGGAGGAAAGGAAGGAAGATAGAAAGATAGAGATGGGAAGGAAGGGAGAAAGGAAGAAAAGGAAGAGAGGAACTACCAAAATTTATAACGTTTTGATTTGATTCATTTTCACTGAACTGAATAATTCTGTTTGTTTCCCTTCCTCAAAGCTGTTAATCCATCAGCCCTTCTCCATAGCTAGAGGCACACGGGGAGGGAAATTGAGTGTTGTATAAACAAAGGACTGCTGCTCTGAATTCTGTACACCGAAGTCCTCTCAAACTCTTCTCACTTCCCATCTATGCCCTCAGCTTGATTTTCCTGTTTCCCATCCTCTTGCCTCCAGGCAAGTACAGAAAGATGGTCCAGGGCCATGACAATGCCAAGTAGCAATTCTGAGTTTAATAAGGTTTGAGAATATAAATTTATGACAGATGACATCAGCTTATGAAATCAGTGTTTGTTATTTTCAAATCACACTCATCGAGAAATATATTGGAGTCACAAGACATTGAAAGCAAAGTATATTTGATCCATTTTAAATAGGAAAAAAATGAAATCTAGGGCATTTTTGAAAACACCTTCAAAATCTGGTAAAGTGACTTTGAATGCACGTTGCAAGAGATAAAAGCTGGAAACCACTTACTTTTTCATCTTGGATGAGTAACAAAATATGGCAGTTAAGTAAGCTGCTGATATTTATTTTAATTCAGCTCTAATATTACTGTGGAAGGGACCAAGGTGGTAAAATTGACAGAATTATTATATCCATTCCCCCCACCCCACCCCAGTTAGTTATTTCCAAGTTAAATCTGATGCTCCCAAAGCCCCCATTACCCTTCTATCCTTCCTAAGAAAATGTGTGATCTCTGTCCCAGGAAATCACCATTCTGGATATTCCATGAGATCTCTGTTTAATGTTTGTTTTTGTATTTTGAGAAAAAAAGAATACTTCTAGAAATGAAAGGTCAATTCACCCTAAACTCCCTTAGTTTTTTTTTGTTCTTCTTGGATTTTATCCGTTTGGATTAAAAAAAAAGGACAAAAACCTTAGGGTGATGGTGTTACCCAATTTAAAAAAAAAAAAAAAAGGCTAATGGTGACTATGATCTCATATTACCAGAGGTTAGCAGAGAGCTACTTTAATATGACAGCTAATATAACTCATTGATGCGATTACTCAAAAAGGAGAATGCCGTTGGTGTCCAGTTACATCCCAGCGGTTACAATCAGATAGGCCAGATGGACGCGGGCCAGCGAGACAGACTGACAAACGGCAGACAGGTCAACAGGGACGTGACTGGGGCAAGGTGGACTTCATGAATCAGGCAGAAGGAAAGGTGCCCTGATTAATTATAGGCTTTTTAATCCTGAGGTTCTTAAATAAGACCTGGATAGAAAGAATTCACTTTATGGCCTATTTGCCAACTCCAAGCCAAATATTTTGAATAAGCGGTTTACTAGAATGGATGATGCCTACTGACTATTAAAGCCATCTTAGGTTGACTTTAAAAATAATAAAATTGAAAGTCAAGGCCTCCTTAGAAAAGTGGGTTACTGTTCTCTGAGTAAGTCTATGGTTGTAAAATTACCCTACTTCAATCAGCAAACAGTGTGGTCAAGGAACAGAAGGGCTTAAAGGGACTTTAAGGTTCAACTTGTCTGAACCCTGTATTACACGTATTAGACAACCCCATCAGACAGGGCCCCCACAGGGTGTCGAAGGCTTAATTAAAGGGAGATTTTTGAAGGAACTATTTTGGAGGTCTGGGCAGAGTTAGGAGTGTTGAAACACTCTGGGAGTAACAATGGGGAGCTTTAACTACTCCCCGTGGTTGGCTTAAGGGGCAAACCAGGGGGCTGTTACTAGAATCTGCCAAGAGTGGAAGCTGTGGACAGAGGTCACCTCATGGAAGCAGTGACCACGGAGCCTCAGAGGAGCACAGCCTCAGAAAAACCACCACCCCTGAGGGAGCACGGGAAGGAAAGAGAGAGAGAATGCGTAGGATTAATACACCAGCCTCTTCTTTTGCACTCTCTGATGTCCTATAGGTGATTTTTTTTTTTTTTTGCCAAACGAGGGGGTTAGAGAGCCACCGCAGAAATCATCTCTCGGGGACCACAACAGGGCTCAGAGCAAAGCAGGTGGCGATCAATGGAGAGTCACCAACTTAGCACCCAGAGAGAGGAAATGACATCCTGAAGGCTAGTTGGCACAGGGCTAAGACTAGACGCTAGTCTTTTGATCCTCAGACACTGAAGTTTTTTGCATGAACCACCACACTTTCAGCTTCAGATGACCAGCCCCTCTGAGACTAAAATGAATTGCACAGAATATCAGAGACTCTCCTTTGGATGCTCTTCCCAAATGTAGCTAGCCTGGGAGGAGTCTGGCTTCTCTCTCAGTAGAGGCTTGACCTTTAGATCTGAGAGGTTTGAGGGGTGTGTGCCCTTGGGACCCCAGAACCTCAAGGCAGTTGTCCCTGCAGAGCCAGAGGCACAAGGCAGCCATCAGTGGTTTGCTGGGCTGGAGTGCCAAGTTATAAATTAATGGAACTGTTTTTACAAATCACAAACAAGGATTAGAAATTTCAAATGAGCTTTGTACCCTTCTGGGTGGTTCTATGAGAGACCAACATTGTTATACTCATTCTACCACTTTTCAAGTAGCTTGTTAAAAATTTTATAGTTGACTTACAATGTTGCATTAATTTCTGCTGTATAGCAGAGTGATTCAGTTATATATATATATATGTGTATATATATATATATATGTATATATATATATAAATTCTTTCTCACATTCTTTTCTATCATGGTTTATTCAGGTGGCTTTGGAACTCTCTTTGGAAATGATCTTTGGAGTCAATATATGTATCACATGAGAAACTCAGTGTCTCAAGATGTTACTCACCAGCTTCCGTGCTTTTTATTTCTGCTTGTTTTTCTAGCCAACTTCAACAGTATTTATCAAACTTGAAAAAATGTGACAAAGTTAAAAAATCAAACTGTCCTTAAAATACAAAATTTATCACACCTGAAATAGATCAAAAACATGACAGCAAGTCTAAAGTAGCTTACCAACTGGAAGCTCAAAAGTTGTTGAGCAATGACATCCTTTGGAAACCATGAGATATTGTTGATATTGCTGAATACGTTGAACAAGGTATTCAGGTTGTGATAGGCAAGGTTAACTTGATTGTGGACAGCCCGGTACTCTGTGGAAAAATATGTCACAACGTTATGTAACATGTGAATTGTCAAGATTTAACTTAGAGAACTATAGCTATGTAAGACATTACCCATATACCTGGACAGGCCTGGAAAAGGAAAGATGAAAGCATGATTTAGTAGGAAGTGAAATTAAGAATGATTTTCCTTCTCATTTGAGAATGTTTTCTGTTGTTAAGGATCACTTGTGCAATACTTACAATTATAAAGCCATAAAATGAAAAGAAACATTTTCTTATAGAGACATTTCATAAATGCTATAAAAGACGATGAAACACAGAATTGTGACCACATGGACACGAAGTGTAAGGGTGTTTACTGCACATGTAATGCTTATACTTTGCTGAGATAAAGCTATATCCTTATTCTCATTGATTTGAGTCAAAGAAATATTGCATATGTTTGCTCTGATTCTTTTCCCATACAAACGTTATGAAGCAATATAAGAAAAGAGATGCTTGAGATCTTGGGGAGGGGTTCTTGCATGCTGCAACTAGATTATGGAAAACATCATTCAGAAGAGGGAATAAATGGAAAAGTTGGAATTAATGTTGACCAATTAAACTTGGCCACAGAACTCATTGTGTAAGCACAGTTCCTGGAAACTCAATAAAAGATAGTATTTATGAGCTAGTATGTTTTAATTATTATTACATGTTGACTTTGTCAACATCAGGATTACCAACTTTCTGGAATAATTACTGCCTTCACATGTCCAAAATTTTAGAATTTCAGAAAATTGGTGAAGTGGTGTAGGGAACACAGGAAGAAAGAAGGAAAATGACTTAGATGTTATTTAAAAGGTGCTCCTTGATTTCTTAAATATGACCACATTTATTTGCTAAAGGAGGAAGAGGGCAAGAGATCCATGCTGCAATTTTATCACCTGTCTTCAACAACTTTTGCACTTCATTAAATTGCTTAGAGATATTTTAGCAGGCCCTCCAATACATAACTCAGAGACAAGGATATTAGTTTTATTGTTTTGTCATTTTTAAAGCCAAGAACAGAGTTGAGGAGGTTTTATTTATTTGTTTTATTTCTCTCTTTTAGCAGATTTTGCTGTTTTCAGAATCTCATTATTCCTTTTAAAAACATTTGTAACCAAACCTCCTAACTCAAAGATTTGATCTGTCTACGTACTTGAAACATCCCATTGCCCCGTATCAGCCAGATTCAGGCAAATCAAGTCCCTATTTATAATGTAAATTTACAAATAGCAGGTAAAGCCAGTAATTCAGTGTGACTCTGTCCAGACATCTTGTGACCTGCCCAGTGAGAATCCTTCAGTTCTCCCCACTCATGCTGGAGCTTGAACCTTGGAACAGGTAAGTGGGATAAAGAGAGATTTGCTTGTAATAAAGTGAAGTGTAGCTCATGGCTGTGTGAGGTCAAGTAGAAGAGATGAATATGTTTAATAATTAATCTTCAGGTGATAAATCCTACACAGATATTGACATTGACTTTTGAAAGGCAAATGTAAATGCTCCTTTCTAGTTGAGTAGATGAAGTGGATTATGACCGTGGCAGTAATGAGGGGAGGAGTGTGCATGGCTGGTGGGGGGAGTCACAAGCTGCTTGTTAAGTCACTTCACTTGTGTCCAACTCTGTGCTACACTATGGACTGCAGCCCTCCAGGCTCCTTGTCCAGGCAAGAATACTGGAGTGGGTTGCCATTTCCTTCTCCAGGGGATCTTCCCAATCCAGGGGTTGAACCCAGGTCTCCTGTATTGCAGGCAGATTCTTAACCATCTGAACCACCAGGGAAGCACCAGGGAAGCTTGTGTGAACTGCCTGGCATATGTAGCTGCATAAACACTTAAAAATAAATAATACGCATAATTTCTGTTCTTTCAGATTTTTGGATTAAATTATTCCACACACAGAAGTTATCCCAAATAGTTTTCCAGTTGGGTTTCCTAGAGACTACCAGGATAATGATTGTATTTTTTTCTCTGCTACACCTTTTCAGGATCTCTTCTGTTTTTTCTGTATTTCAGGGTCAAGCTGAGTATGGTAAACTTAATCATTTCTCAGAATAATGTTAAATAAAAAATATCACCAGCTCCCAAACAGATGGGGCGGGAGTGGAGGTGGTCCAAAGTAGGATGAAGTTCGAGGGTGAAGTCATCAAATGCTTTCTCTCTTGGACAGCTATGTTCCAGGAACCAGCCAGAGAGTCTTCAAGTGAATGCAGGAATGGCAGCCAGAGGGTTAGAACAGAAGGCAAGGGGCAGAAAAGGCCTGGAAGTAGACAGTTTAGGAGTTTCATCTGAACTGGGATTAAGCTATGAGACAGGGGCAACCTTCTCAGAGGATAAATGTTCTCTAGGGAGAGAGTGGAGGACTGAACCACCCCCAGGACTTTCACACTGAAGTAGGTCAGTTCATTCCCATCTATTTTGAGTTGTCTAGCACATCACACATTTCTGTCATCAAAACCTGCATATTCCAGTACAGAAAAGTGTCACAAATCCATGAGTGAATAAAAGCTCTTCTCATTCTCTCAGAGTAAGTTGTTTTTGTAATCAAAAAGTCATTTGACGAGATATTTAACAAAGTTGAAAGAATGATTTAAGAAGGCCTGGGACCCGTGTCCCATTGCTGCTGCCTCCTACCTGTGGTCTTTTCGGCAGGCTCATCTCTGAGCCTCAATTTCCTTAGCTGTAAAGTCAGATAAAAAGAAAACCTACAACATGAGGTTGTTAGAAGTACATAAATTAACATATTCCATAGGGCTTTGAGCTTCATAGATGTCCAATAAACATAGGATAGTGTTGATAAGCCACTTCCCATGCCCTGCTCATTGATGCCAGCTGATAGAACATGCTGATGAGTCTTAGCTCTAGTGCTCTGGTACTTTGTCCAAGAGAGTAAATCAAACCGAACTAACTAACCAACCAATTAATTAATTTTTTAACACCTGGCTTTTTCTCTTCTTGGGATGAAAAGTCCCTATCCTTCCTGTTTTCTCTCAGAGTCTCCATTTATGCCTACACAGCCAACACACTCTCCTTTAGGATGATCCTAGATCAGAATCTCCTTATGTGACTGGGATATTTATTTCATTATGTCTTTTGCACCAAAGTTCAGCTCCAGTCTGAATAAGTATCCATGAGCTCTAAGAACTTGTCAATCAATAAATGCATATTAAGGGTCAACTCTGCTCTGAATGAAGCCCAAGTGGTAGAAGAGACAGGACCACACTCAGGGAGCCTATGAATGCTGAATAGCTCTTAACCCAATATACAGGTGAGTAGGGTGCCAAGAAAGTAGTGCAGATGATGCTAGACCAGAGGCTGTCTGTGTGGCAGCTTGGGCAGAAGGCTTCCACTGGTCAGTCTTCTGAATGTCCTCTCCCCCGAGTCAGCTTTAAAGAAAAGCGAAGTTTCAAGAACTTCCCTTGAGGTCTAGTGGTTAAGACTCTTTGCTTCCACTGCAGGGGGAGCAGAGCTGATTGATTCCTGGTCAGGGGCTTCCCAGGGGGTGCTAGTGGTAAAGAACCTACCTGCCAATGCAGAAGACATTAGAAATGTGGGTTTGGTCCCTGGGAAGATCCCCTGGAGAAGAAAGTGGCAACCCATCTGGTACTCTTGCCTGGAGAATCTCACTGACAGGGGACCTGGTGAGCTACAGTCCAGGGGGGTGCAAAGAGTTGAACAAGACTGAAGCAATTTATCACACACACACACGGAACTAAGATTGTACATGCCACACATACAGCAAAAAAAGAAAAAAAAAAAAAAAACTTCAGTGCATGGGATTGGGTTCCTTAAAGACAAGCTCACCTTGTATCCTGGTTCTCTAGCTTTTGGCAGGGCCCAAGGCTGGACCTGAGCTTGAAAAATAGCTTTACATTGTCTGCATCTCAAAGACAGTAGCTTGGTGCCTTGTCTTAATAATTTTTATGGAAAAATGCTTGTACCCTTGCACATGGTTTCCATAGACTAGCAGGATTCATGCTCTCACTTCATTTCCAACTCTTATCCCCACACTGGGTTTTACTGCTGTCATGTTGTTATTAAATCAGTATGGAGTTTTGCTGCATTTAGAGCTAAGGAGGAAAGGGATTACAACATAGACGACCGCCTTGCAATTTCCGACAGGAGCTGTCTGAATGAACATATTGTTTCCCACTATTTCTCTGGAAAGATCATACATTATAATCACTGTTTACAGTATACTGTGTAAAATAATCTGTTTGTTTTCTACAATGGATACTGTGTCATTTAATTAATTTAGACTAAAGAAAAGCAATCAACATTCAGTAATAACATTCCCTTAGGGGATATAAATGAAAAATTTTCCATACCCTACACAGCAGTTAGAGCAGAGGAAGGGCTGATATTTATTTATGAAGATCAGTGCTTGGAGTTGCAAGCAACAGAACTCTCGCTGATTTTAGAAGCCAGGAGATATGACCAGGATAGGGAGCACTTTACAGATCACCGCGAGGGTTGGAGAAGCACGGCTAAGTAACCAGAGACCCGGGACAGGCGCTCATGGAGCCTGTCGTCATGCCATGGAGCAGGCCTGGGGAGAAAAACCGTGGTTGCATCCAGCAAACACGAGATGATGGCATTTAAGGCACAGTCCCTTCAGCCTGGAACATGGCGGCCCTGCTACCAGCAGGTACCCTTGCCACCAGAGAGAGGATTCCTGCACTGCCTACTTCTCTATATCTTTGGCTTCCATGTCTGTCTGGTATGACTGAGTCTGACTCTTGGAGGACCTCACGTCCTCTCTGCAAAAGAGACTAGAAAAGCAAAAATATGGCAGTTTCCACTTTTAGAGTGGGGGTGGGCTCTTCCTGTCTCTAAAATTCAAAAGTCAGGGAAGTCTCTAAGTATAGGAAGCACTTGGCAGAAGAAAAGAGACAAATGTCTCCCCAAATCAGCATTGCCAGGAATAAGACCTTCAATGTCCTCAGTCGTAGCTACAGAAATGTGTCAGACCCCCCCCGCCCAACCTTGAGCTACACAGTCCAACAGCCTGGCCTTTCTTCAAAAAAGGGATAGATGACCATCAGCAGGGGGAGGATGCAGGAAGAATTTCTTTTCTCTCTCAAATACCATGCTTGGTCAAACTTTGTTGTTCTTTAGTCACTCAGTTGTGTCTGACTCTTTTGCGACCCCATAGACTGTAGACCCTCAGACTCCTCTGTCCATGGAATTCTCCAGGCAAGAACTCTGGAGTGGGTTGCCATTTCCTTCTCCAGGAGATCTTCCTGACCCAGGGATGGAACCTGCATCTGCTGCTTTGGCAGGCAGATTCTTTACCACTAAGCCACCAGGGACTCCCTGATCAAATTTAGCTGAATGTAATCTGTTGCTCTTATGTAAGAAGTCTTTGTTTTGAGCTGATCTTGATCAGATATTAAATTGGATAGAATTTCCTATTAAGCTTTTTTTGTCTTTATTTACTAAGAACAGCAAGTTCTCTTAATGGGCCCAGGGCACTAAAGACCTGGATGTGCAGCCATGGTTTGAAAGAAAACTAAGAAAACATGGTTCTTTTTAGAATATTTATTTGACCAATAGAGTCCCAATAACAATTAGTTTGGAACAACAGTGGAGATAAATAAATAAATACAGGGCAAAGAGAAATCTTGGCAATGGGTAAAAGGAACCGATAGCCTACCGGGCATTTAGGAGCTCAAGTCCAAGACAGAAGATAATCATATAAACATCTGCCTTTTCTGTAATCACATTTAAAAATATCATTCTATCCATACAGTTTTCACTCTACTGTCTGACGCATGCTCGGGTTGATACAATTTTTTTTTATTAGATAGATTGATTGGCCAAAGTTTTTATTTTAATTCCTGGGTTTGTTTAAAAGAAAGCAATTTAGCAATCCATGTTGCTAGCAATGTTTATGGAAGATGCAGCAAAGGGCAGAGATAGCCAGGGGAAAAAAAAATCTGCAGTTTAGCATTCTCGTCCCTGTAGGAATCTTCCTTATATTATGGAAATTTCTGCAGACCTTAGGCCATGAGTATTGAACAGATCTCACCTTCCACAGCTTCTCATTGACCTACAGCACAATATAGGGTTTTTTGAACATAAAAGAATCATTGACAACCTCGATATTACTCTAAGAAATTGTTTACCCATGTGATAAAGAAGCCTCTCAAACTCCTTAATTAAAAGTATGTTACATCAATGACCCACCTTCCTGGTAGAGAAGCTGAAATCCACCAAGTCTATTTCTCCCCTACCAATTAAATCACATCCTCAGTTTGTTTGCATCTTCTATCTAGTTAGCTCTGTGATATCACAAGGGTGCTTTTCCCCTGCATTACATGTTGACTGACTATAGAACACATTTCCCAGAGTCTTGAATGTCTCTGGGCAGTTGAAGCTTTTGCCTTTCAAGTTATTAATTTGTAATCACATTATTAGAGGAATCTGGTGAGGAAAGAGCTGGAGATACATCTGCTTGATTTGCCTGTCCTGTTCTTTTGAGCCTACCAAGCTGAGTGGAGATCAGCAAAAACAAAAAAAAAAAAACAAAAGCAGACCTCAGCTCCCTCTCCTTTCCGATGCTGTATTGATATTATGGGCTCACAAGATTTCAGCTTTCTTATATCTGATAACACAAACATATTTACCACAGAGAGAAGCAAGAAAAGAGGTCAAAGGCATATGAATGGAAGAAGAAACCCTGCTGCATCTGTCCTTGGCACAATACTGACCATTTTGCATAGATATGTGAGCTTCCTAGAAGAGTTAGCCAAGCAAAGCTTTCAGACCTCTAGGACTCTACAAAGTTGCTTTAATTTGAAAACAATTTTAATAAAGAGAGAGTTAGAAGACAAGCAAGGAAGTAGCAGGTCTGTGAATTAGCACTGCATTACTAGCTGCTAGTGACATCCATGATGTGTCTCTTTTTAAAAAGGTATTCAAAATCCAGTAAGTGATAATTTTATGTATCACTTGTTTTAAAGGAAAGAGTTGTTTAAATAAGGGCAGCATAGAAGGAACTCAAAAAAGTTGGCTTGTTGAATAATTTAACTAATATGAATTTTAATTAGCAAGTGTTTGTTTTAATTATATAAATAATGCATCTCTTTCTTGAGTTTTATAACTTACTGGTTCTTTTGTACAAGACCAAATTGGCAAAATGAAAAGCAAACTGTTCTCATAGCCATCCAATCATCACAAAATATGAATGTTTTCTCCAAACATGTAGATCTCATTCATGTGTTTAACATTTAATGAAATGTATCTGTGTTCTAGACATCATGCTGAGTGGGGCTGGGGCTGCAAAGTGAGTAAAGTATAATCCCTTCATAGAAGGAGTTTGGTCTAGGGAGAACTTGCATGTGTTTGTTCCTAGGGCTGCACCACAAACCAAGGAGCTTGAAACAACAGGTATTTATTCTCTCATAGTGCTGGATGCTAGGCACCCAATATCAAGGTGTTAACAGGACTGGTTCCTTTTTGAGAACTCAGAGGGAGAATCTGGTCTCTAGTTTCTGGTTGTTGCCCTCAATCCTTGGCATTCCTTAGCTTGTGGTAGCAAAATTACAATCTCTACTGAGGTCGCGTGGTATTTCTCCTGTGTGTGTCAGTGTCCAAATTTCCCTTTTCTTATAAGTAAACCAGTCATGGGATTTGGTGTTACTCTCTCAGTTGTGTCTGACTCTGTACAACCCCACAGACTGTAGCCTGCCAGGCTCCTCTGTCCATGGAATTCTCCAGACAAGAATACTGGAGTGGGTAGACATTCCCTTCTCCAGGGAATCTTCCCGACCCCAGGATCGAAACTGAGTCTCTTGAATAGCAGGCAGATTCTTTACCGTCTGCGCTACCAGGGAAGCCACTGGATTTAGGACCCACCATAATCAGGATGACCTCATCTTAACTTGATTACATTTACAAGGACCCTGTTTCTAAATATAGGCACTTTCTGAGGTACCAGAGGTTAGAACTTCAACATAGCTTATTTTTTGGAGGGGGGACACATTTCCATAACACTATCCAAGAAGACCCTATGAAGAGGTGAAGACACCTTTGTTGCATAAGTGTAGAGGTGTACCACCCATGTGCAGGGGGTGCAGGAGGCATTGTAAGTAACCTGTCACTGATGATGCAGGGAAATGGAAGGTGGGGGGGTGGGAGGTGCCCAAAAGAAAGAATTAACTTTAACCATCTGCTCCTTTTCCTACAAAGAGTCAGAAATTGAGGCCACTAGACTGAATAGGGTGGGGAAACAGCCGGGTAGGGTAGCCTTCAGACCCCTCTGCCACCACAGGCTTCCACCCGCAACAAGATCCAGCTGCATGAGGAAAAAAGATGCAGCTTGAAATAAAGTTCAGGGTTTTTATTATTAGCTAAGGCAAGATACATTTATTATTAGTATGAGACTTTTCTGAGGAGTAAGATGACCAGAGGATTTATTGGCCAAGATTGACCAGGAAAGTCTTGGGCTCATCTGTTTCTCATTTAAGGAGGTGGTTGGGGAGAAAAACTCTACAGAATGGGCAGGAGAGAGAGGCAGTCATGAGGAAAGAACAGTCACTTACAGAGCCCAGTTGGTTCCACACAAGTCTTAAAATGGAAATGGGTTTGGGCAAAGAGGATGTGATATGTCCTGAGCAAAGGTGCGCTCATACCCTTCTATCCACCCCCTACCCTGAGCTCTCTCAATTCCAGGACCTGGAGAACACCCAAGAAGTCCTCAGGACCACAGGGGATGAAAGGAAGGTAGCTGAAGTTTGAGAGTGATGCTCAATCCTGATGGTGGGGAATGTGGGTTGAGGTTTCCTGTGTCCTGGGCTATGGGATGGTCCCTGCTAGCTGCAGATCTGATGCTGGACTTGGCTGAATCCTAGAAGACCAGCACTTTACAGGGCCAGGTCAGAGGTGAGGTATTACACTGGGCTGATCTGCTCATTCACCCCCCTCTCTGCCTGTGAAGGGGACTTGAAATCCCCCGGGTTGACAATTCAGTGACAGCAGGCTGCAAGTTGCATCAGCTGGGAACATTAGAACCAGAAGTAAATACTGGAGTTGGAAGGAAGATGGAACAGGAAGGACCATTCTTTCCTCAATGGGAGTGGAGGGGGCTGAGGAGGGTGGTGGGTAAGATACTCACTCCAAAGTCAAGGTAACAGTCTATAGTCATTAATACCCACCCTCTAAGGAAAGGAAGGAGGATTTTGAGTTAGACCTATTATCTAGACCAAGGGCACAGTCAGAGAGTACCTAGTTACTTTCCGATTTTTCAGTCGTACATATAATGTGGCATCAGGAGCTACTTTGAATTAATTAATAGAGAAACAAAGAACATTCTGTTTAGATTTATCTACGTTATGACTATGTCTTCATCCTGCTACTGAAACAATTTTGCCGGTTAAAGGGAGACAGGGTGCAAAGACCAGCAAGGGGGATGGATGCACACCCAGTGAGTATGGGGGAGATGCGACTCACCCAGGACAGCCCAGTCCAGCATGGGACAGATTCATTTTATAGGAAAATGTTTTTACCAGCCATTGAAAATCAGTGCAGCATTAAAAAGACTCATATTTCTACACCAGTAAAAATTAAGCTCATTGCTTGCTAAAAAACTGCAGGGAGCTATCATTTCTGAATTATCTCAGATTGATGAAATGAAGGAGGCAGTAAGGATCATAGGCTACTCTAAGCTTCCTGGGATGGGTGTGTCTTGTGGCCATGGAAATCTATTGTAAGCACCCCAGGAAACATAGTACATTGGCCAGACTTGCAGGCACTTGGCCTGCAGCTGATGCTAAGTATGGAGGAATTCAAATCTGGAATTATAATTTATTGATGCAAAAGCAAAGAGAAGGAATCCTGGAATTTGCTGGCTCCTGGTTTCTAAGCCTACCCTTTCCAACAGTATACATCACTAGTGTGAAGATATTCATATTTTGAGTGACACAACAGACACTATACTAACAGTGTTACAATATCAGTAACATTCAGTAGGTACCCTATTCTAAGTGAACTGAAAGTCGCTCAGTCGTGTCCAACTCTTTGCAACCCTATAGAGTATACAGTCCATGGAATTCTCCAGGCCAGAATACTGGAGTAAGTAGCCGTTCCCTTCACCAGGGGATCTTCCCTGGAGGGAACTCAGGGATTGAACCCAGGTCTCCCGCATTGCAGGTGGATTCTTTACCAACTGAACTACCAGGGAAGCCCAAGAATACAGGAGTGGGTAGCCTATCTCTTCTCCAGCGGATCTTCCTGACCCAGGAATTGAACTAGGGTCTCCTGCATTGCAGGCAGACTCTTTACCAGCTGAGCTACCAGGGAAGCCCCTATTCTAAGGGCTTTATATAAAATAATTCATCTAACCCTAACCCTAACCCCAAACGGTGGGTACAATTATTATACCCATTTCATGTATGAAGAAACTGAGGCACAGAAAGGTTAAGAAATGTGCCCAAGATCATACAGTTAATAAATAGCAGCCCTGGGAATCATATAGGTAGTATGATAAATAAAATTAAGACATAGAACAGTTTGGATAAGTGTGGTTTGCAAATATTCTATTCCTTGTAAATTGTAGGGAAGGGACAATTTCCCCTTGCTCTGCCTTTCCTTTTCCTCACACGTAAGCTGGACATGAGTTTGAGTAAACTCCGGGAGCTGGTGATGGACAGGGAGGCCTGGCGTGCTGCGATTCATGGGGTCGCTAAGAGTCAGACACGACTGAGTGACTGAACTGAACTAAACTGAACTGAACTGAAGCTGGTTCTGTGTTTGCTCAGCAGCCTTCACCTACAGAGGTCCATCTGGAGCTCTGACATATCATTTCTTTCCTGCAAGGGTACCACAGAATAGGGGGGAAGAGTTTTGCATCTATTTTCAGAAACATACTCATCAACTGTTTCAGAAAGTGCAGAAGAGAGAGAGATGCAGAAATCAGAGAGATGTCACTCATTTTGTTCCCAGCCTTTAAAAAAAGTTGGTATCTCCATGGATTTTTCTCCATAAATATTGAATGATCTGTGCTTATCATTGGTGAAAGATGAACATAACCATCTAATTTCTAATGAGACAATAGACTGGCTGTGGATGAAATTGTAGGGCCGGGATCTGGGCTTCCTGTCTCTCTTTACATAGTTTTACAGGATCCTAGAGCATTTGAGCATGAAGAGCCCTGAGAGATGTCCTGTCTGATCTCCTAGTTTTACAGATAAGAAAACTGAGGCCAGAGAATCATGCGTGCAGTTGGCCAAAAATTTCGTTTGGGTTTTTCTGTAAGATCTTTTTTTTTTAAATTTTTTTTCTTTAAATTTATTTATTTAAGATCTTATGGAAAAACACAAACAAACTTTTTGGCCAGGCCAATAATTGGCTCCAATTAGAAAACCCTATTATCTGCACTCCTAGTCCAGACATACACATACACTACACACATCTAGACACACACTGACTCAGAGACATGTCCACCCACTGACACATACACAGATTACATGTATACACACACACGCACAGACACACACATACACATAGATGAGGGTATAAGCAAGCATGCACACATACACATGCATACAAGTGCCCCGCTCCTATATAAGTCTTATTTTCTACCTAACTTTTTCTATAATAACCTGACAGTTGGTAGAAGTTGATTACTTGTCCCTAAGAACATTTGCATCAATTCTTCGGCGCTCGGCTTTCTTTCTAGTCCAACTCTCACATCCATACATGATTACTAGAAAAACCATAGCCTTGACTAGATGGACCTTTGTTGACAAAGTGATGTCTCTGCTTTGAGCGCCGAAGAATTGATGCTTTTGAACTGTTGTGTTGGAGAAGACTCTTGAGAGTCCCTTGGACTGCAAGGCGATCCAACCAGTCCATCCTAAAGGAGAGCAGTCCTGGGTGTTCATTGGAAGGACTGATGTGGAAGCTGAAACTCCAATACTTTGGCCACCTAATGCAAAGAGCTAACTCATTTGAAAAGACCCTGATGCTGGGAAAGACTGAGGGTGGGAGGAGAAGGGGATGACAGAGGATGGGATGGTTGGATGGCATCACCGACTCAATGGACATGGATTTGGGTAGACTCCGGCAGTTGGTGATGGACAGGGAGGCCTGGCATGCTGCAGTTCATGGGGTCACAAAGAGTCGGACACGACTGAGCGACTGAATTGAACTGAAGAACATTTGCATCTTGATAAATGTCTCCAGAAACAGAACCAAAGTGAAAATCTGAGGTAAAGAATTTAAAGCTTCAATTTCAGACAGAGAATTAGAGACTGAGTGCTGTTCTCAGCCCTGCCAGCTGCTTCTCTGGGGAGGACTCCTTGTCCTTGGGACCACCCAGCAAAGTCAGTGTCCTTGTAAAGATGTTAATATCTCTTCTCAATTCAATTTGGTCCCAACCCACCTTGCTAAGGTTCTGCTTTCCCACAAGAATGGTTTGTTTAAAAGGCGTTTTTAAAATAATTGTGAGATATAAAACAGTAATATATAGGTTGTGAAGGAGTTCTTAATTTTTCTGTTTTTTTCCTCTTCAAGAAGACAAACCCTCAGAGTCATGGCTGTGGTTCTAGCTGGCCAGTTTATCTTACTGCTCCAAGGAGCCCAAGCTTTCATTGGGCTCCATCTGCACCCTTTGGGGCCAGAGCTTAGCCGGTGGTGGAGTGTGAGGGCAGCCTTCCCATTTTTAACACTGAAATAAATTTTCATGAGAGTGAAAGCTTGTGTATTCTATCTAGCACGAAAAATCCACGCCCTTTCACCCTGGAGGAGCTCAGGATGGCTGGATGAGGAAAAGACTTGTTTTTTGACGTTCATATCCTGGATGACTGGTGAGGAAAAGACTTGTTTTTTGATGTGTATATCCTGAAGTGCAGAAAGAAATACAGGGATATTTTTCACTTGGCTTCAAGCCTCCTGGAGTATCTGTCACCTCCCAGTGACGGATGGCCATGCAGGATGAGATGAAGGAGCTCACCATCCAGAGAGCTTCATTCCTATGCCAGTTATCTGAATAGCAATCAGTCTTAGAGGCAATAGAAGGGAGCACCAAAGCTTCATAGCAGCCCCCTCAGTAGGTGAGTTGGGGTAGGGCCTGGTGTCCCCCAAACTCTCAGAGCGAAATCGAAGGAGGAGTGTCCCCCAACATGGCACCCCAACTGCTTTTTGTCCGACTGAGCCAGTTCCTTTTCTTTGCTGCAGCCAGTGAGGTCCCATGACTTGGCCTTGCTGTATCTCCTCCACTTTATCTTGCTCCTCCTGCTGTTTATGTCTCCTGAAAGTGGCCAGGCTTCTCTTTCCTCAGGCTGGGCTGAGGTTGGGCAGGACCATGAAACACTCCTTTCCGGAATGTTCCCAGGGCTGGTTCCTCCTTGTCATCTCTGCCCTCAGGCCTCAGTTCCCATGTCCTCCCTTCCACCCCTCGGATGTAGCCTTCACCTCATCCCTGCTCATTTCCCAATTGTACTTACCCCCCAGAGCTTTATAACCAAGTCTTTATGGTTTGTTTCTTATTTCTTATGTCTTTCCCCTTTTCCAGATGAAAATAGAGAACTTGACTATTCTTTTCATCAGTGTATTTGGCACACAGCAGGTGCTCAATAAATACTTGTTGAAAAAAGAAAGGAAGGGTAGAGTTTTACGGGAATGCAGTGACATCAAGATTTCTGTCTCAACATTTTTTCTCCCCCATTGACTGCTTATCAGGCAGGATTACCTTTAAGTCTCCTAAGAATTGTTGCACTGGTTGATATGACAAAAGTGATCTTAGCATGAGACTGGCAATTGGAATAGAATGGGTGGCATAGCTTTCCAGAGTCTCTGGGGGTGCAGGCCCTCTTGCTGATGTTTTGGAATTTCATCAAGCTCACCATCCTGCTCATCAGACAGTCAGGGACCAGAGATGCCCAGACAAGGGCCTGGGATGCTAGGCAAGGCCCCTGTGCCCTGGCTACTATGATTCAGTTATTTCTCAAGCTTGGCCACAACCCCCTACTGAGGCCCACCAGCCAGGAGATTCCCTCTCTTATGCTTGTGCTTACAACAGCACGAAAATGTCTTGGCTAAGTGGCTCCTCCTTCAGGAGTTCTGGAATCTAGGTCTTATTTCAGGCTCAATAGCCATTTAAATGCTGGCCCTGCCACTTATTTGCCTTGTAATCTTAAGCAATTTAGTTAACCACAGACCTCAATTTTCCCAATCTGTAAAATGAAAATATTATAATAAAGTTATTGTGAGGCTTCAGTGAGAAAACCATGTAAATTAATCATAGGATGTCTATTTACTAGGTTCAGTGCCTCCCTGTGGACTTTCTTATCATTCAAAAGTGATGGCACCTCCTCCCCGAGGCCTTCCCTGACCCAGGCTGAAATAAACCTCTGCTCATACCTCTCTATCCCAGAGCCTCTCTATCTTGGATTCTCAGCAACTCTAATCACCAGTGGACGCAATATGGTTGGTTTACACACTTGTAGTTTATGTCTGGTTGCCCCCACTAGGATGACAACAGGGTCCCTCTCTGTTATCCTCAGTGTCTAGAACAGTGCCTAGCCCATAGCTGATGCTCAGGCAGTGCTTGTTGAATAAATGACTGAATGTTCTAGTCATGTGTCATATGTATCACTTCAGTTAATTCTGACCATTCAGCAGAATAATAGTCACGTTATTTTAAGGATAGTGAATAGGAAACATATAACCTTATCAATTGACAAGCTGATACTATTTTCTGAGTGTTCACTACAGGTCAGACACTAAACTAAGGGATTTTCAGTGGTGATCTCTTTATTAAGGAAGAGGGGCCAATGAAGGAGCATTGAACCCAAAAGCTCATTTAGGTCTGACCACTTACTTCCACTATGGTCTATGCATTAGTTTTAAATAAAAATTACTTCTTAGAATGAAGCCCAAGGATTTCTTTATCCTGAATATTCTGAAATCTCACCCTTGTCCTCATGGCAATAATTTTAACAAAAGCACAATTGGAAATGACATCCACTGCAATTATATCAGGCTGTTGGTAACAAAAACCCACCTATAGGACTTTAATTTATATTGCTTTTTCAGCTGTTAGGAATTCTGTGGGTATTAATAGATGGTCCAATCCTATTCAGCAGCTCTGTGATGTCACCAGTGTCTCAGCATCCTTCTAGTTTTCTGCTCTGACCCCCTTAGTATTGGCTTCGTCTTCATGCTTGCTGCTTCTTGGCTGCAAGTGGTTTCTGTATCTCCAGGGTTCACATCCACATTCTGGTAACCTCTGGAAAATTGAATCTTTTTTCTGAATGTTTTACTTCCCAAGGAAGAATTAAATAGCTACTGGGTAGAAAACCACAAAAATGATGGCTAGTCTGTTGATTGACAAGATGATCAGTTTTTCTTTAATAAACATATCAGATAATCAGAGATCAAAATGAGCTAGGGGAATATATTTAGTCTTTGATGGTTCCTGGAAGCTCAGCTGGTAAAGAATCTGTCTGCAATGCAGGAAACCCTGGTTCAACTCCTGGGTTGGAACGATCCCCTGGAGGAGGGCATAGCAACCCACTCCAGTATTCCTGCCTGGAGAATCCCCATGGACAGAGGAGCCTGGAGGGCTACAGTCCATGGGGTCACAAAGAGTCGGATACAACTGTGTGACTAAGCCCAGCACATGACCATATAATCAGCTTGCAGTGAATCTCACAAAGTATTTAGAATTTTTAAAGTATGTTAATGAATGCCCTTTGAATCAGACACTCTCAATTTGGAGGAATGGAGCCATGCTATAAGCTCTTCCAAAAACTTGTCCAAAACTTTGACATGGGATTCACTAATTTTATCCTGTCCACAAAGTCCATCCACTTGAATTCAGATGCCATAGTGAAAATTCACGTGGAGAGGACACCTGGAATTGATGCCTCTCTGCTCTGAAGGGATTGGGAACTGACGTCCACTGAGCGGGCAGAAGCTGTAATTCCCTCTCCAGCAGTCTCCTCCATCCGTTTTCCCCTGCAACGTAACCCTGGTTTGTTCAGCTCTTGGGAGGAGATACCTTAAACTCACAGAACGCAGTTCTCTATCACAACTCTAAAGAACAAATGCTTATTTACCTAAGTCAGTCCTGGAAAACTCCTTACCACTGGACAATAAATGGTCTTGGGTGGCAGGGAATGTTGCCCAATTCTAGCCAATGAGAAGTAAGGGAAGTTTGCTGGTGGTGGTGGTGGCTGAGGGCAAAGAGTCAGGGCAGGGATAGGATTCTGGAATGGACTGGGGAATAGAATAGATTGGGGAATAGAACATTGAATAAAGTGCTATGTGAATAGTTGATTTACAATAGTGTGTTAATTTTTGCTATACAGCAAAGTAATTCAGATACATATATATGTATATATACATTCTTTTCCATTATGATTTGTCATAGGATACTGGATATAGTTCTTTGTGCTACACAGTAGGGCTTGTTGTTTATCCATTCCACATATAATAGCTTACATATGCTAACCCCAACTTCCCACCCCGTCCATCCTCCTTCCCCTTGGCAAACACAAGTATATTCTCTGTGTCTGTTTCTGTTTCATAGATAAGTTCATGTGCTTCATATTTTAGATTCTACATATAAGGGATATCATATAGTCTTTTTCTGACTCACTTCACTCAGTATAATAATCTCTAGTTTCATCCGTGTGTGCATGCTAAGTCGCTTCAGTCATGTCCAACTCTTTGCAACCCTGTGGACTGTAGCCCACCAGTCCCCTCTGTCCATGGGATTTCCCAGGCAAGAATACTGGAATGGGTTGCAATTTCCTTCTCCAGGGGATTTTCCCGACCCAGGGATCGAACCTGCGTCTCCTGCAGATCCTGCATTACAGGCGGATTCTTTGCTGCTGAGCCACCAGGGAAACATGTTGCTGCAAATGGCATTATTTCATTCTTTTTTATGGCAGAGCAGTATTCCATTGTATATGTGTACATCATCTTCTTTAGCCATTTATTTGTTGATGGACATTAGGTTGTTTTCATGTCTTGATTATTGTGAATAGTACTACTATGAATATTATGTGTGCATGTATCTTTTTGAATTATAGTTTTGTCTGGATATATGCCTAGGAGTGAGATTGCTGGATCATATGGTAATTCTATTTTTAGTTTTCTGAGGAAACTTCACACTGTTTACTATAGTGGCTACATCAGTTTACATTCCCACCAACAGTGTAGGATGGTTCCCTTTTTTCCACATTCTCTCCAACATTAGTTCTTTGTAGACAACATTAGTTCTTTTAAGAATGGCCATTCTGATCAATGTGAGGTAGTACCTCATTGTTGTTTTGGTTTGCATTTCTTTAGTAATTAGCAATGTTGAGGCTCTTTCCATGTGCCTGTTGGCCACCTCTATTTTTCCTTTGGATAAATGTCTATTTAGATCTTCTGCCCATTTGGGGGTTCAGTTGTTTGTTTTTGCTGCTTTTGAGTTGTTTGAGCATTTGTATACTTTGGAAATTAAGCCCTTGTTGGGTGCATCATTTGCAAATATTTTCTCCCATTCTTAGGTTGTCTTTTCGTTTTGTTTATGGTGTCTTTTGCCATGCCAAAGCTTGTAAGCTTGATTAGGTCCCATTTGTTTTTTTTGTTTTTTTTTTTTTTGCTTTTGTTTCTACTGCCTTGGGAAACTGACCTAAGAAATTATTGGTATAATTTATATTAGAGAATGCTTTGCCTATGATCTCTTCTAGGAGTTTAATGCTGTCATGTCTTATGTTTAAGTCTTTAAGCTATTTTGGGTTTATTTTTGTATACGGTGAGAGAGTGCATTCTAGTGTCATTGATTTATATGTTGTTGTCCAGCTTTTCCAACGTCACTGCTGGAGAGACTGTCTTTTTCCCATTGTATATTCTTGCCCCCTTTGTCAAGAATTAATTGACCATAGGTGTGTGGGTTTATTCTTGGGCCCTCCCTTCTGTTCCATTGATCCATATAAGACAAAGATGCTTAAGAAGTAAGTCCTTTTCCTTCCAGCTCTGCAGGTAGATGTGTTTCTGCAGCTGTGTGGCCATCTTAGAAGACCTCGGTCTTCACTTTGCTTTGCTGCTGAACCAATAGGGCAACTACTACCTCTGGATATTTTGCAATATGAGAAAAGTAAACCCCTCTTTAAAACACTGAGGTTTTTTTTTTTTCTCTTCCTGTTACTTTTAGCCATACACAATTCTAACTCATACACATACTCCATGTCGAGCACTGAAACTGGTGCTTTAGTTACCCAGTTCTGCACTTTATGGTGCTGCCCTTGACTATAGTTTTCAATCCTATAAAACAAAGCTAGTAAAAGTACCTGCTTCACTGGCTGGTGAGGATGGAACAAGCAGTCTGGGCCAAGAGCTCATTGCTCATACTGTCCCACTGTAAGCTGTCAGAAAATGGGAGCTATCATTATTATTCAAACGTCTTTGCTTTGAAGTATATTGAGAACTGTACAAGGCTGACTGGCAGAAAAGGAGAAGGAGCAAGAGGGTCAGCAATGGAACTGCAGATGGCAAGAAGACAAGGGGGCAGGGAAGCTTCATGGGAGTGGAATAGCTGCAAAGCCTGGCTGGGAAGGAAAGGAGGGGACAGACTCACAGAGGAGAGGGAGTGAGTTGCATAGTGTAGCACTGTGAGCATGTCAGAGCTCCAAAACTGCAAAATAAGCAAAAGAGGGCATCCATATAAGGTGCTGTGTTTGATTAGAATAAGATCACGAAAGACTGTGATTGCTGCAGCCAGTTAGAGCTTGACATAAATGGATGGATATTCTTGCTGGACTTTTATTTCAAAAAACCTCTGTATATGGCTTCTAGAGTGGAATATGTGTTAAAAAAAAAAAAAAAAAGCTAGCAAAAAACAAAACACCACAACAGAAAGACAGAGAAATAAAGGAAGCCAAGCCTGACATGAAAGGAATATCATCTTGGTGGTGGGGAGGTCTCCTGGAGCCTTTGAATCTCTCCTTGTCTGTGTTCTGTTCTGCCCACACTTAAAGTTAATTCCCTATGATCAGAACTGTTCACTTAGAAATTTCTACTCACCTCCATGTTCTTACCCAGAAGGCAGTGTGACCTCACAGACTGGTCTTCCCCAACCAACCCTGGCTTATTACTTTGGATCACAGAAAAGCAAGGGTGTGAGTCTTAAATATGCTCCAGCTGAAAGGGTCCAGACAATAATGCTGACCTCTTTCACTTTAGGGCTCTCAGCATAAATACCCAGCAGATCTCAGACATGAATCAATAATGCTACCCATCCAGACAGCTGGAACCCACCCCAATTCTGAGCCATCATGGGCACCAAGTATGATGGTATTTCTGTAGGATGTGCTCAGTAACCATATTTTACCTTAGAAATCCTCAGGGAAAGCCAGTCTCTTGGCACCAAAACTGTGTCTAAGTGTTTTTGAGTCTTTCTCACATGTTTGGTGACTGGAAGGACTTGCGTAATCACCAAAATATCCCTTAGACTGTATATTATATATATTAGACATATATTATGATCTGAAAATGTAGGTCTTTCCTTTTGTTTCTGACAACTCTGGAAACAGACATTTTTATGGGATTTTTGTAGTCCATGAATGTTTCCTTCAGAAGAAATGACCTATCTTCCACATATAACAGATAATACTTGTGTGTGTATATGTATGTGTGTGTTTGTGCACATGTGTGTGTGCGCACATGCGTCCCTCCTATCTTTTCTCACCTGATTTGTTACTAGGATCTATGGTCTCCTCGACTCTATTATCTCCCTGACATTCCATCCTCCACATTGCAGTTGCCTCTTTCTTGCTTCAAACCCTTCAAAGCCTTGTCCATAGGATAAAGTCCAAGCAGTAACATGGCTCATTAGTCAGATGAACTTCTCCCTGGCTTGCCTGAGTTGGACCAGACTCATGCCTGTTTTTCCCATATATGTATTAACAATGTCTCCTTTCACTCAAAGTGAGAATATATAGTGGAAAATAAATTATGTGGGCATCCTATTTATAAGATTTAAAACCCTCCAGCCTTTGGCTCACATTAGTGTTATTTGTATGCCCAGGAGAGAGAAGACATGCATTAACCTGCCAGACTCTCCCGTCCATGGGATTCTCCAGGAAAGAATACTGGTGTGGGTTGCCATGCCCTTCTCCAGGGGATCTTCTTGACCCAGGGATAGAACCTGGGTCTACTGCATTGCAGGCGGATTCTTTACTATCTGAGTCACTAGGGAGGCCTGGCGAAGGGAATGGCTACCCACTCCAGTATTCTTGCGTGGAGAATTCCATGGACAGAGGATCCTGGTG
The DNA here is from genome assembly GCF_910594005.1 of Cervus elaphus. Classification (NCBI taxonomy): domain Eukaryota; kingdom Metazoa; phylum Chordata; class Mammalia; order Artiodactyla; family Cervidae; genus Cervus; species Cervus elaphus. The sequence goes on along the minus strand of NC_057833.1, from coordinate 11,633,357 downwards.
GGCTACAGTTCCTGGGGTCATAAAGAATCAGACACAACAGAGTGACTAATAAAGAAGGCCCTCTGGCCTTGGTTATCTCTGTGCTGCCTTTTAACTCCATGCTCCAGAATAAAAATATGCCATGTTCCCCCCTGCCCAGGACTCTTCATACATGTATTTTTCCCCCTTGCTTAAAACATTTCCCCCTCCTTTCTCACTTGGCTAATTCCTCCTCATTCCAGGAAGCCCTCCCAGGATCCCCAGTTCTATCAGAGGTTGGATGGCCTTCCTTTGACCCCCCCAGGATGCCCTAAGCTTTCCTGACTCCAGCTTATCACACTGTCTTGATGCTGCCACAAAGCCTGCAGGTGGACAGACTGTTTTACCTCTCTCAGTTATTCATTGCTTCTGCATAAGGGTTATACATCCTGCTGCCATGTGACTTGAAGGGTTTTGTAGCCTTGCTTGTTCCATTGATGGCAAGCTTGACTATATGACTTGCTATAGCCAGTGGAAGGAAATACAATGTCTGTTGTGTCTAATGGAAGCTTTATGAGCCTTGGGGTGTGTGTACCAGCTCAACGGCTTTTCCGTGGTCATGGGAACAGAGTATCCCATGCGAGGTCTTCTCTTTCAGCCTGGATCTCAGAATGAAAAGACATGTGGGCAAAGTCACCACCAACATAATATAACACCAATTACATAGCAAAAAAAATTCAGTTATGTTGTTGTAAGTCACCTGAGATCAAGGGTACTGCAAGATAAACCAGCAAAGGCTGACTGCTCTGTGTAATCTCCTTTATTTCTTAGTCCAGTAAACAACATAAGGTCAGGGAGCATGGGTGCATGCTCAGACGCTTCAATTATGTCTGACTCTGTGACGCTATGGACTCCAGCCCACCAGGCTCCTCAGTCTGTGGGATTTTCCAGGCAAGAATACTAGAGTGAGTTGCCATGCCCTCCTCCAGGGGATCTTCTCAACCCAGGGATTGAACCTGAGTCTCTTACATCTCCTGCACCGGTAGGCAGATTCTTCACCATTAATGCCGCCTGGAAAACCTCAGTCAGGGAGCATGTCTCTCTCAATCACCTTTGTATTTCCGGTTCCTAGAGCAGTCTCCAACACTGGTCATTCCTCATTAGGTTTTGTTTGGTGATTGTGTGGATATGTACCTTTTGTTTTCTTGAATAATAGAGTGAATATCAACTTTTCAAGGTTTCAGATAGGTTTCATCTTTAGAAAATATTGTGCTTCTCACAGGACATTCCCATTTTCTACTTAGTTTAATTATCACACACAGCTAGAAAGTAAAGAAGTATCACCATTTTGTAGGAGAGAAAACTGATGTCAGAGAGGTTTTTGCTTCTAAGATCAGACAGCTATCTAACAGCAAAGAAAAAAATGAAAATTTTTACTTTTTGGTGCCCAGTTCATGGTTCTTTCCCATCCTATCCATGACCCCAGTCTCATAGAAGACAGAAAATAACTGTTCCTCTTCACCCCAAACCTTCTTGGTAGCAGCTTTCATCTGCTCGCCATGACCACTCTTACAGGGAGATACAGTGAATCCATCAATCCCTTTCTTTGGGATTAAGGGGGGCAGTTAGCTAAAATGTCTTCTCTGTTTTAAAAAGGGACCATTTGAAGAACAGAAAGGGAGAGAGAATCACCCAAATTTAGTTCCTGTCTGGCCTTTGTAGATTTCAGGAACAAATTCTGAGCTCCCACAGAGTGAATGAGGTTTTTTGTTCTCCACAAAGGTTGTGTTCAAGAGAACAAGCACCAGTCTGCCTCACCAATCCAAATTCTCTTAAAATTTCAATAAAGAGTAACTTTTATTTTTGGTGGTTTATTTAAATCAAAGCTGATGTTTAAGTGTCACATCTTCCTACAGCAACACATATTTATTGATTATCTCTATGCACAAGATGTTGTGCTGGTAGGAGTTGAGTTAATTTTAAGTGCTTCCTAATTGCCCTTTGGCTGGCTGAGGTTAAAGTAATTCTTAATCAAAACCTTTGCATTTGTCTTTACTGCAGAAAATGTAAGGGCAGCGCTTCTCTCCTGGGCACGTTGGAATCACCTGGGGAGCTTTTAAAGCTCATGGGGCCTGTGTCCCACCTCCTGTGTTCTCATTTAATTGGTCTGGGATGTCACCTGGACATTGGGATTTTTCAAAGTTCCCCAAGTGGATCATATATGTAGGCAGGGTTATAAACCACTGTGCTCGGGAGTCCAGTCCCCAAATTGCTTCCTGTAGGACAATGATCAGAATCTTTAGTTCAAATAATGTTACATTCCCAAGATCCTCCTCAGTCAGTTCACTTGCTGGATTTGAGACAAAGTGGGGGCGGGGGGAGCAGAAGGAGATGCCCTACAGTGTAGTCAAGAGATCTGGGCTCTAGATCTGGCCCCGCTGCTCACTGACAATGTGACTTACCTTAAGTGCTCCGTATCTCAGCTTTCTGGTCTGAGAAATGAAAGAATTAAATTGGATCAGTGTTTTCTAAATTCTTATCATCAAAGACCACCTTTTAAGCTCTCTCTTTCCAAGTGGATATAATGTTTTTAAAAACTTAATTTATCATATTCCATTAATTAAGTGTTTAATTCTTCCCCCACCCCAATGATAGAAGTTGAAGATATGATCAGAATTTGAAAGAAGAATGTGCTTAAATCCTACTAGATGCCACTTTCCTTCTTCACATTTTGGCTGACTTTGAATAAATGCAAAGTACTGAGCTGAGGGAATATTAAATATTTCCCTTTATTCATCTCAGAAAACATGACTGGGATCTCACACCCCGCTACCACCTGGGAACGGGACATGGCTGGGCCATCCTTGCTTACCACCCCCATTCCCCACCCCAGCCTCTCCCAGTGACTGTCAGGGAAACCTAGATGGCAGGACTGCTCAACATAACTCGCTTAACTCTTGGACTGAGCGCAGGCAACTCCAGAAGGAAGCGCATGACATGGGGCCCTGCCTCTGACAATACAACGTACTAACTCTGCCCAATGGAAAATGTCAGCCTCTTGCCAACATCGGCAAATAGTCCTCCCTCCCTCTTTCTGTGGAAAGAAGTGAGTGAGAGGAAGGAGGGATGAAAGATGCCTCCATGGCCTTTTGCAGGAAGGCCACCCTTAGCAGAAGATCTTTTCTCTGGGTACTGAGGCAAGAATGTGGAAGGAAAGAAAAATGGGACTCGTGTGGTTATAGTAACTCATCAGATCCTCTGATCAATGTAAAACTGTCCGTATTATCAATGAGCAAATGATGTTTAACCTAGCACAAAGAAAACTGATGTGTTAGCCAGACTCTGAGCTTTCTAAAAGATTGTATTTATTTATTTAGTTTTCGCTGTGCTGTGCATTTGTTGTCATGCTCTGGCTCTCTCCAGTTGTGGTCAGCGGGCTTCTCATTGCAGCAGCTTCTCTTGTTGCAGGGCACCAGCTCTAGGTCTGCAGGCTTAGTAGTTGTGGTACATGCGCTAGTTGCTCTGCAGAATCTGGACTCTTCCTGGATCAGGAATCAAATCTGTGTCCCCTGCAGCAGCAGGCTTAATCTTAACCACTGGACCACCAGGCAAGTCCAGCTTCTGAGTTTTATTAGAGACAAATGTCAATTTTTTGGTTAGTCCCTTGTAAAACAATGAAAATAATTTATAGATCACCATGACTAACTTTGAAATTAGGAGATGGGAACTGATGGCTGGGACTCAATTAGAACAGAGAGTTCTAATTCTTGTAACACTAAAAAATAAAAATTCTATCATTTAAAAAATATAAACAGAATGATTTTTTAAAATTCTGTTTTTGGTGAAAAGAGATCAACATTAAAGAAAAATATAGAATGTATTCTAATCAACACATATGCTTTGAAAGTGCTCAAAACCAACTATGATTGTGGGAAGTAACTTTTTAGACACTAGAACCGTGTGCTGCTCTAGATTCCTCAGAGAATTCTAGGTTTGGGGGGAAGCATTGTTCTAGCTGAAACCCTTTTGTCTCCTCATCTTTAGCCACTGGAATGGGTATTGAGCAAATCAAAAATATACTTTAAATAACATGTTTCAGTACTGTGTTAACTTTTGATTACTCAATGGCAAATTATTGGATAACTACCAGGAAATATGGTCTTCCCCAATGGCTCAGCAGTAAAGAATCCATCTCCAATGCAGGAGACACAGGAGACATGGGTTCGATCCCTGAATGGGGATGATGCCCCAGAGAAGGAAATGGCACCCCACTCCAGTGTTCTTGCCTGGGAAATCCCATGGACAGAAGAGCCTGGTGGGTTGTAGTCCATGGGGTCCTGAAGAGTTGGACACGACTGAAGTGACTAGGCACAGAACTTGGGGACCGCTCCTCACCTCAAAGCTTATCTGGCTTTAGTCTTTTAAGTATTACAATGCTTCACTATTTCAAGACTTTCTGAGAAGTGGAGGTATAAACCTGATGAGACTAAAGGGATCTATGCTGATACACATGGGTGTCTCTACAGCAAGTGTGCCTGGGACATGTGTGGTGGTGGAATGGGGTAAACTTGTCAATTCTCCAGCTATGCTTGATTTATCTTCATCCAAACTACCCTGTTCACTCATGTAGGGGATCAGCCCTTCATTATACATGGCCAGGCCCAGTTGATTAGATCCAGGGTAGACAGATGATTAAAAATAGGCCAAAACATTGGTTGGTTAAACCAGATTTTTCTTTATAATTTGACCCAGGAGACACAGAGTCAGTAATCAAAGAGTGGTGTCCTCTATATTTCAAGAGTCATACAGAGTCATGCCCAAAGCAGACTCTAGTTTAAGTCAAAGTGTGAAATTATGGGGAGGCAGAAACCAAGTGCCCTGCAGAGTCATGAGAGAATGCCCTGCATTCTCAGTCATCAGGAGAATGGGGCAGGAATACAGAGAAAAACAAAGATAAGAGATGATATAACTAGATGATTGCACAGATATTTAACAATAATCTCTCCACTATGTGCTGAGAATACTAAGATGAATAAGAAAATACTTTATGCCTGAAGGAGTCTATAGTCTGAGCAGACACAGATAATACTATTAGCAGTTATAATCATCAAATTTTTATTTCTCTAAATTTTATTTAATCTCATTATACATCCTCTAAGTGGTTTGTGGGAATTTCTCTGGAACAACAGAGCAAAAATGTGTAGGTCATTGTGGCTGGAGCATTGAAGAAAGCTCCACAGAGGTGAGAATAAGCAGTGAAAACCTGTCTAGTGTACCATGCTTTCCAAAGTGTGCTTCATGGAACACTAGTTCCATGAGATATAATCATTTTTAGTAACAATAGATGGATGGTTGGTGGATGGGTGGATAAATGGATGAATGGGTGGGTAAATAGATCCTTGAACAGTTAGTTTTAAAAATACTGAGTTTAACAAAGTCCGCAACTTTCTTTACTGTAGGTTTTCTTGAAGCCTTTTATATTCAACTGTGAAATCTAAAGCCCAACAGAAACTTAAATTATATAGCACTGACTCAAATTATTGGTTTACAAAACTCTTTTCCTTTGAGCATCTTACAGGCACTAGTATTTTGCAAGTACAGTTGGAAAAAAAAATGGGTTTCCTGCATTTCTACTTGTTTCTTACTCCTTTTTATCCAGAATAGAGTATGATTACCATGTAGGCATGACAACATTTTGATATCAAGGCTACATAGGGAAGACTTGCTTATAGATTCCTAGAAGGATCAACCAGTAGTTCTTCAAAATAATTTTTATTTTATTTTGATAAAACACTGATCAATCTGACTTAAACAAGGAGATGCTTTTTGCAGAATTTTGGATCATCTTCTTTTAGCAAGCTGCCAAAATTTTATGAAAACTGCATTTCATGGGCAGTAAGTGGGAAGTGAGTTCCCATAAACCTCAGGGGCGCTGGGCCACATCAGTGTGGAGTATTGCCGCTTGGATTGCACGCACCTATTCGCCTACCTGTGTGTTAAGGTTGCCATTCTAGGGTTCTTCTCATGATCACACAACTGGCTCCAACTCCCTGAATTCTGGATGATATTTGTTCAGCTCAGAGGAGAGAAAATTGTTGCCTCAGAACCAATAGAAACCCAAAACCCTGATGGTCTTTGTAACTCAGCATTTGAATCCAGCTACTTGATCTGACTCTTTAGGGTTTTTTTCACTGTTGTGTTCATTTTTCTTCTTGCTAATTTTGAGTATGAAACAACTTCAAAAGCCTTCATTTGAGGGCTCATTAAAATTCTAGGAAATCTTTCATTTTCTTGTTCCTTCGCAGGCATTAATTTGCAAGGCCTATCATAATTAGAGGGTCAAGGATAGCATGGAACTACTGTACATAGCATTTCACTCCTATTCGTTGCTGCTAAATGGATCAAATCAGCTCTGTGGGCCCCTGACACCATTGGTCAGGCGTCTTATGTCTCTTGCCATATTTTGTGTCAGCTGTTAAAGAGAACAGTTCACACTTAGAAAAATTAATTGCTTTTCTGGCACGCTGGACAGAAGGTTAACAAGGCAGCTTCTGCAAGAGCCTTGTTAGCTATTTGGTTCTGCTAAACTGTTGTGGTTTTTACTTTACAGTTTTCAGGTTTTTGCATCAGGTTGGCTATAGCTACTAGAAAAATTATTTTTCCCATTGGAAAGTTGAAAAACTCTACCCATTGACACCAAACCAGTTTTTCCTTTCTGTAAAGTAGGAGTTATTTCTCTCTCCAAGATTGCTAATTTATTCTTCTTCATAACAACCTGTTCTTGTTTTAGAACCTTCTCTTCTTGTTTCACTGATGTAATTCTTTCCTTTATCTCACTAGGGATATTAAATCTAATTATTTTAAAATCCTGTTCTAACTGCTTTATTAATTCTGCTTCTTTATATGTAGGTAAATTTATTTATTCATTTATTTTATCTATTCCCTTTTTTCAAGATATTGACTTTCCTCAAATGCTAAGGATTCTTGGCTGTGTATCCACATTTCCCCCCACTGGTCACCAGGATGAAAACTTTTTTATTGCAGTTACTTAATGATATTATTTCTCAGAGATCCTCCTTGTCTCTTCCACTCATAGTCCCCCATTGTGTCTAGAGCATGTATTACAGTGTGTGCTCAATCTATCACCTTGTCCTAAAATCAAAAGTTGCTTCTGTACATCCTCTAACTTCCCTGGGAAATATTATGTAAAAATCTTTAGAAAATTTTATTCAAGGCTTGCCCTAGAGGTTGTTAGATTCCATAATCACTTAGCAGATTTGATTTTTGCAATGGCCTTCATTTTCAAATGACATCTATTTAATTGAAGGCTTGCTATGTATTTAGGAATCATGCTTGGCTACCAGTGCTGACTTCCACACTAACTAGGAAAGGTGACCTGGAGCTTATAAAGTCTTTTCCTCTTCTGTGAAACTGAGAAAGTCATTTAACCTGTAGTGTCAATGTAAGGATATTAACCATGTATGCAAAACAGCCAGCAGAGTGCCTGCCGCACAATAAAGCTCAAACCAAAAGAGGAAAAGAAAAAAATCTTTATCTTTTTTGCCCAAATGTTTATCAAATTCAGTGCTCAGTGTTTTTCATTCCTTTTTATGCACCTAGGGTTCCATTTAGCATGATTTTCCTGCCGCCTGAAGAACCTCCTTCAAAATCTCTTTCCAAGCATGTCTGCTTGTAATGAGTTCTTTCAGCTTTTGCATGTCCAAAAAAGCCTTTATTTCACCTTTATTTATGAAAGATATTGCTGGGTATAGGGCTCTAAGATGAGCATTCATTTTTTTAGTTCTAATACACATTGATCCACCATCTTCTGGCTTGCATTATATCCAATAAGAAATTTGCTGTCATTCTTTGTTCTTTTGTACAAAATAAGTCTTTTTTCCTTTGGCTGCTTTTAAGTCTCTCTCTTTGTCTTTGTCATTATTTTAAAATAATTTGATTATTATGTGCCTTGAAGTAGCTTTCTTGGTTTGGAACATCAATCAAGCTTCTTGGATCTGCAGGTTTAGTAAGTTAAGATTTGAAAAACTTTAGTAATTATTTCTTCAAATATTTTGTATTCCTTCTCCTCCTTCAAGGACTCCAGTTAGACATATATCAGGCTCCTGAAGTTGTCTCACTGCTTGAAAGTGAAAGTGTTAGTCACTCAGTCATGTCCAACTCCTTGAGACCTCATGGACATCCAGGCTCCTCTGTCCATGGAATTCTCCAGGCAAGAATACTGGAATGGGTTGCCATGCCCTCCTCCAGGGGATCTTCCCAACCCAGGGATCAAACCCAGGTCTCCCGCATTGCAGGCAGATTTTTTACTGTCTGAGTCACTGGAGAAGCCCATCCCACTGCTTACTGAGCTGCATTCATTTTAGCTCAGTCTTTTGTCTCCCTATGTTTCATTTTGAATAATTTCTATTTTTAGTCCTCAAACTCACTAATCCTTACTTTAGCAATGTCTAGTCTACTTTTAATTCCATTTGGTGGATTTGCTTATCAGACATCACAGTTTTCATGACCATAAGTTCAAATTGCATCGTTATTTTTTTTTCTTCTACTTATTATGCTTATGCTTTCCTCCATCTTTTTCAACATATGGACTGAGTTATAATAATTGTTTTCAAATCCTTGCCTGCTAATTCTAGTATCAGTGTCATTTCTGAATCTTTTCTCTTGATTGTTTTCTGGCCTTGTTAGGAGTGCTAGTTTCTTTTTATTATGTCTGCTAATTTTAAGTTGGATACCAGACAATGTGAATTTTACCTTATAGTTGCTAGATATTTTTATTTTACTCTAACCATTCTTGAGCTTTTTTTCTGAGATACACTGAAGTTACTTGGAAACACAATAATCCTTACAAGGCATGCCTTTAAGATTTGCTAGGCAGATCAGAAGTTGTTAGTCTAGAATTTAGTCTAGTCTGCTGAGGCAATATCCTTCTGAGTACTATATTCAATGTCCTGTGTGAAATAATGTCTTTCCATTCTAGCCAGTGAGAACATGAAATTATTCCTGGTCTGTTCCTTTCCAGAATTTCTTTGCCCTGCCTTGGATGTCTTCCTCACTTGCATGTACTGATCAGTGCTCAGCGAGAGACTCTAGGGAAAACATTTCCAGAGCACTCTTTCTGTACAGTTCTCTACACTTAGTAGAGATCCTTACACTTAGTAGAGATGTAGGATCATGCAGTATTTATCTCTTTCTCTCTGGTTTATTTCATTAAGCATAATATCCTCCAGGGTCATTCATATTGTTGCAAATGGCAGGATTTCCTTCTTTTCTCAAACTGAATACTACTCCAAATGAAAATCCTAGATTTTCTTTATCCATTCATCTGAATGAACAATTAGTTTGTGTCTATATCTTGGCTACTGTAAATAATGCTGAAATGAACAAGGGAGTACAGGTATCTTTAAGACAGTAATTTTATTTCCTTTGGGCACATACCTAGAAGTGGCATTTCTGGATGATACAGTAGTTCTACTTTCTTTGTATTTTTTGAGGCAACTCCGTACTGTTTCCCATAATTGCTGTACTGAACCATGGTTGTTCTTATTTCTAACTTTTATTATGTACCCAACATTAAAGTAGGCCCCCTGGATTTTTAAGCATACAGTAAAACTGGAAATCCTCTTATATGTGTATGTATTCTCTTGTCTATCCATCTGCACACCTCTACATTTTAATATTCTGCTTCTTTTTTAAGCTGGTCATCCTATCCTAGTCAATATGTTTTCTTGCATTTCCTCCTAGCCTTTGAAACAATTATTTTTAATATTAGCATATTCTTTCATTGAATAGATGTACCTAATTTACTTACTCATGCACTTATTTTTGAGTAATTAGGTTGTTTGCAATTTCCTCTGCTGAGATAAAACCAAAATGTAATACCATCTGTATGTACGCATGTGTTGAGAAATCAGCACACTAGGTCCCTTTGCAATCTGCAGCAAGGAGGAAAATCTTAATAATGTTACAAAGTCAGAGCTCCACTTGTTTTCTCGACAATTTTCTTCTTTTATTTTCTGCTCCCTCACACACTCTGTTTTTCATTCTCCTTCTTTCTCTCCCTTCATTTTCTGCTTCCCAATAAGCACTTACTGAGCACCTTCTATGTTCCAGGCACTGTACTGGTACATCAAGTATAATTGTGAACAAAAGGCAGGAACGTGTGACCAGGCAGGGGCAGACAGAAAATTCAATAAATAGTAATAATAGATAACAAGTATTCTGACAGGAGAAGTACATTGAAGAATTCTGATAGCATAGGTCCACTCTAGTTTCCCACCTTTCTCACAGGAGAGTAAGAGACAGGATGAAGGAACAGGTACTCTGGCCAGCCTCCCCTTTGCCCATGATGTTGTGCAGAAATATGCAAGGGGTTTATTATCTGACAGCCTGGGTTCAAGACCAGGCTCTGCTATCTAGTATAGTAGCTGGATAAGCAGAGACAAGTTATTTAAATTTTCTCAGTCTAACTTTTGACCTTGAACTAAGAGTCCTAATGCATTGGTGGTTGTTGTTCAGTTGCCAAGTCATGTCTGACTCTTCATGGCCCCAAGGGCTGCAGTACACTAAGCTTCCCTGTCCCTCGGCATCTCCGAGAGTTTGCCCAGGTTCACATCCCTTGCATCGGTGATACTATCCAACCATCTCATCCTCTGTTGCCCTCTTCTCTTTCTGCCTTCAATCTTTCCCAGCATCAGAGTCTTTTCCAATGAGTTGGCTGTTCGCATCAGGTGGCCAAAGTATTGGGCTTCAGCATCAGTCCTTCCAGTGAGTATTCAGGGTTGATTCCCTTTAAGACTGACTGGTTTGATCTTGCTGTCCAAGGGACTCCCAAGAGTCTTCTCCTGCACCACAGTTTGAAAGCATCAATTCTTTGGTGCTCTGTCTTCTTTGTGGTCCAGCTCTTACAACCATACATGACTACTGGAAAGACCATAGCCTTGACTATATGGATCTTTGTCTGCAAAGTGATGTCTTTGCTTTTTAACACGCTGTCTAGGTTTGTCATAGGCTTCCTGCCAAGAGGCAATTGTCGTCTAATTTCATGACTGCAGTCACCATCCACAGTGATTTTGGAGCTGAAGAAGAGGAGATCTGTCACCGTTTCCACCTTTTCCCCTCCTATTTGCCATGAAGTGATGGGATCAGATGCCATGATCTTAGTTTTTTTTTAATATTTAGTTTTAAACTGACTTTTTCACTCTTCTCTTTCACCCTCATCAAGAGGTTCTTTAGTACCGCTTTGCTTTCTGCCATTAAAGTGGTGTCATCCACATAGCTGAGGTTTTTTAATGTTTCTACAATACACCAGTACTGTGAGAATTCAAGATAATGCAATGTGAAGTGGAAAGCACATAGTCAAAGCTCAAAAAAGCACCTGTTACTGTGACTAGCCGTGTAATTTTAGGCAAGACAACCCCTCTGGACTTCAGTTTACTTATCTATAATACAATTATTTGTGAGATCCCTTTAAGAAGGTCTACAAAGACAATGAATTTGCACAAATGCCTAGTTTTGGTCTATCTGTTCCATTTTATGGGAAACACTGAGAAGATACCTCAGAACTTCTTCTGAGTCCATTAATTCCCTTCTGCTATTCTTGCTCTGGCCCTGAGCTAAAGCTGTTCTGAAATAAGGTGGGGTTCTTCACTTTTTGGAAAACCGGCAATCATCAAGAAACCACCCATTGGTGGGATGATCTGAGAGAATAGCATTGAAACTTGTATATTATCAAGTGTGAAACAGATCACCAGCCCAGGTTGGATGCATGAGACAAGTGCTCAGGGCTGGTACACTGGGAAGACCCAGAGGGATTGGGTGGAGAGAGAGGTGGGAGTGGGGATCAGGATGGGGAACACATGTAATTCCATGGCTGATTCATGTCAATGTATGGCAAAAACCACTACAATATTGTAAAGTAATTAGCCTCCAACTAATAAAAATAAATGAAAAAAAAAAGAAACCACCCATTGACCAACTCTTCCCCGACTGCCTAGAAAGCCTAGCAGATTAGGCTCTGATTTAAAGTGGATAAACCAGAGGTTTATGTCAAGAGGAAAAGTTAACACACTAACTAAATAAATGAGCAAAAAACTCTCAGTAATCAAACATTTCAATAATAGAAGGTATAAAGGATGTTTCAGGTCATCTCCAGTAAGAATAGGAAATAGCTCACATTTTTTTAATTTTCTGGGTTCTATAACTAATTTTAAAATTCATAAAGTGGAAATTTTCATACTATTTAAAAAGTTTTTAATTGGAAGGTAATTGCTTTATAAAGCAGTGTTGGTTTCTGCTCTACAACTATGTGAAACAGCTGTAAGTACATGTATATCCTCTCCCTCCCAGCCCCTCATCCCACCCCTCTATACCATTTTAAGCATAAATTTTATCTCCTGTGAGGTACTCTGGTGATCAGGAAAGAGGAGAGACAGAGAACAATTCAAGACAACCTTTGACTTGGAACCCTCCCTTTTCAGCTGCTAAACACTGGAGGAAAGTTCTCCATTATCACTCTCCTCTAGACATATCTTTCTATTTTCTAAGTCCCATGTTCCATGTTTTACAAATGCCATGCTTTGCCCATCTTACTGAGAATATAGAAACTGGGAGAACTTACTGAATCATCAAGTCCAACCTTGAGGCCCAGATTTAATCATGACAATAACAATACTACTACTCATGCGCGTTGTTAGAAAGATTGAAGAGAAAGTGAAAACATGACCGTTATTCTCTGCTCAGGCTTTAACAATGTTTAGGAAACATTAGTCATCCTCAGTGGTCCAATTAGTGAGTTATTGAATTTGTGCTGTTTTAGTAGCCAAAGAGATCATTTTTCCAGCATTTTCAGTCCATCTCAAGTGTCAGGCCCAACATCACATATTTCTAATTGGTCTTTCATCCTTAAAGCTGGGACTCTTAAGTCTTTACTATGGCCCACTAGCTAGCTAAATGAACTGCTTTTAAAAATGTGAGCTTAAACTCTCTAAAAAGCTTGTCTTAAATAACACTGGAAAAAAGACAAACCGAGATCACGTGTCTCCTGATGGTGTGCCCTCAGACGCAAATAATCCTTCTTATGTAGAGCTCCTGTCCCCGATGCCTAACCTGAATCTAATCATGAAGGAACATCAGAGAAGCCTGAATTGAGGGCTAGTGTACAAAACAACTGACCTGTAGTCTTCAAAATGCCAGTGTCACAGAAGACAAAATATTAAAAGGCTGAGGAACTGTTCCAGACTAGGGTAGACTAAAGAGACATGATAACTAAATGTAATGCATGATTCATGATTAGACCTTGAGCTGGAAAAACACTATAAAGGACATTATTGGCACAATTGATAAAATTTTGATTCTGGGCTAAGTTTGCATAGTATTATAATATTATAATAACAATAGTATTATAGCAATGTTAAATGTCTTGAGTTTAATAATCATACCAAGATTATGTAAAAGAATAATCTTTTGGTAATACACATGTAGGGACAAGGGGGGTCCCGGCATTACAACTTACTCTCAGACGGTAAAGAAAAGCAATTCTGTGTGTGTGTGTGTGTGCGTGTGCATGCACACGCATGTGTATGTATACGTAGAGAGATAAAAGATGGTTGCACTGGGCGGGGAGATGAAAAGACATACACACAGGGATCACTGACTTGTGTCTGGATACATCAGCATGAGTAGGAACTGGGGACAGGTGCCTCCTGCCTTTGGACACATGACTGGGTCGTGGCTGATTTGCAAACAGACCCTCTCTTCTCATTGCATTTAGCTAATATTTCAAAATACCTGCTAGACTATCTACAAGCCAAATGGGCAAAATGGCCTCTTTGTTGAATTCTCCGTTCTTTTAAAAGGGTCAGATGTAATTGATGCTCTCAGTACTATGTGTCATGTGCCAGGCACATACCAACTCATAAAAATGTCCTAAGGCATTAATTATCACAGCCAAGGAGAGTAAAGACAGCAGCCCCTGCTAATTGTCAAAATCCCCTCTGTGACTGCACGCTGCCACACACCCAGTCAGTGCTTAAGAAACATGAATTGGCGATGAAAGTTACTATTCTTCCTCTTTGCAGGCTGCAGCAGTGATTAAGGAGGGGAGGACACCTCAAAAATCCCCTCTGCCTGCACAGGCTCAAACACTCTAGCAGCTCGTGGATCCCAAGCAAGCGGTGGCCGCCCGGCAATAGCGATCAGCAATTCTGTTTGATTTAGGAAGTGCTAATCAATAACAAGTTCAACTTGGGGAACTGCACAGGCTTAATCATTTTGCATCTGGTACCCAGGACTCACACACCCCAGCTGGAAGGGAGGGAGACAGGCAGGAAAGGCGGGAAAGAGAAGTAGGGGGTGGGGGAAATGGGGAAACAAATCCATGAGCAACCCAGTAAACCTCTTTCTTGAGTTAAAAATCGTTTCAACGTTCAAAGGCAAAATCTCACCCCCAAGTGAAAGACATGACTTAAATGCAAAGGCAAGCGAAGATAAACAAAAGGCCCTGTTCAGATCTTCCAGAGGTTATCCGTCATTGTCAAGGCTTTCTTTACACATCATAATGATTCCAAGCGCCCTTCCAGGTGGCCTCAGATACTATTTCTTTATCTTATGGTTTTTCCCCCTTTTTCTTTTCTCCAGTAAACAGCGTTTACAACACAAGGTCTGACTGTAATTTTCATCAAACTGCAACCCGTGCAGGTTTGTGGGAGACACATTATTACTTAAACCCGGCTGTAATGCTCTTTTACCTTCAAGGGCCATTCCTTTTATTCATTCTGTCAGCTGTGGGTGGCAGGATAACAATTAGCCTGCAAGTTTAAATTAGAAAGGAAATGCAGGGGATTGCGTGGAGGGTATGTTCAAGCTCCTCTCCAGTAGATTCCCACTACCCAACCCAGGAGGCTGGATGGTGGGGTTTGAGAGACCCAGCTTATGCCCTGAAGCAAGGACCCAACCCCATGGAGGTAAATAGGCGGTTTAAGACCCAGCTTATGCCCTGAAGCAAGGACCCAACCCCATGGAGGTAAATCTGCGGTTTAAGACCCAGCTTATGCACTGAAGCAAGGACCCAACCCCACGGAGGTAAAATCTGCGGTTGAACACCAGGCTCATGCTCCAAACGCATGTCCATCTGAGGAAGTTAAGCGCTGGCCAAGACTCAAGATGTGGGGTAAGGGAAAGGGAAGGGATATTGAGAGCAGGAAAACTGAGTAAGAATGTTCAGAACAAAAGGCCAGAGGGGAGAGCCTGGTCTGGTTTCCTGAGCCTCTGGGCCTCCCAGGGCTACAGGCTCATGTCTCAGATGCCTGTGATCACCGCGAGCAAGGATGCAGAAAGGGACGGAAGGAGAGATTTTAATGGGCCCCGAGAAGCCAGGATTCCAATGAAGAAAAATGCTGAACTAATTTTCTGAGCTATTTCAATGTGAATATTTGAGGACTAGGTCATTTCTCATTGTGAAAATGGAAATAGACCCATTTATGTAGTGATGGCTCGGCAATTTTCTTGGGTTTTGGTCAAAATTAGTTGTTTTCTGACAAAAGTCAATGCTATTTCCTGTTAAAACACTCAAGAAAATAGGAATTAATCCTGTCTTGGGGACAGTATTTCATTTGGTGGGGGAAACACTAGAGGCATTTCCAGGAACAAGGCAAACTTGCCTACTCTTGCCATCACTATTCAATTTGTTGTTGGTGGTAGTTTAGTAGCTAAGTCATGTCCAACTCTTTGTGACCCTATGGACTGTAGCCCACCAGGCTCCTCTGTCCATGGAATTCTCCTGGCAAGGATACTGAAGTAGGTTGCCATTTGCTTCTCCAGGGATAATGTGTTACTGCCGGCATTAGCCAAAGCAACTAGACAAGAGAACTCAATGAAGACAAGAGAATTGGAACAAAAGAAGTAAAACTATCTCTATTTTAAGATGACCTAATAGTATATCTAAAACCCTAGAGAATTAATAACAACACTAATTCAAATGTTTATAAAACTAATGTATAGAAATCAATAACTTTAATAAACACAAATAATAGCTATAGGATATAAACTAGGAAAAGCCCCAACTTTAGGAGAGGCTTTTAATAATCTTAACAAGAAGTGTGCAAAACTCTAAAGATGAAAACTATAGAATATTTCTGAAAGACACACAAGCAGATGCTAATAATGGAAAGCTATCTTACTGTACAAGCTTTCCTCGTGGCTCAGTGGTAAAGAATCTGCCTGCCAAGCAGGAGATGCTGGTTCAATCCCTGGGTCAGGAAGATACCTTGGGGAGGAAACGGTAACTCACTTCAGTACTCTTGCCTGGGAAATCCCATGGAGAGAGAAGTCTGGCAGGCTACAGTCTACTTGATCACAAAGAGTTGAACACAACTTAGCAACACAGGTCCTCACTTGGAGAGCACCTTGGCAGTTCCCATGACTGCTGGTTCATCAAGTATCACTAGTTCACTGAACAATCTAGTCTCATTGGATTATAAACATGAGGAGATTTTATACTGTCCAACAAATGCCCAACAATAACACATCGAGCCTCCCTGGCAGTGGAGAACCAGGCTTCCTTAATATTCTTTGGCCATTTTCTTCAGCTATTGGTCACTTTTACTTATGAGAACAGTCTCATTGGTATATTTAAAACTCAGTGCTGCTCATTTTAAATCTACAAGCTCTTATCTGATACAAAGCGCTTCTCCTCCTCTCTCTCTACAGAACTTGTTAGGAAGACAGGGTCACAGAGACTCAGATATGACCTTCCCCTCTCTTCTTCCTTCCCTTGAGTTGTATGGGGAAAAGGGAAAGGGAAACAGCACAGTTCCTTCCTGAAGGATTGGGTGGGGGGCAGTAGACTTTTCTCTGTGATTTTTGCTGTTTTTCTTGCCCACACCACTAAGCTGTTGATCTCGCTTCCACGCGGCAGGATCCAGATGCTGAACTCTCATGGAGCACATGTATGGATTCTTTGAAGGACTCCATAGGACTTGAGCCCTGAGTATTTGCCTATTGTGGGAGGTGCCACCAAGAGAGCTCAATGCACCCACCCTCTATGGCATCCCCTCAATTCTCATAGACCAACAGTGGGATATTTGTCACACCCAGTGGTGGGAATGCCACTGCTTCTCTCAGGCCCATCTTCTCTCTCCTGCCTCTTTCTCTATACCCTGGAGTAGTAGGTGCCCTGAAAATCCAAGCCCTCACCCCCAATTTCCATAAGAGAAGACCATCAGGTTCTGACTTAATTTATGTGTGGAAGAGCAGGAAAATGATTCTGACAGATGCCCAGAAAGCCCTATCGTTATCTTTCTTCTTCCCTTGGCTTTCCTGGTGGATATCGGAGAAGTTTGAAGAGAGAGAGGAGAGTATATCTTTGTGAGCTTTGTATTTTCCAAAATATCCTTCCCACCTCTGCCTGTCCTCCCCTTAAGTTGGCCAGGGTGGGAGAAGTTAGAGAAAAGATCTGTTTCTCAGCCTTGGTGCCTCTCAATATGCCTTCCTGGGAGGCAGCGGGTCACAACTGCTATGACATCATGGTGGTTACAAGGAATGTGGGGACTTAACAGTTTTTGTCCTCAGCTTTAGGCCTTAGCCACAATTCTGATACTGCAGTAAAAATAAAATAGAACATGTGCATAGCAGACCACACATCAATTCTTCTCCTTAATAAGCATCCTAGAGAAGTTCTCACAGATGTGCATGAAGAGACAGCTACAGGAATATTTCTAGCAGTATTATTTTTAACGATCTAAATTTCACAAAAAAGGAGCAGATAGATAAAATGTGGATGCTGGTTTGGTATTCAGCCAGGTATGCATGGGTACACAGGTGTGCATAGGTATCTAGAAGTTCTGTTGTTCATGATGAGCGCCTATGTCTGTTAAGTTGGTGCCTGAGCCACGGCAGTTGTAAGTTATTTTGAACATCACATCCTGATGGTTTGATTGAGTACAAGTATAGCAGTGAAAATTAATGGACTAAGTAAATATGGATCAGCATGGATAGATCTCAAATGTGAGCTCAAAGGAGAAACTGTAGGAAAAAAATGATATTTTTTGTCTGAAGCATGCAGGTGAGTGAAGTTACTCAGTCATGTCCGACTCTTTGCAACCCCATGGACTGTAGCCTACCAGGCTCCTCCATCCATGGGATTTTCCAGGCAATAGTACTGGAGTGGGTTGCCATTTCCTTCTCCAGGGGATCTTCCTGACCCAGGGATCAAACCCAGGTTTGCCACATTGTAGACAGACACTTTACCATCTGAGTCACCAGGGAAGTCAAAAACATACAAAGAATGCTATTGATTGTATACATGTATACATTATATTATATAATATATAATATTTTAATATAACATTTATGTAATATATACCATATAAATAAAAATATACTATAAGTATAAAACATGAATAGGAAATACAAAACCAAATTCCTGATGGTGGTGGCCTCTGAGGAGAGGGAGCTTAATTAGAGAATAGCAGAGAGGGGGCAGTGTCATTGTCAGTTTTGTTCTATTTATTATCTTTAAAAAAATGAAAGATCTGGACACCAAAAAAAAAAAAAAAAAACAATGAAAGAAAAATAGGTGAAGTGGACTTAATCAAAATTAAAAACTTGTGCTTTGAAGAACATTTTTAAGAAAGCGAAAAAAAAAACCTACCTAGAGATGGGAGGGGATATTTGGAAATGATATATTTGATAAGTTTAACATACAGAATATATAAATCATTCTGGCAAGTGTGCTAAGTTGACTTCAGTCCTATATGACTCTTTGTGACCTGGTGGACTGTAACCCACCAGGCTCCTCTGTCCATGGGGATTTTCCAGGCAAGAATACTGGAGTGAGTTGCCATTTCCTTCTCCAGGGGTCTTCCTGACCCAGGGATCAGCCCTGCATCTCCTGCACTGGCAGGCACTAGCAAGTGGATTCTTTACTACTGAGCCACCAGGGAAACCCATTTAAAGCATTTTTTGATAGTGGTACTGATTGTACAATATTGTAAACAAAATTAATGCCACTGAATTGTGCACTTAAAATAATTAAAATGGCAAATTTATATGAAATATTTTACCAAAATTTTTAGCAATTGATAATGTAATATACTAAACCCTCTAAATTGTACATTTTAAATGAGTGAATTGAATGGTATGTAAAATATATCTCAAAAAAACTAATAGAGAAAGATATGAAGAAAATATGACAAAATGTTTATTAAACCTTGGAAATGGTTAAAAGGAGTATTTGCTTTAGTATTTGCTGTACTTGTCTAAATGTTCAAAAACATTTTTCTAAATTAAAAAGAAAACAGCTCAAGGAGCCAGTGTGTAGAGAATGATATCCAAAAGAGGGAGATAAAACAGGCAATCTTCATCCTGTTTGCATTTGAAAATGGAGGTGCATCTTTAAGCAAACCGTCTGCTTACCCAGTATTTTTCTTGTAACCATGAAAGAAGAAAATATTGCTCCAAGAAAGGATTTCTAATTCCTCTATTTTTCCCTTGAACTGTAAAACTGATAAGAGGATTTGTTGTTCAGTTGCTCAGTCATGTCCGACTCTTTGTGACCCCATGGAGTGCACGCCAGGTCTCCCTGTCCTTCACTGTCTCCTGGAGTTTGCTCAAACTCATGTCCATTGAGTCGATGATGCCATCCAATCATCTCATCCTCTGTCATCCCCTTCTCCTCCCACCTTCAATCTTTCCCAGCATCAGGGTCTTTTCCAGTGAGTCAGTTCTGCATATCAGGTGGCCAAAGTACTGGAGTTTCAGCTTCAGCATCAGTCCTTCCAATGAATATTCAGGGTTGATTTCCTTTAGGATTGACTGGCTTGATCTCCTTACAGTCCAAGGGAGCCTCAAGAGCCTCCTCCAGGACTACAGTTCGAAAGCATCAATTCTTCTGGAGATCTTTATCTGATAAGATTTGCTATGAAAGGAGAGAAATCATTCTTAGCTGGTGGGAGAGGGGAAAGCAAATCAGCAGCATGTGGAGGGTGTTCACATGTTCACTCATTGCACCCAGGATGCTGAGGTACCCATAATGCTCTTCCAGGGAACTCTGACATCACCACTCTCCCCTCTGCCCCATTGAGTCATCCTGATCTCAAGCAGTGCTTCAGTGATACTCACTACAGGATGCCAGAGGCTAGTTCACAGACTGCTGGGGAAAGGATAGACCTGCCTGCCTTCCTACTTGGAAATGTGGGGCAAGTAGGGGGAAAACAGTGCTCTTAAGAGGTATTTCTGATCAATTGTGTGGCTGACTGAGACTCATGGTGCATATAAGGATGAGTTGGGTTTCGGGGAAAAAAGGTTAAATACTCTGTACTTCCAGCTTTCTGGTAGGTCTTCAGGAAACCCCTGTGTGGAACCTGAGATTCTCCTAGCAGGTGCCACTCTGCTCCAAGACTTTCTTTTTTGATAACTTGCCTGTTTCCTAAAGTGACAGAAACTTACAGACTTGAAATATACAGATTGTTGATACAACCTGATTATCAGATGCCAGTCTAAAGCTAGTTGCCAATGCTATGTTTGAAAAGTTAGCACTGGGAACTACATTCAATATCCTGTAATAAACCATAATGGAAAGTATATGGAAAAGAATATATATATATATACATATATATATATATACATATACATACACCCAACTGACTCACTTTACTGTACAGCAGAAATTAACCACAACCTTATAAATCAACTCTACAGTAAAATTTTTGAAAAATCCCAGTCCTTTAAAAGCTTATAGAAATACAAATCACTAACTAACTTTTTGAACATAGCATTGGCAAATAGCCACTGGGAAACCATGGTGCTGAAAAAGGCATTATTTCATTCTTTTTATGGCTGAGTAGTATTCCATTGTCTATATATACCACACCTTCTTTATTCATTCATCTGTCGATGGGCATTTAGGTCGTTTACATGTCTTTGTGGCTGTTGTGAATAGTGCTGCTATGACCATAAGGGTACATGTATTTTTTTGAATTATATTTTTGTCTAGATATATGCCCAGTAGTTGGATTGCTGGATAAATGGTAACTCTATTTTTAGTTTTTTGAGGACCCTCCGTGCTGTTTTCCATAGTGGCTGCACCAATTTACGTTTGCACCAACAGTGTAGGAGAGCTTACTTTTCTCCACATCCTCTCCAGCATTTATTATATGTAGAGCTTTTAATGATGGCCATTTTGCCTGGTGCGAGGTGATTTCTCATTGTAGTTTTGATTTGCATTTCTCTAATAATTAGCGATAACGAGCATTTTTTCTTGTGCCTACTGGCAATCTGTGTGTCTTCTTTGGAGAGATGTCTGTTTGCATCTTTCTGCCCATTGGGTTGTTTGGTTTTTTATTGTTAAACTGTAGGAACTGTTATTTTGGAAACTAAGCCCTTGTTGGTTGTATCATTTGCAGATATTTTCTTCTTGTCCATAAGCTGTCTTTTCATTCCGTTTATGGTTTGCCTTGCTATGCAAAAGCTTATAAGTTTAATTAGGTCCCATATGTTTATTTTTTATTTTAAATCTGTTGCCTTGGGAGACTGACCTAAGAAAATATGGGTAGAATATATGTCAGGGAATGCTTTGCTTGTGTTTTCTCTCAAGAGTTTTATGGTGTGTTATCTTATATTCAAATCTTGAAGCCATTTTGAGTTTATTTTTGGGTATGGTGAGAGGATGTGTATTGACTTCATTGATTTACATGTGACTGCCCAACTTTTCCAGCACCACTTGCTGAAGAGACTATCCCCCCCTCAGCCCATTGTATATTCTTGTCTCATTTGTCACTTAAAGGATTGGGATTTATTTTGGGCATAGAATCCTGGTTCCCTTTGAGCCTCACTGATGGGCAGTGAAGGACCTACTTTGGAGATCATGAAGCTGCCAGAAAGGCTCCACCCAGCCGCCCTCCTATACCATCAGCAAGCCTTGTTCCCCTGCCCACGGAAGTCAACTTGTGTTTCACTCACAAGATGTGGGTCTGGCTTCCGTGTATTGCAGTCCATTTCGAGAAAAAGCAGCTGCTGTAGCAGCACCTCCTGGAACTAGAAAGTCAATTCTTAGTTGTCAAGAAAAGTTAATGATACTATCAGAAAGATCCATGTTAAATGTATCATTTTATGTATGTGTGTGTGCGTGTGTGCTCACTCAGTCATGTTCGACTTTTTGCGACCCCATGGATCGTAGCCCATCAGGCTCCTCTGTCCATGAGATTCTCCCAGCAAGAATACTGGAGCAGGTTGCCATGTCCTCCTCCAGGGGATCTTCCCGACCCAAGGATTGAACCCTTATCTTTTACATCTCTCCTGCATTGGCAGATGGGTTCTTTACCACTAGCACCACCTGGGAAACCCCTATTTTTATGTACGTGCTTTGTGATTAGTTGCTCAGTCATGTCCAACTTTTTGTGACCCCATGGACTGTAGCCTGCCAGCCTTCTCTGTCCATGGGATTCTCCAGGCAAGAATATAGGAGTGGGTTGCTATGCCCTCCTCCAAGGAATCTTCCCAACCCAAGGATCAAACCCAAGTCTCCCATATTGCGGGCAGATACTTTACCATCTGAGCCTCCAGGGAAGCCCAAGAATATTGGAGTGGGTAGCCTATCCCTTCTCCAGGGGATCTTCCTGGAGATCCAGGAATCAAACCAGGATCTCCTTCATTGCAGGTGGCTACTTTACCAGCTGAGCTACCCAGGAAGCCCATGTGTAGCTGCTTGCAAATAAATTAATACAGTGCCTAGGTTACAGAAGTCTTCACTGAGCATAAATTATTTAAATATGCCTTAAGATACAAAGAATTAAATCTTTTGGAAGAGGCAGTATACACACACACACACAATATCTGACATCCAAAAGTAGGAGTAATTTTCCCTGGCTCTGCTATTGTTCCTAGGAACTCCATAGAAATAGGGATTAACAACAGTAACAAACATCTTTATAGGCCTCATCAAAAATGGCAAATTGAATGAGTTTAGCTGGCATGTTTCAAATATTTAACCATTTTGTGCATAATTTCACATTACTTTGCTGACACCAGAGACGTGAAGATATGCCAGGAGTTGGCTGCAGGGTTTGCTTTTTCGAGTACCAAGAGCAGCTCTGGGTGTTACAGCACCCTCTCCCCACCTATGGACTTGAGGCTGTGACATTTATTCCACAGACTTAAGGCTAAAGAGAGAAGAAAGCAAGTTTGCAAAGTCATGTGCATAGGGATCAGGCAATTATCAGGAAAAGCACAGAGGCCCAGGGATTGAATCTAGCACTCATCACTTACTAACCAGATGTTGGGAGGCAAGTTTCTTGTGTGAAGTAGGGGTAATATCATGGTGCCTGTGTGTGTGCTAAGTCACTTCAGTCATGTCTCTTTTTGGCCCTATGGACTGTAGCCCACCAGGCTCCTCTGTCCATGGGATTCTCCAGGTAAGAATACTGGAGTGAGTTGCTGTTCCTTTCTCCAGGGGGTCTTCCCAACCCAGGGATCAAATCCCCGTCTCTTGCATCCCCTGCACTGGCAGGCAGGTCCTTTACGACCAAGCCACCGGGAAGCCCAACATCATGATGGACACACGAGTTCAATTTCTAAGGCTGGTGTAATAAGCTACCACAAACAGGATGACTTAAAACAACAGAAATCTCTTCTCTCACAGATCGGGAGCCAAAAGTCCAAAATCAAGATGTCGGCAGGGCTGGTTCCTTCCAGAGGCCCTGAGATAGAAGCTGTTCCATGCCTCTCTCCTAGCTTTTGGTGGTTGCTGCAAATCTTTGACATTCTTTGGCTTGTAACTGGACCACTCCAATCTCTGCTTCTCTCATCACAGAACCTTTTTCCCTATGTATATCCTCAGCGTCTATATCCAGTCCATCTTCTCCTTTTTCTTATGACACTTGTCACAGACTGGATTTAGGGCCCACCCTAACCTAGCTGTACCTCATTTTAACTTGATTACGTCTGTAAAGACTCTATCCCCAAATTAAGTCATATTCATAGGCGCTGGGGCTTAGGACTTGAACATACCTTTTTTTGAGGGGGTACACAATTCAGCTCGTCATACCATGCCATGCACTTGTAAATATTTTAATTGCCATGAACTTGTATTTTATTTGACAATTCAGGAAAGTATTTAACACAGTGCCTAGCTCATAGCAGGTGTTCAATAAATGCTCTTTTTTCCACTGATAATATGATAGGATTACCATCAGATTGTATATCCAAATTATAGGCATGAAACTATTAATTGCCTGGAAGTCTGTGAATTTCCAAAGAGTTTTTTCACCTTATTTAGGGATTTAATGGAAAAGCCGCACTAAGATTTAAACACATCTCTGAGACTCAACTATTCCTTCTAGTGGAATTAAAATAGGCTTCAACTTGAAAAAACAATGTGCTACAAATGTTTATCACAGCAACCATCTCTGTCACGGGAACAAATCTGGCCTTTCATGTCTCTCTACTTATTGGTAAATACTGAATGGCAGTTAGTCAATGAGACCAATAGTACTTTAGTAATGGTCACAAAAACCTATTGAGGAGAAACCATAGGAAGAGCATGTTTTTAAAGGTTCATAAAGGGTTAAGAAATATAGCAGAAGTATAAAAATTTAATAACCACACTGATATCAGAAAAATATAGGCAGATTTTCTAAAAATTTCAATTGAATTAATTTGAAACTTAACCCAGAATAAGAACAGAGCAATATGCCAGATTCTTTGGCTAAATCCTTCATTGTCAAACTCTTGAATTATTGCAAAGACCTCAAGATTTCAGAATAATGATGATATAGAGCAGTACTTTCTATCACTGCAGAAAATGTACAGAGCTATAAATCTTATTATAATATAACAGGGTTCTAGAAATGCATAAAGTTCTTTTAAATACCAACTCAGCTAGTTGGTGAAACATAGTATCTATAATTTACTGGCAAAAAAACTAAGGTGAATGACCTCACTATAATCATGGCAGAGGAAGGGTGGATTTGCTTAGCTAATTACACTACAAAGACTGATTTGATCTACAACCTCCTCTTTAATATTTATTTTTAATGAAATATACAAAAGTTTGTAAACATCTTGTCAGCCTTATAACTGTTTCCCCCAGGACTATATAAAGATCAAAAAAGGAAATTTCAAACATGCAGTCTGGTAGGGGGTAAAAAACAAGTAAATAAACAACAACAAAAAGAGCTGTATCTTACAGTAGACAAACACACTGATGCTCAGTTGCATCTGACTCCACGTACTATAGCCCACCAGCTCCTCTGTCTATGGGATTCTTCTGGCAAGAATACTGGAGTGGGGTGCCATTTCCTCCTCCAGGGGATCTTCCTGATCCAGGGATCAAACCTATGTCTCTTAAGCCTCCTGTATTGGCAGATAGATTCTTTACCACTAGCACCACTTGGGAAGCCCTTGGTGGCTCAGGTAAAGAACCTGCCCGCAATGCAAGAGACACAGGTTTGTTTCCCAGGTCAGGAAGATGCCCTGGAGAAGGAAAATGACCACCCACTCCAGTATTCTTGCCTGGAGAGTTCCATGAACAGAGGAGCCTGGTGGGTTATAGTCCATGGAGTTGCAAAGGATCAGACACAACTGAACAGCTAACCTAGTAGGCAGGCCACTAGCTAATACATCTTTCCACACTCACCAACTCATTACTTCCTTCATCAGTCCAGTGATTTTTTAAAAATATCTTGAAATTATGGGCCTGGGAGAGTCCACCTGTCCCATTTCCTTTTGATGCTTTATTTCCAGGCTTGTGAGCTTCCTCTATTTAGCACAAACATTTATAAAGTTTCCAAAGTACTCTGTCCCTTTGCATTCCGATCTTCAGCCCTGCTCCCGAGCTGTCCAACACCAGGTAGACACACAATCAATACTACTTATCAATGCTGATGATTCCTGGCCTTCTTCATTTGTCCCTTTCTCTTGCTGGGAATACCACTTCAGGATTTAGCTCATCCATGGGAGATTTATTCAGCTCCTCTCCTTGCCCTGCTCTTGACACAGACCAGCTAAAATCCATTTAAGACAGCGGTGAGTTCACCAGGAATTTTAAGGCAGCAGTTTCCTGAAAGCTGACCTATTGAAAAAATCTGAGTATGGGGAAATGCACCCAATGCAAGAAGTTTTATACATGTCACTCATTACCTAGATGCTCCCATTCCTATCCTTAAGGATTCAGTCCAATTGCAGAAAGGAAGATCTTCTGCAGGGGGGGAAAAAAAAGACCCATGTGGACTTTTCCAAAGCATAAGTTGGATGACACTGCCTGCTACACAGTCATCTGGGATTTCAGTTTATACGGATAACATCCCCAGTGAAAATAAGATATGAATAACAGAAAGAAAGAAGAGGCCAAATCCACCACCACCACCACACACACACAAACTGGTGGGATTCACGCAGGCATGAGGTGACTTTGCGCATGCAGGAAGGAAGAGTTTCTTCCACCCAGGAGTGGAAATCCCAAACATCAGGGCAGCCTGGTCCAACACCACATGCTTGGTAGCTCTTTGGGAGGGGGCTGGGCCTCATCAGCTGCTCCAGTTGTGGTTGAAAACTGCCTTTCCTTGAATGAATGGGCTAGAATACGTGCAGTGGGTACTGCCCAAGATATCAGGAAATTGTCGAGGCTTAAAAACAGTATCAGAGGATGCGAAAGTCAAACTCCTGACCAGAAAGAGTCAGTGTGAAGAAGTCAGTTTTAGGACCCAGCCAAGGGCTCAGGGACCCTGGGGATGGAGGGGCACTCCATAAGGCCCTTGGAAGGGAGTGTCCCCTGGCCCGGTCCTGCTCCTTCCCATGCTCTCTAGACAGGGTTGAGAGGGGGTGAGGTCATCATATCTGGATCTGGAGCAGTCAGGAGGATGGGAAGGATGCTGTGACTGGGAACTGGTAGTAAGGAAGGTACAACTTGTTCCTCAGTGAGACTGGGGGACGAGAAAAACAAGCATTAGGAAAGCAAAGATTTCTCTTAGCATATTCCTTTATAAAAACGCTGCTCACCGAGAATCCAGCAGCCCAGTGCTGGGATTGTGCTCATGCATATTTCACACCCGAAATCTTGACATATGAAGAAGATGCTACCACCCACCACTGACAGACCACGGGTGTGGAGTTTTAGCTTCAGATGTTTTAAGGAACCCTGATCATCCACTTACACTTTTTGATTCCAGGTCCTTTTTTCTTTAAACAAATATCTGGTTGGCATAAATGCTTATGAAATAGGTTGAAACAAACTGGTTAAATATTTATATTGCAACTCTTTCTTTGAAGTATTTAACATATTCTAGCTAACTAAACTTATTGACCAAGTACATTTATAAATGTTTATGTGTTTAGAACATTTTTAACACCAAATGGCTAGTATCTGCTCTGATTTAATATGGTATACTGAAGTTTAGCCTTCCTTTACCAAGGAGAGTTGTTCATTATTCCAAGGCAATTGTTTATGCACTTGAAAGTGGGTTTGCTGAGCCTGGGTCCTCCGTGTTATGTGTTAAGATTTGAAAAAGGCAAATTCACTTGCATAAATGCAAATTAATAATTTAGGGAGGAAAGGCTTAATCAAGACAGTGGGCCACTTCAATAATCAGACCAGAAAAGAAAGCTAACAGCAGCATAATGCATAGTTACTTATTGTTTTTCCTTCTCTTCAAATATCAGAATTAGATCTCTGACCCTGAAAAATACACACAGAAATGCACAAAGGACCCACATATTCTTCAGAGGATCTGCTACTCACCCCTTTACACCATCCCTTTCCATTATTCCAGCCAAAAGACTCAGAGAAGATCACTTACAGCATTTTAGGACCAACAATCCACTTGGTCATTCCTCAAGGCTCCAAAAAATAGACCTTTGAACAATGACAGCTGGAAGATCCTGAGGCATCAGACACAGCTAATAGAGGATTCTCCTCCTGTTTTCAGAAGTCTTTGAAAACCAAAAGGCATAGTTCGCAGCACCACATGTGACAAGACATTTATTTTCATCTATTTGCTGTAAGCTGCTGAAAACTAGAAATATCAAATTAGATCAAATGTTTTAAAATAGGTTAAAATCGATCCTTCCCTTGCATTTTGGGTTCTGCCCAAGCCGTCCTCAGTTTGGGGCCACCAGAGAATAAATATATATTTCATCATAAGAAGGAAAGAAAAGCTCCTAATGGTGATAATTATGCCACCAAGCTAGAAGGCTAATTGTCAGAGGGGTTCACTCCTCTCTGCAGTGAAATGCGTTTCACTCTGATGAAGGGCTGGGCAGGAGTGCCCAGCATCTTTGGGCAGAACCGGCTTTTCCTTTTTGTGCTTTCAGGATGTTTAAAATCTTGTCATCTACAGACACAGACTAATCAGATAAAAGCCCAGTGAGGATATTGTCAAACAAAGGCATTATTAGGTATTTTTGTTTTGTTTGGTCCCTGCCAACCCTCTTTGAGGAAAGGAAAACGTGGAAACCCACAGGACACGGAGCCCTCCTGATGGCCTTGACCTGGATTGCTGCTGTGTATTTATTCCTTTTATTTTTATGACTCTGATCCAAGGGTAAGCAGCACCTTTCTTAAAGAAACTCCAAGCCCTTGACGGCCTTTCTCTCATCATTAATCCTCACAACTTCCCTGAAAAGCAGGGAAAAGACAGCACTTGGCACCCTCCTTTTATAGCAGAAGAAGCTGAGGTTTGGGAAGGTTAAGTGACTTGCCCAAGGTTATTTAGCAAATTAGGAGAGGCCACTGGGGAATAGAGCTCTGGGTTCTTAGGTTCTGGGGCTGCAGCCAGGAAACACCAGCCACAAAGAGGCTTTTTTTGTGCTCGATTTTGTTGACATACCTATTTGTGCAGAGAATAAGTCAATGTTTCAGTACTTTTGCTGTCTTCCCCCTTTGTCACAGACACACACACACACACACCAACCATCTGGGGAGTATATAGCCCTGGATTAGAACTTGCAAATAAGCTCACTGATTTGTTGCAATGGTTTCAATGTATTCTATTGTTTTAGACCTTATTGCTTGGAGGTGTCACTCCTATTTCCTGTCCTCACTCTGAGAACTGGGCTCATAAACCTCATTATGGCCATATTTAAAGGGTTGGTATAAGAACAACTACTCCATTGATATGGACTTTCTTTAAAAAAAAAAAAAAAAAAACTTTAAAGAAGATTTATTGCTGTCATCAGCAGGGGAGAATAAAGGTGGGGTGTCATATGTGGAAAAGAATGGACGTCCTCCCAATCCAGGTGCCTTTGCAGGCAGCATCTGGTTGGCATGTAGGAATGGGACTTGAGGAAGAAGTACCCTAAGCTCTGGAGTGAGTAGTGCCGACGTAGGGGGAAGAAAGAAACCACATCTTAAAGAACACATTTTTCTACTCAGTCATAGAGCTAGGAATAGAATAACGACAGGTTAGAAGTTTAAAAAGGTGAACTCAGAGAGAGAAACTGCCTGTGGGGAGAAGTGACCTGTCCTGAGGAAAGAGGGAGAGGCATATCAAAGTCTGGGAGGAAAGAAAAGATTACCATCTTTAGGGCAAGTGATGCCTCCTCGCTTGTGTACAGGCAGGGTTTATAAGTACAATAGATCCTTTGGTAAAATGCTTGTACCTCCAGGGCTGTTTTGTTTTTTTTTTTTTTTGAATTTTTGAATTGCAAGTGCTCCATCTAGTGGTCTGTTCCTGAAACAAAAAGCTCACGGTGTGACTGATGTCATCCTTTGGATGCAAATGATTTAGTTCAAGACTTTGCTTTTTAATGACTAATGCATGCATCAATCATAACAAGCTATCGAGCATTTAACTTCCGGCAGGCACAGTTGGCACTGGCTTCCAAGAACTAAAAGTATTTGTATATTGGTAATTTAAATCAGCATTTTTTCCACTGCTCAGATCAACTTCCCTGACTCATTATTATCCAAAATTCAGTTATCTAGACCTTGTTTCTGGAGTGAATAAGATAGTTCCTCAGAAAATTTACCAAAATTAAGACTTACATTCAACATGTAGTCTACTGTGAAAATGAAGGAGGGTCCGGCCTTCGTTTGGCATCTGGTGAGCAGAGGATGAAGCTCTTTTAGCGCGGTTTCCTTGAAAGGCCGTGCTGCGCAGGAGAGGGGAGGAGTCGGACCACTTCTCAGGAGGTGCGGGCACCTGATGTGGCAGCACTTCAGACTACAACAGCGTTCTCCAAGCGTGAGGATATCCTGCTGATTGTATCTCAGAAAAATTCTCGATGATATAAAGATGGCACAATGTGTGATACTGGAATTAGGTCCAGAATCCATTTTCATTTAGTCCTACTAGGTCTTGAACATCTCTGAAGCTTGCCAATCATCCTTTATAATCAAAGAGAACAGGTTCCAGCTGGTTTTCTTTGCCCAGGCAGTAATATCTAGTTAGAATTCCATGTGATTACATTTTACGTTGTCTTTAACTAATTTTCTGTCAGTGGTAAATGATACTGCTTTTTCATTAGGTAATGATCAAAAATCTCTCTTTAAAAATAAGTTTCTTTACATGTACATTATCATATGTGAAAAAGATTGCCAGTCCAGATTCGATGCATGAGACAGGATGCTCAGGGCTGGTGCACTAGGATGACCCTGAGGGATGGGATGGGGAGGGAGGTGGGAGGGGGGTTCAGGATGGGGAACACATGTACACCCGTGGCTGACTCATGTGAATGTATGGCAAAAACCACCACAATATTGTAAAGTGATTAGCCTCCAATTAAAATTTTAAAAATGCAAGAAAAAAAATTTTCTTTAAATAAGAATGCCAGACAACTTAAAGAAAAAAGTGTTAAGTAGATAATAATATAGGAGATGTATGAATATAGGAGAGAAATTATAAATGGACATGAATGCGGGATCATTGCAACCACAAAGTGAGAGTAGGCTATGCCCTGAGAATACCCAAGCCTGTTCTCTCATCTGGATCTGCCATCTGGCCTCTGTAATTATCTGGGCATGTGACTTAATCTCTCTGTACCTTCCTTTTTCTCACCTATAGAGTGAGGGTTTGGTTTTAGGTGAGCTCAAAGACACTGATCAAAGTAGTGTTGACTGTTAGGGCAGTTTTTAAAGTGAAATTTTTCTTTGCCTAAATTTAGGAGTTGGGAATGGAGATAAGAAAGGCAATAGAACATCCTTAAAAAGCCTTCATGGAAGAATGGAGGAGGACACGTGGAAGACCCAAGAGGACAGACTGGCAGTGAATTATGTCTGGCATCTGAATTGTACTTAACCACAAACTCCAAATTATAGTCATGTTCTCCAAAATTCTAGCTCATGTGTACTAAGGACCCATCAAATCAAAGAACTATTGAAGTATATCATTTCTTATTATGGGGTGTCAGGGAACGAGTGCTATCCTGCCCCTTAAAGCCTTGTAAGGGACAATCCAGTGGGAATAGAATGCACCTTCCAGGGTCCATTTCCTTTTGCAGCGGGACAGTTTGCTGGGGAGTGCTAGGTGGTAGGGGACCACTAGGTCTGGGCTCCTGGGAGCTTGAGACGTGACTCCATCTTCTCCCTTCCCTGAGCTGCCAGTGGCCTGGATTAACCAAGCGGTGGAGGAAGGACATGGCAGCCCACTCCAGTGTTCTTGCCTGGAGAATCCCAGGGACGGAGGAGCCTGGTGGGCTGCCGTCTATGGGGCTGCACAGAGTCGGACATGACTGAAGCGACTCAGCAGCAGCTTAGCAAGAGGCCAAGCTCTGTGCTCATGGTCTGTCACAGTCTCTTCCAATCCTGACACCAGCCCTACAATGTAGGATGTTACCCCATGTTCACAGATGTGACAACTGGGGCTCAGAACCAGTAAGTTCCTTGCCAGCGGTCACCCGGATACTAAGTGGAAATGCCAGGCTTGAGTCTAGGTCTCCGTGTGATCCTGGGCATCCTTATTCCACTGCCATGGGGACAGGCGGTTAATCAGTTTTATTCTGCCTGATGGCCTCTTTATCCCCAAGTCTCTAGTATTCATGCTGTGATGCCAGAGTCATAAACTCTGATCTCTGGCTTTCTTTTCTCCTTTGTGTTTTTCAGTAGCTCAGTCGTGTCCGACTCTTTGCAACCCCATGGACTGCAGCACACCAAACTTCCTGTCCTTCACCATCTCCTGGAGTTTGCTCAAACTCATGTCCATTGAATCAGGGATGCCATCCAACCATCTCATCCTCTATCACCCCCTTCTCCTTCCTGCCCTCAATCTTTCCCAGCATCAGTGTCTTTTCCAATGAGTCAGCTCTCCACATCATCTGGCCGAAGTATTAGAGCTTCAGTTTCAGCATTAGTCCTTCCAATGAATATTCAGGGTTGATTTCCTTTAGTATGTCAAGGCTGTATATTGTCACCGTGCTTATTTAACATATATGCAGAGTATATCATGAGAAATGCTGGGCTGGAGGAAGCAGAAGCTGGAATAAAGATTGCTGGGAGAAATATCAATAACCTCAGATATGCAGATGACACGACCCTTATGGCAGAAAGTGAAGAGGAACTAAAAAGCCTCTTGATGAAAGTGAAAGAGGAGAGTGAAAAAGTTGACTTAAAGTTCAACATTCGGAAAACTAAGATCATGGCATCTGGTCCCATCGCTTCATGGCAAATAGATTGGCCACCTGATTCGAAGAGCTGACTCAGTTGAAAAGACCCTGATGCTGGGAAAGATTGAAGGCAGGAGGAGAAGGGGACAACAGAGGATGAGATGGTTGGATGGCATCACTGACTTGATGGACGTGGGTTTGGGTGAACTCCGGGAGTTGGTGATGGACAGGGAGGCCTGGCGTGCTGTGGTTCATGGGGTCGCAAAGAGTCAGACAGGACTGAGCAACTGAACTAAACAGCCTTCTTCACATCTCCAGCTCTCACATCCATATACATTGTTGCTGTTCATTGTCCAGTCGCTCAGTTGTGTCCAACTCTTTGCAACCCCATGGACAGAAGCACACCAGGCTTCCTTGTCCTTCACTATCTCCCAGAGTTTGCTCAAACTCATGTCCATTGAGTCGGTGGTTCATAGTCTTTCCCAGAGAGCACGTTTGGATGAAGGTTTGTGGAGAACTACCATTGGCCTTCCTGAATGCAATGAAGATTACAGTATTGGGACCTCCATGGGGGTCCAGTGGCTAAGACTCCATGCTCCCAGTGTAGGGCGTCTAGGTTCAATCCCTGGTCAGGAAACTAGATCCCACATGCTGCAACTAAGACCACGTGCATTCAAATAAATATGTTTTTTAAAAAGGGATTATAGTATAAAACCAGCTACTTGTCTGAGGACAGCCTGTCTCAGGAAACCCCTTTTCTCCTTTCCCCAGCTTAGTGGTTGCTGGGTGCAACTGAAACATGCCTGGTTGGACAAAGCATGTCCTGAGGGGATGGAGAGGGGCTTCAGGAGAGGCCAGACCATCCTCTCTTCTCTCTTGGTCTCTTCCAGCTCTAATACGACTATGAGATAGGGAAAAATGAGAGGATCTCGTAGAATACTTACGATGCTTGGGTAGATGTTCAATGACTCTAATCTGGCTCATGGATGGGATTGGGGTAGGAATCACCTAAAGTCAAAATGTCTGTCTTTACATTTATGTGTTGGTTGATTTTCATCTGGAAAGAGTGTCATTTCCCCCTTTAGAATGTTGGGGTTCTAGGTCTAAAAAATGAGGAGAGTCAGAGATTACTGAAGTCTCCTCTCCTCCTGTTTCCGTCCAATAGAATCAAATATGAGAAATATGACACCACCTGGGGGTACCTGTGGGGAGGCCACTGGATGCAGAGCTGGGACCCCCAGACTCTGGGGGGGGGGGTGTGTTTGGACCCTAGACTCTGCAATCCCTGCGTGAGACTTGCACCTCCCCAGATCTCACTTCCTCATCTGCATGATGGTAGGGTCTGGGGGTCCTCACAGTCCAAAATTCAGTTCCAGTGTTAGAAAAAGCAAGTGCCAGACATAGTCCTATGCTGTTTTAGTTTTATTCTCCATCCTTTTCCCTCAGTGATAACTCTAGAGGACAGATTCCGGACTGTGGGAAAGAAAAAAAAATACAAGTTAAGACAACGGGCTCCGGGAACCTGGAGCCACCCCCACCCCCACATCCAGCCCCTCTGGGGCCCACGCTCACAGACAGAGTGGGCGAGGCTGACTCCCTCAGGGGATGGCTATTAGTCAGATGTCTTTTCTCTCTGTTTGATCCCAAACCACAGAAAAAATAAACCTATGACTCTTTGGAAGATTGTGTTCAAAGACAATTATCATCATCATCAACATCTTTATCAAATAAAGAAATCTCTTTTTGAAATCTCTGTCTCAGACTTAGAATAATATGTGGATCATGGTGCTGGGAGCTTTGATAGTAGCTGAGAACACACCCTTAACTGGCCCCTTCTGATATGGTGGGAGCCAGGTCTTGGTCTGAGAATCTGTAAGGAGTGTTAGAGGAGACGCTTGGCCTGAGGGACGCTCTCCCGGAACATGGCACATTCCTGGATGTGCATTTACCTAGGGCCTGTCCTGCAACCTCAGCAGGGAAAACAAACCACTGAGAAGGGATATTGGGCAGCCAGCCAGGCCCACTAACCAGTGAAAGAGCTCATTCCTGCCTCAGTGAGAGGGATTCAAGTCCACCCCTCATCAAAACAGTCATGGTGGGATGGGGAACACATGTAAATCCATGGCTGATTCATGTCAATGTATGGCAAAAACCACTACAATATTGTAAAGTAATTGGCCTCCAACGAATAAAAATAAATGGAAAAAATAAATAAATAAAAACCCACTAACTAGAAAAAAAAAAAAAACAACAGCCATGGTGCTTCCACAACCTACCCTGTGTCCACCGAAGACCTACCGCCCTGCCTTCCTCCACAGACAGCTTCCCCTCAAATACCCCCGGGGTCCTTCTCACTGGCTTTGTAGCAGCCCTTGGCTTCCTGGCCCAGGCTGCACAGGAAACATGGTCCACGTTCTTAACCCTCAAGAGAAGAGGGGACAGACTCCTTGGGTGCACCGTGAGTCCTTACAGCCCCAGAGAGGAAGAAGCTTGGGTCCCTGGCCTGTCAGAGACAGAATGAAGCCATGTCCCCCTGTCTGGGAGCAGCGGGGGACTGGACACAACTCTAGGCGCCTGTGACTCATGCTCCTTCACGGATATTGATCTGTGTCTGCAGTAAGCCCGTTTGCTGAGTATCAGCTCTGAGAGGGTGCCAGGAAGATTAGCAGAGAGCACTTTCATTTTCTCTCCTCCCTCAAGGACGTGGTATGCAACAGGAAGCTGTCACCAGCCTTGCACTGGATTACCCCCGAGAAGAAAGACATCTGGTGCTACACCTTCTTTCAGGATAAATATTTTACCTGACTAGTCAAAGCCAAAATCTTTGGCTCCTTAGTCCCATGACTTCTAGCCAGTGTCTGTCCTACCTGCAAATCTGATACTGGATTTAAAATTCACCACAGCTTCCTTTGTGGTGAGTCCATGGGGGTCTCAGGTAACAGTGAGAGAGAGACCCAGGGGCTGTTCACTTCAACTCCTCTAGAAGGAAGCTCCATCTCCACTCCCAGAGAGCGATCACTATTGTTTTTATGTTTGGGGCCTTAATCAGATGCTCGGGCATCTTTCTTTTATTGCCCATCCTCTTGTCATCCTTCATTGAGGCTGCCATTGCATTAGATAATTGCATTCTCCCTCCCCGGGCTCCCTCTTCACAAACCTTCTTGGAAGGCTGAGCTCATGACTCATCCTCCTCTGATATAAAGTGACTCTTTGAATTCATCAGTACCTGACATAGGGCTGCCCCTGTCCCCATTAGGCACCCCATCATTGACTAGTTGGTTAATTTCAGAATTTGGTTTAGGGTCCTAGGAATGATTGCAGAATTTTTTTTGACATCAGGCTCCTTGAGCCTATCAGTTTATTCAGGATCCAGGAACAACTCTTAATATTAAGTACAGGCAGCCCCTGCAAATTCCTAGGTGAATAGCATTCACGTGGAATGAGCTATAAAAGTGGCCGCTGATTTTCCTAACCAGCCTGCCTAGCGCCTCTTCACAGGGTCAGGTACAGTATGTGCAGGGGCTCCTCAAGACTGTGTCCTCTCTTTCCTTTCTGGAAATATTTGTCCCTTTCCTAGAGGGGCCCTCATCTGTCCCAGCCCCCTTCTCTTTCTCTTCCCATGGGATACCACAGAGTTCTGAAGGTTACAGGTGGGACCCAAGGCCCCAGTGATGGCCACCTCGTCACTGCTGGTAGACCCTATACCTCAGGTCTGCACATTGTCCAGCCCTTTGCATTCCACAGGGGCTCTGTGTCTGGAATCTCCATCACTCCTATCACGCTACTACCTCTGGACCTTTCCCCCACTCCTGCATGGGGACCTCCACCCCACACCCCCAGCGCTACCGGAAGAAGCCTTTACACCAGGTGCAGCCCTCCTTCCTGGGCCCTTCCCAGCAAGAATCCCTGGATGAGTTTGCCTTGTGGGATGAGAAAGCCTTATTTTTACAGCACCGATAGAAGGAGCGAATTGGCCCTGCACTCCCAGTTCAAATTCAGCATGTCTCTCACAGAGGCAATGTTTCCAAAGAAGTGCGGGTTGTTCATTAACAGGAGGAATGCAATTCACCGATATTATGGTGTTTGGGGAATAGTCTCGATGGCAACCCCTCAGTAGGCTAAAAGCTGCCTGTAATACAGTTTTGCACAGGAGCCCATAGTCCTGCTGACTGAGCCAAAACTTCCTAGGCTTGAGATAAACAGCTGCTGGCAGTGTAGGATGTGGAGTGAGGCAAAGCCTGTGTTCTTGGAAATGGGACGGAGTTTCACTTGCTGTGCTGTCCTCCTGGGAAGGTAACCCTGCAACCTGATCACAGGGTCTCTTTGCCAACAAGTCAGCAGTGACCTCCCTGCCCTGCCTTTCCGGCTGTCTGGGAGCTGACCTGTGAAGACATGGAGGTTGGTGTGTGGAGGTTTCTACTGGTCCAAGATACTGGGAGGGGCAAGGGCTTTGAAGCCAGGGCACCCTGGGCTTAGATCTTGCTCTGCCTCTGCCTTCCTGTGTGATTCTGGGTAAACTGAGATTCCGTTTCCTCACCTGGAGAATGAGGGTGACGGTGTCTCGTGGAACTGTTGAGTGAATTACCTGAAATTAGGGTCTAGCAGAGTGTAACCACTAGTAGAGGGCTTCACAAATGCTGATTTCCTTTCCTGATTGTAGTTTGCCAGTAAAACCAAGGGGACAAGAACACACACCCTGGTAAGATGTTTGTCTGTGTACTAGTAGCTTTCATGACCCCTGTCTCTCACTCAGGCTATAAGTCAGGCAGAGATCTTGCTAATTGATTTGGTAACCTTGACCTGCAAGCTCTTCCTCCCGCCTTGCCTTTGTCTCCGTTCTCAAGAAGGCTCTGCAAAGATTGCCATCAGCAAGACCGTCCAGCCTTGTTCTTGAGAGGATCACACCAGTAATTTGCCGTGATGGATAGCGTGCCTCAAACGGCCCGTGTAATTGTGGTGAGCAGGCGGGGCCATGGAGCCACTGTGTTGAGGAAATTCAGACTTGCAAGGAACACGGCGCTGCCTAAGCCACAGTCATTCCAAAATTAGACCTTTCCTCCACTCCATCATTACAGGGGTAAGCAGTCAGAACACTTCCTGACTTCGAACCACATATCAGAAGTGATTTATAGAAGCATCCACATGTGTGTGGACGGGCGGCAGAGGCAGGGAGGGAGCCTTGGGTTAGGTCCCAGACCTCCCCGCCACTCCGCACCTCTCTGCTCAGACTGGCCACTGGCAGCCTCAGCTGCAGCTCTAGCAAAATGACTGGACAGAGAAGGGCCACAGTCTGCTGGGAAAAGAAATGTGAGGTTCTTTCCGCTCACAGACTCACCAGGTCATGAGTCTCCCTCATCCGTCATGCATGTTAACAATTCAGATGCGCTGGGTTCTGCCCTAAAGGCATTGATTCAGCTTGGGTCCTGTAGCAGTCTCCCCCATTCAGTGGCTCTCAAAATGTGCTGTGCATTAGGGTCATGGAAACTTTAAAGTAACCCAATGCCCAGGGTCCAGCCCAGACCAACAAAATCAGAGCCAATGGATGTGGATCCCAGGCATGGGGGCTTTTTAAAGAGCTCTAGGTATTGGCAATGTGCAGTCAAGTTTGAGACCAATGCCTAGATAATTTGTGAATCAAGTGGGTCTGGGAAACAGAGGTTAAGGAATTTAAAAACCTCATTAGGAGAACCAAGTGCCTCATTTATTTGTCATCAGCAAACTGGAATCCAGAGCCCCAGATGGTTTAGGTGGACAAAATTGTGTTATGGGGACGGTTCCCAAACAGTTGTTCTGAAAATCATTAGAATCACTTAGTTTGCGACTTTTTCTAATATAACTTCTCAGACCTCAACTCAAATTCACTGAGCCATTTCTATATATATTTAAAGGTCTTAAGTCATTGGTATGCTCCTCAGAGAATTTGTAAAAAGTTGAATCTTTGGATATAAATTGATGCAGGAGGCATGAGAGTTTGAGCTCCTCTACAAGGAAATTTAAGGGCAACTGAGCATTTTTATACATATTTTCATTTAAAATCTTTTAAAACAAAAAAAAATATGTTTGTCTCATGAGCGGAAATTACAAAATAAGTATCACATTCTAAATTTCCAACCTGGTGTTTCCTTAACTCTTGAGCCCTCAAACAGAAGATGTGGTAGGACTACTCAACTGCTCAAGTTGATTTCCTCTTCACTTCCAGCCAAAGCAAGAAAAGGTTCAAATCTCCCTTCCCATCCCAGTCATCACAACAGGAAAGGGAAAAAAAAGAAAGGAAGAAATCACTGAATCAGAAGTTCTGTGAAGTCCTGGATGCGGCTGCCGGCTAGCTGTGTACTATGGAGGGCTCCCCCTAGTGACAGCTTGCGGTATAATTTCTGATTCGAAAAAGCCGAGTTCAGGAGGACTTCCGTGCACTGGTCCTGGTGTGCTAGGCCTGAGTTCATCTCAGTCAGGGCTTTTCTGAGCCATGCATTTCTCAGCGAGTCCCCTGAATTTTATTTTCAATCCTGCCAAGGGCAGATTAAATGGCTACATGAATGGGAAAATGCAGGAGGTTTTGAAACAGATGGTTGGCTGGGCAGCCTGGGTGACTTGCCAGACACTGGATTGTGTTGCCATATGAATGAAAATCCCACCGCAGCTGGGTTTTTATTTCTCCCACCTAGGGATGACAGCAGCTCCCGGGTCCCCCTGGCAGTGGGACCTGCTATTATTCACCTCCCATCAAGGCTCATCTTATTGCCTCTCTGGATTTTCCTGGTTCCTTTCTCTTAAAAGGAGTGTCATTCTAGACTAATTTCCTGATGGTGTAAATGATTTAGCAGGGCTGATGAATATCAATAGAGCTGCAGATGGGTTTAAGGCTCCTAATGAATGTGACAGCCACCAGTGCCAAATATTTCTGCAACTTCAATTTCGGATGAAAACAAGCTTGAATAGTACCCACAAAGGTTACTTCTTTAATTATGCATTATAAATTTTAAAGTCAGTAGTCAGGAATTAGCAAATCATGGCACAGATGAGAAGCTGTTTTCTATGTCTGTGAATCTGTTGCTGTTTTGTCAATAAGTTCATTTGTATAATTTCTTAAATTTCACATCTAAGTGATAGTGTATGATATTTGTCTTTCCCTGACATACTAGACTTAGGATGATCATCTCTAGGTCCATGCGTATTGCTGCAAATGACATTTTCTCACTCTTTTTTAAGACTGAGCAGTATTACATGACTGAGTAATATATGTCTGAAAGTGAAAGTCGCTCAGTCGTATCCAACTCTTTGTGACCCAGTGGACTATACAGTCCATGGAATTCTCCAGGCCAGAATACTGGAGTGGGCAGGGTAGCCTTTCCCTTCTCCAGGGGATCTTCCCAATCCAGGGTTTGAACCCAGGTCTCCCAGATTGCAGGTGGATTCTTTGCCAGCTGAGCCACAAGGGAATACACACACACACACACACACACACACACACACACACACACACACACACACATACACACACACACACACACACACACACACTGTATCTTCTGCACTCATTCCTTTGTCTATGGACATTTAGTTTGCTTCCATGTCTTAGCTATTGTAAATAGTGCTGCTCTGGTCATTGAGGATTCTCGTATCTTTTTGAATTACAGTTTTCATCTTCTTGGGATATATGCCCAAGAATGGGATTACTGTTAACTCTATTTTTAGCTTTTTAAAGAAATTTTCATACCGTTCTCTATAGTGGCTGCCCCAACTTACATTCCCACCAACAATGTAGGCGGCTTCCCTTTTCTCTACACCTTCTCCAACATTTATTTTTCACAGACTTTTTGATGATGGCTATTCTAACAGATATGAGGTGATTCCTCATTGTAGTTTTGATTTGCATTTCTCTGATAATTAGCAATGTTGAGCATCTTTTTACACACCTATTGGCGATCCATATGTCTTCTTTAGAGAAACACCTATTTAAGTCTTCTGTTCATTTTTTGATATTGAGGTACATGAGCTCTTTGTACATTTTAGAAATTAAGCCCTCGTCAGTCTCATCATTTGCAATTATTTTCTCCTAGTCTGTAGGTTGTCTGTTAATTCAGTTCAGTTTAGTCACTCAGTCATGTCTGACTTTTTGCAACCCCATGGACTGTAGCACTCCAGGCTTCCCCGTCCATCACCAACTCCTGGAGCCTACCCAAACTCATGTCCATCGAGTCGGTGATGCCACCCAACCATCTCATCCTCCGTCATCCTCTTCTCCGGTGCCCTCAATCTTTCAAGACCCTCAAGCATCAGGGTCTTTTCCAAAGAGTCAGCTCTTTGCATGAGGTAGCCAAAGGATTGGAGTTTCAGCTTTAACATCAGTCCTTCCAATGAATATTCAGGATTGATTTCCTTTAGGATTGACTGGTTTGATCTCCTTGCAGTCCAAGGGACTTTCAAGGGTCTGCTCCAACATCACAGTTAAAAAGCATCAATTCTTTGGCACTCTGTTAATTATCTGTGTTTAAACCAAAAAATAATGATTATTACTGATAAGTATGTGATAATTGCTGAAAATGCTTTTATAGTAGAAGAGGAAACA
Source organism: Cervus elaphus (assembly GCF_910594005.1). Taxonomy (NCBI): domain Eukaryota; kingdom Metazoa; phylum Chordata; class Mammalia; order Artiodactyla; family Cervidae; genus Cervus; species Cervus elaphus. The sequence goes on along the minus strand of NC_057833.1, from coordinate 11,592,283 downwards.
GTAAATAATTATCCACCTTCCAGAGGTTAAATATTTGAAATATGTCACTTTAATAGATTATAAAGTAGGTTTTTTTTAAAAAATTGTGATTGACATAGATGGTGACCCTTCTTCCTCTTTGAACATGACTCTCCTATGACTAAGACAGAAGTTCATTTAGAAGAACTATAGAATCTTCTAGGCCCAAAATGGAGCCACTCCTGCTGTGGGTGCCAGCAAGTTGAAACTTAGTGTTCCCATAAATGCTCTATTTGACCAGGAACCCAATACATCCAGTCAGTCATTCCCCAAACATCAACCCAGTCCTGGGCTCTTTTTTTCATTTCTTCCTTCTTCATACCCCAAACAAAGGTAACTTTGTGGTGCCAGCCAATCAGATATTTCCTACTTTTCTCTTCCTTGTTTTTTTTTCCCCCTTTAAGCATAATTGACCTACAACATTATGTGAGTTCCAGATATACAGCACAGTGATTCAATATTTCTATACATGACAAAATGATCTCCACCCTTCCTTGTTTTTTTATTCTTTATCCTATAAAAGTTTCCCTTTTTCTGTTCCATTTTTCAGTTCTTGGAATGGAGCCTCTCTGCTTCATAAAGGGTTAAAGTTTGTATCACCTAAATTGTCTTCTTTAATCATTTCTTAACAGTATATAACAGACAAAGAGCTGGCATCTTACAAACAGTATTTAGTACTCTCAACAGTACAGTGAGACGGGCACTCTTCTCCTGACAGTTCCAGGTCACCCAGCTGGTGAGTGACAGAGCTGGAGCTGACGCTGGATTCCCTGGTTCTAAAGCTTGTTCTCTTAACCGTGGTGCCATCCAGAGGGGATGCTGATGCTGACATTTCAGGTCCTCACTAGATTACAGGAAAGGCCTAAGGCCAGTGAAATTCTGGACTTGCCTGTCTCAACAGCCAGGCAATTAGATAAGACACTGATGCTCACAAATCAAATCAGCCTCAGAGTTAAAATGCAGCAGAGGGATCATGGAGAACTTCATTCACAAGGAATGAGGTCCTGAGGAATGATTGCACCAACAATCACAGAGCTACTGCTGGCTTAAGAAACTGGATCTCTATCTCCCTGCATCATGCTACCTCCAGGTCTAAATTATACACGATGAGCTATTCCCTTTCCAATTCTTCCATTCTCTTATCTCCATTCATTTGGGCTTGGGAAGGGGAGATTCTGGTCAGATGAAGCTTTAGTCTGACAATGTCACTGATAGAAAAGAGAACTGTGGAGCAGAGTTAGTGCCGATACCCTGGCTGGGACGATTTTGGAAATCTACTATCCTCCATGGGCTACAGTACTCAGCGTCCCAGATGCAGCTTCATATTGACCTTGACAACCTGCTTACTCCTGGATAAAGCCTCATCTTTTAATGTCCCCTGAGAGGGGCTTACATAGAACAATGCTTTCTTCTCCTCTTGAGTTGTTCTGTCGTAAAATATTTTGTAAGTTTTCTATAACTCAGTTCATTTGCATTATTTGCCCACAAGTCTGCTTCCCCCTGTAGAAGACATGAGCCTTTGGCTTAATCATTCTAAAATTGTAATGCATATGACTATTGCTAAATTCAAGTTTCTGGGTTTTGCCCCAGATGTTCTGAATCAATAGGTCCGGGTGCCTTGGATCTACATTTTGAATGAAGGTTTGTTGCAAATGGTCTGTTGACCCCACTTTGAGATGCTCAGAAACAGTATTCTCAATGACATGTGTTCTTCAAGTCTTCCTGTTCCTTGTGAGTGTCAAACCCTTGGTAAATGTCTGCTGAGAAAATTAAGGCCATTTCTATCCTTCTGCAGCAAATATAGACTATTTGGAAAATTTTGTAACTACTTCAGACTAAGCTTGTTTTAATGATCACTGGTATTGATTTTCAATGCTATCTTTCTCAGACGTTGTTCATAGTTCTGTTTGTTTGTTGTTGCTTTAGGATCCAAAAGTTATGTGTTAAAGAGCTTACTTAAGCAGCAATCTGTTTTTAAAAAGCATTAGCAACATTTCACAAACATTTTACATTAACTATTAGGAGATAGATTGAAAGGTAGACTAAGAAATAGTAAACCATTTGCAGGTGCTTCTAACAACAGAAAAGACACAGCTTAAAAGAAACACTGGATTTCCCTGTCCTGGTAATACAGAGGAATTCTTACTATTTGCAATGTCAAATAAGATTTGATTAGAAAGATTCAGAGAACCCGAATTCACAGGAAACCCAACAGTCATTTTTGCAATAATGAGACCTCCCAAGCATAATATAGATGCAGAAATTGGAATTTGATAGAGTCAGAAAATCTAGGCTCTCCTCTCAAATTATAAAAAAAAATCTTAGAGTTCTCCTGACAGTTTTTGTGACAGTCATTACTTTTATATTTGCACCAAAAATTCTAAAAGATGAAGAAAACAATAAGAAGTATATGTTTGCCTAACATCTGTTGACAGCTTGTGAGACTAAAAAAAATTTAACAAAGGATTTAGTGATTTGCTCTAAAAATCATTACAGGGCATCACCAATTATTATAGTATCTCCTGGCATTAATGAACTGCTGGAGGTTTTTATCCATTATTTTCAAGAAATTTTGCCTGGAAATCCATTTGTCATAGTGACTTCATAATCATATATGGCACAAACCTGAACCACTTGGAACTTTGGTGAACAAAAGCCAATTTATTTCCCTTTTTACAAAAATTTCATCTAACAGTCAAGGCAAATTATTCTAAACCAACCACCTGTGTGGTTCTCATTTCAAAATAAGAATAAAAATTTGAAACACTCAAGAGCCTGCCTCACTGTGATCTTCCAACCATGCCCTGTCTAAAGTTCTCTGAACTTGGCATCTGCTCTTTGGAGGTTCTGCTGTTCCCTGAAATGTTAGAGACAAGTCCATCTGCTAGCTCTGTCCCCAGGAGGAATCAGGTTAGGAGTAGTCATGTATCTTGAAAAGAAAAACTCTAAATCAAACTCTGAATCCCAAGGTAAAAGACCAAAGACAATATAACATTTTAATTTCCCTTGATGTCAAAGAATATTCTGAAAAGACACTGGTTTAAAAATAGAGTTTGACTCATATGCTTTCCTGGGGCTTCCCTGCTGGCTCAGATGGTAAAGAATCTGCCTGCAATGCAGGAGACCCAGGTTTGATCCCGGGGTCGGAAAGATTCCCTGGAGAAGGAAATGGCAACCCACTCCAGTACCCTTGTCTAGAAAATTCCATGGACAGAGAAGCCTGGCAGGCTTGGCCATGGGGTCGCCAAGAGTTGGACACGACTTAGCGACTAAACAACCACCAGTGAGTATCCAAAACTTAAACAGAATCACATTTTTCAGAATGAAACCATGGTGGGAGCAGTGGAAGAAAAATCAAGTCACAATCTCCATGGCCTTCAATTTCTCTGGGTCAGATCTACAGAGGTGGGAGCAAATAGCTTTCTTTTTTTTTTTTTTTAATTTATTTATTTATTTATTTTTTCAGTGGGTTTTGTCATACATTGACATGAATCAGCAATAGATTTACACGTATTCCCCATCCCGATCCCCCCTCCCACCTCCCTCTCCACCCGATTCCTCTGCTTTCTTTGTAAGAAGTGCTGGCTAGTTTAAGTTTTCCCCAGAAGTAATCCTGGATGTGAAGAAAATACCCATGTTTTCAGGGGAAAAAGAAATGGAACAGGGGAACATTATTTTGTGCTTCATTGCATGATGACTTGTTATTCAGTTTACTTGAATTTAGAGACAAAACAGACCTTTGGTGATTCATTCATCTAAATCAATGAATTGTTCCTCTCCTGAGTGTGTGCTCAATTGCTTCTGTCCAACTCTTTGAGACCCTGCAGACTGTAGCCCACCAGGCTCCTCTGTCCACGGGATTCTCCGGGCAAGAATACTGGGAGTGCATGGAATTGCCTTGCTCTCCTCCAGGGGATCTTCCTGACCCAGGGATTGAACCTGTGTCTCCTGTGTCTTCTGCACTGCAGGAGGATTGTCTACGCTGCAAGCCACCTGGGAAGCCCTATTCCTATCTTACATAACCAAAATTAAATGATTCCTAAAGATTATACTTTTATTCATTCTTTAAAATATAACACCAAGCAGATATGGAAAGGTCTGGAGAGGTTTTCCCTGCATCTCACGGACATTATTCTCTTCCTTTAAGATATTTAACCCACTCTTGCTCTTCTCTGGGGTCTGCAGATGATAAGAGCAGTGCCAGAGTCCTTGCTCAGAAACACCTGTAGGCTCTATTTGTCTGGAAATTTCTGGACCTGGGCTGGTGGAAATCACAGTAGGCTCAGGGTCAGGGGCTCAGACCTTCTGGTTTACTTGTATCACTTGGTCTAAGACATTTAACTTCCTGGGGCCCCAGTGTCCTCATCTGAAGCTCTAGCTTTCTACGTTGGGTGACATATCACTTGCAAACCTCCACTAGTCAAGAGGAAGAGATAAGCCTCCAAATAACAGGAGCCTCCATGGTTTATGTTGATAACAACTAACTTTCATTGAGGACCTTCAATGTCCCCAGCAAAAGTCCTTCACATCGACCACAAAATTGGAAAATAGGAAGTTTTTTCTTTTTGGTTTGTTCATTTTATTTTTATTAAACTCTGCACATTTTAGCATAGAATACCCCAGAAACTGTAACTGTTTCGTATATACTGCTAGACTCCTTGCAGATACACTAAAAGAGGAGTGAAAGTGAATAGGGTTTTTTTTCTTCTTTCCTCCAGACTCACACCTATATAACTCATTGATCATTCATCCACACAACAAAACTACATCAACTACTCATAGGAAAATACCCATTCACAAATATTCAAGTATGCCAAGCAGAGAGAAGGAGCCCACCTAATTAAAAATGGGCACAGAGCAAGTTTTCCATAGTATTCTTGTATCACATCAGTAAGGTGTGTTAGCTGGGCCATCTAAGGAAGGGCTCTTGCCCTAAGAGCAGCCATGGCTAATGAACTCGTTAATACTTATGTGCTAAAACTTGACATTTTTCTGACAGTACTTTCAAAAATATAGGGTGAAAGTCTATCCAAAACTGTGGGAGAATCCATGCATTCATTTAAAAAAAAAATCAGCAAATATTTATTGACTTCCTAGTAGGATGTCCTGGAATACAACAAATAGGGAAAGTCTCCCCCCCTAATTAAAGACAAATGGGGAGACAAAGGAAGCATCCATAACCAATACATTCATGTGAATGAATTGTACCAACTTAATCTCTTCAACTTTGGAACAGACTGGTTTTACCAGACAGTCTTTGGAACAGACTGGTTCCAAATAGGAAAAGGAGTACGTCAAGGCTGTATATTGTCACCCTGCTTATATAACTTATATGCAGAGTACATCATGAGAAACGCTGGGCTGGAAGAAGCACACGCTGGAATCAAGATTGCCGGGAGAAATATCAATAACCTCAGATATGCAGATGACACCACCCTTATGGCAGAAAGTGAAGAGGAATTAAAAAGCCTCTTGATGAAAGTGAAAGAGGAGAGTGAAAAGTTGGCTTAAAGCTTAACATTCAGAAAACTAAGATCATAGCATCTGGTCCCATCACCTCACGGGAAATAGATGGAGAAACAGTGGAAACAGTGTCAGACTTTATTTTGTTGGGCTCCAAAATCACTGCAGATGGTGATTGCAGCCATTAAATTAAAAGACGCTTACTCCTTGGAAGGAAAGTTATAACCAACCTAGATAGCATATTAAAAAGCAAAGGCATTACTTTGCCATCAAAGGTCCGTCTAGTTAAGGCTATGGTTTTTCCAGTGGTCATGTATGGATGTGAGAGTTGGACTGTGAAGAAATCTGAGCGCTGAAAAATTGATGCTTTTGAACTATGGTGTTGGAGAAGACTCCTGAGAGTCCCTTGGACTGCAAAGAGATCCAAAGAGTCCATCCTAAAGGAGATGAGTCCTGGGTGTTCATTGGAAGGACTGATGCTGAAGCTGAAACTCCAGTACTTTGGCCACCTCATGCAAAGAGTTGACTCATAGGAAAAGACCCTGATGCTGGGAGGGATTGGGGGCAGGGGGAGAAGGGGATGACAGAGGATGAGATGGCTGGATGGCATCACCGACTCGATGGGCATGAGTTTTTGTAAACTCCGGGAGTTGGTGATGGACAGGGAGGCCTGGCCTGCTGCGATTCATGGGGTCGCAAAGAGTCGGACACGACTGAGCGACTGAACTGAACTGAATCTCTTCAATAGTAGTAGCACGTTGGGTACCAAGATGGACTGGGCATTTGACCTGGGAAACTGAATATATCTGTCTCCTAATTTCTTGATTTTTCTCTGACCTATGTCCCCTTGGATGATGTCACTCTGAAGTTGTATATTTGCCACTAAGACATATTAGAAAGACATTTAAACTTCTGTGGCAGAATAATAGTCTTAGGCATTTATCAGTAGGTTTTTCCTTGGTGTTTCCTTTTTTCACCAATGGAGGAAAATTCATATGGCTCTTTAAAACTACTTCTGTTAGGGTCTTGGGGTTCTTCAGACACATTATAGGGAGAAAGCTAAGTAAAGGGCTTGATGCTTTTTAACTAAATGAAGTCAAGGCCCTTGTATAAGAATAAAGTAACAGAGTGAAGTTAGGCTGCAGACTGATGTGTACATTGCAGCTTCAGGTGAGTGAACTTGATTCCTAGCAATAAACGTTCTATCAAATTTAATTTCCTTTCACAAACTTAGGGTGAGTAAATGCAATTTCCCATTTCAAGCAAATGTGTCTCTGAGATTAAGGAAGTATGTAGTGTGTAGGCCATAGAATATAACAATAAGGTTTAGTCAGTATTTCTCCAAGGAAATTCTTGCCAAAATGTCAGAGAATGATTTAATAATAACAAGATACAGAATAAATATAAACATGGGGGGAAAAGACCTTCACCCCGAACTTGCCATTTATATTCTCAGTCTGCTTAAAGTAAAAATCGTCCACTTTCCAGCTATTATATATTAAGATGTTCTGGCTGACCTAGTGCTTTGTAGTTACTAAGTCCTATGCCGACATTCTTTAAAGTTCTTTGTTAAACTCATTACTGAAGCTTATGGTCCTCTGGCTTTGGTCACAATTTCAGCCAATGCCAGATCAATTGAATTTCAGAGAAAGGCTAACTTTCTATTTTGGTTACTCCCTAGCATCACCCTGGTACTTACGACTGGGTGCTTAATGCCTTGGGTAACAAGCGATGGTGTCTAAAGAGGAAAATAAGTCATTTTCTCTGATTTGTTCAGAAGTCCAGGCCTCAAAGAAAAATTAAAAGATGCTAGTGCAGAAACAGTACAACAGGTTCGTGGGAATGCTTGACTATGTAAATGAAACACTGCTGCCCCAGGGATTAGAAGAGAGTCCCTAGAGAAGAGGGAGGGGCAATGAGGAGTAGATGGGTGGGCGGGCGGGGGGGGGGAGACTTGAGGGAGGAGGGCCTGTGAATGAAAACACGGTGGAACAGAAGGAAACCAACCCTCTTTCCTGGGAAGAGTGTCTGGAGAGGCAAGATCACAGGGTAGAAAGGGCTACCTCTTGTATCAAGATAAATTTGCCAGAAGCAAACACATAGTTTACCCCTGCCCATGGTGGGCTGGAAGCAGCATACTCATCTTGTGCCCAGATACATGAATACTAGCAGGTTCCTAAAACCTTGCAGAGGGTATGAGGGTGATAAAGGACCAAACGGGCATTTCTGTGTTCCTGTGATGCCAGCAGGAACAGACGACATCTCAGGCTGGGTAGATGACCTTCCTGCTGACCGTCCGCCCCGTGCCCTGCTTCTTTGTTGTTCAGTAGCTCAGTCGTGTCCAACTCTTTGAGACCCCACAGACTGCAGCACATCAGGTTTCGCTGTCCTTCACCATCTCCGGACTTTGCTCAAACTCATTTCAGAGATGCCATCCAATCATCTCATCTTCTGTCGTCCCCTTTTCCTCCCACCTTTAATCTTTCCCAGCATCAGGATCTTTTCCAATGAATTGGCTCTTTGCATCAGGTGGCCAACATATCAGAGCTTCAGCTTCAGCATTAGTCCTTCCAATGAATATTCAGGGTTAATTTCCTTTAGTATTGACTAGTTTTATCTTCTTGCTGTCCAAGGGGACCCTCAAGAGTCTTCTCTAGCACCACAGTTCAAAAGCATCAATTCTTAAGTGCTCAGCCTTCTTTATAGTCCTTCTCTCACATCTGTACATGAAAAGATGTACTGGAAAAACCAGTACTGGTTTTTCCTATTGGAAAAACCATAGCTTTGACTATATGGACCTTTGTTGGCAAAGTGATGTCTCTGCTTTTAACCATTTAAATTTCTAGGAACTTAGTATAGTCCCTAGAAAGGAGATGAAAATACTTTTATTGATTAAAACAAAGATTTGCCTTTTATGAAATGGAAACTTGAAATAGAAACTAAGTTGAGTTAAAGAAAAAGTTCCACTTAAGTTTATGAACAATGTTCCTGCTATATTTTTATAAAGAGTTTCGTATTTCAGCTTAACTGAAGTTAGTTGTGAGGGGTTCTTGGCAGAGACTAGTTTAGGTAAATAGATTTTCTGTCTTTTGTTCAGGTGGTTTGATTTTGTTTGTTTGGTTTGAGTGAGTCCAGAGGAAGAAAGGGGGAATCTCTTTAAATTAGAGTGGAAAGCAGAAGTGGTTGTTTTGAAGTCCCTAGTTTGGATCCTGGATTGGCAAAGACTTTTTCTAGATAAACTAATAAAGTCTGATAAAATTACAGTCCGGTTCAGTCGCTCAGTTGTGTCCACCTCTTTGCACCCCATGGACTGCAATATACCAAGCTTCCCTGTCCATTACCAACTCCTGGAGCTTGTCCATAGAGTCAGTGATGCCATCCAACCATCTCATCCTCTGTCATCCCCTTCTCCTCCTGCCTTCAATCTTTCCCAGCATCAGGGTCTTTTCCAATGAGTCAGTTCTTCGCATCAGGTAGCCAAAGTACTGGAGTTTCAGCTTCATCATCAGTCCTTCTAATAAGTATTCAGACTGGTTTGCCTTAGGATTGACTGGCTTGATCTCCTTGCAGTCCAAGGGACCCTCAAGAGTCTTCTCCAACACCACAGTTCAAAAGCATCAATTCTTTGGTGTTCAGGTTTCTTTATTGGAGAAGGAAATGGCAACCCACGGCAGTATTCTTGCCTAGAGAACCCTGTGGACAGAGGAGCTTCGTGGGCTGCTGTCCATGGGGTCGCACAGAGTTGGACATGACTGAATTGACTTAGCAGTAGCAGCAGCAGTAGGTTTCTTTATAGTCCAATTCTCACATCCATTCATGACTGCTGGAAAAACCATAGCTTTGACTAGATGGACTTTTGTTGGTACAGTAATGTCTGTACTTTTTAATATGCTGTCTAGATTGGTTATAGTTTTTCTTCCAAGGAGCAAGCGTCTTTTAATTTCATGGCTGCAGTCACTGTCTGCAGTGATTTTGGAGCCCAAGAAAATAAAGTCAGTCACTGTTTCCATTGTTTCCCCATCTATTTGCCATGAAGTGATGGGACTGGATTCCATGATCTTAGTTTTCTGAATGTTGAGTTTTAAGCCAAATTTTTCACTCTCTTCTTTCATTATCATCAAGAGGCTCTTTAGTTCTTCTTCACTTTCTGCCGTAAGGGTGGTGTCATCTGCGTATCTGAGGTTATTGATATTTCTCCCAGCAATCTTGATTCCAGCTTGTGCTTCATCCAGCCCACAAGCATAAAGATTAAAATTCTTTGGTATCAAGTTTAACTTTGCTCTTAAAGCTGTTATAAAAGTTTGAAAAGTTGAATGTAATCAGTGATTTTTCAACCCTAGCTCTATGTCACAATCATCTTCAGAACTTTTTATAAATAGCCATACCCCAGACTTATCCCAGACCTACAGAATCAGAACCATTCCTGCTGGGATCTGGTACTTAACAGCCTTTCTGGGTCATCACTTATTAAATAGTCACAAGGCCCTCGAATAGCTAATGTGGATGGAAACCTGAGAAACCTGTTTTACTGCAGCAGACTACAAGTACTTTCAAAAGTCATGGGCATAGTAATTATTGCATTTATTCACAAACAGTAACCACCAATGGTTTGCTAGGCTCTCCAAGGGTTACTATATACAGATAAATAGGCTTTTAAGACTCATAAGCAATATAAAACGCTGTTTCAGCTTCAGCACTTCAGTGTGAGACGCATCACATAAACCCAAAGAGGAACTAAAGTCTACGAGTTGGGCAGTATGTGAGCAGTATTGCCCGCCATGCCTAGGAGCTGGTCATGCTCACAGCTGACAGTCACGGGGGCTTCAGTGGGTGCCAAGCAGCCTGCTCTGACAAATCCATGTTAGATAATGTCTTCAAGATGCTATTGGATCATGGCATTGCTCCAAAGCCTTCAGCGGTTCCCTACTGCCCGCGGATGACCCTAAAGACCCTGAAACTCTGACCTACTTTTCCTAGCCTATTCTACTATTGCCCTACAGTAACCCTCCTCCAGCCAGTTTTCTAACTAAACCTCAAATACTTAGCCACCTCTAAGCCTTGCTCTTCCATCTGCCTGGAAGTTCCTTCCTCTAAACTTGATCTACTGCCAACTTACTCATTCTTTCAAGCCCACATCAATTATTCCCTTCTCAATAGACCTTTCTGTATTCCTTTGCTAGCGCTACCATACAAAGTCCACAGGCTGGGCAGCTTCAATAATGGATATTTATTTTCTTACAGCTCTGGAGTTTAGAAATCTGAGAACAGGGTGTCAATAGAGTTGGTTCCTTCTGGAGGCTGTGAGGGAAGCATCCACACCAGGGTTTGCTCTTTGGCTTATAGATGCCATTTTCTCCCCATCTTCACATTGCCCTCTCTCTGTCCATATCTGTGTCCAAATTTCCTCTTCTTAAAAAGAGGGCAGTCATACTGGATTAGAGCCCACTCATTTTAATTGAATTGCCTATCTCCAAATACAGTTGCAGTCTGAGGCACTAGGGTTAAGACTTCAATATATGCGCTTTAGGGGGACACAATTCATCCCATAACAACTGCCTTCTGGTTGCTCATTTCAGCCAGAAGTGATCTTTCTTCCTCTACTGATTATCTCCACTGCACATAACACTTAGAAACAACTGGACATCTAGCTTCTTTTCCCAACAGGGGACTGTCACTCTGCACGGTAAAGATACATTACAGTAGAAGCTGCTTAAGGACCCCACCTGCAAATTCTGCAGATGAGTGGTCACTCTCGTCCTCCGTAAGGCTCTCTGCTCCTTGCCACCAACGTCAAGGGCCAGCAGGGAGCAGGCCTCCTGCTGTTCTGACTGGCTGAGTTTGAAGTTCACCAAGAATCAATTGTTTTTTATTGCAGTGTAGTTAATTTACAATATTGTCTTAGTTTCATGTATACAGCATAGTGATTCAGAATTTTTGCCAATTGTATTCCATTATAGATAATTACAAGATAATGAGTATAATTCCCTGTATATCCCTTGGCTTATCTATTTTTATATATAGTAGTTTGTATCTCTTAATCCCATAACCCTGATTTGTCCCTCCCCTCTTACCTTTCCCATTTAAATAACTGTAAGTTTGTCTTTTATATCTTTAAGTTTATTTCTGTTTCGCATGCACTTTCATTTGTATTAGTTTTTAGATTTCACTTATAAGTGATATCTTACAGTATTTGTCTTTCCCTATCTGACTTATTTCATTAGGTGTAATATTCTCTAGGTCAACCCACACTGCTGCAAATGGCGTTATTTCATTATCTCTTATGGTTGAGTAGTATTCCATCATATATCTATATCCATATGTCTTTCTATATATAGATATATATACCACATCTTTTTAATCCAATCATCTATTAACGGGCAATTGTGTTGCTTCCATATCTAGTTTATTATAAAGAGTGCTGCTATGAATATTGGGGTGCATGGGTCTTTTAAGAATCAGTTGTTTTTGATTCAACACCTGTGTATGCATTGTTGGACTTAATGTATTAACACAGTTTAGCTAACTATTATGTGAATCCATGAAAGGTGAGGGCAAAAGGAAGGAATTGTTTTTATGAAAATGAAGATGACTGCTTTGGAAAAGCTTATTGGAAGGGAACTTCTAAAACATTGTCATATTGGGACTTCCTTGGTGGCACAGTGGATAAGAATCTGCCTGCCAACACAGGGGACACAGGTTCGGTTCCTGGTCTGGGAAGATTCCACATGCTGTGGAGCAAATAAGCCCATGCCCCATAGCTAAGGAGCCTGCGTTCGAGAGCCTGTGTGTTGCAGCTACTGAAGCCACGAGCCTAGAGCCCATGCTGCAGAAGAGAACCCACTGCATTGAGAAGCCCTGCATGCCACAACAAAGAGTAGCCCCTGCTCATTGCAACTAGAGAAATCCCACATAAGAAAAAGAAAAAAATGAAGAACCAGTACAGTCAAAAAATTTTTTTAATTGTTATATTATGCATAAGTAAGACAATTATAAGACTTAAAGGGAAAAAATGACAGTTACAGCCTGGAGGCCTGTGTTCTCAGAGTATTCTACGAGTGTCTTTAAGTTCTTACACTAATGTAGCTATAAGTTTCAAGGAACCCCAACCTGGGAATTGTATAAACGTGGTTTGTGAAAGACAACTCTAATATCAAACCCAGGTTTTAAGAAAAGACTTTTCTTCTGCATCAAATGATTCCTGAATGAATACACAGCTTTAATTTCAAAGAAACTGTTTATAGTATGTATATATATATTATTTTTTAATGACTCCTCGTTATTTTTTTTAGTGACTCTTCATTTTCTTTACCATTTCCAGTCAATGATCCAGTCCCCCATCCCTCTTGCACAAACTGAGAGGGACTTCCCTGAATGAGCGCCCATTCAGAACAGTGAAGGATTGTACTGCGGTGCGTTTTCATAAACTAAGAAGGCACAAGAGCTGCCTGCAGGATTTGCTAAGCTCTGGGCAGCAGCTGACAGACCTAAGGTTTGAGGAATAATAAAGTTTCTTTCCAAACAAAGAACTCCAGGCAACTGCTGCTGCAGATAGTCCTGAGCAGAGACACACTGGAGAGTGGCTGCCTTTGTGATCACGCCCATCACCTCTGTGGCTGGAAGAGGAAGGCCTCTACTGGGGTGCCTCCCAACCATACCCACACCCACAAGTCAGTCCACTCCTCAATGTTTGAGCCAGTATTTATGGGACCCCTGCTCACACCAGCCGATTCTACCCTGAGAACCACTGGAATCTTTTCCAGAACCAGCTTCCTCTACAGTTGTATCAATATGTTACCACAGCCCCCTCCCTCAGGAAACAAAACATATTACAGTTACCTGCAACAGAAAGGATGCCTAATCTGCTTCACTCACCTCCTGTCTGCTTTAAGAGAACAAGGGGCACACAGAACCCATCAGGACTTTTTGTTACTCTGAACATTAAAAAATAGAATTACTGCTGACCACTGAAAAACATTAGAACTAAGACAGTAATTTCTCCAGATTTTTAGATCAACTGAAATGCAGCCAGTTGCAGAAAACCTTGATGGGAAACCCACTTTTTATTTTGTAATTTATGGACCTCATTGGGACCAAAGGTTCTAGAATGAACACATGGCAGGGAGGAAGAGGCGTGGAAGCATCCCAGAGTCCAAAGATCATCAACAAAATGAAGTTCCTCAACTCACCACGGAGGAGGCTGCAGTTTGCGCTTGGGGATTCCTCTTTAACCAGTAAGGGCTCTGCTCCCAGCACCACCCAACTGGGCCACTGTCAGCCGTGCCTGGAGTATGGAATGAACTGCATGGTCACCTGTATGTTTTCTTAAGGAAAAAGTTAAACAGATTATTAACTCTGACACTACATACAGAATTACACTGCAAATCTTCAGCTATTTCCCCCTCATATTAAATCTGAGATACAGGAAATTAATCTGCCTCCCACAGTTCTCTCACTCCATTATTTATCTATAAGCCTATTTCCTTTCATTATTCTCCAAGTTCATTCTCACTCTCCTTTGCCTTCCTTGTCCCCTCCCCAGCTTTATTGCTAGCCCTTATGTCCTATACCCAAAGGAATGAAAACAAACAAATAAAATTCTGGGGTTGAATGTAGAGAATAGCCCGAGAATCCTAAAGCTGGAAAGACTGCTACAGATGTAATTCAGTTCCATCCACTATTGACAAGCAAATTAAAGTGCTAAGAGGTGGAACTTTGTTATGGCAGAGTTTTTTGGCTCTAGGAGTTACTATTTGCAGCTGTCCAGTTGGTACGACTACAGAGACTGACTAAAACAAAGACGATGCACTCTTGTGATTCACTGAGGACCTTTCCTCTGAAGAATAGCAAATCTGAGATGGCTCTGTCACCTGGAAAATGTTTTAAAGCCATCAGGTGACTGCGATGACACTCGTGTCTCCTCAATTCTGTAATCACATGTAGGCACTGTGAGGGTTTATGTGAATGCTGCATCTAATAAGATGTCTGTTGTATATCCACGTTAAGAGTTAAATAAACACCTCCATGGGATGCACACTTTTTACATTCTCACATTTAAAACAACCCCAGGACTCTCAGGAGAGTACTAATAAAAGGCTGGGAGTACCACATGCTAGGACTATGTGTTATTCTTGTCAGCACCCTGAATCGTGAGCAAATGCATTCTCTTTGGGGAATGGACATTTTTCACAGTTTAAACAAGAAAACAAGAATAAAATTCATCTTTTGAATACTCTGAAAATTCCCCCTCCTCTATGTATTTTATTTATTTGTTCATTTGTTTGTTTGTTTTTGCTACATATTTAGACATAACATTTCTTACCTTTGTCCTTGAGTTTCTTATCTACAAGATACTCTACCTTTGGCCCAGGAGTTTTTAGGGTTAAGTCATGGAGAGAAGTGTTTTCCCAATGCAGATTTCTATATTATGGTCCAAGTAATGAAAATTACTAGAGAGAGCTCCTCATTCTTTTTCGTCCAGTAATCACACCCAGGAGATAACATATCCATTGCTTTTATTTCTTTTGAAAAAGGGGTAAGTTTTCAGTTAATAAGTGAAATGAGATTGTACTAACTTCTCTCTCTCTCTCTCATCTAGGGTCAAATAGACATGGAGGTGTTCTGCCACTGGCATCCAACATTAGTTCAGGTCAAGATGACTCATTGAGAGGAAGAAGTGAGAGGAGAGACAACACCAGTCACTGCTTCAAGCTGGCTGAGCTCAACTTGGCACCTCCAGCGCCTGAACTCACCCTGTCATTCCTCAGCAGAGGGACAACATCCAGGTATGACATGGATGTAACTTGGGCTATGAGATTCCAGCCAACACTAGGGTGTGCTGCCAACAGAAGGCTAGGGAGGCACTAAATGCAGACATATGACCTAAAGATGAGGGAGGAATAGAGCAAACACCCTTAATCTCAGTCACAGAATCAGAAATCAAAGCAGAAAGCTGGGGAGTGAGGGGGGAGATGAATCCAGATCTCATTCCCTCTCAATGTAAAAGAATTTTAAAAGAGTTTTCTAAGAGCAGAAACTGCCACCAAGGGTGTAGGAGTCAGGCTAGCTATGGTCTGTGACTGGTCTGACAAAGGCTAACTCTTACCCAGATGTCCAATAAAAACACTTAGCAAGTATCATTTCCATAAGGCTTTGTCTCCTCGAAACACAAGCCAATTGTTTGGGTCCAATTTATGAAGCAAGGTCTTACGAAGGTTATGGGGTGAGGAGGCCTGATGACAACTAAATTGCCTTAAATGGAGCTCAAAATACCACCTTAAACATTCTCCTCTCCCAAGAAATGCTTAATCATAAATCAAGTGACTCAAAATGTATTAAAAATGACAAATAGAGCAAGCACTTACATCTCATTTTTTTTCTTTTAATTCACCAATGCATCAAAGATTTTTGAAGGATATTATTCCACACACAAAAAGATGAAGTGTACCAGGAATGCAAGATTCCAGGGATAAAAGAAGAGATTAAAAATCAAATGGTGGACCAGACTTCATGCTGAAAATTATTCTGAAAATAGACATACTCATTTTAAGACAAGGAGATGAGGATTGTCTGCTCTGAACTTGTAAGGAGTGGTGAATCTCACAGTAATTGGACACATGGTTTTCATCTTAGAAGAACTTATGAATCCATTTTAATGCATTAAAGTTCATGGGTACTATTTGTCCACAAGTAAGCTTTCTCCTCCTTTTCCCCACTCTGCATACTTTAATGGGGTTTTGATTCAACGGGGGAAAAAAACCTTCCAAAACTCACTAATGTTTCCTGAATTGCCATTAGGCTAGCTTTAGAAGGAATTTTAAAGCATGTGCTAAATGAAACTTTCTGTCTAAGAATCTTTAATATTCGAGTACTTTTGAGTAACAAGTTATTTTTATGTGTCCCTACTTTTATTGGTAGAAACTCATTCTCAGCAATAAGAATTATGAAGTGTCTAACTCACAATGCAAATCTGTGTTGACCTGGAATAGATTAGAAAGTGGATCAGGCAGAAAAGCTCGGCCTGGCAAATCATAACACACCTCTTCAAAAGGTACTGATGCCGAGCCTTTGGAGGGCTCAGTGTGGAGGGAAAGGAGAGTGAACTCTGTGGAAGAAACTCATTTCTCCTCCCTTTCTATTGATTACAAATACCTAGAATAGTCAACTGATTCTAAAGGCAGTGAACCTGGTGTGTGTTTTTTTTTTAAACAACCTTTTTCAGTCTGCTTGGAAACATCTGTTTTTAATTGCATTTGGATTTGAAAACTAATTTCGGGTGAGATTGGGTTCAGGCTCCAATCAAGTTGGAACTGAGAGATTATTGCTTATCCACGCATCCTGAAGCTCAGGGAGGGTTGAGACCAAGGATACCACACTTTCCGAAAGCGTGCACGAGGCACATGCATTTAGAAATGAAAAAGGAATGGCCTAATTCTCTCAGGGAAACTTCTTTAAGGCCAACGATTTTGGGTTTTGGGTTACAGCTTTTAGACTCGGGATTCGATTTTGGAAAAGGTCAGCTGGAGGACAACACCCTCCCATGCATTCCAATACATGGAGCAGGAGATGAAGCAGTCATATGATCAAATCAAAATAAAAACAGTATTTTGGGTCGTTCGTTGACAATATCATAAATCCAGCCCCTGCTCCAAATTTGAAAGAAATGGAAACAAATACGCTGTCTCCTAACACAATAGCATGGAGTTCTCTGCCCTTCATCTTACTAGAAGGTGAAGAAAGGAGAATGACTCAAGAATTCCCCTTTGTGCGGGTTCCGGGACTGCCTTTCTCACTCCAGGACCTGCTGAGGACACAGGATCTGGAGTTAGTCCAAAGCTTGTCGCTCACTCACAATGTATTTCTAGTATCCACTCTCTGCCTCAAGGCATCCAATTTTAAATTAGGCTTTTATTTTTCTGCTTCACAAGAAATATTTTGGGAGTATTTGTTCGTGATCTATAGCAAAGTACTAAAAATCATAAAGGGTGGCTAAAGTGCAAAGAGCTATTTTGATTTTCTTTAATGGCCAAGTCCAAAAAATAACTGTAAAACACAAGCCAAGAATTCTTAAGTGATTATTTGATATTTTGACAACCCAGAATATGAGCCCTAGGTCTTTAACTTTGCAATTCTGAGCTACAACCTGTGCCAATTTTATCAGACTGATAACTTCCCTGGTGGCTCAGTTGATAAATAATCCGCTTCAATGCAGGAGACCTCGGTTCGATCCCTAGGTTGGGAAGATCCCCTGGAGGAGTGCATGACAACCCACTCCAGTATTCTTGTCTGGAGAATCCCATGGACAGAGGAGCCTGGAGGGCTACAGTCCATGGGGTAGCAAAAAGTCAGACAGGACTGAGCAACTAAGTATGCATGTGCATGTTTTCTGAAACTCAAACAACAATGAGTAAAAGAACATAAATATAATATTCCAGTTTGATTACATAACTATTATACATTTTAATAAACTAAGATATTGTAAATGAAGAGTATCCTCATATTTGTTCCTTACCTTCAAAGGATGTAGGTTTAAACACTATGGTTAATTTTCATTAAATTCATCACCCAATTAATCCAAAAGTTTTACTACCATAAACTATTCATTCCTGAGAATCACTTTCATTGACACAAGGAAGAACACTGGTAACCACTTACAAATTCTAAATGTTCTCTGGAGGGGTTTTCAGAGGTGAAAAGACTCTTTTTCTTAATACCTCCCATTAAATTCTAAGAATTTTGTATCTAAAATATATCAGTTTCAACGCTGAATCATGGCTCAACTTCTTTATCTGATGAACCGAAGAAAACCAAGGAACTTGCATTTGAATTTGATCCTCTGCTAAAACGCTAATAACCTAGAACACGTTGGGGGAAAAGAGAGTTGTCTTTATAAATGAATATCCCAAATATAAAAATGAAATGCCTATGCCATTAGCTATTTACACTTCTTAGAAGAGACCATATAAAGTACATGTTTATGCCCAAATGGCACTCTGATGGCAAAGGGTCCAAGAGAGTCAGGAAATAAGACTCCAAAGCTCCCAAAAAGCCAAGGACATTGATGCCCAATGCAGATTCTCCTGTGACCCTAGCAGTGGGTGCCTTTCAACCCACATTAAGTCCCTATGTACAGTTCCCAATCACAGCCAATGCAAACAGCAAAATGAGTCCCTTCAACAGAGCTTCTTTGGGATTAATAGGTGTGAGGATGTTACTAGTCATTCAATTTTCTTTTCACTTCACAATCCATCATGTAACGAAAGTTTTAAATTGTATGTCTTTAGAATTTATGGCATCTTTAAAAACTTATTTTTATTTATTTATTATTGGAGCATAGTTGATTTACAATGTTGTGTTAGTTTCTGGTGTATAGCAAAGTGATCCAGTTACACACACACACACAACGCATCTATGTATGTATATATATGTATATTCTTTTTCATTATGGTTTATTACAGGATATTGAATATAGTTCCCTGTGCTATACTGCAGGTCCTTGTTGTTTTACTTACTTTATGTATAATAGTTTGTACCTGCTAGTCCCAGACTCCTAATTTATCCCTCTCCTCCCTTTTCCCTCTGGTAACCATAAGTTTGTCTTCTATGTCTGTGATTCTTTTTCTGGTTTGTAAAGTGAATTTGGATTGTATTTTAGATTTCACCTGTAAGTGATAGCACATGGTATTTGTCTTTTTCTGATTTACTTCACTTAGTATGATAATCTCTAGGCCCATCCATGTTGCTGCAGATGGTATTATTTCATTCTTTTTTATGGCTGAGTACTATTTCATTGTGTATACATAGGTATACACAATGGAATACACACACACACACTCACATATACCACATCTTCTTTATCCATTCATCTGTCAATGGACATTTAGGTTGCTTCCAAGTCTTGGCTATTGTAAACAGTGCCGCTATGAACATTGAGATGCATGCACTTTTTCAACTTACAGTTTTCATCTTTTCTGGATATATGCCTAGAAGTAGGATTGCTGGATCATATGGTAACCCTATTTTTACTTTTTAAAGAAATCTCTATACAAACTGCTCTTGATATAAATTGCTAAAATGTCTTCCAGAAAGGCTATAACAATTTATACGTTTACTCAGCAGAGTATGAGTGTGCCAACAAGTCCCGCCCTTATCAGCTTTGATCCCTATAGTTTCTTTATATTTGCTAATTTGATAGATTAAAAAGATGTATTACTTTGGGTGTACTCATTTTGCATGTATTCAATTCCTAGAGAGATTAAAGTGTTTTTCATGCATGTTCTAATTATTTCTATTTCTTCTTCTTTAATTATATCTGTTTTAAAATCCTTTGTAAATTTTTTTGACTTTTTTTGTCTCAACTATGGAAATTCTTATTAACATTCTGTTATTCACCATGTGTATTTCCTAATGTGTCCTTTATGTTTTGGTTTTATATCCATATTTGATGTTCAGACATGTCAAATATTTATAGTTAATTCTATAAATCTTTTCTTTTCTCATCCGTTTCCTTCAAGATTAGAAAGTACTAAGTTTTAATATTTAAAATGTCTTCTATGTGTGATATTGGTGTCAGTTAATGCCCTTTTAAGTGTCATTTAGCACCTATCTCATTGCTCCAATATTGGATCAGGAGTTAGCAAATGCTTACCTACTGTGAAACTGCCTCTTGGGCTCGTTTTCAAGACAATTTTGAGGTACAGACTATAATAATCTCCTCTGAAGAAAGTGTTGTTTTCATAAAGCTTCTTTATTCAGAGTCTGCAAAGTACTTCCCTATTGCTAATTACTGGGTTATTTATTCCTCTTGATAGATAGATAAATATTATATATATATTGCCTTTTGTAATACTTCATTTCAAAATATTGACAAATATATAAGAATATTTGGACTGTGTGGAAATTCAAATATATTACTTAGAGAAAAAAATTTTATTTCCACTAAGCATTCAAAAATTTAAAGTGTTCAATTTCTAGAACCTGACAAAATGAGAGAACATATTTAAGTGGAAATTCAAATAATCCTTGAATGGCTCAAAAATAAGGAAGATAAAGTGTGTATCTCCAAATTGAGTCCTTTCTAGGTTGCCACAATGAAGTACATTAGCTGCAAAACACAAGGGAATAGTGAGTTTTTCACAAGTTGAAACAGCCACCACATCCATTCCAAATGCTTTGTATAATTTATTGTGACTTCATTATATTGGTGTTAATATGCAAGCCTAGCAAAACAGATTTAGACTTAAATTCTGGCCGATCTCTGTTCTCTGCTGCCTAAGCCAGAAGCAGCTTAACAAGTAAAACAATCTGAGCAAGAATCAATTCAACACTGTGACTTCCATGTTGTGGGTCGCAAATGCACTCCTCAGAATTCCAAGTCATCTTCCAAATGTAGAGAAAGAGATAAGAAGCACTTTTGCTTGCGCAAATAATGTACTTACCTTTCTCTACAGTTAGGAGAATTGAGAGCCTAAGTAGAAAGTATAAAATATATAGCCACAAATAAAGCCTGCCATTCCAATTATGCCAAGCGTATCCTAATGCAGAAAGAATGCTAACATCGCAGTCAAAACATACATTAGGATCTATGTATTTTAAAGGAAATTGAGAGCCATTAAACAGAACTGGTGTGGAATTTTTTTTTCTGTGTCTTTGTTATTTTGGAGACCAATGAATATTAAATATGTTTTTCTAGAGTAGGTAGTATTCCCTAGACAGGTAGCAAAATCACTTACCTATCCACTTGGATATTCTAAGTGGTTTTGAATAATGGCAACTAAATTTTTTTTCTTACATAACTTCAATATAGGTTTATTTACCTGGTTTCCATGTGAATTCCTGGGTCAGCCCCATGGAACCCCTTCTTTGATCAGTATAAAATCATCTGCCTGGAGGGGGGTCTATATGGGCAGGTTTACCAGCAGGATGGATGGGTCTTCGCACTTTGGGTCAGGCCTTTTTGCCCACCAGCCCATGTTCCATGAAGGGAGAAGGCGCCCTCTGTGTTTCCCTCTATCTAGATTTAACCAAGCCCTGATCAATTCTGGCATACCAAAGTTCACTAGTTGTGAAATCCCGAAGGCCTGAAGTTTCTTAGCTGTAAACCAAAAATTAATAACAATTCTTTCATGAAATTTTATTGGGAGAACATGGAGGGGATGGGTATTGAGTCCCAGCACACTCTCATTTCTTCTTTGAAATAAAATACTTCCTAGACTAACTTTAGCACATCCACAATATCTTTGCAGAAATTATAAGATTAACAAGGAAAAACTCTTCAGGGACCTTCCCTGGTGATCCAGGGGTTAAGACTCTGCACTCCCAATGCACAGGGCCCAGGTCTGTTCCCTGGTCAGGGAATTATATTTCACATGCCACAACTAAGAGTTCGCCTGGCACAACTAAAGATCTGGCATGCTGCAACTAAGACCCAGCACAGACAAATAAATAAATATTTCTTTTTTAAATAAAATTAAAAACTCAGAGCTTCCCTGTTGGCCCAGTGATAAAGGATCCATCTGCCAATGCAGAAGACATGGGTTCGATCCCTGGTCTGAGAAGATCCCACATGCCACGGGGCTACTGAATCAGTGAGCCACAACGACTGAGCCAACGTGCCCAGAGCCCACACTCAGCAACAAGAGAAGCCACTGCAATGAGAAGCCTGAGCACCTCAATTAGAGAGCAGCCCCCCTCACTGCAACTAGAGAAAAGCCCACGCAGCAACAAAGACCCAGCGCAACCAAAAGTAAATAGATGAAATTAATTTTTAAAAATGAAAAAACTCTGCAGAAATATTTCCAAAGTGACTCAAAAACTGGGCCTAAAAGGACGAGCTTATGGCTCTCAGATGAAGATTCCCTTTTTCACTCCTATTGAAGTCCCATGTCGATTCTTCACCAATAATTCTGAGTATTGCCACGGACTGCCCAGTGAGCGCCAGCACCCTTCTCCCCGGTGCTTAGAAACAAATAAACCAGGCCGTGGTGAACACACACCACAAGCTGATCCGCAGTGGGACACAAAACCAGTCGCTGCTCCTGAATAGCACTTACCTGGTATTTAATCTCCCGAATACTTGCATTTTGGGAATGGCTCCACGATAAAGGGTATCCAGGGGGGAAAAGAAAAGTGTGTCCTTTTCTTAGAACTCAGCGTCACCAAGTACATCTGAGATGACACGAGCCACAGGTAGCACCTGAGGAGCTGCGGTAAGTGGCTGGGTCAATTACAGGAAAGGAAAGTGCTGTTGAACTGCCCAGCTGCACCTTAGGAAGCTCGGTGCCTCCGTCCTCATGCCGGCAGACCTTGTGAGCGGCCAGCAGGCAGGAAGGAGGACGCTGCAGAGCTGGAGCGGGAGGGCAGCGCAGAAGAGGAGAGGGGGGGTGAAAGCGGTGTCAGAGGCAGCGACAGTCAATGGAAACTACAAGCAGTGACAGCGGGATCCAGGCCTCTGGGAGAAAGGACAGAGGTAGCCAAAAGCCTTGCCCTTGAGATGGAGAAAAAGCAGCGACCAAGAGAGACCCAGGCACCACTGGAACATGCTAAGCAAGGGTCCTGTGATGGGGAAGAGGAGTCATTTAATCCACGAATTCTTAATAAACACCTACATGTCTAGGGACGTGGAATACAAAACTGAGTGCTTCATGCTGCTGCTCCAAAATGCTATAAACCAAGCCACTGCCTCCTGAAGACCGCATCTCCTATGTGTATATGTGTGCTAAGTCGCTTCAGTCATATCTGACTCACCATGACCCTATGGACTGTAGCCCGTCAGGCTCCTCTGTCCGTGGGATTTTCCAGGCAAGAATACTAGACTGGGTTGCCATTGCCTCCTCCAGAGGAGCTTCCTGACCCAGGGATCAAACCCACGTCTTTTATGTCTCCTGCCTTGGCAGACAGGTTCTTTACCACTAGGGCCACCTGGGAAACCCAGCTACCTAGATATTTGCATCTGGATCATTCAACTTTGCCAAAAAAGGTCTGTCTAGTAAAAGCAATGATTTTTCCAGTAGTCATGAATGGATGTGAGAGTTGGACCATAAAGAGCTGAACGCTGAAGAATTGATGCTTTTGAGCTGTGGTGTTGGAGAACTGTTGTTGAACTGTGGTGTTGGAGGGTCCCTAGGACTACAAGGAGATCAAACCATTCAATCCTAAAGGAAATAAATCCTGAATATTCATTGAAAGGACTGATGCTGAAGCTCCAATACTTTGGCCACCTGATGCAAAGAACTGACTCATTGGAAAAGACCCTGATGCTGGGAAAGACGGTGATGCTGGGAGGCAGGAGGAGAAGGGGATGATAGAGGATGAGATGGTTGGATGGCATCACCGACTCAATGGACATGAGTTTGAGCAAGCTCCAGGAGTTGGTGAAGAACAGGGAAGCCTGGCATGCTGCAGTCCATGGGGTCCCAAAGAATTGGGCACAACTGAGTGACAGGACTGAACTGAGATCATTCAACACCCAATCAGCAGTGCCAGCCAAGGTATGGTTTGGAAATCTCTCCAAGGAAAAAACAAAAGGTCCATAAACCATATGGAATAGAACAGCTCCTTCTCCTTTGGTGCTGGCTGGCTCTGGTCTTTCTCCACCAGGTAATAATAAAAGCATGACAATTATCAGGAATGAGAATCAAATGGGATATTATGCTTTAGGAAATCAGGAAATACTGGAATGTAGAACCTTAGTAAATGTGAAAGGCGAAACCAAAAATAAAAACAAGCATACAAAAATCTTTGTTGAAGTAGAAAAGCCTGGTGCCTTACAAATCAGACTATTGTCCACCAGGGTTTGGGGCAGAGTTAAGTCCATACAGTATTAACTTTTGGGTTTGATTTTTAATTTTGTAGTTATGTTACATCTGTATTAGGGTTGTTAGTGTCAAGAGACACCAGATACACAGATGTCTGATTGCCAGATTCTGTGTAAACCATTCCCAATTTTACATCAAACTGATGAAGCATTTATTTAAAAACATTTGTGGAGCTATAACTGCAAAGGTAGAACTCACAGCTATTTTTTTTTTTACATATTACAACCACATGTTAAGACAAGAGACTTCAATAAAAAATTACCTTCAAACACATTTTGTATTTGGGGGATTTGCTTTATCCCTTAACACTCCAGGTTGGAGGAGCAATCGGGCCCATGTTCCTTTGCAAAACTTCATTTTCTTTTGAACCCTGCATTGACCCTAAGTTTAACATCATTCCAAATTCAGTCTATTTTGCTCACACAAGATATTGCAGCCAAGCAAAACTCTGTCCTGGAAACCTCATAAATTGTATAAGCTGCTCAATTTAGGCCTGAGGGAGTAAATTGAAGAGAGGTTAGTCTGTCATACTATTTTAGAATGTTTGCCACGGAGATTCAGGATTAGTTCTAGATTGATTGAACTGGTTATGGTTCACCAAACTAGTTATGGTGGTGACTATGTGTGTCATATATATGGACACACACACACACACACACTCACATACACACATTTATATATAGTTGTTGTTTAGTCCCCAAGTCACATCCAACTCTTGGGATCCCATGGACTGTAGCCCACCAGGCTCCTCTGTCCGTGGGACTTCCCAGGCAAGACTACTGGAGCGGGTTGACATTTCCTTATCCAGGGGATCTTACTAATCCAGGGATCAAACCTGAGTCTCCTGCATTGGCAGGTGGATTCTTTACCACTGAGCCGTCAGGGAATATATATGTATGTGTGCATGCATGCCAAGTCGCTTCAGTTGTGTCTGTCTCATTGTGACCCTATGGACTGTATGTAACCTGCCAGGCTCCTCGGTACGTGGGATTCTCCAGGCAAGAATACTGGAGTGAGTTCCCATGCCCTCCTCCAGAGGATCTTCCCAACCCAGGGACGGAACCCGTGTCTCTTAGGTCTCCTGCCTTGGCAGGCAGATTCTTTACCACTAACACCACCTATACACACACCTATATCCCCTTATTTTAGTTGTTTTTTTTTTTTTTAACCAAGAAGTCCTTTATTTTAGTTATGGATGTCCTGCTTATTTAATATAAAGTGGGTTTGGTGTTGGGGGAAGTGGGGCCAGGGAGGAACCTGAGTGAGCACCTTCTGAGTACCAACTTTACTGGAAACATCTATATATATTATAATTCATTTCATTCTACCACTATCCATTAAATGCCTGCTGTATACTGTGTCCCAGGTACTCAATAGTGAAGAGAGGCAGACCTTCTTCTTATGAAGGTATGATTCACGTAACACCATTTAAACTGTGAATCAGTCAGATAAACTCCTGATGTCACTTTATTTTGAAATCCAATGCCCCTACTCACCAGCTGTGTGACCTTCATCCAGTTTATTCCTGCCTCAGTTTCCTCATCTCTGTAACAGAGGTTGCTGTGAAGAGTAAGTGAGAGCAGAGAGTGGAGCCTGGTGCTCCACTGGATGGTGTCCTCTGCCTTGCTCACAATTTTACGCAGCGGGCTTTGAAACTGACTTTGTAGATGTCAGTTATGAGTTAAGTGCTCATAGATAATTATGGTGACTGCTCCCGCCTTGTAATCGTTACAGCCAGCAGGGGGCAGTAGAAGATGGGTCCCCCAGTACTAAGGAGAGCACAGAGCTATTTTCATTGATAGATAGCTAAAAACTAATTTCATGTTTGTGTTGGCTCATAAATGAACCAATGAAAAAAGAAATAAATTAAACAGTCAATAAAAGAAACAGTGATAAAAGCAAAAGTAAACGATGATGCTCAGTTGTTTGAGGGTCTATTCTGTGCTAGTCTCTGAAGATAAAAATGGCACCTGTTTCTACCAAGTGTGAGAAGGTTGCCCGAATTACAGCAGTTCTGACAAGCCGTAAACAGGAGACATTTGCAGTTATGATTCTGGGGAGGCTATGTTTTTAGAGTAGCCAAGAGAGAAAATGTGGTACTGTTTACCACCTACAGAAATCTCTCTGAGAACATTTGACTTTTCCTACCAATCTTTCTCTTACCTAGAGGAACCAAAATTTTTCTGATTTATCATTTCTGTTCATTTTTCAATCACACCAGCCAATTGAAATAAAAGATAAAATAGCATGGAATCTAAATGTGTCACATCCCCAAATTCTCAAAAGTCTCACAGGGATGATTAAGAGAAATGTTAGGTCATACCAAATTCTGCCTCATTGCATTGAAAATAACTCTAAAATGTTCTATTGATTTTTAAATGAGAAAAAGGTCAATTACAAATAGAAATATTAGAATGAATTGTTACCGATCTTACATTTTTTCCTTCTTATTCTTTATATATGCAAATTGTGCAAATTTATTTATGTAAATTGTATAAATTTATATATGCAAATTGTACTTGCTGCTGCTGCTGCTAAGTCGCTTCAGTCGTGTCCGACTCTGTGCGACCCCATGGACAGCAGCCCACCAGGCTCCCCCTTCCTTGGGATTCTCCAGGCAAGAACACTGGAGTGGGTTGCCATTTACTTCTCCAGTGCATGAAAGTGAAAAGTGAAAGTGATGTTGCTCATTTGTGTCCGACTCTTAATGACCCCAGGGACTGCAGCCTATCAGGCTCGCCTGTCCATGGCATTTTCCAGGCAAGAGCACTGGAGTGGGTTGCCATTGCCTTCTCTGGCAAATTGTGCTTATAGTATGCAAATTGTGAGGGCATGATTATATCCATGTTCATGTAGCAGAGAGCTATAAAAATCTGGAGTGGTAAATAAGGGGAGAAAAGAAAGAAGAAAGAAAGTATTAGTCGTTCAGTCATGTCTGACTCAGTGATTCCATAGACTGTACGCCGCCAGGCTCCTCTATCCATGGAACTCTCCAGGCAAGAATACTGGGGTTGGTAGCCATTCTCTTCTCCAGGGGATCTTCCTAACCCAGGGATTGAACCCAGGTCTCCTGCATTGCAGACAGATTCTTAACCATCTAAGACATCAGGGAATTGTCCCAAAATGTCAAATCCAAAGCCATTATTGTCCAAAATTTATAATATGGTGTATGAAGGTGACAAAGTTACTTACATGATTAAATACATTGACAAGATATTTTCAAAACTCACAAATCTTTCACTTTATTTTTTTATGTTTGAATACTAACACAGTGGGGTTCACAGGTGGCTCAGTGGTAAAGACTCCACCTGCTAATGCAAAAGATGATGCAAGCGACATGGATTTGATCTTTGGTTTGGGAAGATCCCCTGGAGGAGGGAATGGCAACCCACTCCAGTGTTTGTGCTGGGAAAATCCCATGGACAGAGGAGCCTGGAGGGCTACAGTCCATGGGGTTGCAAAGAGTCAGACATGACTGAGCACTGTCACAGAGATGTTTGTCCGTAGTCTCGAACTATTTTTAATGAGTACTCTTATTGTGGGCCATCTGTCAGCATCTGTAGATCATTCTTCAGACTTAGTATAGAAAAAAATAAGATATCCCTTAACGGCAGCATATCACATTCAGCTACTTTGAGGGAAGAAAATATTAAAACTGGATGAAGACAAGAAAGTAAAACTGTATATAGATTTTAGAAAAAAAAGAATGTCTGAAAACAGACTGGCCTTTATTTTAGTCTAAACAAGTTGCAACATTAGGAGTATTGTCAGATAAAATACAGGATTTTTATGTAATATTTAAGGCATGTTTGAAAGAAGGTTAATCATTGTTTTTCTGAGAGTCACATTTAACTGTATCCTGTATTTTTATTTGCTAAAGCTGGTAAGCCTACTCATGAAGACGTCTTTGCATATATAACACAAAACTTTCACTCTCTGAAGGTTAACCCTGAGAAAGGTTTATCTGAACAGGCAGTTGGTTAGTCAGGTAGCAGCCTATGAAAATTTGTCAGGTCACCACATTTTCAGCATAGCAGAAGGCTTAGAGAGGGTGCTTAACCCACTCTTCCATTTCTGTAGACTACATAGAGCTGGCTGCAAGGTAATAATTGACAAATAAATACTCATACTCAGAGCATAGAGCTTAATGAGACCACTCAGTATCAAGTACAAACAGAACTGATGAAGTACAGTATAAAACATCCTGTTCACTCCCAGTCAAGGCACCCTTGTCAAGAAATCAATTGGCTGTAAATGTATGGGCTTGCTTTTGGATTTTCAGTCCTATTTCATTAGTCTATATATCTATCCTTATGCCAGTACCAAACTATTTTGATTACTGTAGCTTTGTCATAAGTTTTAAAATCAGAAAGTGAATCCTTCAGTTTTGTTCTTCTCTTTTTGACATTGTCTTGGCTATCTAGAGTCTCTTGCAAGTCCATATGAATTTGAGGATCATCTTTTCTACTTATGAAAAAAGGCTGTTGGAATTTTGTTAGACTCCATCCACTCTGTAGATCACTTTGGGTCATGTGATCATCTTAACACTATTAGGTCTTCCAATCCATGAACAGCTATGTGTTATCATTTGTTTAGGTCTAATTTCTCTTACAAATATTTTATAATGTTTAGTGTACAAGTCTTTTATCTCCTTGGTTAAATTTACTAACTAGGTATATTATTCTTTGGATGTTATTGTAAATGTAATTATTTTTAAAATTTTCTTTTCGATAGTACAGTGCTAGAGACAAGAAGCACTATATTAATTTTTGTGTTACTCTTGTACCATGCAACTTTGATGAATTCATTTATTAGCTCAAGTACTTTGTGTTATGTGTGTATGTGTATTCTTTGGAATTTTCTACATATCAGACATGACTGAAGCGACTTAGCAGCAGCAGCAGCAGCAGCAGGACCATGTAATCTATAAACAGAGAGTTTTTCTTCTTCCTTTCCATTTGGATGTCTTCTATTTCTTTTTCTTGCCTAACTGAGCTGGCTACAACTTCCAGTACAATGTTGAACTGCACTGCTGGAAGTAGGCACCATTACATTATTCCTCATTTTAGGGAGAGTGCTTAGTCTTTCAACATTGAGTACAATGTTAGCTATGAGTTTTTCATGAATGCCCTTTACCACACTGAGGAAGTTTCCTTCAATTCCTAGTTTTCTATGTTGTTTTTTTTTTTTTTTAATCAGGCAAGGGTGTTGGATTTTATCAAACATGTTTTCTGTGTCAGTAGAGAGGAGAGTGTGTTTTTTTTTCCCCTCTTCACTCAATTAATGGGGTGCATTAGAATGATTGTCTTATATTTTTAGTTTAAATCCCACTTTGCTGTGTATAATCCTTTTGAATCTGCTATGGGATTCAGTTTGCTAATTTCATTGGTGGTTTTTGCATCTATATTCATAACAGCTATTATCTATAAAATTTTTCCTTGTAAAATGTCTATTTGACCTTGGTTTTAAAGCAACATTGGCCTCATAGAATGAATTTGGAAGTGTTCTGTCCTATTCAATTTTTTGGAAGAGTTTAAGTAGGATTGATATTAATTCTTTTTTACATATTTGAAAGAATTTACCAGTGAAGCTGTTGTCCTTAGACTTTTCTTTGTTGGAAGCTTTGATTACTGGGTCAATCTCTTGTTCTCGATCTATTCAAATTTTTATTTCTTCTGCATCAGTTTTGATTATTTGTGTCTTTCTAGGAACTTATCTATTTCATCTGGATAATTTAATTTGTTGGCCTACAATTAATTGTTCATGGTGTTCTTTTAATCCATTTTGTTTTCTTAAAGGTGGTAGTAACAACCTACTTTCATTTTTTATTTTAGTTGTGTTTTTTCTTTCTCTTTTTTCTTGGTTAGTCTAACTAAAGTCTTGTCAGTCTCATTGATCTTTTTAAGGACATAACTTTTGGTTTATTAAATCCCTCTTTTTTTTCTGTCCTCTAAAAGATTTTTTAATAGCATGAAGGACACAGAGAACAGAGAAATCAATTCTAATTAAGGACTCTTGGGAGTGTTTCTTTGAAGGATTAGAATATAACCAGGTCATTAAATTCCTAAAAAGCAAAGTTTTATTTCACAACTCCTTCCCAAATTAAGAAAAACATCTAAAACAACTTGCCACTTTTGAAGAACTGCTGGTTTAGGAAAATTAATGCATTTTGAGCATCTTGGGTATTTGTTTTACTTCTTAGTGGCTTTTTGATAGTAGTAAACTTCTAAAATGCAATACTGGAAAACAAAGCCATACAAGTAAATCAGCTTACTTTCTTTTCAGCGCTTTCAACTTTCTGATTTTTGACAACATGGAGCATAACTGTTGGTTTAGAATCTGAAATGATACAATAGCCTATCAGGTCCTAAAGAATGTGTTTTGAAAATGTGCGATCAAAAGTGCGTGCATGCTAAGTCTATTCAGTCACGTCCAACTCTTTGCAACCCTATGGACTGTAGCCCACTAGGCTCTTCTATCCATGTGATCCTCCCGGCAAGAACACTGGAGAGGGTTGCCATTTCCTCCTCCAGAGGATCTTCCCAGGGATTGAACCCCGTCTATTGTGTCTCCTGCATTGGCAGGTGAGTTCTTTACCACTACCACCACCTGGGATGCCCAAAGAAATGTATTCAGAAGAGAGCTTACTCGTAGAGCTTCCCCACATTTCAGACTAAGGGAGGAAAAACAATTCATTCAAAAGAGTCTTAGAAGCTTGTCTTAGAATTTGAATATTTAAACTTCTTTTTGACCATTCCTTTAACTTCTTTTAACATATATGTTAAAGAATAGAGTAGAGCAAGGAGGAAAAATGTTTTAGGTCACATTTCATCATTGTATTTTTCACAAAATTCACTCTCACCCACAAAGTGCAGTAGTAAGTTATTACTCACACTAAAAGATGGTATCAATTTTATTAGTAAGAAAATTCTGATCCTATCCATAAAACCACATAGAATTTTGTTTGAAACTAATAAAATTTATATTTTTCTTTTTGAAATCACATTTAGCTTTGAAATACATACAAATGCATACATGTAGCATACATATGTCACTCTCCATTTTCAAATTCTCAGTAATCTTTTATTGCAAAACCAAAACTATTTGATAATGGAGTCATCACTCTGATCTTTTGTAAACTCTTATGATTGTTCTCTAAATAGCGTAAAATGAGAAAGCTCACACATATCACACAACCTGCAATCAATGTCTGTCCATCACAGCCAGTGAATGCTAGTCAAGTAGGGCAAATAGCATCCAGTATGTCATTAGTAGACTGTTACAAATATTTCAAATGTGTGACTCTAACACCATTCTGTTGTGTTCAGAAATAAATCCAAGATATAAAATATGCATTAAACATTATACTTGTCTTTGACTCAGTTCAACTTTCTGACTAACCAGTACCCACCTACAAACTACACAGCTGCCAGGCAAGGTGGCCCAACAGGTTTTACTATTGTTGATACTATAATCTTTAAGAAAATGGCTGGCAGTTAAAGTATAAACGTATTTCTGTAGAGATCCCCACAGCACTTCTTCCACAGTGATATGAAGCCATGACAGCAGGATTTTTCCAGAGATTATAAGCACAACTCATTCTCAAGAGATTGCAATCATACAAATGATCAAGCTATTTTGTTATTCAATCATTATGTCTGACTCTTTGTGATCCTGTGGACTGCAGCCCGCCAGGCTCCTCTGTCTTCCACTACCTCCCGGAGTTTGCTCAATTTCATATCTGTTGAGTCCATTGGCCATCCAATCATGTCATCCTCTGTCATCCCCTTCTCCTGCCCTCAATCTTTCCCAGCATCAGGATCTTTTCCAGTGAGTCGGCTCATCGCATTATGTGGCCAAAGAATTGGAGCTTCAATTTCAGCAACAGTCCTTCCAATGAATATTCAGGGTTGATTTCCCTTAGGATTGACTGGTTTGATCTGGCAGTCCAAGGGACTCTCAAGAGTCTTCTCCAGCACCACAATTCGAAAGCATCAATTCTTTGGCATTCAGCCTTCTTTATGGTCCAACTCTCACATCTGTACATGACTACTGGAAAAATCATAGCTTTGACTATACAGACCTTTGTTGGCAAAGTGATGTCTCTGCTTTTTAACACACTGCCTAGGTTTGTCATAGCTTTCCTTCCAAGGAGCAAGCCTCTTTTAATTTCGTGGCTGCAGTCACCGACTGCACTGATCTGCTGCTGCTACTAAGTCACTTCAGTCGTGTCCGACTCTGTGCGACCCCATAGACGGCAGCCCACCAGGCTCCGCCGTCCCTGGGATTCTCCAGGCAAGAACACTGGTTGCCATTTCCTTCTCTAATGCATGAAAGTAAAAAGTGAAAGTGAAGTCACTCAGTTGTGTCTAACTCTCTGCGACCTGATAGACTGTAGCCCACCAGGCTCCTCTGTCCATGGGATTTTCCAGGCAAGAGTGGAGTGGGTTGCCATTGCCTTCTCTGACTGCACCGATCAAAGCTATTCAAACATCACAAAGGTAAATATTACTCACTGGAAATCCTGTACTGATCTCACTTGTTTGAAGAACACACTTTTGCAGCTTCCTCAGACCATATACAAAGAGTGAACTAAAGTCTATTGAATGCAAGACATCAATTAAGACAATGGCACCCCACTCCAGTACTCTTGCCTGGAAAATCCCATGGACGGAGGAGCCTGGTGGGCTGCAGTCCATGGGGTGGCAGAGAGTTGTACACAACTGAGCAACTTCACTTTCACTTTTCACTTTCATGCATTGGAGAAGGAAATGGCAACTCACTCCAGTGTTCTTGCCTGGCGAATCCCAGGGATGGGGAAGCCTGGTGGGCTGCCATCTATGGGGTCACACAGAGTCGGACACGACTGAAGCGACTTAGCAGCAGCAGCAGAAGTACATATCAGGAAAAGAAATTTCCATAGCAAAAAATATTTCATATCTTGTTCTTCATCTGAGCTGTGCTGGTCAAATACTTTGCAGCTCACTATATCCCCTTTTCACTCAGAGAGCCTGAAATTCACAATAGGATACAAGTTTGAGACCTGGTGTCTCAGGTGTCTGGTCACCACATACAAACCGCCAAATGCAATTCTCAATGTCAAACAATGTAGGACAGGCATAGTAAACACTTCTGCCTCAGCAGTCAGTGATGCCAGGTCTAGGGTCATAGTCTAGTATAAGGGACTCAGCCAGACAGATTTCTGCTTTTCCTTATTTCAAGGCACCCCTTTATCAGACTCCTCACCACTACACAAGGTTCTGGACTAAAGATTCCAATTCTTAAAAGAGATGTCAAGATACAACATGTGCCTGGGAGGGTTGTCAGCTAGCTTTATCTACAGGGCTTTATCTAAAGTCATACAAGTGGCTTGGCTTCCCCAGGACTCATCTTGGGGATAAGAGGTGCTCCGGGACCAGGATCTGGGTCAGGATGCCCTTGGCATCCCAGAAATAGGCACCGATGGGACCAGGAATCCCAGGCCACATCCCCAAGCCAGAACTTCAGCTCACACCCTCCTCTTTGAACCTCTGCTGCTCCCAGCTTCAGTGACTGATCCTTCTCTCCTAAGGTCTGTTTTGAAGGCACAGTGCCAGAGTGCTGTGGTCAAATGTAGCCTGTAGCTAGGTGATGTTGTGATCTCTAGTTGTAAAAATTTTAAATTTGTTTCCAACATTTAAAACCAAAAGTATTTCATATAAAAGTAGAGAATTTGAGCTTCTCTTGGAAATGGGAAAATCTGGCATCTGGAGCAGCTTTTTGCTTGACAGTGGGCTAGAACTGAGGAACGACTTCACCTTCCAAGACAGGAGAAGCACCCTCTGGACCTGTTGGCTTTAGCGCTGGCAGCTCTGGCTCAATAGTTAACCATAGTTTGTAAAACACAACCACAGATTCTAGACTGTGAGTTAGATTAGATGTTAAAAATGTATTACTTTCTGAATGGGAGGCATGGTTTTGTGTGAGTCTTGGTAGAACTGGTCCATTATGACTCTCTGGTCTCCTATTCATCTTGTTTGCTCACTTGAAAAAAAAAAAAAGAAAAACTTTGCTACTTCTGGAGAAGTTTTTTTTTTTTTTTTTTCATTTATTGTTGTTAGTTGGAGGCTAATTACTTTACAATATTGTAGTGGTTTTTGCCATACATTGACATAAATCAGCCATGGATTTACATGTGTTCCCCATCCCTATCCCCCCCCCCCACCTCCCTCCCCATCCCATCCCTCTGGGTCTTCCCAGTGCACCAGGCCCGAGCACTTGTCTCATGCATCCAACCTGGGCTGGTGATCTGTTTCACCCTTGATAGTATACTTGTTTCAATGCTGTTCTCTCAGAACATCCCACCCTCGCCTTCTCCCACAGAGTCCAAAAGTCTGCTCTGTACATCTGTGTCTCTTTTTCTGTTTTGTATATTGGGTTATCGTTACCATCTTTTTAAATTCCATATATATGCGTTAGTATACTGTATTGGTCTTTTATCTTTCTGGCTTACTTCATTCTGTATAATGGGCTCCAGTTTCATCCATCTCATTAGAACTGATTCAAATGAATTCTTTTTAATGGCTGAGTAATATTCCATTGTGTATATGTACTATAGCTTCCTTATCCATTCGTCTGCTGGGGGCATCTAGGTTGCTTCCATGTCCTGGCAATTATAAACAGTGCTGCGATGAACATTGGGGTGCAAGTGTCTCTTTCAGATCTAGTTTCCTTGGTGTGTATGCCCAGGAGTGGGATTGCTGGGTCATATGGCAGTTCTATTTCCAGTTTTTTAAGGAATCTCCACACTGTTCTGGAGAAGTCTTAAAAAAAAAAGAAAACACTTTTTGCTCCTCAGTTCATTAAATTCATTTGTTTAAAGGCTGAAGACACCTTTCTTGCACTGCTAATTTCTCTCTTCCCTAGAAGCTTTAGAAATCTCACTTTCCTCATCCTGAAAACCTGAACACTAATCCCTCCCAATGAGCAGGTTGTCCTGAGGACTTTCAATCCCGATTAATGTACCTCCTACCTTGTTCCAGGCACCATGCCAGGGGCTGGGTTAAATGAGACACCTGTATGCAGGTACAAAGCATAAGAAAAACTTTTAGAACCAGGCTGCAATCATCATTGGAGTCTAGACGCTGAACTTCACTTTATTGGCAATTCACACCAGCACTTCATGGAAAGAGAATCTAAAAGGAACAGTAAAGGAAAAAGTTGAAAGGGGCTTCTTACCCCCTTACTGGAAAACAGCAATGTTTGATGTTGATAGCTTTCTGTTAATGTAGTTGGGAAATAAGTGCTCCTTCTGCACCTTTTTCCTCATTTGCCAGCTAGATGTCAGTGTCCAGAACATCCTAGGAAGTCATACACTGGAAATGATGGAGCAACAATGTGGAAAGAGCCTGGAATCTCTGGATCTCCATTTGGAGAACTGCCTGCCAATCAGGAATATTAATCCTGGACTTGGATGAATAAGGAAGCTTCTATGGTGTTTAAGCCACTATACATTTTGGAGTTTGTTAGAGCAGGTAGCATTGCTTTAACTGACACAGATACTTCCTTTTCGTGATAGATTTAATAATGTAGAGTGCTAAGGGAAGCCTCAGGTATGTAGTAAACATTCAATAAATGCTAGAAATAGTTATCATTATAATTGTTATCATCTCTCTATGTTATTTAGCAGGGCCAAAGGCACTAAAGTCTTTTGTTCGGGGGAAATTAGGTGTGTAGGATGCTTTTAGATGCAACAGATAAATCAATCCCAGAATGACTTAAATGATAACAGCCACAATATCTCACCTGGTAAGTTGAGGGCCAGTGTTTTCAGGATTGGCTGGACCACACTGTCACAGACCCTAGGGCTGTCCATCTTTTTTACCCCATTATTCTGGTATTTGATGATGTCTCTCCTCCTGGGTGTATGATGGCTGCCATAGCTTCAGAGACCACTTGCAGACAGGACAATGCCCAGTGATGGGCTTTCTCTTTAATAGGTAAAGAAGCCCTCTTTTTCCAGAGGACCCCAAGCTCCTTCTGCAGGACTGGTTTACATACCCATGACAAAAGTAGTCAGTCATTAGTAAGCAGAATGAAGCTATCATTGTTGGTCACCTTTTCTGAGTACAGGGGAGGGTAAGCAACAAGATAAATAGATGCTCTGTAACAGGTACTATGGATGCCGTTATTTCCCTAAAGGAATGCATTATATTTCCAATGCAAGGCTGTTCTACTAATCTTGCAAGCATCCTTTATTCACATCTACCTCTGTAATTTTTACTTTATTCATGTCCCCTGGAATGCCATCTGTTCCTCTCTTGCAACCAGTATTCAAATGGCTTCTCAAGTTCTATATTTTCTATGAAGGATTCTCAATGTGTCCTGTTTCCTTCTTCTTCTTGCCTTTTATTGTCAGTATTATGTTTTGGTAGATATTATAACATATTATGTCATGTATTGTTAGTTTATGGCATATTACTCATTGCTTATTTGTTTGATGTATATGGATTTATTCTTCAAAAGTTGTTTTGGAACAACCACTGTATGCCAGGCATTGGGGGAACAAAAGATAAGTAAGGCATGGCCCTTGTCCTCAAGTTCCTTAGAGCAGAAGAAAACGGCCATACCTAAAATGCCCGCTGTTTTCCATGTTGACTAACCCAGAGCCAAGCATAAGGTGAACACTTCTTTACCTACAATAATATACCCAGGAAGGGATATATTTGGAAAACAAAGGGTCATCACCATACAAACCCAATTTGTAAAGTTATCACCCATTATTGTACCTCAATCCTCACTTTTAATCACCAAAACCACCCAGGTAGAAACCTCATCACTACAGTTACACCATGAACATAAACGTGGCAGTTTCCCAGCAGGTCCAGAACTCCCAGACATTGTGGATATCAGGTGTAGTTATATGTTTCCTTCCCCAGAAGAATTTCTCCCCATTTGTCTCTTCTCTGCAAAGAGATCCAGGGCATTAAATCGCAAAGGAGAGAAAAGACAGGAAGAAGAGTGGATTTAGGAAATCATTTACTCGTTGCCTTAGGACTGGCACATAGAATATACAAGATGAAAGAAAGTGAAGACACAATCACTTTTAATAGTTCTTTGGAAAACCTCCATCCCCAAATGTCCTTCATTCTTGTTGCTATTTGTTGAAGGTTTGCAAAGCTGACTAAGAGTGTTTTATGCTAATTGGCTTTATCTGACATCCCTTTATCATTTGAAATTAATAGACAGCCTCGTAGATACAAGGTTAATGGAATATCTTCTCCTCCTCAGATTTGCAACTTGGCGTTTTCCCCAAAACACCACTTTCATCTTTATATAAGTGATCGTGTCTATAAAGTCTTCTAAAAAAGGCATGCTGTCTAATCCCATCAACCCATTTGTGAAACGTTCCAAAGGGAAATTGTTACACTGTCATTGTAGAAGCTGTTCTGCTCTTGGCATGCTCCTAAATGCCCTGCAGATTTGACATCCTCTTAGCATGGTAGGGAGATAGCAGCCTGATTTGCCAAGCACTAAGCAACAGCTGGCCCCATAGCAAAGCCTCTTCTTTGGCTCTTTGGGATGATGCCATGTGAGAAAAGGAACACTTAATGTGCAATAGGACCAAACTCCATCCCAAAGTGCAGAGATGATAGAAGCCCTCTCTCCTTTGTTCCTGCTTCTCCCTTTCTAGGAATGCAGGCTAAGGTGCCACATGGAAAGAAAGTATGAAAATGTTTCAATATTGGAAAGACTTTTGGCTGAGGGAAGGTTTCTCTGTGTATCTGTGAGGGACAGTGGAGAGGGAAGGAGAGGAAGTAGAGAGGGTAGCTCTGTGGGGCTTTGGGGGAAAAGTTAAGGGAATCAGCAAGTTTATTTCTATCTGTCCAACTCAGGTCACTAAAGGGAAAGGAGAATTGAGGGAGGCAGACTGCATGCAGAGCCTGTAAGGATATTTATATGCCTTATACTCTCAGAGCTCCAAGGGTTCCAGAGTCGTAAATAGCATTATGCCAGCATTTAAGACATGCAGTGTGGTATAAAGAATAAAATGAAAACCAATACGTATTGTGTATACATGTCCCATCTCCTCCCCCTGCATCCTACCCCAAAAGTAATCACTATCCTAAATTTGTTGTTTACCATTGCATGCTTTCCAGGGTTTTGCTACATACTAATCACTTTGCATCTTTTGAAAACTTATTTACATCTGTAGAAACAAACAGATGTAACAGAAAAACAAAATGAAAGCAGCTTAAACAGGATACATATTTATTCTTCTATCACATACAAGAAAGTTGGAAGTGGGCCAGCACTGTTGATAAATTGGTACCTAGAAATCTTTCCTCTAGCTCATGGCTTCCATTTTCTGCATCATCTTATAGTCTAAAGTTAGCTGCTAGAGTGTTTCAGCCATTATGGTCACCTTGCTGGCTAGAAGAAGGGGAAAAGGAAGAAGGACCAAAAAAAAAGAGGGGGTGGGTGATTAGCAGCTGAACAAACTCCTTTAAGAGGTCCTGGAAATTCTGTTCATCATTTATACTTACAGCTCATTGGTCAGAACTAAATCACATGACCTCATCAAGTTGCAAGGTCCCCTTTATTCTGGGAAGCAATTTGCCAAGTAATGTTGGTGTTCTATTACTAAAAGGGAAGCAAGAGTGGCTTAAGCAATTGTCTCTGCAAAGATTCATGATCTATGTATGCTAGTTTTTATTTAATTGCATTTGTGAGATTCATCTTGTTGTAGCTTCAGTTTATTAATTTTCACTGTAATATACTATTTCATTTGTGAATATTCTCCAACTTATTTACCCAGTCTCCTGTTTATGTTTTTTTAAATTTCCTTTTGAGATTGGTGAGAACAAAGGTTTACAGAAATGATGCTATGAGCATCCTCATATGTCTCCTGGTTCATACACATGAATGTTTCTTTAGGGCTCCTAATGGGGAGTGGAATTGCAAGGTTATAGGTGTGTACTTCTCCATCTTTCCAAGAAGCTGAGAATTTTCTCAAAGGTGATAGCACCATTTTATTGACCCCAGTCAATAGTGTCCCTCAAACTACTTTCTCAACAACTCTTAGTATTTTGAGACCTTCTAGATCTTTGCCTTTGATGTATGTAAAATAGCTTCCCACTGTGGCTCCCTTTTGCATTTCCTTGAATATTAATGTAAATGGATATCATTCATGGGTTATTATTTTTTTTTTGACCACCCATGTTTCATCTTTTGTAAACTGTCCATCTTTCTTGTTAATTTTTCAAACATCAGGTTGTTTACTTTCTTCTTTCTGGATCTTTATGTCTCCTGGTTACCAATCCTTTGCAGTTATGTGTTGAAGATATTTTTCTCCCAGTTGGGATTTGCCCTCTCACTTACTCTGTAGTAACTTTTGATTAACAGAAGTTTTAAATTGTAGTGTAGATGAATTCACCCTATTTATAGTTTTTATCTTAAATATTTTCTACCCCAAATTCAAAATATTTCTCTTTCACATTTTAATTTCAGTTTGCTTATAGATAAAATTTATTTTCTGAGATAAAACTCCAATTTCCTTTTTTACCATTTAACTCATCAATCAGTTGTCCTGATACCACTCATTAAATTGTCCTTATTTTCCTCATATAGTCTGCAATGCCAGGAGTGAAATATATTCTTTCCAGATATTGATAGATGGACTTTTTTTTGGCTCTTTCATCCTTCTTCACTAGTTCACTTGTCCGTCATTCTGTCAATAAGGCACTGTCCCAACTAGCACAGCTTCAAGCACGAAGCTAGTGTGTGATTAATGGCATGAAGGACAAGTAAACTCATGAAACAATGAAAGAGCCAGAGTTTTCTTGTGTTCTGTGCCCTTTCATGTGATGGCCAGTCAGGTGCAATCACAAAGGAGAATCAGAAGACTCAGGAAAACAAAGTCTATTATGCTCACAGGTTCTACAGAAGGGTCACACCAGCTCTCTCCTCTCTGGTATCCAAGCTGCACAGTCTAGCCCCCTTGGCCCCTCTGGACGATAACTCTGTCTTCTGAACTCAGAGAGTCTACCTAACTGTCCTTGGGTGTGCACCTCTGTAACCTGGTGTGGAAACTCTCTCGAGGAATAGTCTGGGGCAAGCACAGGGCTCATCTCATTTGTTTCTCATAATTCACGAATCACTGTCCTTCATTGCCTGATGTCCAATGTCACAAAAACCATTTTTTTCATATATATTGTCCTTTTTCTTTGTCTTTACAGGCATAAGATAAATCTGGTCCTTGTTACTCCAAACTGACTGGAAAAAATAATCTAGTCAATTCCCATTTTTTTCAATATCCATACAAACTCCAGTAAAGACAATGATTGAAATAATGATGAATTCATACAAATGGGAATATTATGATATCAGTTCTTCCTACTAGTGATGTGCATACGTGTGTGCTCAGTCGTGTCTGACTCTTTGTGACCCTGTGGACTCTAGCCTGCCAGACTCCTCTGTCCTTGGGATTTTCCTTGCAAAAATACTGGAGTGGGTTAACATTTTCTCCTCATAGGGGACCTACCTGACTTAGGGATTGAATCTGTATCTCCTGTGGCTCCTGCATTGACAGGCAGATTCTTTACCATTGAGCCACCAGCGAAGCCCACTAG
Source organism: Cervus elaphus (assembly GCF_910594005.1). Taxonomy (NCBI): domain Eukaryota; kingdom Metazoa; phylum Chordata; class Mammalia; order Artiodactyla; family Cervidae; genus Cervus; species Cervus elaphus. Next base: position 11,551,380 of record NC_057833.1, on the reverse strand, counting down.
TGACATGAAACACATGCAAATAACTTCAATACAAACAAAGTATATCTCTCAATTTTTAAAGATTTATAAACAAAGTTTTATAATTTTATCCATTAAAGTATTGTGTATTTTTGTTAGATTTATTCTTAATGCTTTTATCTATCCCTACAGTTATAAAAGCTATCTTTTAAAAATTAATTTTTAAAGTATATTTCTATATTTTTTAGTTAGTGTTTGGGAATGTAGTTGACATATGTGTTGATTTTAAATCTAGGAACCTTGCTAAACTTATGAATTAGAATTATCTTAATTCTTTTGGATTTTGTACATAGACAATTGTAAGATCTGTGTACAATTATACATTTTTTCCTTCTTTCTGATATTCATACTTTTCCTTTCTTTTCTCTTTTCTCTTCTTTCCTTTCTTCTTTCTTTCTTTGTTTCTCCCTCTCTTTCTTTCTGTCTCATTCTACCAACCTGAATCTTTGGCTCAGTGATCAATACTGAATACAAGTGATGGTAGCAGGACTTCCTGTCTCATTCCTAGTTTCGAAGAGAATTCTCTAACATCTCACTATTTTGAGGTTTGTTATAGGTTTTCATAAGGTCCTATATTGGTCCTTATTCCCCTCTCAGCTTAAATATTCATTGAACATTTGCAATATGAAAGGAACTGTGCTAGGTCTATGAAGTAGACAAGGATATACAAGACATGATTCCTACCTCAAGAAACTGACAGGCTCATTAGTGATATAAAATATATACAAATGTAACTTTAATACAGAGCAGACTGGAAAGTGACAAGTGAAAGATACAAACCAAGAGTTTAGATGTTTCATCAATTCCTTGCAAGATTCAACTGAATAAATAAATTTTGAATATCTACTCTGTGCAAGGATTAAGGAAGGCTCTATAAAGAGGCTATTTAAATCTTAAATATTTCTAAAAATTAAATGAGTCAACTCTTAGGTTAGTAGTAAGGTTAAGTTTATGTTCAGTATTTTGATTATTTAAAGATTTAGATCTCAAAGTCCCAAGATTTTAAGAAAAGGAAAAGGCCAACTTTATCCGCAGGATAGTGCTAAAGTCTGAAGTGTACTGTAACCAAAAAAGGGATATATTTTATGTCATTGTTACGGAAAGTATTTTTTAGGAATGAAAGATCAGCTTAAAAGATTCATTTTAGAAATAACCTTTTAAAATAGAGATGTAAAAGGTGCAAAGCTATCTTCAGAAAAAAAAAAGGACAAAAATTACTGCTCATGGATAATTGCTTTTAGTGCCTTTAGAATTTGAGTCTTTGTAATTTTGTACTTAAATTCAATCCAGTAATTTGCAAGGGAAAAAAAAAATCATCTTAAAGGGCTTTGGATAAAGCCACTTGGTATGTTATTCTCACTGTATGAAATTAGATATAAAACATGATTGTACCCCCTTCTCACTATTATAAAAAGAAGTGAATATTCATATTCCTAAATCTTTTGTCCTTGGTAATATTACCTATGGAGAAGGAAATGGCAACCCACTCCAGTACTCTTGCCTGGAAAATTCCATGGATGGAGGAGCCTGGTGGCCTACAGTCCATGGGGCCAGAAAGAGTTGGACACGACTGAACAACTTCACTTTCTTTCTTTTTTTCAATGTTACATATATCCTACCACAAAAATAGATAAAAAAAAATAACAGACTTCTTCCAACATTTTCTTGTGTAAAACATGTGTTTACCTTATTATTGTTAATATTTTATAGCCAAAATCTTGCCTGGCTCCGTTACATGAAAAGTCAGAAACAGTGGAACCTAAATCTCTGGGGTTAAAGTGTAATAATGCTAGAGGAAAAATGAAAGAATGATGAAAATGATCAAGAATTTTCCATGCCAGTGAGATGAAGAATTATGCCTGAGAAGTACCGATTCAATTGGGTCAGTAGGAAGTCACTGCTGACCTTATGAAGACCATTCCTGGTGAAATGACAGGAAAGCCCTTACTGTGAAAGATGAAGAGAAGGTGAGGAAGAGGAGGCAGGAGAATAGACAATTCTTCCCAGCCATGAGTCAACTGCTGTGTCTCAAATTCCCTCGGGAGAGTTGACCCCGTACAGATGCATAACAGAATTTTCACTGGTCCAAATCAAAGTGAAAAGGGTACAGATTATATAGGAAGTTGTTCATAAAACTATATTCATGCATACATGACTATTAAAAAGCAGAGATGTTACTTAGCTGACAAAGGTCTGTCTAGTCAAAGCTATCGTTTTTCCAGTAGTCATGTGTGGATAAGAGAGTTGGACTATTAAGAAAGCTGAACACCAAAGAACTGATGCTTTAGAACTTTGGTGTTGGAGACTTTTAAGAGTCCCTTGGACTGCAAGGAGATCAAACCAGTCCATCCTAAAGGAAATCAGTCCTGAATATTCGTTGGAAGGACTGATGCTGAAGCTGAAGCTCCAGTACTTTGGCCACCTGATGTGAAGAACTAACTCATTGGAAAAGACCCTGATGCTAGGAAAGATTGGAGGCAGGAGGAGAAGGGGACAACAGAGGACCAGATGGTTGGATGGCATCACCAACTGGATGGACATGAGTTTGAGCAAGCTCCAAGAGTTGGTGATGAACAGGGAAGCCTAGCGTGCTGCAGTCCATGGGGTCGCAAAGAGTCAGAAACAACTGAGCGACTGAACTCAACTGGACTGAACATTCATTTAGTTTGAAAAGTCACATTTTGCTCTGAGATATTGACATTCCAAAGCATCTGTCTTATCTTGGTGGAGGTAGGGAGAGTGAGGAAAAACATTCTTCTTGGAAATAAGTAGTTAGAAATGTTTTAGTTATGACTTTTTCTTGTAAAAATGGACTTAGTACAATTTTTTAAGTTAGTAGCTGTAAATTTTTCCTTCATTTTTGTTTTTGTTTTGTTTGGAGGTAGGACAGTGAGGAGGTGCCAAGGATTCCAAGTCTTGGAATCAGATTTCTTTATGTGGAATGGAAACTCCCCTAGACAGGTAGCCTATTATCACAGCCAGTCTGCCTTGGCTGCTCAGGCTTTCTCTCAGGTGCCTGTCTCCTTTCTCCTGGAATCTGATTCCTCAGCAGCCCTGCCCTAAGGAACATGCAGGGTCCCACATGGAGGCCCACTTCATTTTCTTCTCAGCACGACAGCGGGCAACAATGAGACAGAAGAGACCATAAGTGAACCTCTTTAGTTGTAGGATTGCTGACCATCAGCTTTGGGCAGCTCAGAGCCCTGCACACTCCTGACTAGAGCATCTGTCCCTTCGGCTCTGCCAGGGGTGGTAGTTCTCTTCCAGCCCTGTGTTATGGCAGTGAACTCAGGCAGGGTTCATGCTACCATCAGTTTGGAAGAGCCTGCAGATTCTTTCACTCCTGCTCTCCTGACAGAAGAAGATGATGATGATGGTTGGAGTTCCATAGACAGAAAGTCCTTTTAACCTTATAAATCAGCCCTATTAAATTACTCCTCATTCACCAAAACATGATTTGTTCACAAATGACAAGTAACAAGAATAATGTGAACGTGTCCCAGGATATGTCTGTTTGGAAGCTGTGACAGAATGTATTTTCCAAGGGGGCCACACAAGAGCTACTTTTTTATGTGATTTTCTTATGATGTGATGTTGATACTTTTCCAATTAAGAGGGGATATCTATGTTATTATCCCTTGAATATTGGTGTCCTGGGACTGTGGCAGAATAATATTATGTGACTTCCAAGGCTAGGTCATAAAAGATACAACTTCCATTTGCTCCTTTTGAGATGCTCACTCCTAGAATCCAGCCACTGTACCATGAGGAAGTGAAGGGGCCACATGTGGGAGATCCAGCCCATAACTTCAGATGAGACCCCAGCAGGCTTCCAGTTTTGACTGCCTGACATTTGGGTGAACAAGCATTCAGATAACTATAGCCCCCAGCTGTTATCACAGTCTGCCCAGGTGAAGCTTCAGGCATTGTGGGGCAGAGACAAGCTGTGACCAGTGTCCCTTGTCTGTGCTCCTGACCCACAAAATCTCTGAGCATAGTATAACTTCTGTTGTTTTAAGCCACTAAGATCAGATGGCTCCTTATGCAGTGATAGATAAATGACAAAGATGCTTGTTTCTTGGTTATGAGATGATAATAAAACCCAATATTTATTGGTTCCGGCAACAGATGAGAAACTAACAGTACTTTCTCATTTAATCCTTAAAATGAGCCCTTTAAGTAGTTATTACTTATGAATCCCATTTTGTTGATGAACAAACCAATGAATAAATGCATGGGCACAACTTCATCGGGCACAGATACGTTTTATATTTTCATAATTAGTGCCAGGTTATCTCTCTTAAATATTTCTCTCCTCTTTTTTTCTATATGCCAATGATATGGGATCATTCAACTCAGAATAACTTTGTTTAGTTTGAACTACTTTTAGAAAAATCCAAATTCAGAGTAAATGAAATAAACCTATGAATGCAAACTCATAGTATGCATTTCTTATTAGAGACATTACAAAATAGGTTAATGGGAAAATCCTAGCAAATAACTTTGCTCATGGAGAATAGTATAATAAAAAGATTTCTATAAAGAATATAAACCACTTCTATTCTAAATGATGTATAGCTGACCTTCAACATTGTATTAGTATCAGATTCACAGTACAGTGATTCAGTGTTTCTATATATTACAAAATGATCACCACAAGTCTAGTTACCATGTTTCACCACACAAATATTTACCAATATTACAGACTGTCCCTGTGCTGTACATTTCATCCCTGTGACTCACTTATTCTGTAACTGGAAGTTTGTATCTCTTAATCTCCTTCACTTATTCTCTCATCCCCCGACCTCCTCTCCTCTGGCAACGTTTGTTTTCTGTAACTATGAGTCTCTTTCTGTTTTGTTTGTTCATTTTTTCTTTTTTAGACTTCACATGTGAGTGAAATCATATGTCTTTCTCTATCTGACTTATCTTACTTAATGTAATACTCTCTGAATCTATCCATGTTGTTGTAAATTTCATTCTTTTTTCTGCTTGAGTAATATTTCACTGTGTAAATACGTCATGTCTTCTTTATCCATTCATCTACTGATAGACATTTGAGTTTCTTATATCTTAACTATTGTAAATAATGTTGCAATGAATATCAGTTCAGTTCAGTTCAGTTGCTCAGTTGTGTCCGACTCTTTGCAACCCCATGGGAGCTGACTGTGGCTCAGATCATGAACTCTTTATTGCAAAATTCAAACTTAAATTGAATAAAGTAGGGAAAATCACCAAACCATTCAGGTATGACCTAAATCAAATCCCTTATGATTATACAGTGGAAATGATAAATAGATTTAAAGGTTTAGATCAGATAGACAGAGTGTCTGAAGAACTATGAACAGAGGTTCATGACATTGTACAGGAGGCAGGGATCAAGACCATCCCCAAGAAAAAGAAATGCAAAAAAGCAAAATGGTTGTCTGTGGAGGCCTTACAAACAGCTGAGAAAAGAAGATAAGCTAAAGGAAATGGGGGAAAGGAAAGATATGCCCATTTGAATGCAGAGTTCCAAAGAATAGCAAGGAGAGATAAGAAAGCCTTCCTCAGCGATCAGTGCAAAGAAATAGAGGAAAACAATAGAATGGGAAAGACTTGAGATCTCTTCAAGAAAATTAGCAATGCCAAGGGAACATTCCATGCAAAGATGTGCTCGATAAAGGACAGAAATGGTATGGACCTAACAGAAGCAGAAAACATTAAGAAGAGGTGGCAAGAATACACAGAAGAACTATACAAAAAAGATCTTCATGACCCAGATAACCACGATGGTGTGATCACTCACCTAGAACCAGACATCCTGGAATGCAAAGTCAAGTGGGCCTTAGGAAGTAACAGTGAACAAAACTAGTGGAGGTGATAGAATTCTAGGTGGGCTATTTCAAATCCTGAAAGATGATGCTGTGAAGGTGCTGCACTCAGTATGCCAGCAAATATGGAAAACTCAGCAGTGGCCACAGGACTGGAAAAGGTCAGTTTTCATTCCAATCCCAAAGAAAGGCAATGCCAAAGAATGCTGAAACTACCGCACAATTGTACTCATCTCACACACTAGAAAGGTAATGCCCCAAATTCTCCAAGCCAGGCTTTAACAGTACATGAACTATGAAATTCCAGATGTTCAAGCTGGATTTAGAAAAGGCAGAGGAACCAGAGATCAAATTGCCAACATCTGCTGGATTGTTGAAAAAGCAAGAGAGTTCCAGAAAAACATCTATTTCTGCTTTATTGACTACGTCAAAGCTTTGACTGTGTGGATCACAGTAAACTGTGGAAAATTCTTAAAGAGATGGGAATACCAGACCTCCTGACCTGCCTTCTGAGAAATCTGTATGCAGGTCAAGAAGCAACAGTTAGAACTGGACATGGAACAACAGACTGGTTCCAAATCAGGAAATGAGTATGTCAAGGCTGTATATTGTCACCCTGCTTATTTACTTATATGCAGAGTACATCATGTGAAATGCCGGGCTGGATGAATCACAAGGTGGAATCAAGATTGCCAGGAGAAATATCAATAACCTCAGATATGCAGATGATACCACATACCACCCTATGGTAGAAAGCCAAGAAGAACTAAAGGACCTCTTGATGAAAGTGGAAGAAGAGAGTCGAAAAGTTGGCTTAAAACTCAGCATTCAGAAAACTAAGATCATGGCATCTGGTCCCATCACTTCATGGCAAATAGACTGGGAAACAACGGAAACAGTGACTGACTTTATTTTTGGGGGCTCCAAAATCACTGCAAGTGGTGACTGCAGCCATAAAATTAAAAGACACTTGCTCCTTGGAAGAAAAGCTATGACCAACCTAGATAGCATATTAAAAAGCAGAGACATTACTGTGCCAACAAAGGTCCATCTAGTCAAAGCTATGGTTTTTCCAGTAGTCGTGTATGGATGTGAGAGCTGAACTATAAAGAAAGCTGAACACTGAAGAATTGATGCTTTTTAACTGTGGTGTTGGAAGAGACTCTTGAGAGTCCTTTGTACTGCAAGGACATCAAATCAATCAATCCTGAAGGAAATCAGTCCTGAATATTCATTGGAAGGACTGGTGCTGAAACTGAAACTCCAATACTTTAACCACCTGATGTGAGGAATTTACTCATTGGAAAAGACCCTGATGCTGGAAAAGATTTAAGGCAGGAAGAGAAGGGGACGACAGAGGATGAGATGGCTGGATGGCATCACTGACTGTATGGACATGAGTCTGAGCAAGCTCTGGGAGTTGGTGATGGAGAGGGAGGCCTGGCGTGCTGCAGTCCATGGGGTCACAAAGAGTTGGACATGGCTGGACAACTGAACTGAACTGATACCAATTTACATTCCTATCAACAGTGTATGAGGGTTCCCCTTTCTTTACATCCTCACCAATACTTGTTATTTGTTGTCTTTTTATAATAGGCATTTTGACAGGGAAGGAGGTGATATTTCATTGTGGTTTAGATTTACATTTCCTTGACAATGAGTGACATTTGGCCTCTTTCCATGTGTCTATTGGCCACATGTATGACTTTTTTTGAAAAAATGACATCTATTCAGGTCCTCTGCCCACATTTAATTAGCTTGTTGTCAAGCTCTTTGTATAGTTTGGATGTTAATCTTTTATCAGGTATATCGTTTTCAAATGTCTTCTCCCATTTAGTAAGCTGCCTGTTGGTTTTGTTGATAGTTTTCTTAGCTGTACAGAAGTTATTTAGTTTAATGTAATCCTATTTTGTTGTTTGCTTTTTTGTCTAACATGACACATACCAAAAAAAATATTGCTAAGACATGTCAAAGTGCATATCACTTGTGTTTTCTTACTAGGAGTTTTATGGTCAGGCCTTACATTTGTCTTTTATTCACTTTGAGTCTATTTTTGTGTATGGTGTGAGAAAGTACTCCAATTTGATTCTTGTGCATGTAGCTATTCAGTTTTCCCAACACCATTGATTGATGAAGCTGTCTTTTCCACATTGTATATTCTTGCCTCCTTTGCCATAGATGAATTAACCGTATAAGCATGCATTTATTTCTGGGCTCTTTACTCTGTCCCCATTGATCTATGTGTCTCTTTTTGTGCCCGTACCATGTTGTTTTGATTACTGTAGCTTTGTAGTATGGTTTGAAATCAGGGAGCACGATCCTCCAGGCTTTTCCTACTTTTTTCAAAATTGTTTTGTTTGTTTAGGGTCTTTTGTGTTTCCATACAAATTTTAAAATTATTTGTTCTAGTTCTATAAAAATTGCCACTGGTATTTTGATAGGGATTGAATTGAATCTGTAAATTGCCTCAAGTAGTGTGGACATCTTAACAGTATTAATTCTTCTAATCCATGAGCATTGGTGTATCTCTCCATTTGTTTGCATTGTCTTCAGTTTCTTTCATATTCAGTGTCTTATAGTTTTCCCAGTATAGGTCTTTTACCTCCTTGGTTAGATTTATTCTTAGATATTTTATTCTTTTTGATGCAGTTATAAATGGGATATTTTCTAAATTTTCTCTTTCTGTTATTGTTACTGTATAGAAACAACATATTTCTGTATATTAATTCTGTATTCTTAAAATTTACTGTATTCATTTATCAATTCTAATCATTTTTTGGGGACATCTTTCAGATTTTCTACATATAGTATCACGTCATCTGCAAAAAGTGGCAATTTTACATCTTCCCTTCCAATTTGGGTTCCTATTTTTTTCTTATACATTTGCTGTGGCTAGGGCTTCCCATACTATGTTGCATAAAAGTAGTGAGAGTAGGCATCCTTGTCTTGTTCCTGATCATAGAGGAAATGCTTTCAGCTTTTCACAATTGAGTGTGATGTTAGGTGTGGGCTTATTATATATGGACTTTATTATGTTGAGGTATACTGCCTTTATACCCACTTTGTTGAGTTTTTATTATGGATATTGAATTCCTCTGTATCAACTACTATTGATCCCTTATAGTGTATTCTTCATTTCAGTTATTGCATTATTCAGCTTTGTTTGGTTCCTCTTTATATTTTCTAACTTTTGCTAACCTTCTCACTGCATTCATCCATTCTTTTCCCAGGTTCATCAAGTATCTTTTTAATCATTACTTTTATCTCTTTTTTGGGTATATCGTTATCTCCACTTTAATTCTTTTTCTGAAGTTTTAGCTTGTTCCTTCTTTCAGAATTTATTCCTTTGTTGCCTCATTTTGCCTAATTTTCTCTGTTTTTATTTCTATGTATTAGATAGGTTAGTTACATTTCCCAATCTTGGAGAAGAGGCCTTATATAGGTCCAGTGTGGCCCAGCAACACACTCTCCTCTGCTTCTCAGACCTATATGCTGTAGGGGACCCCCTATCAGCCCTTCTGTTGTAGCAAAGCCAACTACTGTGGGCATGCTGGTAGTCAGGGCTGGCCCCTAGCCTGGTTGGATGCCAGGCACTTCCTTCTGGGGTGAGGAGTACTGGTCCACTGGTGGGAGGGCTGTGTCTCAATGCTGCTGGCTGTAGTGCCTGGCATCACACTCTTATGTTTTGTTATAAGGAGCTCACAGAACTCTTCTAAGTAACTATCTTCACTTGTTAATCATAATTCTGTCTCTATTTGGAAGGTTTAGAGTGGTGTAATTGAGTTGTACAGAATCAGACACTCAACAGGAGAGTAAGGAATAGTACTACTTGTACTTCCTAATCCATGTTCTGGCCTCTCTATTCATCTAACTGCAGTTATTAAACTCATTTATTATGAATTTTCTAAGCTACAAATACCTATTATACACCAACACTGTGTCAGGCACAAATCTTAAAGTGATGAATAAGTATTTTTGAAGCATTAGTTTATTTATTTTTTAATTTTGCTCTTTTTTTAGTTCTTTTCCCCAGTTCAGGTAGTTAAGTTTTTCTAGATTCATAGATTAATGGAAATTGTATGAAACACAAAACAGAGAAAATAGTGTCCCTTTGCTTTTGAGTTTCAGAAGATTAGGCCCTCAGGGGAACATACGGGACTCCATATAGACAAAATATTTGAGAGAGAGAACCTCAAAAATAAGAGTGAGGCTTCTATTTATCCCTTCTCCTACTCCTCCTAGGAAAAGTTTCTCTGAATTGAGAGAAGAGTTGGAGGCAGGTAATAAGAATGCAGACGCTTGTGGGTCCTGCCTGGAACAGGGCCCAGTGCCTGTCCCCAGGGACACCCATGTAATCTCCCTACAGCTTGGGTGCAATCCCAGGGAAGTCTATCAGGGACCACCTTGAGTTGGATTCTGTTTGCCTGCCTTGGTAGAGTGGGAATTTGTGAACAAAAATGAATTTTTTAAATAGCCATATTTTTGCACACTAGTGTTAAGGACAGTAATTTTTCTTAACCAAACTAGGCTTGGAGATTACATCTTTGTAGAGAAACATATTAAATAAGCAAGCAAGTAAATAATTAAAATAACTACAGGCTGTGAAAAGCATTAGGAAGGAAGTAAATAGGAAGGTAGAAAATAATCAGGAGATCTACCTATCTAGGATGATTAGGAAAAGCCTGAAAGATCAGCCAGCACAAGGCCCTGAGATGTAAAAAAAATAAAGTTTGGCTTGTTCTGTACTCCAAATAAGTACAGATGTATGGAATGAGGATTGGAATAAAGTTGGACGGGTGAGCAAGGATCAGGATAGAGGGCCTTGAGGGCCATGATATGGAGTTGGGATTCAATTTTTTGTGCAGTAAGATGCCACTGAAGGGTTTTAAGCAGGAAAAATCAGAGTCAAATCTATAATTGAGATTTAAGAAGATGAATCAGGCTCTTGTGTGGGGACTGGATTTTTGGGGAGAGGGACAAGAATGGGAATGTGGCACCAATGAGAAGCTCCTACAGTGGTCCAGACCAGAGGTGATGAAATCTTGAACTAAAGAGGAACATGAAATGGAAAGAAAATGGTAAGAAAAATATAAGATATATTTTAGATATGGGACCAGGGGATCTTGCTGGGGCATCTGACTTTAAGAAGAAGCATGAGTGGGTATCAGGATGACTTCTAGGTGTCTGGCTTTAATAACCAGGGAGATGTTAGGGGCATTTCCTAAAATGGGGAGTAGGTGATGCTGGAAGATGGGGATACCTTTTCTGGCTTATGGTGCAAAATCCATTGTTCCATTTAGACTTGTTCACTTAATAGAACAGGAAATCACCCACTTGGAGTTGTCAGGAAGGAATTTAGGTATGGGGTTCAGAGGAGAGGTCTGAGGAGATGGAATTTTGAGAGTCATCACTCTATAGAAAGTGAAAGTGTTAGTCGTGTCTGACTCTCTGCGATCCCATAGACTGTAGCCCGCCAGGATCCATCTGTGGAATTCTCCAGGCAAGAATACTGAAGTAGTAGCCATTCCCTTCTCCAGGGGATCTTCCTGACCCAGGTATCAAATGAGGGTCTCCCGCATTTCAGGCAGATTCTTTACTATTTCAGCCACCAGCAAAGCCCCATCAACTCTGTAAATGTGCTTCAAAATCATTGGTTGGACACGACTGAAGCGACTTAGCAGCAGCAGCAGCAGCAGAGATTGATTAGGGATAGAGTGTGATAGAGAAGAAAAGAGGGCATAGAACTGAGCTGCATTCCCACACTTAGAGGTCTGGCAGGTAAGGAGGAGGAAGTAAGCTGGCCTTTAAACTGAAACACGCATTCAAAGTTCTTTAATCTTCATGATAGCTCTGCTTGATGAATAGTGCCGCTGAGAGGGAACCAAGGCAAATCAGCCTGTTCCTCACATATGACTCCCTCCTCCTAAGGCTCTGACAAGTCTCCTCCACTATTACTTTCCTCAGCTGCACAAAAAGGGCCCTGTGGTAGCAGCCACCACCTTCCTTACAAGGTTTGGTGAGAAGTGTCAAGATGGAATTAAGCTCAGGCACAAAGATTTACATCCAAATGCCAGCCATTTTCTCAGCCCTTATGAATAGTCCAGACTTTGTATTTTAGGCCTCTAGAAATACTAATAATGCACATGAAATCAAAATCATCATTCATATTATTAACAAGCATTTTTGAGTAATGTTTTGAGTAAGTGCCTAATAAAGTTTAAGAAATAAAAGTAACTCATGTTTATTAAAGAGGAATTACTAGGTCTCCATTCATAAGCTTCAATATCCTGCTTAATGGATTCCATACAACATAACACAGAAACTCAGTGAATGAATTATGGAGAAACAGTCCACAAAAATTATACGGTTTCCTTTTTTTTTTTTAACTGTTGTTCCCCCTCCATGAAATAACAATGAGGAGTGTAGCTTGAATAAAGCCATTTCTTAGGACAGAATGAAAGCATTAATACACTGGTTGTATTTTATAGCTGCTTGGCAAAAACTTCAAAAGCTTTATGGTCAGAATGTGCCCCCTAGTGGAGGATGTAAGTAATAAAAAGCGGAGAGGAAACAGAACGGTGCTGGAGATCTTGAGAGAACTGAGGGTGAGGAGAGGCCTGAGGACGCAATGAATAAAGTGCTTGTTGACCACAGTTGGTAAAGAGCTGTGTAAGGAAGAAGGCACTTCATCAAATAAGGAAATGCATGTAGCCAAGTGGAAAGGAGAGCCTGGGGCAATTAAGCCTGCAGCCTTAGGTTCTAGAACATTTGAATCATTTATGATGAATTATAAATGAAGAAGCCACTTGAGGCCTTGAAACGTGGTGAAGTGTGTTGTCCCAGAGCTCAACCTGCCCCAGTGCAGATCTTGGCTCTGTGCGTAGCCTTGTGACTTGAGGGAGTTTCTTGCTGTCCTCTAAGCTTCAACCAGCACATCTGTAAAGCAGAGTAATCACAGTGCCCTCAGAGGTGATGGCCGTGGGGCAGGTAGGGTTGCTTTAAGGGGCAAATGAGACAATGTTTAGAAAGTTTAGTGTAGGGACTGCTGTATTGCAATAGCTGTGGCTGTTACCTACCAGGGGTGCATTTAAAATCAGGGACAGACATTTGCATTTCTATTTTTAAAAATGCCTTCCAGATACAGACATTCATCAACTACAGAGGCAAGCTCTGGGGCTCTGTGAAAGCTGTCAGACAGGAGATCTTTGAATCATTCTGTAAGATACCTGGATTCAGTAAACCGGGTTGCACTTGCTCCTCTGCCAAGGTCCCAGAGCATTATCCAGGCACATTTGGATTCGTATGAGCAATTTGATTTTACAGGTTTACGGTTGAGGTGAAGTCAGTCAGGGCTGGATAGGTGATTGAGCAGGGCTGGTGGAATGGGTGCGGTGGGGCCGAGGTCAGCTTGCGGTGAGTGACAGCTGAAGGGGGAAGTGGAACACCGCCCGGGGCCACAGGAAGGGCACGGGTTTACCTGAGCCCAGAAGAGCTGTCCTCCAGGGGAACACACGAGAACACTCTCGGGGCAGTAACCATTTCCACTCAAGTGGTGCATTGGTGCCAGTGGGCAAACAAAAGAAGAGCAGGTTATTACAGGAAGTTTTCTGGGTTTTTGGGAACTTGCTTTAAACAAACATAAAAAGTGTTTGTTTTTTAATTCCCTCAAACGTGCTGCCAAAAATCCAGGTATTTGAAAAGGTCAAGAAGCACTGGTGCAACTAAGAATCCCTCCCTTCGAGGGAGCCTTCAAGGAGCCAGGCTCACGGACGGATCTGCCCACCTTGCTCACCCAGCTAAGGGGTCCACAAGCTGGGTTTTAAATACAAATTGGTGCAATAGTCATCAGATGGAGAAGTCCATTTCAATTAACTAGCATTCGGAAATTACCAGCCCTTTCCAACTCACTTTAAATCAGTATAAAGGGTAAGTTTCTCTTGTTTTCTCAAATCACAAAATGACAACTCAATAAGCTTAGGAAATTAATGCGCTCTAGTGAATGTTATAAAATGAAAGAAAACCATCTTAATGATTCTAATCATTGATATTGGACTTCTGAGACCTTCCCTGCATCTGTGCCACCCTCTGACTTCGCTTGGCTGGCTCTCTTCTTGCTGGCTTCACTCACAGGCCTCTCTGCTGCACCTAGAATCCCTGTCCTCTTTGGCTGTCTTCAGTGCCCACTAACCAATTCCCTCCTCTGGGTTGCTCACACTTTTCATCCTGTCTTTTTTTCTTTTTTAAAAAAATTGAAATATAGCTGATTTACAATACTTCAGATGTACAGCAAAGTGGTTTGGTTATATGTATTATATGCATATATTCTTTTTCATATTCTCTTCCATCATAGGTTATTAAAAGATGTTGACTAACCTGGAGAAGGAAATGGCAACCCATTCCAGTATTCTTGCCTGGAGAATTCCATGGACAGAGGAGCCTGGTGGGCTACAGTCCATGGGGTCGCAAAGAGTCAGACACAACTGAGTGACTAACACACACACACACAGACACACACACACACAAGATATTGACTATAGTTCCCTGTCCTATATAGTGGGTCCTTGTTTTTTATCTACTTTATATATGGTAGTGTGTATATATTAATCTCCAATCCATAATTTATCCCTCCCCCTTTCGCCTTTGATAACCATAAATTTGTTCTCTATGCCTGTGAGCCTATTTCTGTTTTATAAACTAGTTCTTTTGTATTTTTTTCAGATTCTGCTTATAAATGATATCATATGATATTTGTCTCTGTCTTACTTCACTTAGTATGATAATCTCAACATCCATCCATGTTGCTGCAAATAGCACTATTTCCTTTTTTATGGCTCATATTCCATTGTATACAGGCTCCACATCTTTATCCATCCCTCTGTTGATGAACACTTAGTTTGCTTTCGTGTCTTGGCTATTGTAAATACTGCTCCTTTGAACACTGGGTGCATGTATCTTTTTGAATTAGAGTTTTCATCTTTTCCAGATATATTCCAGAGTAGGGTTGCTGGGTCATATGGTAACTGCTTGTTTTTAAAGGAACCTCGATGTGTGTGTTAGTCACTTGGTCATGTCCGACTCTTTGTGACCCCATGGAGTAGCCCGCCAGTCCCCTCTGTCCATGGGATTCTCCAGGCAGGAATACTGGAGTGGATTGCCATTTCCTTATCCAGGGGATCTTCCTGATCCGGGGATCGAACCCGGATCTCTCCTGCATTGCAGGCAGATTCTTTACCATCTGAGCTATGGGGAAGTCCACAAAGGAACCTCCACGCTCTTGCTTATTCTTGATCTGGGCTGACAAGTGTTATTGGGAGGGTTGGAGGGAACTCACCAATTGTACTATTTGAGTCCATCATGTGTTTATGCTCTCAGAATCTGATCTGGGACTTCAAGGCTTCTTTCAAGTATTTAATTAATCTCTCATTGATCCCTCATGCTCCCCATGATGTCTGAGTCAGACCTGTTCCTCAGTCCTCGGATCCCCAGCCCCAGTGCCCCCACTTCTCACCTGCAGTAAATCATATTCCATCTTTTACTCTAGAAGAAGATCTAGGGTAATTTTTCTTGGTTCATCTTTGACTAAAACTAATTTTTACTGTCATGGTAGACATTTTCTATGTGTCTCAGTGGAGTGTAGCCCTACCCTTCTGCCAATGCTGATCTTGAACTTGGCTCCTGGTCCTGCCCCCAGAGACATCTATGGTGCTCTGTTCCATCAATTCCCTCCCTTTTCTGCTCCTTCATCAATTGCTTTCTTTATGCTCTTTCCAACTATACTTCCCCACCATTCACTTTCTACTCTCTTTCAGATTTCTTGAAATAGGTCTCTATGCATATTCCTGGTGACTGTGGTCCTTACTATCTAGGCTAACCCTTATCACTATCACGGCGCTCTCTCTCAAGGGCCATTGATGATCTATTTTCAGAATTTGTCTTTCTTAACCTCTCTAGAAGGTACCAAATGGCTGACCATCCTCTTTTTTGTTATTCTCTCCTACCTCTGTTCACATGATTCTGCCTTCTCTGAGTATTTTCTTTCAGTATTCCTCGGTGCTAATTTTACATCTCCAATCCATTTTCTATAAGCTGCCTGAGTACTCTATCTCAAGTACAGATTTGATCATGTCATCCTTCTGTTTAAACCATTCAAGTCTCCAGTTTTAGGATCAACTCCAAGTCTTCAGCTGGCTCCTGAGGCTCTGTGTACCTCTTTAGCCTCACTCCTCACTGCTTCCCATCCACTCCACTTGTCCATAACTCAGGCTGCTGCTCATGATGGAACACACAAACTCTGACTTTCCCACTTTGCCGTGCCCACATCTAGTATGACCCTCTTTGATAGTCTTTGCTGGCTTTTCATATTTAAGTTTACTGTCACTTCCTCCTAGAAGCCTTGTCTGATGTCCCATGTCTTGGTTGGCTTTCTCTGTTATGTGCTACTGAGCTTGCCTTTCTATAAAGTTATCATGATACATAAGCATCTCTGACCCCCATTATCTGGGCGCTCCATAACAAAAAGCCCTGGTCAGTTAGGTCACTAATGAATTTCCAGACCTAGCACAGGAAGTGACAAATACTAGAGGCTTATAATAAATATTAATTGAATGATCAAGATAATGAATTAAATGAGTTATACAATACAAATAATAACTAATAGTAACAGAAGTAGCTAACATTTTCATTGTGCTTACTGTGTGTGAGCCATAGTTCCAAGTATTTGAGTACCGAGTACTATTTCAGTCACTTAATTGTTCTAACATTCTCATAATTAGGTAATAACACGTTTTGTTTTCATTTTACAAAAGAATAAACCAAAAGATGATGAAATAGTGATTTAAACCAGCGGTTAACAATCTACTGCCTTTGAGCCAAATCTGGCCAGCTGCGTTGGTTTTGTAAATAAAGTTTTACTTGTATACAGCCTTGCCTATTTGTTTATGCATCTTCTATGGCTGCTTTTCCTCTGCAATCAAAGAGTTATGTAATTATGACCAAAACTTGGAGACTACATGGCCTGAAAAGATAAAACTACTTACTATCTGGCCTTGAATGGGTTCATATGAACCATCTACCCATCTGTGCCACGCGAGGCATGCTGAAAATTATGTTTATTTATGGTATCTTATTGTTTATATACTGAGAACACAACCTTGCTATTCCCAAACATCATTTTAATTTTTTATCATTGTTATATTTTGGAAGTATTTTAGAGCAAAATCTGTCATTAACATAAAACACTTTCCCTTGGTGCAGATGCTTTTCAAAACCTGTAGCCTGTCTCTTCCTACCTCATAGAATTTAGAAGTTAAAGGTGCCCATGGCTTCTCTCATCTCTAAAAAATGGATTGACAAATGATGTCTAGAGACCCTGGTTTATTTCTGGAGAGTCACATGAGCATTCAAGTATACCGTCTAGGCAAAAACTCAGATTCCCCACCTTTGACAAAGGCCCTGGTGGTCCTGATCTCAGCCTCCCCATTGGCAGAGCACCTTGAGCAACCACTCTGCCTGAAGGAGTTGTTTGGAGTCAGTGATGTAGAGTCAGAGAGAGCAAGGTCAAGTGACTTATTTTCCAAATGTATAGAACCAATTCTAAGCCTTCGACATCAACAGGATCCAGAGAGGGTAGCTAGGACTGCTGTTATCTTTCTGCCTGAGCTTGTCTGGAATTATGCCCTGATTTCTGACTTCTTTGGTTATCTCATTTATGCATATGTGTGTGTGTGTGTAGTCCCCAGTTTTCATGACCAAACCTTAAGCAAATGAGAAAAGTACCTTAAGGTCTTAACTAGGACAAATGATATGATAGTAAATATTGGTTTTGATAATATCTGTGCCCTGGGGTCTGGAATATGAAAATTCAAATAGTTATTATTCAGATCAATCAGTGGAGAGCACACCAGTGCCTCAGTGGAGCCGCATAGCTCAATTAGCACACAGGGCATCTACTCCACGCAGCTCACATCACCCAGAACCCAGTGCAGGCAGTGCTGTGGTTAAGAATATGTCACAGCAAATCAACAAAATATGCAGTTTGATCAGCACATTCTGAGACATCATTAAAATATGCAACCAGATCCCCCAAGTGCATGAAAAATTAACTAACAAGTTTTGTATCTTGATCAGTTTAATGAGTGAGAAGTCACTGAACAAGAGTGTCAAATTGTACAGTCTATCATGGGGGCAGATGATTGTCTGAGAGGAGCTGGGAGGGCCAGAGCTAATACTGTTGGTTTTCAAAATACCAATCCTTAGAATTCAATGTCAGAGAGAGTTGATTAGTAGGAAAGTGTTATCCAGCTTGTGTCCAGCAGGATGTGATGACAGTGAGAGCCTTCTGATGTAAATGAAACATTGATTCTCCCTTTCAGGCTTCACTAAGTTTTAGTGGACTCAGCCATGTGACCGGAAGATCCTGCCCATGACATCATATACACATGTGTACAAGTAACAGGCAACCCCAGCCTCTTGAAATTTATAAACTACTTGACCTTGAAGAGCAACCAAATAGAAGGGGGGTAAAAAAAACTCTGTAATCAAACTGTATCAGAGATACCCTATGCCACTGAGAAAGAAGCAGGGCTTAATGAACTAGGAATGCCCTGGTTAGAAAGTTAGTGGAGAATCTGAGTAAATTAACCCAAGTGGTTGATGATCACCAAGGAGACATGTGAATTGGATTATCACTGAAGACTATGAGGTCGGCTGTCATCCTGATATTGGCAGGATGCTAATGAGGAGGTTCACGATCCATTTTCAACACGGCCGCACATACCTTCAGTGACTTGGCCCATGTATAAACAGGGACTTGGGCACCAGTCTATTAATTCTGTTCTGCTACTTTATCTCCACTGACCGGCTGGCATCACAGCTGCAAGAGGGTTGGTTTCCCAGGGCATAAATTTACCTTCTTCTATAATGAGCTGGGCAACAGAGAGATGACAATCCCAAATAAAAGACATAAAGCAAACCCAAATGGGAAACATTCTGCAGATAAAGAAGAAAATTGGCAGTGTGGCAAATGCTGACTTTAGGGCTGACTGCTGGTTGAGGCAGTGGAGGTAGAAAAGAGACATTTTTTTTTTTTTTTTTTGGTCTTCCTTAATTTGATTAGATTTTCCCAAAGAACAGCATGCGGACACACCCAGAATGATTTGGGGCCAAATGTAGTATATGGACAAAAATTTTAAAATGGAAATAGTTATGATTTTATCTTCATGAATATTAGATAAAATAGATATATCAAACTCATGATTTGACTAGCATTATTTCTTAGAGTGAGGTAAAGATACCAAAAGTGAGCCAAATTAAAACAAATTTTAAGTATACTATGTATACAATAAGACATGAAAATACTATGTATACAACAAGACATGATAAATGGATATGTCAAAAATCATAAAAAAATTTTCAAATGGTTGAAATTTAGGAAAATTGGGGCTAGAATTTTATTTTTTTTTTGTAAGACAGTTTCATGTAATTCAACCTAAAAAACAGTTCTGTGTATTTTTTGAAAAGATGTATATTTCTGTTTAAAATGGTTTTAAGTAGAAAAGGAAGACCAGAGGGCAGGAATAGACAAACCACAGAAATTAAAGAAGGATTTCAAAATGTGTCACTTATCCCATTCTCATTTTTTCATTTGTTAAATGGGCCAATGGAAGTTCTCAAGCCACACACCAGGAAAAGAAGAAGATTAAGGGTTAACAGGTATTTGTCTACAATGTGTTTCAATGGCACACAGTATACGTGGCTCAGTGATGCCATAGGAGCCAGACTCAGGTCTGCACAAGGGCCTGGGAAGCTCCATGAATCTCTCTTAGATCAACCAGAAAATATAACTTTAAAAAATGTATAATACACAGAGAAAGGATCTGAAAACACATCATGGATTTGCTTATTACCTCACTGTATAGAAAGATACATTTTTCCTGGCATTTTGCCAGGAGACATAGCAACAACCTCAGATATATAGAGATACCACTCTAAAGGCAGAACGTGGGGAGGCACTAAAGAGCCTCTTTATAGGGGTGAAAGAGGAAAATGAAAAAGCTGGCTTAAAGTTCCACAATCAAAAAACTAAGACAGTGGCATCCAGTCCCATCACTTCATGGCAAATAGAAGGGGGAGAAGTGGAAGCAGTGACAGACTTTATTTTCTTGGGCTCCAAAATCACTGCAGACAGTGACTGCAGCCATGAAGTTAAAGGATACTTGCCTCTTGGAAGAAAAGTTATGGCAAATCTAGACAGCATATTAAAAAGCAGAGACATTACTTTGGAGCAAAGGTCCATATAGTCTAAACTATGGTTTTTCCAGTAATCATGTATGGATGTGAGAGTTGGACCATAAAGAAGACTGAGTGCCAAAGAATTGATGCTTTTGAATTGTGGTGTTGGAAAGACTCTTGAGAGTCCCTTGGACTGCAGGGGGATCAAACCAGTCAACCCTAAAGGAGTTCAACCCTGATTATTCCTTGGAAGGACAGTTGCTAAAGATGAAACTCCACTACTTTGGCTCTCTGATGGCAAAGAGCTGACTCATTGGAAAAGACCCTGATGCTGGGAAAGACTGAAGGCAAATGAGGAGGGAGTGACAGAGGATGTGATGGTTAGATAGCATTATTAACTCAATGGACATGAATTTGAGCAAACTCTGGGATACTGTGGAAGACAGAGGCACCTGGCATGGGGCTGTAGAGTCGGACATGACTTAGCGACTGAACAACAGGCACAAAGTAAGAAGTTTCTTACAGATCAAGAACACACCCTTGAGGCACTAACACATTAATGAACGATCATAAAACCATTCAAGTACTCTTGGATTACAGAAAAATAACTCTCAATTATTAAAAATTTTAATTAAGATTTTATTATAAATTATAGAATGTATAAAAAGTATGTATGCTATGTACACACATAGTGGCTCAGATGATAAAGAGTCTTGCCTGCAATGCGAGAGACCCAGGTTCAAACCATGGGTCAGGAAGATCCCCTGGAGAAGGAAATGGCTACTCCAGTATTATTGCCTGGAGAATCCCATGGACAGAGGAGCCTGGAGGGCTACAGTCCATGGGGTCACAAAGAGTCAGACATGACTCACTTTCCTAGCATGTATCAAAAGTATGTTTGTTATGTATACATGTATAACAAGGATACACATACAAACATATGTATATTTTTAAAATAATGGTACACCCGTACCCTCCAACCAGTTTCAGTTCAGTTCAGTTCAGTCGCTCATTCGTGTCCGACTCTTTGCGACCCCATGAATCGCAGCACGCCAGGCCTCCCTGTCCATCACAAACTCCTGGAGTTTACTCAGACTCATGTCCATCGAGTCGGTGATGCCATCCAGCCGTCTCATCCTCTGTTGTCCCCTTCTCCTCCTGCCCACAATCTCTCCCAGCATCAGGGTCTTTTCCAATGAGTGAACTCTTCGCATCAGGTGGCCAAAGTATTGGAGTTTCAGCTTCAGCATCAGTCCTTCCAGTGAACACCCAGGACTGATCTCCTTTAGGATGGACTGGTTGGATCCCCTTTCAGCTAAAGGGACTTTCAAGAGTCTATTCCAACACCATAATTCAAAAGCATCAATTCGTTGGCACTCTGCCTTCTTTATAGTCCAACTCTCACATCCATACATGACCACTGGAAAAACCATAGCCTTGACTAGATGGACCTTTGTTGACAAAGTAATGTCTCTGCTTTTTAATATGCTGTCTAGGTTGGTCGTAACTTTCCTTCCAAGGAGTAAGCGTCTTTTAATTTCATGGCTGCAGTCACCATCTGCAGTGATTTTGGAGCCCAGAAAAATAAAGTCAGCCACTGTTTCCACTGTTTCCCCATCTATCTGCCATGAAGCGATGGGACTGGATGCCATGATCTTAGTTTTCTGAATGTTGAGCTTTAAGCCAACTTTTTCACTCTCCTCTTTCACTTTCATCAAGAGGCTCTTTAGTTCTTCTTTTCTTTCTGCCAAAAGGGTGGTGTCATCTGCATATCTGAGGTTATTGATATTTCTCCTGGCAATCTTGATTCCAGTTTGTGCTTCTTCCAGCCCAGCGTTTCTCATGATATACTCTGCATATAAGTTAAATAAGCAGGGTGACAATACACAACCAGTTTAAGGAGTGGAGAATGACTAATATTTCCGAGTTTCCAGTGTGTCCTGCCAACAGCAACCCCTTTCCCTCCTGTCCCCAGGTACCAACTTGACTGTTTCACATTGATCATTCCCTTGCCTTTCTTTATAATCTTATGTGTGCATGTACCCCAAGCCATATTTTATCTCACATTTCCTGTCCTTCATTTTATGTTAAATAAATCACACTGTATGGATTTCTCACAACTTGCTTTTCTTATTCAATATTATGATTCTAATATTGACACGTGTTAATATGCATTCAATTCAGTTCAGTCACTCGGTTGTGTCTGACTCTTGCAACCCCATGGACTGCAGCACACCAGGCTTCCCTATCCATCACCAACTCCTGGAGCTTTCTCAAACTCTTGTCCATAGATTTGGTTTATTCATTTTCACTTCTGTGTACTTTTCCAGTGAATATACCACAATAATCTATTCATAATACTGTACATGGATATTTCAATTGATTTCATTTTTTGTTATTATGAATAATACAGTTTTTACAGGCCTCCTGGTATTCATGGTCAAGAACTTCCCTTGTATATACCCTTAGGACTGGAATTGCTAGATCCTGAGTATATGTTTTCTCACTTCATAAGAGAGTGTCACATTGTTTTCCAAAAA
This sequence comes from Cervus elaphus, assembly GCF_910594005.1. Taxonomy (NCBI): domain Eukaryota; kingdom Metazoa; phylum Chordata; class Mammalia; order Artiodactyla; family Cervidae; genus Cervus; species Cervus elaphus. Next base: position 11,528,780 of record NC_057833.1, on the reverse strand, counting down.
TAGTTTTGACCCTTGTTGGTTGCACCATTTGCAAATATTTTCTCCCATTCTATGGGTTGTCTTTTCATTTTGTTTATGGTTTCCTTTGCTGTGCAAAAGCTTTTGAGTTTAATTAGGCTCCATTTGTTTGTTTTTATTTTCACTATTCTAGGAAACATTGAAAAAGATATTGCTGAGATTTATGTCAAAGAGTGTTCTGCCTATGTTATACTCTAAGAGTTTTATAGTATCCAGTCTTACATTTAGGTCTTTAATCCACTTTGAGTTAATTTTTGTGTATGGTGTTAGGGTGTATTCTAATTTCATTATTTTACATGTGGCTGTCCAGTTTTCTTAGGCCCATTTATTGAGAAACTGTCTTTTCTCCATTGTACAGTCTTGCCTCCTTTGTTGTAGATTCATTGGCCGTAGGTGCACGGGTTTATTTCTGGGCTTTCTATACTGTTCCATTGATCTAAATCTCTGTTTTTGTACCAATACGATATTATTTTGATGACTATTACTTTATAGTATGGCCTGAAGTCAGGGAGCCTGATTCCTCCAGTGTCTGTTTTGCTTTCTCAGGATGGCTTTGGCCATTCAGGGGCTTTTGTGTCTCTATACAATATTTTTTTTTTTTCTAGTTCTGTGAAAAATGCCATTGTAATTTGAAAGGGTTTGCAGTGTATCTGTACTATCTTGGGTAGTAGAATAGTCATTTTGACAATACTGATTCTTCCAATCCAAGAACATGGTGTATCTTTCCATCTGTTTGTGTCATCTTTGCTTTCTCTTAACAGTTTTACAATTTTGGAGTATAGGTGTTTTGTCTCCTTACATAGGTTTATTCCTAGATTTTTTTTTCTTTTGAATGTGACAGTAAATAGGATGGAAATATCAGAAAGGGAAGTTAAAGAAATGCAACAGATTTAATCTCCAAAATTTACAAGCATCTCTTGGGTGTTAATATCAAAAAAGCAAACAACCCAATCAAAAAATGGGCAAAAGACCTAAATAAACATTTCTCCAAAGAATACTTCAGTTCAGTCACTCAGTCATGTCTGACTCTTTGTGACCCCATGTACTGCAGCACACCAGGCTTCCCTGTCCACCACCAACTCCTGAAGCTTGCTCAAACTCAGGTCCATCCAGTCAGTGATGCCATCCTACTATCTCATCCTCTGTTGTCCCCGTCTCCTCCTGCCTTCAATCTTTCCCAGCATCAGGGTCTTTTCCAATGAGTCTGTTCTTCACATCAGGTGGCCAAAGTATTGAATTTTCAGCTTCAGCATTAGTACTTCCAATGAATATTCAAGACTGATTTCCTTTAGGAAAGATTGGTTGGATCTCCTTGCAATCCAAGGGACTCTCAAGAGTCCTCTCCAACACCACAGTTCTAAAGCATCAATTCTTCAGCGCTCAGCTTTCTTTATAGTCCAACTCTCACATCCATACATGACCACTGGAAAAACCATAGCTTTGACTAGACAGAATTTTGTTGGCAAAGTAATGTCTCTGCTTTTTAATGTGCTGTCTAAGTTGGTCATAGCTTTTCTTCCAAGGACCAAGTGTCTTTTAAGTGCATGGCTGTAGTCACCATCTGCAGTGATTTGGAGCCCAAGAAAATAAAGTCTGTCACTGTTTCCATTGTTTCCCAATCTATTTGCCATGAAGTGATGGAACCAGATGCCATGATCTTAGTTTTCTGAATGTTAAGCTTTAAGCCAACATTTTCACTCTCCTCTTTCACTTTCATCAAGAGATTTTTTAGTTCTTCTTCACTCTCTGCCAAAAGGGTGGTGTTATCTGCATATCTGAGGTTATTGATATTTCTCCCAGCAATCTTGATTCCAGCTTGTGATTCATCCAGCCCAGCATTTCACATGATGTACTCTGCATATAAGTTAAATAAGCAGGGTAACAATATACAGCCTTGATGCACTCCTTTCCCCATTTGGAACCAGTCTGTTGTCCCATGTCCAGTTATAACTTTTGCTTCTTGACCTGCATATAGAGTTCTCAGGAGGCAGGTCAGGTGGTCTGGCATTCCCATCTCTAAGAATTTTCCACGTTTTGTTGTTATCCACAGAATTAAAGCTTTGGCATAGTCAATAAAGCAGAAGTAGATGTTTCTCTGGAACTCTCTTGCTTTTTCAATTTGATCTCTGGTTCCTCTGCCTTTTTAAAATCCAATTTGAACATCTGAAAGTTCACAGTTCACATACTGTTGAAGCCTGGCTTGGAGAATTTTGAGCGTTACTTTGCTAGCGTGTGAGATGAGTGCAATTGTGCCATAGTGCAAGATGAGAGATGAGTGCAGTTGTGCGAATGCCATCGACAGGAAAATGCTGGATTTCACCAAGAAAAAGAATACCTATAGATGGCCAAAAAGAAAATGACAAGATGCTCAACATTGCTTATTATTAGAGAAATGCAAATCAAAACTATGAGATATCACCTTACACCAGTCAGAATGGCCATCATTAAAAAGTCTACAAGCAACAAATGCTGGAGAGGGTGCGGAGAAAAGGGAACCCTCCTACATTGTTGCTGGAAATATAAATTGGTACAATCACTATGAAGAACAGTATGGAGGTTCCTTAAGAAACTAAAAATAGAGTTACCATATGATCCGGCAATCCCACTCCTGGGTATATATCTGGAGAAAAGCATGGTTCAAAACAACATTTGCACCCCATTCTTCGCTGCAGCATTGTTTATAATAGCTGAGATATGGAGACAACCTAAATGCCCATTGACAGATGAATAGATAAAGAAGATGTTGTATACATATACAATGGAAAATTACTCAGCCATAAAAATGAAATAATGCCATTTGCAGTAACATGAATGAACCTAGAGATTATCATACTAAGTGAAGTAAGTCAGACTGAGGAAAGATAAATATGTGGTATCACTTATATGTGCCATCTAAAAAAAATGATACAAATGAATTTATTCATAAAAGCAGACTCACTGACTTAGAGAACAAACTTATGGTTACCAGGGGAAGGAAGGAGGGGGAGGGATAGATTGGGAGTTTGGGATCGACATGTACATACTTCTATATTTAAAATTAGATAGCCAACAAGAACCTACTGTATAGCACAGGGAATTCTGCTCAATACTCTGTAATAACCTAAATGGGAAAAAATATTGAAAAAGAGTAGATACATATATATGTATAAGTGCATCACTTTGCTGTATACTTGGAACTAATACAACATTGTTAATCAACTATACTGCAATATAAAGTAAAATTTTTAAAAAACAGTTTTATCAACTTAAACCCACTATTTACAGTAGCAATAAAAATAAAATGACTGGATCTTTATATTATACTCTATATAAAAATCAACTCAAAATAGATTAAAGAATGAAGTATAAGACCTAAAACTATAAAACTTCTAGAAGAAAACACTGGGGAGGCTCTTAACATTTGTCTTGGCAATGATTTCTTGGGTACAATACCAAAAGCACAGGCAATAAAAGCAAAACTTAATAAATGAGACTATTATAAATAAATTATAATAAATAAATTATTATAAATAAATGAGACAAACTAAAACATTTTGCACAGCAAAGAAAACAATCTTACAAATAAGAGACAACATATAAAATGAGAGAAATATTTGCAAACCATGTATCTGATAAGGAGTTAATATCCAAAATACACAAGAAATTCCAACAACTCTGTAGCAAACCCCACCCCCGAATAAAAAAGCAGGGACCTTGAACAGACATTTTTTCAAAAAGAAATACAAAGGGCCACCTGGAATATGTAAAGATATTCAGCATCACTAACCATTCAGTTCAGTTCAGCTCAGTTCAGTTGCTCAGTCGTGTCCAACTCTTTACAACCCCATGAATCGCAGCACGCCAGGCCTCCCTGTCCATCACCAACTCCCGGAGTCTACCCAAACCCATGTCCATTGAGTCGGTGATGCCATCCAGCCATCTCACCCTCTGTCGTCCCCTTCTCCTCCTGCCCCCAATCCCTCCCAGCATCAGGGTCTTTTCCAATGAGTCAGCTCTTCACATGAGGTGGCCAAAGTACTAACCATTAGGAAAATGCAAATCAAAACTACCATGAAAATTTTCAGTACCTGTGAAGGATTGCTACTTCATTACCTGTGGGGATCTAAATTGGTGCAGCCACTATAGAAAACGACATGGAGTTTCCTCCAGAATTTAAAAATAGAACATATGACCCAACAATTCCTTTGAAATCAGAATCACAAAGAGAGATCTGCTCTTCCACTCTCACTGCAGCATTATTCACAATAGCCAAGATATGGAAACAATCTAAATGTCACTGAAAAATAAATAAAATGCAGTGTATACATACAATGAAATAACATTTAGCCTTAAAAAAAGTAAGAGAATTCTGCCATATATGACACCATAAATGACCTGAAGGACACTATACTAAGTGAAATAAGCCAGTCACAGAAAGACCAATACTACATGATTCCTTTTATGTGTGGTATCTATAATAGTCAAACTCATAGAAGCAGAGAATAGGATGGTGGTTACCAGGGCCAGGGGCAGGGGGCGTGGGGTTGTTGTTCAATGGATGGATAATTTGTTATACAAGATAAACAAGTTCGAGAGATGTTCTGCACAACACAGTTCCTATAGTTAACAATCCTGTGTTGTGCACTTTACATTTTTCAAGAGAGGAGATCTCATGTTAAGTATTCTTACCAAAAAAAAAGCAAAACCAAAACCAAAGTGAAACAAGGAAACTGGTGGGTGATGGATGTGTCTGCTACCTTGACCTTGACTGTGCTGACAGTTTCAAAACTTAGATGGAATTTTACATGGAAGTTACCATCTAATCTGAAGTTTACATGGAAATTCAAAGGGCTGAGAATAGCTAGAATAATTCTGCAAAAGAAGAAGATGGGGCCACTTACTCTACCAAACGTGGTAATTAAGACAATGTGTTGGCGCAAACATAGGCTATGTATTAAAAGAAGAAAACACAGAATTCAGAAACAGAGGAAATGGTATAGGTGGAGATGGCAGTGCTGGTCACTGAAGAGGGGATAAACTAAGTAAATGGCACCAGATTATTGGTTGACTACATGAGGAAAAATAAAACAGATCCCTACATACCACCACACACAACGATCAATTCCTTGTGGATTAGAAACTTAAATGTGAAATCGAAACTTTAAAACCTTTCAGGAAACAGTAGAGAATGTATTTATGATCTCAGTGTACAAAAGGATTTCTTTAACAAGATACAAAAAGCACAATGCATAAAGAAAAAGATTTATAATTTTTTCTTTTTATTTCTTTTGGCTGTACTGGATCTTCTTTGCTTCCCGAGAGCTTTCTCTAGTGGTGAGTGGGAATTACTCTCTGTTGAGGTGCATGGGCTTCTCAGTACAGTGACATCTCTTGTTGTGGAGTGTGGGCTCTAGACACATGGGCTTTAGTAGTTGTGGTACATGGGCTTAGGGGCTCCATAGCATATGGTATCTTCCCTGAGGGATCAAACCCATGTCCCCTGCGTTGGCAGGTAGATTCTTAATCACTGCACTGCCACGGAAGTCCAAGGTTTATAATTTTGACTACATGAAAATCAAGATATCAAATGCCATTTTAAAATGCCATAAAAGAGTGATCCAAACCACCAAGTGGGAGGACATATTTATACTACATATATCAGGAAAAGAACTCATCAGTAAAGCATATAAAAAGTTCCTATGAATCATTAAGAGAAAGAGAACCAAACAGAAAAAAGACATGAACAGTATTTCGCAAAAGAAAACTATAAATGGCAAATAAATGTTAAGAGATGCTCAAACTGGTTGGTGACCAAGAAATTGCAATTTCAAGCTTGAGTGAGGCAAATTTCACACTCACCTGACTGGCAACAATTGAAAAGTCAAGCAATATTATCTGTTGGTGAAGATGTGGTGCTAAGAACTTTCATCCACTGCAGATGAGAATGTAAATCAAGACAACTATTTTGGAAAATAAGTAAGCATTTTTCAGTACAGTGGGATGTTCACATGTCTATGACCTAAAAATTCCATAGCTAAGTGTACACCCAAGAGAAATACTTACACTTTTGTACCAAGAGACATCTATAAGAATGTCCAGAGCAGACTCTCCATAACAGCAAAAATGGAACATGCCAGAAGCCCACGGACAAATGAAAAATAAAGTGAGATAAAGGCATAGAGTTTTGGAATAATATGCAACTGTTAATAGTAAATCAGTCATGTTTCCACGAAAGAATCACAAGAACAGAATGTTAAGTGAAAAACATTGTCATACAAGAATATTAACTTCATTATTCGATTATTATTTCAAAAATGTGAAATATTTAGATAAAACATGAGTTTTAAAACTATTTCTAAAAAGCAAGAGAAGGATGATATACAATTCAAATAGTGCATTATTTCTGGATGGGGAAAAGGAGGGAAAATTGAGGAGGGGCACTCATTCTAATTGCCATTTATTTTTTAAACAGGGTGGTGAGTACATGAATGTTTAGTTTATTATCATTCCTCACATTGTATATATAAGCATAATACATTTGTTTGTATATATTACAGAGTGTATAATTACAAACGACAAAATGAATTACATAGTGAAAATATCACTGGATTGATCAAAGTAGGTGTCAGTCTGTGCCAGAGAGAAAAAGAAAGTGTGACCTCAGTGTGTGCACTGCCAAAGGTCCTGTTAATTCCTTGGGGACACCAGTGTATACATGAATTATTTGGCACCTTGCACAGAATAGATACTTTATATAGTTTGTAAAAGAAAGGAAAGAAAGGAAGGAGGAAAGGGAGGGAAAAAGTAAAGAAAGGAGTGGGGAAAGAAGGAGGCTGGCTGGTCTGGGCTTGTGAATAATTGATTCTACGTAATAAAGAGATTCCCTGTTGTCTGGAAAGAATTCACTCTTGTCTTGATGAGGGAAAGCTCTATTCTCTAGCAGAATTTAGCCCATTGTGTCTTCCTGTTACTAATGGCTATACTGACAGCTATAGTACACCACAGAGACTTGCTTGTCAAATGTTAACTGTTATGCTATGTTATTATAGATTTTTTTTCTGATGGAGTAATCATTACTACTTATGCAGAATGACAGAAGCTGCCTGACAGTATTTAATCTAATCCAAAAATATAAGAAATAGCCCAGCTATATAAGAGTTAGAATGAACCCAAAGGGATTTTTCTTGAAAAGTTAGGATAGGAAGGGAAGCATTAAGCACATAACTAAACTCTGACAGACTGTACCTTTTGCTTTAGTTTCGTGAGAACTGGAGTAGTAGGCAAATAACCCAGTACGTTGATTGCATGCTTAAATCTTTATTTTTAAAATTAATTTTTAAAAGTTGAATACATACAAAATAATATTCACAAGATATTTTGAAGTATAAAAATAATGATAAAGCAAAAACTTGTATACACACACTGTGCAGCTTAAAAAAACACTAAAAAAAATATTTAGAAGCTTTTCCTGTATCTAATCCCCTCAACTTTCCATCACCCCATGCTTAGTAATGACTATCCTGAATTTTTATACCATTTCATGATTTTTGTTTACAGTGTTACATATTTGTATATATTCCTAAATACTAAAGTCTTTGTACACATTCAAATTTTATATAAATACAATACCACTCCATTTTTTCTATTTTTTTTTCCCATTCAGCACCCTGCTTTTGAGATTCACCCATGTTAATAATATATGTGCCTAGAATTCATTCAATTCCATTGCTCCATTGAAAAGCACAACTTAACATATCCATTTTGTCTACTGATCAATACTTTAGCTGTTTCCAGTTTTTTGTTATTATGACACTGTGATCTTTCTTATTCACATCTCCTGGTTCACATGTGCAAGTTTCTCTGAGACTATACACAGGAGTGGAATTGTTGGGTTAAGGACATGAACATCTACAACTTTGCTAGAGAACAATTGCTTTCTAGAGCAGTTTACAAGCTTGCATACTCACCAGCATTGACTGAAAGTTCCCATTGCCTCGTATCTTCACCAGTCATTTTTGCCATTCTTCAGAGTTAGTATTCATCAAGTTCTCTGATGTGCCCACTTATATCATATTATTAAGTAAACACAGATGTGATTCAGTCAGTATACTAACCATACAGCTAGATTGGTGCCCACAATTTGAAGTTAGTGCCCCATGTTGAATTGAGACATAACCTCATTTGGGCATTTATCAAAAAATCAGGGCTTAAAATGGAAAATAACTCTTGTTTTCTCAATAGAGCACTGATTGACAAATACAAGGAAAAAATCATGATGTTAGCAGTAGAAATGAAATATTATATTTGGCACTGTTAGGAAATCACCCAAGTTTTGTGGGTTTCTGACTTCATAACTACAAGATATTTGGATCAAAGTATACTTACTTTAGGTGACATATGAATTCATAATCCAAGGGAAAGGCCTCATAAAAATAACTTAACATTAAATATATCTTGAAAAAGAACCATTTAACTTGGCAAAATATTAATGAAATAAAACACATGGGTTAGATTTCCCTTATAATACACATAGGAATAAAATGTGCTCAACAAAATATGCTTTGGTTTTTTCCAAACTAGAAACATCTGAAAATAACTTAAGAGATTTCCCTAAACCATAGCATGTTTCTGGCTTCGTCCACCACTTAATTAAGTGTTGTTTTAATAATGAAGCACATTAGAATGGGGGTTGTATCCAGCCTACAAACCATTCTTTATGAGGTAGTAAAGATAAAGACAGTGGTACCAACATAAAAAATACTTAGTTTCATGGTCTTACCTTCTTAGCATATGTTTCATATCAGCTGTGCTAGTTCTTTTCTGAAATCCCCTTTAGTTAAGAAAGTTAACCATTGTTTTGTCCTTGAAAATTTAGGTAGAAATCTATTATGAAGGCTGACTTCCCTGGTGGCTCAGATGGTAAAGAATCTGTCTGCAATGCAGGAGACCTGGGTTTGATTCCTGGGTTGGGAAGATCCCCTAGAGGAGGGCATGGCTACCCACTCCAGTATTTTTGCCTGGAGAATCCCCATGGACAGAGGACCCTGGCAGGCTACAGTCCACGGGGTCGCAAAGAGTTGGACACGACTGAATGACTATGCACGCAAAGAACAGATAAAGGAGCTAGGTAATATGTTTCCCTTGTAACTGTAATTCCATTGCTTATAAAGAACCAAGTTATCTATGTTGATAAAGCATAACTGGAGTTCAGACATTTTTCAAAGCAAGTTGCTGCTTTATTCAGTATCCACACTGTAATTTCTAAAACCATTAAAACTAAGGTTGTGGAAATAATAAAAGTATCCATAAATGCAATTTTAGTATAATCTCAGTGAATGTGTAGGATATGTGAAAATATATCACATTTTAGAGATAAAAACTTAACTAAGTTTAGACTTCTACTTTCAATATAGACTAGACAAATTTGACCAATTCAGCTGATGAGAACAATAAAATCTGAGCAGAAAAAAAATATGTTTCAAGGCACTGAAAAGACAAAAAAATAATGAAGCATCAATGAGCCAAGATGTGGAGAAGGATTGATGATCAGGGAAGTGAGCCTAGCTTTGGGGGCCACTTTTCCTTGGAGGGATTTGCTGACTCACAAAAGGAACCTGGAAGTCTAAGAGGAAGAGAACCTGAGCATTATTTTTCACAGTTTTGAAGAAAAAGAAGAATAAGCATTAAAGTCTAGGATCTAACAAGAAGGGAAGAAGATTTGTAGAAACTTCTGTATAAATTCCAAAGGGCTGGACCTTGGGGCCAAGGTAAACCAGAAATAGATGAAATAAAATTTCTACTTATTTCAATATGTAAAGTTGAATTGAAGTAACACCAGTGCTAATTCATGAGCAAATGTGAATCCTTTTCTCATGCAAAAGACATCTTCCATTTTGAATTATCTTTGCAATCAATTTTGAAAATACACCTCCATTCATTCACACACACATGAATACACACACACATACATGTAAATATTGAATCATACAATGAGACTGCATATATGAATAAAAAAAAGAGGGAAAAAAAGAGGCCGCAGAAATGAATGCACTGGGTCTCTAGATATTGAATTTATTAGGCACAGATTTTCAGATAATTTTGCTTACTATATTCAAGGAGGCAAAAGCAGCATAACTAAAAAATCGGCAGGGAATTGGAATCCACTTGTGAAAACAGGCAAATGAAAATGCTAGAAACAAAAAAATGATTGAAGTGACAAATTTAGTAGATGGGATAGTATATTAGATACTGCTGGAGAGAGAATTAATAAGCTGAAAGATCAGAAGACAATATCCAGAATGTAGAGCAGAAAATCAAAAGATGGAAACAAGTGAAATTAAGGGGGGGAAAGTACTACGAAGACTCTATCATAAATGTAATTAAAGACCCAGAAGAAAAAGGAGAAAAAAATGAGGCAGAAACAATGGCTAAAAAATTCCAAAATGATCTCTAACCACAAATTCAAGAAACCCTATGAATCCCAAGTGCAGGATAAATTTAAAGAAATCCACACCGAAGCACATCATAATGTCATTACTAAAATTATAAAGTCATATGGAGATACATACATTATATAGACACATATTATATACTGTACACATATACATGTCATATTCTCTAAGAAAGTACTAAAAAATAGTAAACAAGTATGTAATTTCAGACGAGATCGGGCACGTTCAGGGTGGTATGGCCGTAGACAATAAGTATGTAATTTCAAGGCTTACTGAGAAGTAAAAAGGAATAAAAAATGCTCAATCAAAACAAAAGTAAGAAAGAAGAGAAAAAGAATCACTAAAAAAATAGATCAAATAGAAAACAAATACTACAATGATAAACTTAAACCCAAATATATAAGTAATTAGATTACATGAAAATAATTTAAGTATTCTAATTAAAGACAAAAGTAATGAGATTGAGGAGGGATCATATGATGTAAAAAAAGATACATCTAAAACATAAGAGGTTTAAATAGAATCTAGAGCATGCAAATATTAACCAAAAGATACACTGCATAGCTATATTATTGTTAAACAAAGCTGACTTTAGAAGGAAAACCATTATCATTTGTAAGGAACACTTCATAATAATAAAAGTTCTCATTCACCAGAGATGATAATAATTCTAATTTTTTATCTAAGTATACAAGAGTCTCATGCATGCATGCCAAGTCCCTTCAGTCGTGTCTGACTCTTTGTGACCCTATTGACTGTAGCACACCAGGCTCCTCTGTTCATGGGATTTTCCAGGCAAGAATACTGGAGTGGCTTGCCTTTCCTTCCTCCAGGGAATCTTCCCAACCCAGGGATCAAACTCCTGCCTCTTGCATCTACCTGCATTGACAGGCAGATTCTTTACCACAAGTACCACCTGGGAAGCCTAGTGGAGCCTCACAATAGTATAATTACAAAATAGACAGAACTTCAAAAGAGGCAAAATGAGAAATGGAAAATTCCAAAATATACCAGAAAGCTGTAGCACATCTTGAAATATCTAATTTTAAAAAATATATAAAAAGTAACATTATAACATTTGGAAAACTAACTTGTAAATTTGATCTAATGTACATAAATAGAAAACTGAATCCAACATGCAGGCATTTTTTTTTTAAAGGACTATATGCTTAGACATAAAGCAAGATTCAAAACATTTTAAAGGGTTGAATAGAGTGGATTCTCTGCCTAAAGTGAGGAAATAAAAAGGCACCTATGAAAAATCAGAAACAGAAATTCCCATTCACCATTGCAACAAAAAGAATTAAATACCTAGGAATAAGCTTACCTAAGGAGACAAAAGAACTGTACACAGAAAATTATAAGACACTAATGAAAGAAATCAAAGATGACATAAACAGATGGAGAGATAATCCATGTTCCTGGGTAGGAAGAATCAATATTGTGAAAATGACTACTACCAAATGCAATCTACAGATTCAATGTGATCCCTATCAAATTACCAATGCCATTTTTCACAGAACTAGAACAAAAAAATTTCACAATTCGTATGGAAACACAAAAGACCCCAAATTGCCAAAGCAGTCTTGAGAAAGAAGAATGGAACTGGAGGAATCAACCTTCCTGACTTCAGATTATACTACAAAGCTACAGTCATCAAGACAGTATGGTACTGGCACAAAAACAGAAATATAGACCAATGGAACAAGATAGAAAGCCCAGAAATAAACCCATGCACCTATGGGTACCTTATTTTTGACAAAGGAGGGAAGAACATACAATGGGGCAAAGACAGCCTCTTCAATAAATGGTGCTGGGAAAACTGGACAGCTACATGTAAAAGAATGAAATTAGAACACTTCCTAACACCATACACAAAGATAAACTCAAAATGGATTAAAGGCCTAAATGTAAGACCAGAAACTATAAAACTCTTAGAGGAAAACATAGGCAGATTACTTGATGACATAAATAAAGCAAAATCCTCTATGACCCACCTCCTAGAGTAATGGAAATAAAACAAATGGAAATAAAAACAAAAGTAAACAAAGGAAACTGTAAGTAAGGTGAAAAGACAACCCTCAGAGTGGGAGAAAATAATAGCAAATGAAACAGTTGACACAGGATTAATTTCCAAAATATATAAGCAGCTCATACAACTCAATACCAGAAAAACAAACAACCCAGTCAAAAAGTGGGGAAAAGACCTAAACAGACCTTTCTCCAAAGACATACAGATGGCTAACAAACACATGAAAAGATGCTCAACATTGCTCATTATTAGAGAAATGCAAGTCAAAACTACAATGAGATATCACCTCACACCATCAGAATGGCCATCATCAAAAAGTCTACAAACAATAAATGCTGGAGAGTGAGTGGAGAAAAGGGAACACTCTTGCACTGTTGGTGGGAATGTAACTTGAAACAGCCACTATAGAAGATGGTATGGAGATTCCTTAAAAAACTGGGAATAAAACCACCATATGACCCAGCAATCCCGTTCCTAGGCATATACCCTGAGGAAACCAAAATTGAAAGAGACACATGTATCCCATTGTTCTTTGCAGCACTGTTTACAATAGCTAGAACATGGAAGCTACCTAGATGTACTTCAACAGATGAATGGATAAAAAAGTTGTAGCATATATACACAATGGAATATTCAGTTCAGTTCAGTTCAGTTGCTCAGTCGTGTTCAGCTCTATGTGACCCCATGAATCACAGCACACCAGGCCTCCCTGTCCATCACCAACTCCCAGAGTTTACTCAAACTCATGTCCATCGAGTCAGTCCAGCCACCTCATCCTCTGTCGTCCCCTTCTCTTGCCCCCAATCCCTCCCAGCATCAGGGTCTTTTCCTATGAGTCAACTCTTCACATCAGGTGGCCAGAGCATTGGAGTTTCAGCTTCAGCATCAGTCCTTCCAGTGAACACCCAGGACTGATGTCCTTTAGGATGGACTGGTTGGATCTCCTTGCAGTCCAAGGGGCTCTCAAGATTCTTCTCCAACACCACAATTCAAAAGCATCAATTTTTTGGCACTCAGCTTTCTTCACAGTCCAACTCTCACATCCATACATGACCACTGGAAAAACCATAGCCTTGACTAGATGGACCTTTGTTGGCAAAGTAATGTCTCTGCTTTTTAGTATGCTATCTAGGTTGGTCACAACTTTGCTTCCAAGGAGTAAGCGTCTTTCAATTTCATGGCTGCAATCACCATCTGCAGTGATTTACTCAGCCCTAAAATGGCACGCATTTGAGTCAGTTCTAATGAGGTGGATGAACCTAGAACCTATTATACAGAGTGAAGTAACACAGAAGGAGAAAGATAAATGTCATATTCTAACGCATATATACGGAATCTAGAAAAACGGTACTGAAGAATTCATTTACAGGGCAACAGTGGAGAAACAGACATAGAGAATAGATTTATGGACATGGGGAGAGGGGAGGAGAGGGTGAGATGTATGGAAAGAGTAACATGGAAACTTACATTACCATGTGTAAAATAGATAGCCAACGGGAATTTGCTGTATGTCTCAGGAAACTCAAACAGGGGCTCTGTATCAACCTAGAGGGGTGGGATGGGGAGGCAGATGGGAGGGAGGTTCATATGGGAGGGGATATATGTATACCTATGGCTGATTCATGTTGAGGTTTGACAGAAACAGCAAAATTCTGTAAAGCAATTATCCTTCAATAAAAAACAAATTAATTTTAAAAAAAGGCAACTGGAAAATCTATAAATGTTTGGAAATTAAACAGCAAACTGCTAAATAATACTTGGGTCAAATAAGGCATGATGAAAATACAAAATATTTTTGAACTCAATGATGATGGAAGTACAACGTATCAAAACTTATGAATGACAGTTAAAACCATGCTTAAAAGAAATTTAGTTTTAAAGGCGAATATGAAAAAAGAAAGAAGGTTGAAAATCAATAATGTCAACTTCAAACTCAGGAAAATAGAAAAGAACAACAAAATAAACCCATAGAGGAATGAGGGGAGGAATGAGGGAAATAATAAAGATAATTATAAAATCTATAAATACAATATAAAGGAAATTTTTTTAGAAAACTAAAATAATATGTATGGCTAAGTTAGTCATTCCTAGAGGCTGGGGGTGGAATGTAAACCAAATAAAATTTGTGGAAAAGAAACAGTGGTGATAAAAGCAAAGGTTAATGAAATAGAAACAAGAAAAATAAGACTGATAAACAAAACTGAATCTGGTTCTTTAAATGACTAACAGCAAGAAGGGTTAAAAAAATCAGAAGGGATACAAACGAATAAAACAGAAGTAAACAGTATATAAATTAGGCAGGAAATGGATAAAACTGTTCTTATTTATAGATAATAAGATTGTCTACATTCAACAGTCTCTAAGGCAAACTTTTAAAACTGATAATAGGATTCAACAAGGTTGTGGATAAAAGATTAATATAAAAATATCTATAAGACCCTTGCACTAGGAATAATGAAATAGAAAATGTAATTTTTTAAAAAATCACAAAAAAATTATAAACAGTAAATACAAACTACCTAACAACAAATCCTACAAATATGTGCATGAACTTTGTGGAAAAAAAAATGCAATTGTTTACTGAGTAAGATAAAAGAGAACTTGAATTAAGTGGAAATTTTACCTTGCTCATGAATTAAACAAATCATCCTTGAAAAGATATCGATACATCCCAAATAACCTGTAAAATTCATTACAGTTCATATAATTTTAATTATAATTCTAATCAAAACATCAAATTGGTTTCTATGAAAAGATATTAAATGAGCCTAAAATTTATGTGGTCAAAGAATTGTAAAAGTCAAAGAATTGCTAAGACAATTTCAAAAAGAAAGAACAAAGAAGGGGTATTCTTTTCATACAACATTAAAGACATATGCAAGACATATTAAAGGCATATGGAAGACATACTGAAAAACTAAGATCATCAAAACAGTGTAGTATTGACACAGAGGAAAACAAATAGGCCAATGGAACATAAAAGGTTCTCCTGAAATAGACCCAAGCATATACATAAATATGGACTATAACAGAGCTGGTATCATGAATCAATGGGTAAAAAGCAGACTATTTACAAAAATGTGTGCTAGAAGATTATATATATATGTGTGTGTGTGTGTGTGTGTGTATACATATACATACTAATAAAACCAGATTCCTACCTCACATTATAAACAAAAAATTTTGCACTAGATCCTATATATAGAAAATCTCTACATATTTTAGAAAAGACATATAGAAAAACCATATTTCTTTATGAACTCAGGGTAGGGGAAGATTTCTTAAATAAGACATAGAAAGTATGAAGCATAAAAGGAAAGACAAATTTTTTAAAAGCTAAATACTTGTATTCTAATTTACTACCTTATTTTTAGAAACAAAGATTGAAATTACCTACATGCCTATTTTAAATAAATTGTGGCATATCCATACAGTAGAATGCAGCTTTGAAAAGAATGAATAAGTTCTCTACATGCTGATATGAAAATAGCACCAAGATTTATACTGTTAAGTGATTGAAGTAATAGCAGAACTAAGTGTATATAGCAAACTACCATTTATGTAAAATTGGAGAAATAAAATATAAATTTATATTTATATTTAAATTAAGAAATTTTGGAAGAATGCATGTTTCTGGTAGCAGAAAGCTGAGCAAGAACTGAGAAGGTGGAGGACAGAATTATGAAGGTATCTCTTCACTATGCACCTTTTAATACATATTTAAAATTTTTTGAACGATGAGAATGTATTGCATTTTTGAATTTTAAAATAAGACAAAGTTTTTTTATAGCAGACTCCCCCCTCAAAACAAAGGTAAAGGAAAAAATTTAATATAATTGCAACATATGTAGCAAAGCCTTAGTATCTACAAAATGTAAAATATTTATTCAAGTCAGTAAGAAAAAGACACTCCATACAAATCCATGAAAAGAATACATACCTGAACAAGCATTTAAAGAAAAGGGATTATAAATATATTCAGAATTTAAAATTTGTTTAGTATTACTGATCAAGACAAAGCAGATTAATACCAAAAGATATCATTTTCACCCAACAGATCAAATTGAAGAGTTTGTGGAGAATGTGGTAGAAACTATATAACAAAGAGCCTCCATGCTTGTGGAAGTATCGGTTGGTACCTGCCATTTCAGAAGTGTAATTTGGAAATATTTAGTAAAGTTAAAAATATGCATTCCCAACAACCCAGAAATTTCACTTCTGTGTGTAGTCTAGTCAAATTTCTGCACCAGGACACACTTAAAAGGATGTTTCTTTCAAACACTTGTGTGTGTGTGCTAAGTCGCTTTAGTCAGATTTGACTCTTTGCCACCCTATGGACCATAGCCCGCCAGGCTCCTCTGTCCATGGGATTCTCCAGGCAAGAATACTGGAGCGAGTTGCCATGCGCTTCTCCAAGGGATCTTCCTGACCCAGGGATTGAACCCTTGTCTCTTGCATCTACCTGCACTGGCAGGTGGGTTCATTACCACTAGCACCACCTGGGAAACACTTCAAGCACTCATGTAGCACTTACTACATTCCATACATGGCTCAAAGAACTTTAACCTCAGACAGTCCACATAACAGCTCTAGCAGATAGGTACATTAATATCCTTGCCTCATGTGCTGTGCTGTGCCATGCCGCTTCTGTGCAACCCTATGGACTGTAGCCTGCCAAGCTCCTCTGTCCGTGGGATTCTCCAGGTAAGAGTACTGTAGTGGGATGCCATCCCCTCCTCCAGGAGATCTTCCCGATCCAGGGATCTAACCCATGTCTCCTAAGTCTCCGGCATCGGCAGGCAGGTTCTTTACCACTAGCGCCACCTGGGAAGCCCTCCTTGCCTCATAGATACAAATAAAGCCTGACATTAAAAAAGAAAAAAGTTAAGATTGTTGCTCAGAGTAGTGAGGCTAGTAAATGAGACCTCTGGCAGCCTGGTCCAACTTTATTCTTTCAATCCCAACTTCACATTGTCTTTCAGGACAATCCTGCCCACCACTTACAACCTCACCAATACAGGAATGGGTAAATAGAATGTGCTATGTTGGTAGGATGAGATGGTCAGCCACTAAAAAGTATAGCTATATATTTACATATTTATGAAAGTGAAAGTGTTAGTTTCCTAGTTGTGTTGGACTCTTTGTAACCCCTTGGACTGTAGGCCGCCAGGCTCCTCTGTCCATGGAATTCTCCAGGCAAGAATACTGGAGTGCATAGCCATTCCCTTTTCCAGGGGATCTTCCCGATCCCTCTTCAGCACGGTAGAAAGATTCTTTACCCTCTGAGCCACCATTTATAGTTTATACATGAATAACTCTCAAGGCATCTTATTATAAAAGAATTTGTATATAGTTGATATTATTTATTTCTTAAGTTGTAGAATGTACCAAGGATATTATTGCTGTCTCAAATTTTCCTCACATAAATGTTTTTATCTATAACTCCAGTTTTTAAATAAATAAATATAGGGCTTTACAGTTATCGTTATCTATTTTTTTTGAATGAGCTTTGACAGTTTTTGTTCTTCAAGGAATTTGTCCTTTTCATCTAAGTTGGCAAATTTGTTGACATAAAACTTCCATATATCCTTATTTCCCTTTTAATATATTGATAGGATTTGTAGTGATGTCATCTCTTTTATTCCTGATG
Organism: Cervus elaphus; assembly: GCF_910594005.1. Lineage (NCBI taxonomy): Eukaryota > Metazoa > Chordata > Mammalia > Artiodactyla > Cervidae > Cervus > Cervus elaphus. The sequence continues at coordinate 11,510,650 of NC_057833.1, read as the reverse complement.
CTGGTAAATTTGTATCTTCTCTCTGTTTTTCCAATAGGCCTGGTCAGAATTTTTTCAGTAAAAATATGTGCCTCTTTACCAGTATTAGGAAAATTAAAACAATTTTTTTCAACTATTTTAACAAGAAAATTTATTCTTAGCCAAATGGATATAGTGGACATCCCTAGTAGCTCAGTTGGTAAAGAATCTGCCTGCAATGCGGAAGACCCCGGTTCAATTCCTGGGTCAGGAAGATCCACTGAAGAAGGGATAGGCTACCCACTCCAGTATTCTTGGGCTTCTCTTGTGACTTAGCTGGTAAAGAATCTGCCTGCAGTGTGGGAGACCTGGGTTCGATCCCTGGGTTGGAATGATCCCCTGGAGAAGGTAAAGGCTGCCCACTCCAGTATTCTAACCTGAAGAATTCCACGGACTATACAGTCCATGGGGTCACAAAGAGTTGGACATGACTGAGCAAATTTAAGCAGAAATAGATATATCTGCTATCTACCTTTTTATCTCTGCATCAGAATTCTTTTCAGTTATAGAATTATTGTTTTATTGATGCCTTTGATAAAGGAAGCAATCATCCATGAAATTTCTATTGAATTCCTCCTCTGTGCTAGATACTAGGCTAGAGCTAGAGTTCCTCAGATGAATTAAAATCTGGTGAGGGTTTGTCAGCTGGTGGGAGATAATAAGAATAATATGGTAGCCTCTGTACAAGGGCCCTGTGGGAACAAAAGAAGATGAGGTCAGCTCTACTTGGCATGGGTATCTTTACAGAGAGGGAGAGGTAAGAATCGTGGTGGAAGGTTGAGCTTTATAAGCAGACCAGGCGTTCCAGGCAGAGGGGCTGCCAGGAGCCAGGCCCAGAAGCAAAAGGAAGAATGATGGCTATATCGTGGTTCCTTTCTTCAGCTGCAAGCAACAGAAGCAGTCTTGGTTGATTAAATGGAAATGAATTTTTTATAAAAAAAAAAAAATCCATCTTAGAAGTTCCCAGAATGCTGGGAGGAGTGAAGGATCAAAACTACATGGAGAACAGGTGAGGAAGTCCCTGGAGCTCCTGCACTGGGAGCTGTGGGAACCACCACCGTCCTGGCCCCACAGGTGCCTGCGTTGAGCCAGAACCATGACCTTGCCACCACTCCTGCCCCCAGGATGGATGTTTCTGCTCCCAAACTCAGTGACACAGCAGGTTCTATACAATTATCCTTCATCAGGTTATTCACTTCTAAGTTACAGTTTAGCATGCAGAATCTGATTGAGTTTACATTGCCTTCCTTTATTTATCCAATGTTTATTCAACAACTCAAAGTCCACACTATATGCCAGACACCATGCTGAACTCTAGGGAATCAACTGAGCAAACCAATTCCTACCTCCTTGAGGTTTATAGTTTGGGAGGGGTAGTGAGGAAGATGGTTAATTTTTTTAAAAGTGTATGTTGGAGACAAGCATGTATAACATGTCAGGTGACAGTAAGTGCTGTGGAAAAATTTTTTAAATGAAGCAGGGACTGAGACATGCAGGGGAGGCTGGGAGTGTTACTGTTTTATAGACAGTGGTCAGGGAAAGCATGCTAAGGTGAGGTGTGGTAAACATGAAGGAAGTGAGGAGCCAGCCATAGGGACCTCTGGAAGAAGGACCTTCCGGGCAGAGGGAACACAAATTCACATGCCCTCTCGTGGAAATGTATCCACTGTGGCCAAGGAACAGCAAGAAAACTATGTGTTAAAAAAAAAAAAAAAAGAAAAAGAAAACTGTGTGTAGCTCCAGTGTGGCTAGACTGATTGGAGAAGAGGTTGAAGACAAGGAGGAGGAAAGGGGAAGCTATTTCATATGAGGCTTTGCTGATCATTGGAAGGACTTGGGTTCTGATTCAGGGTTAGATGGAGAGCCATTCCATTTCAGAGTATGGAACAGAAGGGAGACGGTGTTGACCTACATTTTCATAGGATTATGTAGATGTTCTGTTACGACTCTATTTTGACAAGGCAAGAACAGAAGCCCAGGAGCTATTGCAGTAGTCCAAGTGAGAAACGAAATAACGGTGTTTTAATCTGAGTGGCAGTGGGAGTAAAGATAGTGAAAGGCGATAGGCATCTGGATATATTCTGAAGGTACTGACCTCACTGCATAGGGTTGTATGTGCGTGAGTGGTAGAAACAAGCCTGAGAGGGGGTGGGGGCCAGATTACAAAGTCCTTTGTATGGCAAGTAAAGGAGTTTGGATTTCATCCTCAGCCTACGAGTTGTCACTTATTCATTTTAACTAGAAGAATCACATGTCACATTTTATTTGAGAAAGCTGATCTGGTGGCAGGGTTGAGAATGGAATTGAAGGGGCCATGTTGGAGGCAGTGAAATCTAGTAGGAGACTCCCCTCACCATCCAGATAAGAGAGGATGAAGAATTTAGCAGAAACAAAGTTATCTAGCTATTGCAGTGGAGAGGCGGGAATGGTCATGTAATAGTTTACTACCTCTGTATAACAAATTATTATGAACTTAGTTGTTTAAAATTATACATGTCTATTGTTTCACATTTTCTACGGGTGAAGAATCCAGGCATGGTTTAGGTACATTCTCTGCTCAGGGTTTCAGAAGGCTGCAATCCAGGTGATGACTGGGCTGTGTTCTATGGAAGTTTGACTGGGGAAGTCATCCTCCAAGTTCACTCAGGTTGTTGGAAGGATTCATTTCCTTGTGTCTGTAGGATTGAAGGCCCTGGCTTCTTGTTGGCCCTTGGCTGGAGATTGCTCTCATCCCCTAGAGGCTTCCCACAGTTCGTCATCATGGAAGACTGATAACTTCTTCAAGCCAGCATGGAGAATCTGAGTGTGAGTCTGTCAGCAAAATGGAGTCCTATATGACATCAGGTAATCGTGAGAGTAACATTCCACCATCTTTGCCATATTCTATCTCTTAGAAGCAAGCCACAATTTCCACCCACACGCAAGGAGAAAAAATTATGCAGGGCATGAACATCAGAATATGGATCATTTAGGGTCATCTTTTGATCTATCACTCCACCATATATTACAAAGAATATTAAGAACACAGAATGAATGGGACCTAAGATGTGGCAGCGTCATTGTATGTGAGCTGGAAAAAGACAGATAGAAATATAGAATGGTGCCCAGCTTTACAGTTTTATGTGCTTTGTGGGTGATGAGGGTCCTTCATGAAGATGAGAAGCAGAGGAAGAGCAGCTAGTTTGGGAGAATATTGAGTCTTCTTTAATTTGGAAGTAAAAGATATTACAAAAGTATTACATTTACAAAATTACAAACATATTACTACCATATTTTACAAATAACAGTATTTTTTTATAATGGAACAGACAACAAACCTAGTTCTTATTTCTTATTTCTATAAGAAACCCAAGTTCTTATTCTCCTGTTCCTAAAACAAGCAAACAAAACCCAACTCTTGCAGTTCAAGCCATGTGTTATTTTGCTGAGCTAAAAGGAAGTTTCCAGGTCTATGTGAATTTCTGTGTCTCTAATGGACTCTTGCAAGCTGGGAGGCTAAACGCAGAAATGGCATGCCTGAAGCAGTGTCAGTGGTTTCAGGTAAGAAAAATTATTTCTAGAAAGTTAAATCATCCAGGAATTTTCAGTGTTTATATGTAACTTACACATTTAAAGTTATTTTAGAAATTTTCTATCATCTATAAAGGAAGCATCTTAGTTTGACTTTGTGGTTAGAGAGAATATTCTTTATGTCAAGTTTGCTAAGGAGGGAGGGGATGTAAGTTGTGCAAGAATAGAGAGAGGAGCAAAATACAGAGCAATACTCTGTGAAACTAATTATCCAGAGGAGTTTATGAAAACTGCATGGATGGATGGATTCCATGATTAGGTTTATTGAGGTCAAACAGTACATGACTAGGAACCCCCAAACAAGCCAAGGTGGTTAAAGTGGAAATATTTAGGGGAATGAACATACAATTGCTTTAAAAGAATTAATTTGGAAGGTCGCAGTTTCAAGTACACTGAATGACTACATTCCTTGTAGGCCTTTCCCATCTCTGCCTGTTGTCCTGTGGTTGTCATTAAAGGGGTCGTTTGTTAGAGGTGGTTCCTGATGGGTCTTCTAGACCACTTCCTTTGCAAGGAGCAGCCCTGTGAGAGGGCTTCCTAGGTGGTACTAGTGGTGAAGAACCTGCTTGCCAATGCAGGAGACATAAGAGATACAGGTTTGATCCCTGGGTCTGGAAGATCCTCTGGAAGAGGACAGGGCAACCCCCTCCAGTATTCTTGCCTGGAGAATCCCATGGACAGAGAAGCCTGGTGGGCTACAGTCCATGGGGTCTCAAAGAGCTGGACACGACTGAAGTGGCTTCGCACACATGCCCTGTGAGAACCCAGAAGAGTCATCCACAAATCTGGATTCAGGTGGTTGTCTGGTAAAACTTTTTCAGAGGCAAATGGCAGAAAACTCAACCTAAAATCACTTACACTATAATGGAATTGGCTTACAGTAAAGGATGGATCTTGCCAATATCAGAAGCAGCTGGTGTAAGTGGCTTGAACAAAGTCACTAAGATTCAGTTTCCCGGTGACAAGATGGTGGGAGCAACCAGACCTTGTTTCTCATCATCAAGTACAGCAGTGAAGGCTCTGGCCCCCAAAGCCAGACATTCATCCTTATCTTGACTCTCCTTGGGCTGGAAGGGATCCACACCTCCCCTAAATGAATCACTATGGTCAGGGGAATGCAATTTTTCTGATTGGCTAAGACCTATTTATGTAAGCCAACTCTATCCAAAGGACATCATTTCCAGGGGGAAGTATGCATACAATTTTTACCAGAAGTAGGATAAGTGGATGTTGGGCAATCAACACAAGAGAAAGTCCTCTTCACCCTATGAGAATGACTTTTAACTGAGCCGGCAATTTATTTACATGGTACTGTGATTGCCAGCAACATGAAAATATTGATATTTTCAATTGTACACCTTACATCTTATTCTTCCCACCGCACTACCCCCACCATACTCACATACTTCATTTAACTGAAAGCTCTAGTTAGAAGAGAGTCAGAAATATTCTATTGCTTTGTGTGTAGGCAAAACCTCAGATCAATAAAGGTGAAAAGCCCATGTTATGCCCACAAGGGGAGAGAAGTGCCTCCAATACAATAATCCACTGGGTACCATCAATTAATTTCTGCAGTGCTGGCTTGGAAAAACCCCTAGTGCTACTGGATGCTTCACTCAGTTGTTCAGTGGTTCAGGATTTCACTAGCAACATTAATGGCACAGCCAGATTGTGTGTTCACTCAGGCTACTTATTTTCCTCCTCTTATGGTATTTTTCTTTTATCATATTTGGCGTAAATACTATCTCATTCTGCTACATTCCTTCCTCCATCCCTCCCCAAACCTTTTCACTGATGCCTGCCTGATTAAAGGCCCCACATCTGATATCAACCTAAAACTTCCTTGATTCCTTAAAGTGAGTTATTCATTAACTGAACCTAAATTACTGGTTGTTGGGCAAATCGTCTAAGTCTTTCAAACTACAGATCTGCTCAGAGAGACTTCTGTAAATCTACTGCAGAAAGAAGTGAAACTTTGTGCCAGTTGTTAGCAGTAAGCAGAAGTCTGAGAGAGGGAGGAGAAGTTACTCATTTGCTCAATTCAGCATGGTGAGTCCAGGGGAGGGAATCAAGTGTACCTCGGGCTTGACGAGCGGCGCAGGCAAGCACCGCTGCTCCCGACAGGACAGCACGGGGCAGGGGTGACTGGCTACTTCTGAGCATGGCCGTGGGTTCCCCCAGAATTGCTCTTAGGATCAAGCATTTTGCCATCTATTTCCTATGATGGCCAGAATTTCCTGTGCTAAGAGGTATGGCTGTCTTTTTTCCTGTCCTTTTGTTCAGCTAAAACAAAAGCTAATTAAAGTAAATGTCAGAAGCTGCAGTGAGGCAAAGGGTGGGCTTCGGGATTGGGGCAGAGAAACTTCCAGGGGCTGGCTGATTACACAGATAAAGTGCATTTGGGAATTGTGTGTCTAGCCATGTATGCATACTTTTCAGTTATCATAGAAAAGAAAAAAAAAGCCACCTCTTTGTGGATTATTAAAACATGTCTCTAGGCCTCTAGAGCAGAAAGCTGTGCTTCTAGACTCACAGAAGGTGCATTTTGTTTTACTCTATAAGAGTTTGGGCTTATTTCTATTTCATATTTTTATTTACCTCAAGAATCATTTTGCAACCAGCAAAGAAACTGATCCTCCCTATGCTTTGCAAAGAAAATTCAGTAGTATCATTAGAGTCACTAGTTTGGGCAGTCACCATTATTGTTTGCTGTTGCTGTAATTTCTTTCCCCTTGATAATTTAGACTCCTTACAAATCATAACTAAAGCTGGCCACTTTTTTTCTTTTTCAAATACATATTTATATTGCTGTAATACTCAACAGCTGAATTCCATGACATTTATATATGTTTTCAATTTAAAGACTAGAAAAAACATACTTGGGGCATTATTGGAATTGGTCATGCAGTTGTTTAATGTATGAAATATAAATGTAAATAGAGATACATTAATATTGAATTTTCCTTGTAATTTGCAACTCTTGGTATGTTTTCTTATAAAACAAACCCAGAAAATTGGAATTAAAATTTTTTTGATGAGATTTATATCAATTCCAGAGCACATATGTCTTACGAAGTCAGAATTTAGAAATGAAAATTGATACCCCATGAAACCATTATGACAGATTACAAATTCTTGGTCTAGAAAGTTCATTAGATCTTTCCCTCATTCCTGATGAAGAGAAATGTTTCCTATCAATGTTTGTGTTCTCATAGTTTGCAATACATGTTCAAAATTAAGTAGATTTCTTTGAGCTCTTGTCTAAACAGGACACCAAATCTATTTTTTGTATATGCTTATGATAACAAGCCTGCTACACACTTAGACTGTATGAATTCTAGCAAAAACACCAAGGGCTGAGTCCTTTAGCATCATTTAGAATAACCCAGCCTCGGAGGCTTTGAGTAGGAGTGAAGTATAGCAACATGTCGCAGCATTGGGAGCCCAGAGACGTCCAGGGAACAATAGACATCTTGTGGGAAGGGTTGAAATGTATGCGGCCCATTCCCATGGGAACGTCTGCAGTGCTTTCACACTGTGTGAAAAAGATGCTCCTTGAAAAGAATCTTTAATCCTTTCTTTCAAGGGAAAATCTGAGAACTTTATTGAAAGTTTCTAGAACCCAAATGGGTCTAAGTTAGTCAGTGGGCATTTTAAACACAGGTAAATAAGATGATAATTTTTGATGCACAGTAGTATTGTCTAAAGCATAATGTAAATAAATATTGCTATTATAGAATTTTCTGAGGTGACAAAACCAGAGAACATCCTAACCTGGAGTTGGAAGATAGTAACTAATTTCTTCAGAATAAACTGGCTTCCTGAGATAGTTATGTTTATTGAAATCCCCCCAAAGTGGTATTCCAATAGTCAGGCCATTGTCTTCTGGTTCAGGTGTGTAACTAGTAGATTCTGCTAAATGAAATCACACTTGAACCAGAAGACTTAATAGCCCAACTATTGGGATACCACTCCATGGAGTCAGAAAGTGTGTCCACAACTGTGCAACTGAATGTGCATGCATGCACACACATGCGCGTGTTTGCACACACACACACACACACAAATGCATAACAGAGTAGACCAGCAATGTCTTATTAGCACGCATTCAATGTAGGTCACCTTGAAAAGTCATAAAGAACTTTTTCCTACAGTGCCCTGGAGGGAATAATACACTCCCTCCTCCCTAATAAACATGGGAGTGAGCACTGTGCTTAAGTAGAAAGTGCAGGTATTTGGATTACCTGGCCAAAAACATTTCTGAGATTCATTGTATTTCAGTCCCTTTCCGCCCTGTGAAAAAATTCACTCTCACTGTTTGGCTGTGGTGGGGGTAATGTCACAGTAAGGCTGTTTCTCCAGACAGAAATACGTCTTTGAAGAAATCAACAAGGACATTTGTAAGATAGTGCATGAACTACCCAGATTTAAGACTGTGGGAGACTACAACTAGGGTATAAATAAAACACAAATGGAAAAGACCTAGGCATCTTTAATGCTGTGAATTTAATCTTAGGTAGCAGCAGAGTCATTGTTAGTATTTAAAAGGTATGCCATGGGGATGGATGCATTAACAGGAGAATGACCTACAAGAATAATTACATTATTAAAGATGTGATTGCTGTCACTATTTGTACGGTTGCTATATGCCAGGTCTGTGCTAAACGCTTTATATAATCTCTTTAAACTCTCAACAACCCACGTCACCATCCTCAGGTGTAAATAGGGAACCTGAGGCTCAGGGAGGTTGAGTAATGTGCCCAGGTTTATCCTGCAGATAATGGCATAGCTGAGCCCAGGTGTGTCCAGGTTCCCCCACCCTCCTCTCTGCTCTTCTTATGTACTGGATTCTCATACTGTGGACCCTAACCTCATTTAAAATGAAACGAAAATTGAATAAAAACTAGTGATAAGTACCATGAAAAATGAATAGAGGATGAAGAAGAGGGAAGATTAAAGAAATATAATCTCTTCCATTAAAAGAGAATAGAATACAGATAGTTCATCAGTATCTATAAGCCAGAAAACCATCAATGACGAAACACATCTATTCATGGATGTCTGGATTCTCTATTTTTATAAACTCTTCAAGGGGACAGTTCTTCGAGTGTGGATGGTATAAAAATGTGACTGATCACCAAGTGTTCAGGGAGGTTTTTGAGGCCATTTTCCTGAAGCACAGGCTCTGGTTCAGTGGCAGGTGTGTGACGGTCCCGAGCGCACACCTTTGTGGGGTCGCTCCCCTGGGGAGATGCCCACAGTGCCCACATCTTGGTGATCATGCAGGTCACACCTTTTTGTGTACTTTGCCAGCAGATAGATAACTTCGTGGGATGAGCAGACCTACTATAGGAAGCTAGGGAGGTTCAGAATAATATAGCTTGAAACATGTCTTTTAAATGAATCATTAACTTGAAACAGTAAGAAAGGGTTTCAGGAACTAAATTTCTTCTGGAGTATAAATAGATGAAGCAGGATTAGCATGTTCTGAGAGTTGGACTATAAAGAAAGCACTGAAGAATGGATGCTTTTGAATTGTGTTGTGGGAGAAGACTCTTGAGAGTCCCTTGGACTGCAAGATCAAACCGGTCAATCCTAAAGGAAACCAATCCTGAATATTCGTTGGAAAGACTGAAGCTGAAGCTGAAGCTCCAATACTTTGGCCACCTCATTGGAAGAACTGACTCATTGGAAAAGACTCTGATGCTGGGAAAGATAGAAGGCAGGAGAAGGGGATGCCGACAGAGTCGGCATCACCGACTGGATGGACATGAGTTTGAGCAATCTGCGGGAGTTGGTGATGGACAGGGAAGCTTGGCATGTGGCAGTCCATGGGGTCTCAAAGAGTCTGACACAACTGAGTGACTGAACTGAACTGGAGTATTGCCGTAGCGTTTAAAGTATTAATACCAATCTAATATGTCTGGTCCAAGAGACTTCCAGCAAATAAAATGGGAGAAAAGGGAGTGAAGGTATAGTATGCATCTTTGTTGAGTAAGTCTGTTCTGTTTATTAGCAACTTCCTGCATTCTGAAAGCTCCAACAATGTTACTCTAGAGGCAGAGCAAGATATGACTTCTTTAAGAGCTGTGGCTCATCCTGGACAAACACAGCTTTTCAAACTCTGTATGGGACATCTCAAGGGGGAGGGAAGTGTTAATTAAACTGCAATTCTTCCTCCCTTCCGGAGGTTGAGAAAGGGCCCCCAGTGGGCACGCCATTCACCTGTTCCTACTGAAGCCGTGTTCTCTGCATAACTTTTCTTTCCCTCCATTCTTCTCAGGCAAAGTATAGATTTCCATGAACACAGGCAGTTTTGTTTTCGCTGTTAAAAACAACTCCGCTTTCCTGGAGCAGGCTGTTTCACCCCAGGAAACATAGCCTTTCGCTCAGAGGTAACTCTGCCCTGGGTGAGGCGCAGCTTGTCACCTGACCACTCCGGAGCTGCCGGTGGCAGATCGGGCTGCATTCCTAGAATTCTTCCGCCCGGCGCCACAATGAACAACTTCAGGTTCACTGAGCTGAGTGGATTCCACTCGCGGTGCCCTCGGACTCCGATGCCCACCCAGCGTCGAAATAGATCGCTGAGTACCCGCAAGCACCCCTTTGAGGAGTGGCACGCAGGTAAAGCGCGTTTGCGGGGGCCAGCTGGGATTCCCGGAAATGTGTCCCCCATGGTGCAGAAACATTTCTTTTTTGGCGGTTCTAGTTCTCCAGACAGAAACCCGACTTGTCAACCAACACCCGCTTAAGAAATGTAGACCGAATAATGAGAACTCGGGCTTCAGACTGGGGGCTCTTATTAAAGATTAGGGAACGAATTTAGGAGAGGCCAAGTCAGGGATAAAAAGGAATTTTATAAGCCAGTTTTTGTAATACAGAAAGTACCAGATTTGGAGGCTGACCTACTTGGATGTGAATCTTGGCTCTGTCACCTGGGGCATGATATTTAACCTCCCCAGTCCTGTTTCCTCTTTGGTAATCGTATCTACCTGCAGGGTTGATGGGAGGCCTGAGAAGAAAGTGTCCAGCAAAGAACTCGGTACAGAGGAAGTGTCCGTGTGTGTGTAAATACACGTGCTTCTGTGTGTGTACGGCAGGTGCATACATCCACATAGAGAGAAGCCACAGGACAGACATTCATAAGAGTAGGAAGTTTCTCAGAAGACGAGGTAAATTTTGATTTGGCTCTAACCGTCTGTGCTGTTGCGAAGACAGCAGTTAGAAAAACTACACACCTGAGCAAAACATTGACTAGAGCTGCTGAAAGATAACCAACTTGCCTTGTTGATTCTTGTCCAGGAAAGGGCAGACGGGATGCAGGGCGCTCGTTAGATGAGGACGGATGGGAAGGGAGGCAGCTCAATAATTATCATCTACAGTCATGTATGCACCTGCACCCAGTCCTGCGAGGGCTTTGTCCTGGGAGATCAACTGCTTTCAATCCTGGCTCTGCAACTTACTCAGCAGATCCCCCTGGACTGCTTGTTTTCATCTCTGAACATCAGTTTCTCCTCTCATGGAATTGTCCTGAGAATTCAGTGACTCATTGTTTGGGAAGCTCTTAGAGCAGTGCCTGACTCATGGTAAACACCCACTGAACACCAGCTGGTGGTGTCATTATTTTACAAAGTGCTTCTTTGTGTGTTATCTGCTTTGATCTTCAAAAAGATAAAATAGATTTGGTGTGCCTTGGACCCATTTTGCAAATGAGAAAACTGAGGCTTGGGAAAGGAAGAGCATGAAGCAAAGGCGCCACAGCTACTGAATAGCTGAGCTAGAACTTCAGTCTGGGTCCCCAGACAAGTAGGTGACCTAGTATGCACTGGGCACACATGCATTGAAGGAAACCTCTTCTAAAAGTTTTGGCGGAACACCATTTCCTGCACATAGCCATTTCCTTATTATTTTCCCCTAGGAGAGATCTCTCTCCCTCATACTTCCCCAAACTTCCTTTTGTAGGCTTATGGGACATTTTTCTGGGTCATCCTTGTAATGTAGAATGTTTGGTACAAGTCTCCTGTCTCACTCCCTCACCCCTGGATGTGTGAATGTCTTCGTGTATGGCTGTGTGTTGAACAATGATGTTGCACACGGCAGACACACAATTGGAAGCATGAGTGTGGGGCTCCACATCAGGTGCCACTGCAGGTGTAAAAAGAAATGAAGGAACCCAGGAGAACCCTGTGGTTCTCCAGCACGTATTTCTGCTTCTTCTCAGAGCTCCAGCTCTGTGCTATGTCTGGGGAGCTGAATCTGCTGCTGGAAGTGCCTGATATTGACCAACAAGCTGACTAGTTAAGATGAAGTCATTTCCATCCAGTGTTTTACTTTCCTGAATATTATTTCATGGAGACACTGTCATTGCAAATGTCTGAGGCTGGCAGATAGGGAGAGCAGGGGCAAATCCAGGAAAACATTGCCCTAATTTTTCTTGTAGATTCTGTAATTCACCCTTTCACATTTACCAGGGTGCAAAGTGCTTTGTGGGCTTCCCAGGTGGTGTTAGAGGTAAAGAACCCACCCACCAATGTAGGTGATGTGAGAGACACTGGTTTGATCCCTTGGTCAGGAAGAGCCCCTGGAGGAGAGCATGGCAGCCCACCCCAGTACCCTTGCCTGGAGAATCCTGTGGACAGGGGAGCGTGGTGGGCTAAGGTCCATAGAGTCGCAAAGAGTGAGACACGGCTGAAGCGACTTAGCGCAGCACAGCACAAAATAGTTTGTAGGAGCCTCGTTCTCTGCTCACCCCAGCCCCTGAAATCTTCCCACTGCTCTTGTTCTTTTCTCATCCTCTAAGCCTCTCTTCCTTGTCACATTTCTGCTCTTTGATTGCCTTAAATCCCAGGCTATATATGGACAAGGATGCAGGGTCAGTGAAGGAGGTAAGAGGAATTCATTTTCTTGCTTTATGATGCTACCCATGTCTTTATCCTTAAATGTTAACCGTGCTCTCTATTCCTAACAGTTGCCTCACATGGAGCCTTATGTGTCATCATCAGTCCATGGTGGTTATAAACTGGGAGCCTAGCTCTGGAGTCTGGGTCCAAATCCCAACTCTCCAATCTCCTAGCTCTGTATCTTGGACAAGTTATTTAATGCGTTGGGTTCCTCATCTATGGGCTTCCCCTGTGGCTCAGCTGGTAAAGAATCTGCCTGCAATGCAGGAGACCTGGATTTGATCCCTGGGTTGGGAAGATTCCTTAGAGAAGGGAAAGGCTACCCACTCCAGGATTCTGATCTGGAGAATTCCATGGACTGTATAGTCCATGGGGTCACAAAGAGTCAAACATGACTGAGCGACTTTCATATACATACATATATACCTCATCTATAAAATGGGAATGACATATCCTCATAGCATTGTTATGAGGATTAAATGAGTTAGTGTTTACAAAGTATCCAGGGCCTGGCATATAGACAAATATATCTAAATATTGGGCCTCAGTTTAGAAAAATGACACTCTCTACTTTCTATGGAGAAGGGAATAGCAACCCACTCCAGTATTCTTGCCGGGGAAATCCCATGGACAGCGAAGCCTGGTGGGCTACAATCCACGGGGCTGCAAGAGAGTCAGACACAACTTAGCAGCTCAACAACTGTGATAGTTGCTAAATATTTCTGAAGCTGGTAGATAGTGCAAAATGTGCATGTACGCAATACTGTCCTTGAAATCTCTTCAGGGGCTGATGAATTGCACCATTTGGAATACTACTGATAGTTTCTTTGTTAAGTGCCTGATGAAGGATTTGGCTTGCATTTAGAGAGCATACAGTATGGAAAGTATATATCTTTAAACTTGAAAATTGCACTCAGCACCGAGAGATGCTGTCTCAGTGATAGCTCAGAGGAAGGTCTGAGACACCCAAGGGAGCAGCAGACTCTCCTTTTCACGCTTGTTCTGGGGACCACATTCAGACTGAAATGCTGGGCAGATCTGCCCGCTGCTTCTGTTCCATAAATCACTCTCAGCTCTCACTCTCTGCACACGTGGTGGCATCTTTAAGTTACCTGCGTGTGTGAGGTGGCTCCATCCTCATGTAAACTGCAGGAGAGCCCACTGGCCTGAGACCAGAACAGTCCTGCCACAGCTACTAGGGGTCTTGAAGGAGTCTTAAACCTCCCTGGCTATGAAATGATTGCTCAGGTCTCTACTAGTACAAATGATCTGTGGTGTTATGAAGCCCAGAAGGAAGCTGATGAGAATAATCAGTTATTCAATTGGTACTATTACCTTAATCTCTGTGGGCTGTTAACCGAGTAGAGACTACAATGGGACTTTATTATTTCAACTGTGGGAACAGAGGGAGGATTGCCAGACCCCAGACCCTTCTTTTCAGCCTTCATTGCAATATTCTCACTTTTAAGCTATGTGTTCAAGTTCACGCTCATGTTCTGTAGGGATTTATCTAGTGTCACACTCCCAGGCAGAATTCTTTATTTCACTGCCATTTGTTTAGAGAGTACATAAGAACTGAGGATTGAGATCACCTTCTGGATGGAGGTTCAGGAAGCTTCTGTTGTCAATATAGCACAGAGGCCCAGCCAAAAACGGTAAGTTAGGCATCAGTTTCCACATCCAGGAAACAGATATTGGGTCTAAAAGGTGTTTCCTGTGTTCTCTTTTCCTTTCATTGCCCTTTTCTGTTTGGTTTCCATGAGAGTCTATTTGGGGAAATCTGGCAAGTATTGGGCATATTTGCTGCTGGTCCACTTGTTTCCTGGTGGCAGGAAGAGAAGGAGAAGGATATAGAAAGGAGAAAAGTAGGTTCTTAAAAAGCTGCTTTTTAAGGGATCAAATTAAATTCTGGAAAAATAGAATCATCTTTGACAGGGCTTTTTGAGACAAAATAAGAAAACGGTTCTTTTGAAGGTCATCAAGTCAAAATCTGTTGTTCCATGAACATTTCCAAATGTTTTTTTTTCTTTTCTTCTCTCTCTTCTGGGCACCACGTTCACATTCTGAGCTCATGACATTCAGCTAATGGCTGTCTTGTGTCATTTGTTTCTCTTGCAGAGAGTGTCAAAGAAAACCTCAAAGTCTGGAGAAAAATGACCTTTCAAGGAATATGAAGTCTATGGCCTGCCACATATTTTGGTCTCACTAACCTCTGCTGACTGAGATGCATGGCCCTGGACCTGCAGGCAGTCCACTGATCATCAGACCCCTCAGCATGCATCAACTGTTCAAACTGGTCTTGGGACAAAAAGACCTTTCGCGAGCCGGAGACCTCTTCTCCTTAGAGGACTCTGAGATTGAAGACAGCTTGACAGAAGCTTTGGAGCAAATCAAAATCATTAGCTCATCTTCAGTAAGTAAACTAGCTTGTAGACTAGGTCCCTGAAACAATCTATCCTGGAGCTAAATGGTTGTACATATTCTGGGGGAAAAGATCTTTGCAGAGGAAAGAGGAAGGACCCCTCAGGTTGGTCTCCCTTAACTCTGCCCTGTGGTTTAGTTGGCATCTAAGAAATAACACCAGGGAAGTCTTTGACTTGAGGGGGAGGGGGCAGTCAGACTACCTTTTGTCCATTCATGGAGACCAGAACTCTGGAAATTGCAGGCCAGAGTGGAATTCTCAAAAGAAAAAAAAAAAAAGATTGTTTAAAAGTTGTTTCTGTATCCTTGAGTTGACATGGAGATGAGAGGGAGCAAATCTGAGGACAAGCAGACCCATGAAGCTGCACGGGAGCATCAGTAAGCAGAGCAGGGTGTTGGGTGGGAGCTGAATAATGAAAGAAGGCAAGATGATACCACCTGCCACGCAGGCAACATGAGACAAGGATAGCCATCACTCTACTGCCAGAAGTGACAGTTTCCCAGAGCTTAATAATGCTGATTCTCTTTACTTCCTTATAATCTCCATTTTTTAACCTTCTCCTTGCTCTTTTTTCTATATCCCCCCATTTAATTCAACTCACCCATTATTAGACCCCAATTGTGATCAGACAAATTTAAAAATCTCCATCAACCCTCCCATTCTTTCACTTCTCCTCAATGTCAAGATTCTATATCCTGAAGGCACATCTCAAAGAGAGTGGCTATAGCATGCCCAAGGTGGCTTGATGTTGACCTTCTTGGTTGTACTTAGAGATTGGTCCCATTTCAAAGGCCAAGACGACCTAGCATCCCCTCCCATCCTCTCAGCTCAACAGCTTTTCCCAACACTTGGCACAAACATGTACCAGGCAAAGGAAAGAGACTGGACTTGAGCCATAAAATACTGAATAGAAAATATGTACATATTTTAGAGATAACAGCTTTCTTCCATATCATAATGAAAAGATGTTTAAAAGGCATGATAGCAACTGGTGCAGCTTCCTCCTCAAATCTGTCAGCATGTTCTCTTTTTGGCTGCCATTAACATGCCAAGTCCCCCCAGTGACCAGTGAAGTCATTGCCTAAACAGTCTTCTTTTCTCAGGTAAGGTCTTTGACAGCAATTATGTGTCCAGAAAATTAATCAACTTAGTCTGACTCAAAAAAAAAAAAAGCATTTCTCTGGTACATTTCTACTTTCTGGGTAGGATGTGCATGCTATTTCCAGCAACCCCTTCCTTCACATTCCTCTGGAAAGAAATTGGCTGAATATACTACTGATTTCATCTAATAGAGAATATGTATATGCATGTGTATACAAATACGTATGTCTGTATCTGTATTTCCCTGAAGCCTATTTCCACTAGAGGTCACTAGTGTCAGCGATTTCTTTTGTTTCTTCATCAATTGCTTTGTCTCACAGATGACAAATTCAGAATTTTAGGACTGGCGAGTTCTATTATGTGTCCCCACTTTTAACCATTATGGCTGGTACCTCCTTTGTCTTCAAGAGCATCGTTCATCCATTAAGCTCTCCACTCAGCATCCCAACCAGACTGGTAGGTCTGGAGAGCTAGTGGTTCTCCTGCGATCCTCATTTACTAACTTCTGTCACACCCCGTTTCTTCTGTTCTGTCTGTACCAGGTGGTAAAGAATCCACCTGCCAGTTTTTAAATGTAGGGATCATGTTGATCAATCCAGTTTTTAAGTTGCCTATCGATTCTACTTAAAAATATGTCCCTGTTAGCATTCCTTCCCTCCTCCCTTCCTTTAAAAGCCAGTTCAAGTTTCATTGTTCCTGAAACAATTTCTAGTGTGTCTAGTTCTTCGTGACTGCTTCTTTCCAAAAAGGCTTAATTACCCTTTTGCATTATAGTCTGTTCTTATAGAAAGTCATCTATTCATATATCCTCAAATGCGATCTCTACATAGGAGAATCCCAGATCTATGTTTTCAGCCTTCACATCTCTTGCTAAACTTCAAGCTCATACTAATTGATATCCATCACCTCAAATTCAATATATCTAAACCTGGAGTTATCACCTTTCTTCATTTTATACTACCTTTCCCCTAGATCTCCAGGTTTGAAACGTGGAGTCATTCTTGACCTCTTTCTCTCACTCTCTCCTTTCCCTGTAAGTTCTGTAGCACTGCCTGAGAAATGCCTCTTTATCTGCTCCTTCTGTTCCCTTCCCACTGCTATCATCTTGGCTTAGGCTTTCAAACCAATTGATCTCCCTGCCTTTGGCCTTGCCTTTCTCTAGTTCAATCTACTGACAATTACCAGCTTAAATTTCCCAAGCCAGATTTTGTTACATGTCTCTCCATTGTTCATGCCTTTTCCATGATGCCTCAGTGACTGTGACATTCAATAACTAATACCAGCACTTAGAGCCCTGAATCACAGTGCCTACTCTGTGGTTTTTTCCTTGTAGCTGCATCCCATCCTTCCCTTATAACCAAGACCCACTAAATATTCCTTCTTAGACCTTTCCTAATGACCTTGCATCTCAGTTATCAATTCTACCTCTCAGTTCAATCCAGTCGCTCAGTTGTGTCCGACTCTTTGTGACCGCATGGACTGCAGCATGCCAGGCCTCCCTGTCCATCATCGGACTCCCGGAGTTTACTCAAACTCATGTCTATTGAATCAGTGATGCCATCCAACCATCTCATCCTCTGTCGTCCCCTTCTCCTCCCACCTTCAATCTTTCCCAGCCTCAGGGTCTTTTCAAACGAGTCAGTTCTTTGCATCAGTTCCTCTTTATAAACATAAAACTGAAAGGGACCTTCTAAATTGTCTTTTCCAACTTCCTTCCAGCACAGAAATCCCTTCTTTAGGATTCTTGACAATCAGGTGGCCTCTCCTTCTATTTTTGCAATGATGAGAACATGCTAGGTTTCTGACTTTTTTTCCCTGCTTCTCCATTTTCCTTCAGTAAATTGTCCCTTTCCATTGCATGAACCCTTCCTTGATGGGGTCTTGAATCAAGGTTCTCTACCTTGCCCTTGCCAGGGAAGGGGGAAAGCAAGCGTGGGGGACACCTGACCCAAGATATGCCAATCAGATTTTCTTTCCCAGTGATTCTAGGAAAGAAATTAGCAAAGGGTGAGTTATTATGATGATGGTATTCCAAAGAGACAGTCCTCACTTTCTGCGCTTCTGTGACTATAGCTGCCTCAGTCATTGCCTTTCTAAGGCTAAGTACTACAAATTCCCCTTGAAATCTGTCAGCCACCTCTTATCTTTTAATTATTTCATTTATTTTGCTTCAGTTATCCAGATTTTTTCTGCTGTTTATGATCAAAGAATCCTAATAAAGAGATAGCTTGTTCCACTGTTGGAAGGTGAAATTGTTAGTGTGTTCTTGCTTTTGGTCTAATAAAATCTTTCTCTTTATGAATATTTTCTGTCTATTATCCTTTAGTCTGGTCTCTGCCCTTAACAATCAAGAGAATTAAACCTCTGTTGCTACAAGAAGAACTTTAAACACATGCAGGTAGGTATCAAGTCTCACCTCTGGCTTCTATCTTCCCAGTTGACTATCCTTACTGTCCTTATATTTTCCCCTGACAGAGGAAGGCCCTGTAGCAGAGAAAAGTTACACCAGTCTCTGGTCTGAAAACACAATTTTGTCAGTACATGAGAAATGCTATTTAAATCATGCTGTCAGAAATATAAAATAGCATGCTGACTTAGTGATTTATAATGAAAAGTATAACCCATGTCCACCAGAATTCTTGTGTGTTCCATGCTGTTCTTGCTAGGTCTGTTTACTCAGTCTGTCTCTGTTACTGACTAGGCTTCTTCCTCCTGTATTTTAATCATATTTCAGCCCTACCTCCCTGAGATTGTATTTAACTCAACTGTAAAGTCACCCATGTACAGGTTGTGCCTTGGGTTAGTCTGCAGGGTGGTTTGTCTAATCCTCACAGGGCAATCTCTTTTCCAGACTCTTGGAGGCTGCCTCATTGTAGCTCCCAAAGATTGTCTACATTCTCAGCATTCTGGGTACCTTCCCCTGGAATCTTTTATATTTATTATTGTAATTTACCATTGCCTACTACTTGAACCAATTGTTTGAAATAGTTGCTGATACTAGTCAGATGCTTTGTTTCTGAAGCTTCTTTTCAATAGTAACATGGTGTAGTTGGCCACATTTATCCTGTGATATGCCAAGACCCTCAGGTTGAATCAAGACTTGAAATTAGATAACTTGAAAAAAATGTTAAGTATATTATGTCACATTTTAAACCTTTGAAATAATATTCTTGTCTCATTCTAGAATATCTATACCTTTGAAAAAACTATGATTCTGGGAATTCTCTGGTTGTCCAGTGGTTAGGACTCTGTACTTTCACTGTCAAGGGTCCAGGTTTGATCCCTAGTCAGGGAACTAGGATCCCACATGCTGAGTAATGTGGCCAAATTAAAGAAAAAACAACAAACAAACAAACCATGATTCTGTCCAGTACATTAGTTATCATTCCCAGCTTTGTATAATCTAGACATTTAGTAAGCAAGCCTTTAGTCCTTCCCCCAAAGTCACTCACAAAAGAATCAAACATCACTAGATTCTGCTCTGCAGTCCATGCATCAGTTATTCCAAAACAGAGCTGGAAAATATTTTATCTTTAGGCTTGCTTTGAGAAAATGACTTATTCAGAATTCTAAGTTCCCAAATATGCCTTTAAGTTTTGTCTTTTCATTTCAAGTCCTTTCTGGAATACCCTTCCCTAATAATTCATTTCTTCTCCTACTAGGTTTTCCTTCCAGATTCCTCAGGTCAGATTGTCTCCCTGTCCACTTAGCCTCTTCTCACACCCTCAACACCACCTTTCCTTTGATGCCCACTCATACCTAGTCGATCTACCCACCTTCCAGTTCTCTTCAATTTTAACAATAAAAAATGTTAAGTACACAAAAATCACCCAATTTAAGAAATTAAACAGAATTGTTGTCACCTGCATGTTTCTCTCTTCCCCTTCAATACTCCTCCCTTTCCTCTCTTAAGGTAACCAATATCCTGTTGTGATATTAATCCATGTGTGTTTTTATTTCTTTGCTACATATGCATGGCTCAAAAATGATTTATAGCATTGTAGTTCATGTTTTAAAACTTTATATAAATGATGTAATAAGCTCAATATTATGTCCTTGGGGTTTATCGATGTCAGTATGTGTAGTCCCAATTCATTTGTTTTCAGTGCAATAGAGTGTTGCATCAAATGACCATGCCACAGTTTACTTACCCAGGCTTCTTTTAATGGGTATTCACTATTCTAACAGTGCCACAGTGGACATTCTTATAATTAACAATTGTGGCAGCTCTGCTTAATATCTGTCGTACACTATCAGTAGTGAAACAACTAATATCAGGGTTTCATATACTTTCAATTTTCTGATAAACCACCAAATTGCTCTCCAATAGGGTTTCACCAATTTACACTCTGATCAGTCATGTATAAGTGTTTCAGGGGGTTTATTTCCTGATCAATACTTGCTTTTATCAGATTTTTAAAATTTCTGTCTGTTTAAGTGAAGCAGTGTCTGATTGATATTTAATCCTGCAGTACTTTCATTAGTGAGGAGTCTGACCACTTTTTCATGTATTTATTTGCTATTTGCATTTAAATTTCCCTTTTGGTAAAGTATTTCCTTAAGGTTTGGGCTTTTTTTTTTTTTTTCATTTTTATCTTGAGGTTGAAGAATAATCTGTTCTTATTAATTTAAAGGGGGTTTTCTGTATATCTTTCTATGAATCTTTGTCACTTTGTGCATGTTGCACGCCTCTCACTCCTCAAATATAGCTTTGCCTTTTACTGTAACATCTTGATATCCAATAGGACAACTACCCTCAAAGTCTTTCTTTAAAACTTCTTTGATTCATTTCTGTTCTTTAAGAATTTTGCATAAGCTTCTCAAGTTTCGTGAATAATTCTGTCAGTATCTTGATTGGAATTTTATTATATCTATAGATTAATTTGAAGTAAATTAACAACTATATGGTACTATTTTTTTATCTTTAGATACTGTGTATCTGTCCATTTATTTAGATCTTCTTCAATATCTTCTAATAAGGTTTTATGATTTTTTTCCCTCAAGGATCTTGAGTCTTATATATCTTTTTAAAAATTTATAAATATTTTATATTTTTAGCCAAAGTTATAAATGGTACCCTTTTAATAATTATATTTTCCAACTATTTTTGAGAAGATTATAGCATAAATGACACTGTATAGTAATATTATGTCCAATAAGCTCCCTCAACTCTCTTATTGCCTGTAATTTTCTCCATTTATTCAACAAATATTTATTAGGCACCTACTATGTGCTAGAGACTTCCATGCTGGGACACAGGAGTAAACGAAACAGACAAAAATAAACCTGCCATCATAACATATTTAATTGGGTGAGACATAAATAAAATAAATAAGGAAAATATATAGTATATAAGAAGAGGATAAGAAAATATGCAGAATAATAAAACAAAGAATGGGAACATAAGATTAGAGTTTTGAAAATAATTAAGTAGGGCAGGCAAGACAGGCCATACTAAGAAGCTAACATTTAAGCAAAACTTGAAGGAGATGAAGGAGCATTACCTGTGGTTACCTTCAGGAAATAATTTTGGGTAAAGGAACCATCAAATCCAAGGTCCTTAAGTTGAGGGCAGCCTAAAGTTTTTGAGGAACAGAAAAGACGTCAGTGTGCTATTAGCAGAGGAAGCAAAGTGGGAAAATCATAGATGAGGTCAGAAGGGAAAGGCAGCTGGATCGCTTAGGACCTTGGGCGAAGAGCTGGAGAATTCTGATCAGAGAAGTAATACAACCTACCTTCACTTTTCCTGTTTTGAGAAGAGTCTGCAAAAAAGGCCAAAGTGGAACAGGCAGGCCAATTAACATGCTTCTACAATAATCTGGATATAAGAAACAACAGAGACTCTTGGAGTAATAGAGGAGATAAGAAGTGTTCAGATTCTGGATATGTTTTGAAAATGGAGCAAACAGGATTCACTGATATGGGTATGACATGTAAAAAGAGAGAGAAAGAGAGAGGTGGGGAGGGTTCGAAGATTTGGGGCCTGAAGACTAGAATGATACAATTGTTGTTAAGCAAAGTAGAGGGGACTGGGAAGAACAGATTTGGGGGAGGGGTAGAAAGGATCAACGGTTCTTCAGACACATAACGTCTGAGCTGTCAGACATCCGAGTGGTGATAAAGTATAGACACTTGGATGCATGCATCTGGAGGTGAGGAGAGAAGTCTGGGTTGGACATTTTAAGTTTGGAATTCATCCGCCTTGAGACTAGATAGGATCACCAAGGGAGTCAGTGTAGACAGAAAAGAAGCAAGTCCAAAGACTGAGCCTGGTGCTCAAACATCAAGAAAATGATGAAGCAGGACAAATAAAGTTGACCGGGAGAAAGACTCAGAGAAGGAGGAAGAGCTTGATGTCCTAAGAGCCAAGTGGAGACACTATCAAGGACAGAGTGATGCCAAACCCTGCCGATAGGTCTCGTGAGGTGGGGACTGAAAGCTGACCATTATTCCAGCACATGAAGGTCCCTGCAACTTGACAAATGCATTATCATTGGATAGAGAGGAGTGAAAGCTGGGTTGGAGTTAAAGACAGAATGGGAGGAGATTTGAAGAAAACAAACTGTGGACACTGCATTTTCCTACTGAAAGGAGTAGGGAAATGGAGTGGTAATTAAAAAGAATAAGGAGTGCAAGAAAGGATTTTTTCATTTATTTTTATTAGTTGGAGGCTAATTACTTTACAATATTATAGTGGTTTTTGTCATACATTGACATGAATCAGCCATGGATTTACATGTATTCCCCATCCCGATTCCCCCTCCCACCACCCTCTCCACCCGATTCCTCTGGGTCTTCCCAGTGCACCAGGCCGGAGCACTTGTCTCATGCATCCAACCTGGGCTGTTTCACCCTTGATAGTATACTTGTTTCAATGCTATTCTCTCAGAACATCCCACCCTCGCCTTCTCCCACAGAGTCTAAAAGTCTGTTCTGTACATCTGTGTCTCTTTTTCTGTTTTGCATATAGGGTTATTGTTACCATCTTTTTAAATTCCATATATATGCATTAGCATACTGTATTGGTGTTTTTCTTTCTGGCTTACTTCACTCTGTATAATGGGCTCCAGTTTCATCCATCTCATTAGAACTGATTCAAATGAATTCTTTTTAATGGCTGAGTAATATTCCATGGTGTATATGTACCACAGCTTCCTTATCCATTCATCTGTGCTGATTCATCTCAATGTATGACAAAAACCACTACAATATTGTAAAGTAATTAGCCTCCAACTAATAAAAATAAATGAAAAAAAAATGGGCCAAAGAACTAAACAGACATTTCTCCAAAGAAGACATACAGATGGCTAACAAACACATGAAAAGATGCTCAATATCTCTCATCATCAGAGAAATGCAAATCAAAACCACAATGAGGTTTCTGACTGGTACACGCCAGTCAGAATGGCTGCTATCCAAAAGTCTACAAGCAATAAATGCTGGAGAGGGTGTGTAGAAAAGGGAACCCTCCTACACTGTTGGTGGGAATGCAAACTAGTACAGTCACTATGGAGAACAGTGTGGAGATTCCTTAAAAAACTGGAACTAGAACTGCCATATGACCCAGCATACACACCGAGGAAACCAGATCTGAAAGAGACACATGCACCCCAATGTTCATCGCAGCACTGTTTATAATAGCCAGGACATGGAAGCAACCTAGATGCCCATCAGCAGACGAACGGATAAGGAAGCTTTGGTACATATACACTATGGAATATTACTCAGCCATTAAAAAGAATTCATTTGAATCAGTTCTAATGAGATGGATGAAACTGGAGCCCATTATACAGAGTGAAGTAAGCCAGAAAGATAAAGACCAATACAGTATACTAATGCATATATATGGAATTTAAAAAGATGGTAATGATAACCCTATATGCAAAACAGAAAAAGAGACACAGATGTACAGAACAGACTTTTAGACTCTGTGGGAGAAGGCGAGGGTGGGATGTTCTGAGAGAATAGCACTGAAACAAGTATACTATCAAGGGTGAAACAGCCCAGGTTGGATGCATGAGACAAGTGCTCCGGCCTGGTGCACTGGGATGACCCAGAGGGATGTGATGGAGAGGGTGGTGGGAGGGGGGATCAGGATGAGGACACATGTAAATCCATGGCTGATTCATGTCAATGTATGGCAAAAACCACTATAATATTTTAAAGTAATTAGCCTCCAACTAGTAAAAATAAATGAAAAAAATAAAAAATAAAGAAGAGAGAAACACATTCTTTGGAACTTTTTATATATTCAATCATTATCCTAAAATAATGATGGCTTTATTTCTTCCTTTTCAATTTTTATGGCTTTTATTTGATTTCTCTGTCTCATCCTGACTAGCTCTCGAGAACAATGCTGAATAGAATGAGGATAGTGGATATGCTTTTTTCCTTCTTTAAAAGGAACTTTCTAAATTTTCAGTGTAAGTATAATGTTTGCTCCAGGCTTTTGGTTAATGCCTTTTGTCAGGTTAAAAAGGTTTCCTTTTATTCCTATTTTTCTAAGAATTGTCAAAGTTTATTAACTGCTTCTTCTGCTCTTTTAATATAATCCTATTTTCCCTTTTAATTTCTTAATGTGGTGAACTGCAGTAATAGATTTTTAAATATAAAACCACTGTTGTGCTCCTAGGATAAAGTAAAATTTTACATTTATTTTAATACATTTCCTGATTTGATTTGATATTTTCAAAAGAGTTTT
This sequence comes from Cervus elaphus, assembly GCF_910594005.1. Lineage (NCBI taxonomy): Eukaryota > Metazoa > Chordata > Mammalia > Artiodactyla > Cervidae > Cervus > Cervus elaphus. Next base: position 11,485,938 of record NC_057833.1, on the reverse strand, counting down.
ATCCCTGGTGGCTCAGATGGTAAAGAATTTGCCCGCATTGCAGGAGACCTGGGTTCAATTCCTAGGTTGGGAAGATTCCCTGGAGAAGAGAATGGCAACCCACTCCAGTATTCTTGCCTGGGAAATCCCATGGACAGAGGAGCCTGGCAGATTCCTACAGTCCATGGGTTCACAAAGTTAGACATAATTGAGGGACTAACACTTTTTTGGAATGGTAAGGTTGGCCTATAATTACCCTCTCTTCTACTAATTTTACCTGGCTTGGATATCAAGATATAAATACTAGTCTCATAAAATGAATTGGGAAATGTCTCACATTTCTATGATTTACAACAATTTTATCAGATGGTGATGATCTATTTCTTGATCCCATCAGTTCAGTTCAGTCACTCAGTCGTGTCCAACACTTTCCAGTCCCATGGACTGCAGCATGCCAGGCTTCCCTGTCCATCACCAGCTCCCGGAGCTTGTTCAAACTCGTGTCCATCAAGTTGGTGATGTCATTCAACCATCTCATCCTCTGTCGTCGTCCCCTTCTCCTCCTGCCTTCAATCTTTTCCAGGATCAGGGTCTTTTTCAATGAGTCAGTTCTTCGGATCAGGTGGCCAAAGTATTGGAGTTTAGTATCAGTTCTTCCAATGAGTATTCAGGACTGATTTCCTTTAGAAAGTGATAAAATCCTCTGGGCACCGTGAAGTTTTTTGTTTGTTGGTTTGGTTTTTATTTTTTTTTTGGTAGATTTTTAAGGTACTTATTCAATTTCTTTGAAGAAAATTAAAGAATTTTTGCTTCAGTCACTTTTGGTAAAATATAATTTCTAGAAAATTGTGCATCATATCTGAGTCTTCAGATCTATTGGCATAAAAATGTTTGTGTTATTCTTATTTTTTGTATTTGACTGCATCTGTATTTAAATGCTCTTTTTCACTATTGTCTTTCATCAAAATTTTCAGAGTTTTGTCTTTTTTTATAGCTTTTAGTTTATTAATTATCTGTAGGATCTTTTTTCTGACCAAATTCTTTTTTAGTGCTTATGATTTTCCTTTCTGTTCTTTCTCGGATTATATTCTGCTTTTTTCTCCCAACCCCTTCAGGATTTACCACAAATTTCTTGTTAAGTACTACTTAGCTTCATCCTACAAATTTTGAGACATAATATTTTCATTATGAATTCAAAATTTTTATTTTGATTGTGATTTCCTCTTTGTCACATAAATTAGAAGTTTGTGGTTTAATTCCTCAGAGAATATTTGTAATCTTCTGTTGTTGAGTTAAAATTTAACTGCACTGTAGTCAAAGAATGTGAACTGCATGATATCAATTGTTTGGAAATGGTTGACTTGCTTTGTAGCAAAGTTTATGGCTTATTTGTGGACATAATGATAGCGAATGCTTCAGTAGCACCTGCTTTGTTCCAGGAACCCTTCTAATAGCTTGCTGTTGCTGTTTTAGTCGCTGCTGAGTCGTGTCTGACTCTGTAGCCCGCCAGACTCCTCTGTCCATGGGATTTCCCAGGCAAGAATACGGGAAGGGGTTCTCATTTCCTCCTCCAGGGCATCTTCGTGAGCCAGAGTCTCCTGTGTCTCCTGCATCGAGGGTGGATTCTTTACCCGCTGAGCCATGGGGGAAGCCCAAAAGTGTGAAAGTGCTAGTCTGAAAGAAATTGCAAAGAAATGAATTCATGTCGTGCATAAGATTTTCTTTAAGGCATGATATAATTCAAAATTAAATGGCAAATTTTTCTCTTTCTTCATAATGGTAGGTCTTCTAGACACTCTTTTTACATTTTATGAATTACAATGAATTTGTCTAAAGTTATGCAATAGCTCTATTTTCCTATTTTCACAAGGAACTTGGAACACTTTCATGTCCATCTTACATATTCTTAAGCAGCACGTTTATGCTACCTTGTTTAATGCCCTCAAAACTATTCTTTAAAATTACTGATTTTTTTTAATTCAGCCAAAGCTTATTTTGAGTACCTAGTGTTTCCTTGTTTCTTTTCTCACATTCCTTTTCTTTTTCCATTTATTTTTATTAGTTGGAGGCTAATTACTTTATAATATTGTAGTGGTTTTTGTCATACATTGACATGAATCAGCTATGGATTTACATGTGTTCCCCATCCCGATCCCCCCTCCCACCTCCCTCTCCATCCCATCCCTCTGGGTCTTCCCAGTGCACCAGCCCTGAGCACTTGTCTCATGCATCCAACCTGGGCTGATGATCTGTTTCACCCTAGATGATATACATGTTTCGATGCTGTTCTCTTGAAACATCCCACCCTCGCCTTCTCCCACAGAGTCCAAAAGTCTGCTCTGTACATCTGTGTCTCTTTTTCTGTTTTGCATATAGGGTTATCATTACCATCTTTCTAAATTCCATATATATGTCTTAGTATACTGTATTGGTCTTTATCTTTCTGGCTTACTTCACTCTGTATAATGGGCTCCAGTTTCATCCATCTCATTAGAACTGATTCAAATGAATTCTTTTTAATGGCTGAGTAATATTCCATGGTGTATATGTACCACAGCTTCCTTATCCATTCGTCTGCTGATGGGCATCTAGGTTGCTTCCATGTCCTGGCTGTTATAAACAGTGCTGTGATGACCATTGGGGTGCACGTGTCTCTTTCAGATCTGGTTTCCTCGGTGTGTATGCCCAGAAGTGGGATTGCTGGGTCATGTGGCAGTTCTATTTCCAGTTTTTTAAGGAATCTCCACACTGTTCTCCATAGCGGCTGTACTAGTTTGCATTCCCACCAACAGTGTAAGAGGGTTCCCTTTTCTCTACGCCCTCTCCAGCATTTATTGCTTGTAGACTTTTGGATAGCAGCCATTCTGACTGGCATGTAATGGTACCTTGTGGTTTTGATTTGCATTTCTCTGATGATGAGAGATATTGAGCATCTTTTCATGTGTTTGTTAGCCATCTGTATGTCTTCTTTGGAGAAATGTCTGTTTAGTTCTTTGGCCCATTTTTTGATTGGGTCATTTATTTTTCTGGACTTGAGCTTCAGGAGTTGCTTGTATATTTTTGAGATTAATCCTTTGTCTGTTTCTTCATTTGCTATTATTTTCTCCCATTCTGAGGGCTGTCTTTTCACCCTGCTTATAGTTTCGTTTGTAGTGAAAAAGCTTTTAAGTTTCATTAGGTCCCATTTGTTTATTTTTGCTTTTATTTCCAATATTCTGGGAGGTGGATCATAGAGGATCTTGCTGTGATTTATGTCGGAGAGTGTTTTGCCTATGTTCTCCTCTAGGAGTTTTATAGTTTCTGGTCTTACATTTAGATTTAATCCATTTTGAGTTTATTTTTGTGTATGGTGTTAGAAAGTGTTCTAGTTTCATTGTTTTTCAAGTGGTTGACCAGTTTTCCCAGCACCACTTGTTAAAGAGGTTGTCTTTTTTCCATTGTATATTCTTGTCTGCTTTGTCGAAGATAAGATGTCCATAGGTTCGTGGATTTATCTCTGGGCTTTCTATTCTTTCCATTGGTCTATATTTCTGTCTTTGTGCCAGTACCATACTGTCTTGATGACTGTGGCTTTGTAGTATAGTCTGAAGTCAGGCAGGTTGATTCCTCCAGTTCCATTCTTCTTTCTCAAGATTACTTTGGCTATTTGAGGTTTTTTGTATTTCCATACACATTGTCAAATTATTTGCTCTAGTTCTGTGAAAAATACTGTTGGTAGCTTGATAGGGATTGCATTGAATCTATAGATTGCTTTTCACCATTCCTTTTTAAAAAATTATTTTCTTCTTTTTGTCTTCTGAATCCAAATTCCTACTTTCTGAAGTATACATTTTGAAGTCCCCTCAGTGAAATTCTGTTAGTAACAAATTTTCTTAGTGTTTTTCTGTTTTCTAGACTTTTTGTCTTCATTTTGCCTTTAATTTTGAATAATTTTCTGGATATACAGTTCTAGATGGGTAGCCTTTTATTCCTTGGTAATCTCTACTATTGCTGTTGTGAAATCTGCTGTCAATTTAATTGTCATTCCTTTATGCATAGTCTACTTTTTTCTATTTTAACATTTTCCTTGTGTCTTTGATGTTATAGGTTTTTACTATTATGTGTCTAAATGTGGTTGTATTTGTATATTTCTACTTAATCATCATTTCATGGCTTTGAATTTAATGCCTTTTATCAAATTTTGAAAGTTGTTAAATATTATATCAAACAGTACCTTTTCCATTTAATCTCTCCTTCTGGAAATCCTACTTAATTACCTGTTTATGCATCCCACAAATATGTTTTGAGTACCTATTATCTTCCAGCAATATTTTAGATGTTGGGAATATAATGGCAAATAAAGCAGACAACAAACGTTGCCCTCATATCCTTTATGTACTCTTCTATCCTCCATCTCTCTCTTCCTTTTTAATTGTGAATAGTTGACATGTGATGGTGGTAGTGGTTTAGTTGCTAAGTCATGTCCGACTTTTGCGATCCCATGGACTGTAGCCCACCAGGCTCCTCTGTCCATGGGATTCTCCAGGCAAGAATAATGGAGTGGGTTGCCATTAACATTGTGTTATTTTCAGGTGTAGAACATGATGATTTGATATTTGTATATATTTCAAAATGGTCACCACAATAGGTCAACATCCATCACCATCAAAGTTACAAATTTTTCCCTTATGATGAAGTTAATAATACTATATTGCATATTTGAAAGTTGCTAAGAGAGTAGATCTTAAAGTTTCTTATCACAGGAAAAAAAAATGTTTTGTAACTCTATGTCTCTTGATCTTGTATTTTCCGTTTCTATAGAATATACATTGTTTATTTGGTTGATTTGTCTCCTTGGTTCTAAATTCCAATCCATTCAGTCTTTTGGAGTTGGAATTTAGCTTACATCCAAATTTCATTTGCTTTTCCTTCTAAGTTTCGTTTGGTTCTTTTTGACATCTTTCAGGTCCTTTTTAAAGTGACTTGGTCTTCTCTCATAAAAATAATTTTTCTTTATACATTGAATCATTCTAAACATATAATTGCATAACTTGAGATCAATAATTTTATTACCTGAAATTTTTGAATTTTTGCTCTAAATTTCGTCTGTTGATATGCTTATAATGACTTATTTCCTTGAGTGTTTTATGATTTTTGGATTTTGCAGTTGTGTTTAAATAAAGATTTTACTTGTGTGAATACTCAGTGGCTTGAGGGTTGAGTGTTTCATCCCTCAAAGTAATTTTATGTTTGCTTCTGCTGGGAGCCCCAGTGGTATTATCATATCTGGGACAGCATTTGGTTTAGTTGCTGTAGTTATTGTTAGTGTATTGACTTTGGAGATTCTTGGAATGATAAAACGAATAAGGTTGTGTATAGGTGTGGTTTTTTTTAAAGTGGAAGGAGTGATACAAATATAGAGGATTATTAGTATGGATGCCAATGTAGAATGTGACTATGAGAGGGGAGTAACTATGTGGTCTTTTTTGTGCTATTATTTAGTGGTTGTAGAAAAATGTATAAATATTGTAACCATAGAGGGAAACATTTATAACTCTCTGTAAGTTATAAACCCAAGATTGTCTGTTATATATATAAACCCAAGGTTCTGGTATCCTTAAGAGAAGTAATAAAAATAGTAATAGCTAACCTTTATATATACTTAGTATGTGCCAGGTATTATTGTAAATCCTTTTCTTGTATGTTAGCTCATTTAATCCCCACAACAGTCATAGGAGGTAAGTATTAATAACATTCCAATTTTAAGGATCAGGCAACTGAGTTACACAGAGATAAGCGATTGCCCAAGACTGAGCATGCACACATGCAGAGCTGATAAAAGCCGAACATAGCTTTGAACTGGGCAGTCTGACCCAAGAGCCCATGCTCTTAACCACTATTTATACTTCTCTAAAGGAGGGCCAATCTTCTGCCATAAGATGCCTTCCTTCTTCTCACTCAAACATCTACTTCCATGCCAAAGCCACTCTTTCCACCACTGACCACTTTATTTCCAATGTTCCACCTTCCCTTTTGCCAGTGGGCCATCCCTTGAAGCCTGCTTACAGCACAGAGAAGGGTGACTAGCAGGTTAATGGATGCTGGTGTGGGGGTGTAGTGTCTGTGCCAAATGGGAGTGATCCATTCTGATAACCTGGAGCAGCCCAATGCATGGCTTTTTCATTGCCTTTCTCCTTCATTTGACATACCTACCACTTTAGGATAAATTACTTTAAAATTGACAATGACCAGGTCATGGGAGAATGAATCTCTAAACTCAGCTTGATGAGTTTGTTATTGAATAGATATGGTCCTTGAAAGCTATTCATTTTAATATGCATGGGTACTCACTGAATGTTGAACTCAAACACAAACACATACATATGTACACATATATATTTCATAGGAACAGGGTGTTTCCTGGAATGTGAATCAGGAAAACCTAATTTCAAAGCCAATTCATCACCAAAAAATTTAAACTATTCAATTACATCATTAAAAGAATTAAAAAGGGTTTTTCTTAAAAAAAAATTTTTTTTGTCTTTTTTAGTATCTGCTGAAGGAAGCATTTAAGCACTAATTCAGGTTTTCCCTTTTATTAGAGGAAATTTCTTTTTAGGGAATAAATTTTTCTTCATGTCATACATAGGAATTTGAATATATAAAGTTTCCAGCTGAAAAATCTCTTTACTTTTTAGTTATGTGATATGGAATAAGAAATTATTAGCTTTAAGATGTTCACAGTAATAAGTTTCCTAACTGGTTCACCTATGCATAATATATTAACATATCAGCTGAACTTACAACCACTGTGAAGCAATTTATCCTTATAATGGCTGCTTAACTTTGCTTGTTAGAAATGTTAGAATATATGCCTTCGGTTCAACAATCCCACTGACACTATTCTGCACATCCCAGCCTCATTCCAAGGCACCTTTTTTCAGAATTCCCTAATCATCCAGCACTCTCTTAGCATGGAAATGATTAGATCTTTGTGTTCATGAACCAAGACACATACATATGCCATATACTTTCAGTAAATTGCACCTTTAACTTTTACTGAGGCTTGTTTCATCCAGGTGAAATTCTCTTTGCTATTTATTGTTAAATGATTGTTTGGGCATGGTTTGCTGTGTTTCTCAATGTCATCTCTATAAATTCTGTTGTAACTGAGTCCCAGGGACCTGATTTAAAATGACTGTTCCAAGGGAGAAACAAAATCTTGGGTGAGCCCATTTCCTTTGTCCAAGGACAGTTTTGGCAGACAGACTTGGCTATGAGCCAGCAGCTGAGAAAATGAGTGTCTTTGTCCTAGCAGGGGATTTAGACAATGCAGCATAATCTTCAGTACAGTCTACCCCGGCACCATTTGAATTCATTTGCTTTATGTAATAGTTTCATCTCACGTGGATACAGCTTTTTGGAGATGCTGACTGATCTCTGCCACTCCAGTTTGTATCAAGGCTGCTGCTGGAACTCATCATCTCAGTGCTGGCTGAATAATGGTTCTTCTGGGCTTTCCAGGTGGTGCCCATGGTAAAGAATGCACCTGCCAATGCAGAAGACTCAGGTTCTATCCCTGAGTCAGGAAGATCTCCTAGAGAAGGGAATGGCAACCCACTCCAGTATTCTTGCCTGGAGAATTTCACTGGACAGAGGAGCCTGGCAGGCTACAGTCCAAGGGGCCACAAAGAGTCAGACATCACTGAGCACAGCAGAGCAAAAGATGTCCACATTCTAAACCCCAGAACCTGTGAATTTTATCTTATATGGCAAAAGGGATTTCTCAGATGTCATACATTTTAGGGAAGATACGTTCTAGGATGTAATACATTCTAGGATGTAATACATATAGGGGATCAAGAAAGAGGCAGAAGAAGGAGATAGAATCATGCAAGCAGAGTTTGGAGTGATGTACTTTGAAGACAGAGGCTCATGAAGGCCATGAGTCAAGGAATTCAGATAACCTGTTAGAAGAAAGAAAAGGGGATTTTCTCCTCAGAGCCTCCAAGGGAACTGTCACTGCTTTAGCCCAGTGAGACTCATTTTCAACTTTTTACCTCCAGAACTGTAAAAAAATTAATTTGTCAACACAAATTCTTGAGCTTGTAAGCATGTGATAATTCATTACGGCAGCAACAGGAAAGTTAATATGGTCTTCCTCCTCTATCACATATTCTAGATTTGCCTCACCTTCAGCTAGCACCTCTGCTGATTTAAGCTGCTTCTCAGTTGGGTGGCTCAGATGCTTCTTCCTGAGGGGTCTGGGACCCTGGTGTCCATGCCCTTCTCAGGCTGTGACTGGTCCATTGTCCATCACGTCAGAATCGGTCAAGGCAGTGCCTTGAAATGCCCTCATTGTGCAGCAGCCACCCAGCTTCCCCCTTGGCCAGGATGGTGACTCCTTTTGTTTTCTGCTGGTCTCTTGTCATGGAAGCCTGGAGTGACTGGGTTCCCAGGCTTGTGTATTCTGCATGTGTGTGCGTGCCATGTCACTCCAGTCCTGTCCGACTCTGTGCGACCCCAGGGACTGGGGCTGGTGAGGCTCCTCTGTCCATGGGATTCTCCAGGCAAGAACACTTGAGTAGGTTGCCATGTTCTCCTCCAGGGGATCTTCTCAACCCAGGGATTGAATCCACACCTCTTATGTATCCTGTGTTGGCAGGTGGGTTCTTTACCACTAGTCCCAGCTGGGAAGCCCTATGTCTTCTACCTGTAGTGAGTTCATCACCATGCCACAGTCATCATTTTAGTATGTATATATATATTAATTGTTGGGGAATTGTGGCCCATCCTTATAGAGTATTTGGCTGAGTTGCTCCTTCAAAAGCTTGTTCTAGAGATCTATTAATCCAGCAGTTTCAGAGTAGAGGAGGAGAGGTTATGACATGCAAAAGAACAAGTGAATTCCATGATCATGTGCCTACTGCTGGAGCTCCTTGCTGTAAAGTGGTTCTTTGGTCAGACATAATGTTCATGGGCTCCTGTGTCAGCAGGTCACATACTCTGTGATCCCCTAAACAGTGATTGAGGCTTCAGATCTGTGGGCAGGAAAGACGAACTCAAACCCTGATTGCATGTAAATTCTACATGATACAAATTGATGTCTTTTTAAATTTATTTTTAGTTGGAGGATAATTGCTTTATTGTGTTGGCTTCTGCCACATATCAACATGAATCAGTCATAGGTATATGTATGTCTGATCCTCCCTGAACCCCCCCTCTTCCCTCCCACCGCATCCTACCCCAAATTGACGTCTTTTTCAGAGTGGAAAGATCCGAGATAAAAAAAAATTGCCATCAAATCACTGATTGGCTTCCTCAAGGGATAGTGCCATTTGGGGGGCTCAGCATTGACCTATGTTGCTAGCAGATTGCACACTTAGGCAATGACGATAATAACAAGACCAACCTTGGGGAATAGGATCTTCTGCTGTTGGGTGGTGCTAGCTTATATCCTCACAGCAAGCCTACTCCATTTATGCAGCCATTGGAGCACACTGTAGTGGCTATGATAAAACTGATGTCATCTGGTTAAGCCATTCTGTATACTTGTTTTCAGTGCCTCTTTGGTGGTTAATGCTCTCATGGGCATTAACATGGGATAAAAAAGAGATCTATACTTTGTGCCAAATCCCATGTATCAAACTACATGTTTCTAACTCAATGTTCCTTATCTCTGATCTCCCAATCTTCCTTCTTCCAGGTCCTTGGCCATTCAGTCAAGACATCTCCCACCACTTATGATTCTTAGCTGTTACCTGTACATTCCTTTTCCCATATAAAGTTAATGACCAAGTACACAGCCTGAAACTGTGTCCATGGGGAGAATTTTCTCTTACTGTTTTCTTTCAAGGGCCACCTCTAAGTAGGTCTATACTCTTAACAGCAGTCAAATTTCGACTTGTATCCACATAATGAGCCAACCCGTCAGTAATCCAAGTTCAGATATTTTCCTACTCTTCTCGCAGATCATAAGGGAACCTCCCATAGGACTGGTGGTATGTCCTGGGGGTAAGGTCATTTCTGTAGTAGTCGATGACATAGGGGTCTGGGCCACCTGTTCACACAGCTTATTTGTGCCTTCTGGCCTTGTTTTTAGCTAATCCAAGATGTGCCACTTTCTGGCAAAATAACTGAACTCCAAAAGTTAAGCAAAAACAAAATCATAATATAAAATAATATATGACATATTAAAACCAAATATATCTATCCTATCATTTCATCTAAATGGTCAAACTTGCCTGTTATAAGAAAAAGATTTTTAGATGGGATCACATGGAAAAATCTAGAAAATGAGAAACATATATTTAATAAAATGATTTAGAAAATACGAAACTAAAAAGTTGATAAACAATAATTTACTTGGTTAAGTACAATATATGTTAGTAATTAAAATTAAAGTAAATCCTCTTCATGTTTACAGCAAAACCATACCACATATTCAAATCTAATGTGAGGTTATTATTATCTTTTGGTACCATGACAAATTACCAAATAAAGTACATGAGATGGTACTTTCAGATAGAAAATCAACACCTAGTCAAAATTAATCCTCTTTGCTGAAAATTCTGAGAAGCAGTTTGTCCACATATTTGCTAAAGCAAGGCCCTCTCTTCTCAAATGAGTATATCTGAACTCTACATGTATCCCTACCATGTTTAAATTGTTGTTTATGATAGAATGATTTGGAATCGTATGATGATCAAGTAATCAAGTACTACCTTCTTATTTTTGTATAACTTATATGCCAGGCATATATTCAGCTATTCAGAAGCACTGAATAATGAATACTAAATTGTTTTACACAAAGTTAACAGCTGTTCAGTTGATGTAAATCAATGTAAAAGTCTGTAAAAAAATTTTTAAAATAAGGATAAAATAAGCAAATGATGCTAAGCAAATGCAAACCAAAAGAAACAGAAAGCATGATATGTATATCAGCCAAGGAAACATGTATTCCAAAAACATTAAATGAGACAAGAAAGGCAATTTTACTACAAAGGATTTGATTCACAAGTTATAAAGATTAAGAATATCTATGTATCTAATTATGTAGCAACAATATTCATAAAACAAAAACTTTAGGAGACACCAGCAAAAAAAAAGGACAAGATACATTAGTTGTAGGAAATTTTAATTCATTTCTCTTGGGCCATAATACATGAAAGTAAAAACAAATTAAGTAAGGTTATAAATAAGATCTTCCAAAATCTTTTTATGAAATTGTCATAAAGTTGTTATGAAACTTCACAAAGATAGACCAATCCCTCAAATATTGATGTGAAATTTTTAATAAAACATTAATAAATCAAACCCAGTAGCACATTAAAAAATTAATTTCCCAGAATCCAATGGGATATATTCCAGGAATGTGAAGATAACTGACATTAAGACATTTGTTTCTATAATCTGTCATATTAACAGATCTAAGGGCAAAAATAATTTGATATATCTATAAATTCTAAAAAGGCACTTAATGATATTCACCATCCATTCTGATTAAAAGATAAATTCAATAAAATAGGAATAGATTGGTAATTTCTTAACATTATAAAATGTACCTATCTTGCTGCTGCTGCTGCTGCTAAGTCGCTTCAGTCGTGTCTGACTCTGTGCGACCCCATAGACAGCAGTCCACCAGGCTCCCCCGTCCCTGGGATTCTCCAGGCAAGAACACTGGAGTGGGTTGCCATTTCCCTCTCCAATGCATGAAAGTGAAAAGTGAAAGTGAAGTCGCTCAGTCATGTCATGACTGAATCAGTCAGTCAGTCCTGTCTGAATCTTAGCGACCCCATGGACCGCAACCTACCAGGCTCCTCCATCCATGGGACTTTCCAGGCAAGAGTACTGGAGTGGGTTGCCATTGCCTTCTCCGGTACCTATCTTACCCCCCGCAAAAAAAAATATCCAGTATAATGCTTACTAGAGAAATTCTAGGAGTATTTTCATTAAAGTCAGGAACTATACAAGACATTCTAGTATAATGTAATTATTTTACATTTTTCTAGAGATTACAGACAAAGCAATTAATAAGAAGATAAAATTAGCAACAAAGTTTAAAAAGGAGGAAGTAAGATTACCATCTTCTGCAAATAACACAATAACATACCTGGAACTCCAAGAGAATCAACTAAAACACTCTTAACAATTAAAAGAATTCAGTGTATTGGTAGGGTATCAAATTAGTGTTCAGAAATTGGTAGATTTTATATAATTATAATCAGTGGAAATACTGGTCAAGAGGAACCAATTTAGAGTGCCAACAAACAGATAAAGTATCTACATATATAAACAGTCTGCGTTAAGAAATGTGCATGCCCTAGATTAGGAAATCTTTAAAATCTTATTGAGGAACACAAAAATGTACTTGAAAAGTAGAGAGGCATGCTTTGTTCTTTTTTCTTTAACTTTTTATTTTGTATTGGGGTATAGTCAGTTAACAACGTTGTGATAGTTTCAGGTGAGAGGCATGCTATGTTGTTACATAGGAAACCCAGTATCATAAATATGTGTTATCCCGTAGTCAAAATACTTTAATAAAAACACCATCAGAAATGTCCCTTAAGAACTATACAAACTGATTCTATACCTCCTGTGTAGTAGTAGCAGCAGCAACAGCAGGAGAAGTAATAGTAATGGTAAGGATATAACAACCAGGGGAAAATATAAAACAGGAGTGTAATAAAAAGACACAAATCTACTTCCACGTATAGGAATTTATCCTATACAATTGCTCCTGTAAGTGTGAAGTAACTTGCATATGAGGTTAGTCAATGCAACATTTTTCGTAATTCCAAAGACTGGAAACTGCCTAAATGGTCATCAATAGGAGACAAATTAAATACACTATGATACAACCTTGGGCTTCCCTGATGGCTCAGTGATAGGGAATCTGCCTGCCAATGCAGGAGACACAGATGTGGGTTCGATTCCTGGGATGGGAAGATCCCTTAGAGAAGGAAATGGCAACCTACTCCAGTATTCTTGCCTAGGAAATTCCATGGACAGAAGAGCCTGGCAGGCTACAGTCCATGGGGTTGCAAAGAGTCGGACATGACTTAGCAACTGAACAATAAAAACAAGTGGTACAACCTTACATTGGAATACTATCCTACCATAAAACTGAATGGGGAAACTATATGTTAGTTTGAAAAGATTTCCAAGATTCAGTATGAGGCGAAAGAGCAAGAGGCAGATGTGTATGTCCATTATGCTACCATTTGTGTGTAAAATAAGGAGTGGGGGAGTGTATGTGTGTATGAATGTATGTGTATCATATATTTCTATACATACATACCTACATTTACTCAAATATATATATAAAATCTTTGGAAGGATATACCAGAAAGTAATAACTCAGCACTTTGTTGAAGAATAATGAGCAGGGGAAATGGGAGACTTTTCTCTTATTTCTTATTTTTTTTAATTAAATTTTAAATTAAGATCCATAAATTTTTTTCAAACAATTAAATTTTGAAAATTAGTGCCAACAAAATCTTCTTTCCTATTCAATTAAAACCAATGAGAATATTATGCTTAGTGAAACAAGTCACACAGAGAAATGCAAATACTATGTGTGTTTAGTTGCCCAGTTGTGTCCAACTCTTTTGTGACCCCATGGACTGTAGCCCACCAGGCTTCTCTGTCCATGGGGATTCTCCAGGCAAAAATACTGGAGTGGGTTGTCATGCCCTTCTCCAGGAGATCTTAGGGATTCAACCCGTGTCTCTTATATATCCTGCATTGGCAGATGGATTCTTTACCCAGGTCTCCCGCATTGCAGGCAGATTCCTTACCATCTGAGCCACCAGGGAAGCCCTACAAATACTATATAATATCACTTATATGTGGAATATAAAAAAATAATACAAATGAACATATATATAAGACAGAGGGCTTCCCTGATGGCTCAGCAATAAAGAATTCACCTGCAATGAAGGAGACGCAGGAGACACACGTTTGATCCCTAGGTCGAGAAGATCCCCTGGAGGAGAATATGGCAACCCACTCCAGTATTCTTACCTGAAAAATCCCATGGACAGAGGAGCCTGGAGGGTACAGTCCAAAGGGTTACAAAGAGTCAGACATAAAACTGAACACACACACAAGACAGAAACAGACTCACATACATAGAAAATAAACTTGTGGTTTCCAAAGTGGAGAGGCAAGAGGGGAGGGACAAATCACAGTTATGGGATTAATAGATATAAATTACTATATATAAACTAGATAAGCAACAAGAATTTAGAATACAGCATTATATTATATGCTAATATAATATATTATACCTCTTATCTTATAATAACCTATAATGTAATCTGCAAAAAATACTGGACCACTATAGTGTACACCTGAAACTAACACAATAATAGATAAACTAAACTTCAATTTTTTAGGAATTAGATAAATAAATTAGTGAACCTTTACTGAGTGTCAACTATGTACCAGATACTATTATATGTTCTGAAAGCAACATGGTACACCATTTCCTCCTCTTCTTGGAGTTAGAGAAAATGTTATGGATCAATCATATTAACCATCTTAGCATTTAGAGTTGGAATATAGGCTTCCTTCTGTCTATGGTATTGGTTCTGTTTCATCTGACTTTATGTATATATTACCTTTATTATATAAAATAACCAATATGATGTTGCTTCATGTTTCAAGATGATGCCATTAAAATAACTGCTTTTTATAAGAATAGTTATGGCCAAAGATAGTGATTTTAGCCCAGAGGCATTCTCTGTTATTTTTCTTTCTTTTTTTTTTTAAATTTAGAATATTACATTTTATTTTTCAATTATACGATATATTGTAACAAGTAAATTCATCCCCATCTTTCACTTTATTATATATCATCTAAAACCTTTTTCACTCTCTCTTCATTTTGCGGCTGCTGAATATGTTTTATACCTTTGTTAGCCTCTTTATATGCCAATGATTTATTATTGTTTACTCGAGTCTGACTCTTTGTGACAAATGGACTGCAACATGCCAGGCTTCTCTGTGCTTCACCATCTGCTGGAGCTTGCTCAAACTCATGTCCACAGACTCAATAATGCCATTCAACCATCCCATCCTCTTTCATCCCCTTCTCCTCTGCCCTCAATATTTCCCAGCATCTGAGTCTTTTCCAGTGAGTTGCCCCTTCACATCAGGTGGCCAAAGTATTGGAGCTTCAGCTTTAGCATCAGTCCTTCCAATGAATATTCAGGGTTGATTTATTTTTCACCCCTAAGGATGGTTTTGGTTTTCCTGTTGTGGTAGAGGTTTTTTGAAAAGTCAGCATCATTACTTTGCCCTCTAATATTCTACTTTTTCCTATGATTTGACTCTGTAAGTAACTATTTTGCTGTATAGGTTCTGGCACAAGTAATACTAATAATTTTGCTGCATTAAAATAAAAGAACACAGGGTGAAACAGATCACCAGCCCAGGCTGGAAGAATGAGACAAGTGCTCGGGCCTGGTGCACTGGGAAGACCCAGAGGAATCGGGTGGAGAGGGAGATGGGAGAGGGGATCGGGATGGGGAATACATGTAACTCCATGGCTGATTCATGTCAATGTATGACAAAAACCACTACAATAATGTAAAGTAATTAGCCTCCAACTAATAAAAATTAAAAAATTTTTACAATTAAAAAAAAAATAAAATAACACAGTCACCAACAAAGGAGAAAGGTAAAAGAAAATATAGTAAACAGTCCACCAAACCAAGTGGTGTTCTTTTTAGGAATGTGGTGATGGATGAACATCTGGAAATTTCATTCTATACGATAACATTAAACTTCACATCCATAAGCCATCTAAGGAAAAAAATGCTTGGTTACCTCTTCAGATGCTGAGAGGACATTAAAAAATTTAGACAAATATTTAAACTTTCAAAGAAAAAGAAAGTGGTGCATCCTCTACGATTTAAAACATTTACAGTGTTCTGTTGCTTTTGGCCATAAACTTTATATTAAAAATCAGGAACTAAAACCAGAAACTAAACCAGCCTTCTTGCTTTTGTTGTTTCTATGTGTAATAGGAAATTCTGACACAATAAGCCATGAGATATATAAAAGGTACAGATACAATACAGAAATCTTTAGAAAATGCAAAAGAATGATCTGAAAAAATATTATAATTAAGATGAGCTGAACAGCTAACTCCCTACAAAGTAAATACGGGACACATCCCCGTGAGACTTCCACGGGGAGCCACGGCGAAGCCGCGCCCCGTCCCGGCTGCCCTCAGGCTGCACGCGGGACAGACGCCAGACGCAGAGCCACCGCGTCTTCTTCCTCGGGTTTGCCCAGAAGGACAGCCCAAGGCAAGGCTTGCAGCTGGCCGAGTCCCCGGCGCTGGACTCCAGTGTCCAGCACCCGTGGATCCAGAATCCGAGTACATCTACTTCTGCCCCAATCTCTTCGAGGAGAACTGCTTGCACTGATGGGAATCAGTGGATATTACAGGCTGACGGAGGGAATTCGCGCAGTATTTTTCTTTCTCTAGGTTGTGCCAAACAAGCTTATCCAAGGGGCTCAGTTACCCACCCGGCCCCGCTGAAGTCGGCTGGCTCCGGTGAGGCCGGAAGTGCCGCTCTGAGGGCCAAGGGCCCGCAGCTCCATCTTCCCCACCTCTATCTCCTGGCGTTACCCGCCTACCTGTGCAAGAGGCCCCAGCACCTCCGCTTTGCCTGTCTCCCCCCGGGTAGCCTGGAGCCTGGCCTCAGCAGCGCCTTCTCAGACCTCCTGGAGCCGCTGGGTGCCAGGAAGATGAAGTGGGCTGCAGCCGAGCAGGGGCCAGAGCGGCAGCCGTTCCCTCTGGAACTCACCCTCTGGGCCGATACGCCGCCATCTGCCAGCGCCTACGTCCAGTTCAATCTGCCAGCTGCGCGGCGCCCTGCTCTGGAAGCAGCGAGCTGAGGCCGCGCTTGGCCTCCCGGACAAGGCCCAGCGCCAGCTGCAGGCCTGCAAGCGGCGGGAGCCGCAGAGCTGCAGCAGGAGCGGCGCTGGAGAAGCAGACACAGGCGGACGCCTGCTGGACCCTGGAGGAGAGTGTGCCGGACTTCGCCCACCGAGCATGGCCTGAGGGAGGGGCCGCCCGTCAGGAGTCCAGCCTCTTCCAACCTCAGAATCCGCCCGGAGAGGACTTGACCTGAGCCGTGTCCGCCACAGCTTCCAGAAGCCACAAGGAAGTGGATTCTGGAAGGAAACCCTGCCCTCTGGCTCAGCCCCCAGCTCACACCAGGCCTGTCACTTCTGGGAAACAAAGGATGATGGTTACTGATCTGAAGCCGCGATGCTTGGCAGGTAGTGAGGGTTCCACGATGACCTTTCTGGGCCCTGGTGGTCTGGGATGAGGCGGCGGGGAGCAGAGGGGCAGGCCTGGGGACAGCGGTGCTGGCCTGAACCTGTGTCTTCTTTTCCTTCAATTCAGCTGGAATGTGGAAGGCCTCCCCGCCTCTGTGGTCTTCAGGTAAGTGTGCAAGACAACTTACTGCAGACGTGATCACCCCTTGCCTGGACTCAGCCACCGTGGCCCCAAGATCAGAGCCTCATTCTTTCTAGTCCTGGAAATAGCCACGCGGTGTTGTAATATTTGCTTCTGAGGGCCCTTGAAGGATAACTTCATTTATTCAGATTATGCCTGGGAGAGTGGATATTCATTACAGGGGGTGAAGGCAGAGCAGGGTCTTCAGGTGGTTCTGGAGCCTGCGGGCCAAGGCGCATCTTGCACGGTTTCCTAGCTTGCTGGTGACTACGCGTGAACTCACTGTCCTCAGGGTGTCCACCTGTACGTGACAGCCGGGCTCTCCTGCAAGACCTGAGGGTGGCAGGTGCTGCACTGACATGGGCCACTGCCAGAGGCTGGAAATGAGCTCTGAGGCCCAGAAGAGAGACCATTTTCCCCCAAAATGGCTTCCTGGCAGCTGGAGCAGCAGGATTCTTACTCCGAGAAGGGAGGCAGAATGGTGCCTTCTGCCTTAGGGTGGACTCACAGCGCCTTCTGTCAGGACAGAGGAGGACTTGGTGGCCTGCCTCAGTTTCCCAGCTCAGGCAAGAGCCTGCAGTGTAGCCCAGCAGCAGGGCAGCCATGGAAGAGCCAGGACAGCTGGTGGCGAGAGGCCAGAGCCTGACCTGTATTCCTCCCACCAGGCCTTGCCCTTCCCGTACCCACTGGAGCAGTCCAAGGCGGGGTGGGGAGCTGCTGGCAGGAATAGAGAAGCAGGCCAGACTGATGGATCCTGAGCCGTCCAGCGCCATGGCCAGGCCTCGGCCCCCCAAGGACCCGGGCCGGAGCCCCTCAGTGGGGGCTGTACAACAAGGTTTGTGTGTAGGTAACACTGCTGTGGCTTTAATGGAGGCAAGCCTGTGAACAATAAATACTTAGTGAGGGGCAAAAGCAACAAAAAATAAGTACAAAAATGAGGTAGGCTGACATAATGGACAATAATTCATTAGAAGTTCTAATGAGGAAAACACAAAGATTTTGTTTACAGCAACAATAGAGACATAAAATACACTAGGAAGCACCTTTTTAAAAAGGTGTGGAACTTAAATGTACCAAAATTAATATTGTAGAATTGAAAAGTTGAACAAACAGAAAAGACAGCCCTGAAATAGAACCTGATATGTACATAAGACAGTTACTAGGAAATGAATTACTCAGTAAATAATGATGGAAAAATTAGATTAGCTACTTTGTAGAAAATGTACGGCTTACTTTTCCATTAATGCCAGATAGACTCAAGAACTAAGTGAATGGTTAAAAGATTAATTTCTGAAATACTAAACAAACATTAAGTGTTTTGTTAACTTTTCTTTAAATGTAGAAAAAATACAGGTAAATTTTTATTAGATATATGAATAAAGAAAATGTGATATTTAAAAAGCTATTAAAGGAATCACAAAGAAAGAAAAGAGTGAGTGTAGATGGATGTTTATATGAACTTGGACTTCTCTTGTCAAATATGAGAAGTTGGTGAGCATGGTTTCCCCAGGAAAGGGAACTGAGATGGAGACAGAATTTTCACTGAAAATCTTTTCTTTGTATCTTTTTTATTTTTGTATCATGTTCATGTATTATCTTTTAAAAACATAATTTAACCAACTTAAATTTCCAGTTAAAAAAGAAAAAAAAGGTCCCAAAGATTGACAGATTTGGCTATCTAAAACCTTAGCATGTCAATAATAGCAGCAAAATAACCTAAAAATAATGTAACATGGAAACATATTCACAACCAGTATGTCAAAAGCTGACTTAATAGCCTTGATAGAAAAAATATTATTTCACCAAAGAAGAGCCAAAAAAAAAAAAAAAAAATGAAGTCATCTAAGGAAAAATAGACATGGGATACAGTGGGAAATTTCCAAAGGAGGAAATACAAATGGCAAATCAACATGCTGAAAATATTTGACCTTACTTCTGATCAAGAAATTCCATGGAAAACAGCAATGAGATACTGTTTTTCAGGTATAAAATTACCAAAAATTAAAAATACTCTGTTCTTGCAAAGGTACAATGGGCAAGCTTGCTTTCACCCAGCTGATAGAAGTATAAATTAGTAAGACCTTTCTGGAAAATAGTTTGGCACTGTGTATCACAAGCCTTAAAATGTTGCTGAGTTTTGTCTTGGAAATTTCCACTTCTGAAGAATCTAGGCTATACCTAATCTACATCATGGAGACGGTTTCATGCCTAAAATGTTTACTGCAACATTAGTTATAATAGAAAAAAGATGAAGCTGGAACTTGCAGCTGGACAGAAGAGCCCATCAGCTTCTGGCTCTAATGGTACATGGCAGTGTAAGAGTTAATCCACCACACAGCGTTCACAGTCAGGCCAATTTTCCAAATTAAAGTGATGGGCCTAGTTTTCACATTTCGGTGTTTTATAAGATCATATTATTGCTCAATAATCAGTTCTAATGAGATGGATGAAACTGGAGCCCATTATACAGAGTGAAGTAAGCCAGAAAGATAAAGAACATTACAGCATACTAACACATATATATGGAATTTAGAAAGATGGTAACGATAACCCTATATGCAAAACAGAAAAAGAGACACAGAAGTACAGAACAGACTTTTGAACTCTGTGGGAGAAGGTGAGGGTGGGATGTTTCGAAAGAACAGCATGTATATTATCTCTGGTGAAACAGATCACCAGCCCAGGTTGGATGCATGAGACAAGTGCTCGGGCCTGGTGCACTGGGAAGACCCAGAGGAATCGGGTGGAGAGGGAGGTAGGAGGGGGGATCGGGATGGGGAATATGTGTAACTCTATGGCTGATTCATATCAATGTATGACAAAACCCACTGAAATGTTGTGAAGTAATTAGCCTCCAACTAATAAAAAAAATAAATTAAAAAAAAAGATGATTAGGTATTTGAGGAAGAATTAAAACAAGGGAACAGAGGGAAATTTGGTTGGGGAACACTTAAAAGGATTTAGTGGGTATTTTAATTGAAAAGGGAGAGCTGAAAAGATTTCTGTTGTGTACAGAAAGAGAAAGCTCATGAGGAGAAATTGTAGGGTAATTGAAACATTTCACAAAAGTTGCTGAAATATCAGAGCCAAAAGTAAACCCTCACCTCTAATGAACTCTAAAATAGCATGAAATTTGAGCCTGCTTGCAAGTGAATAATTAAGCTCCCTGTCTGTGTATCTGTGATAGTAGAAACCTGCTCCATTTTAGCACGTTAGCAAATCTACCTTGTCCACAGGTTCTCATCTCCAACGAAGAAGGTCTTTTATTGGGTTTTACAACCTTATCCCTTAGCCACAGTGTGGCAAACCCATTTGCTGTATGATTGAGCTCATATTTTGTAGGTTCTTTGAAGGGTAATTTTCCAGAGTTTTCTTTCACATGAAGTTGTTCTTTCAAACAGGATTACCAAACCAATAACAATGACCAAGCGGTGGTTGAAATCTGTATCACGCGAATTACAACAGCCATCAGGGAGACAGAGTCGATTGAAAAGCATGCAAAGGCCCTTGTGGGGCTCTGGGATTCCTGCTTGGAACATAACCTGAGGCCCTCTGGGAAAGATGAAGACACTCCCCATGCAAAAATCGCATCTGATATCATGAGTTGCATTTTACAGGTATGTCTATGTTCAGCATCATGCTATTTGATACTGACTTGGCAGCTTAGTTGAACACGTGGTGTCTCTGAACCAAGAGCCAGCGTTTCTGTAGTGTTCAGATACTGTAAAAAGACACCATAGCCCAACAATAGCTAAGCTGAGCAGTCTGGTAGTTAATAAACTAAGATGGTTCTACTGAACCCCTATTCAGCAAGACACACTGTGGGGAATTCAAAGTAAGCCAGCTCTAGTCTATTTGGAGAGACAAGACATGTACATATAAAAAGCTAACAGATCTGAATGAGGAATATTGGAAAATTAAGAAAAGGAGAGCTCTTTTCCATCCAAGGAGACCCAAAGAGGGGGTAGACTCTGAATTGAGGGGTAATGAGCTTGGAATATGTGGAGAGAAGTGGCTAAGTCATTGTAAAGTGCATTTCTATATATATTGTGAATTTTCCATGATATCTGCCTCTTCTGACTGTATTCAACTTCTTCCCACTGGCATAAACATGACTTTGGAATTTTGGCTCAATCACAAACTAATTATGTAAAATTGAAATGTTTACCAAGTCACATAATTTCTAAGCCACAATTTCCTCCTTATAAAATGCAGATGACAAATTTTACCAACCAGTAATATTGATAGGTGTTTCTTTTTTTTTTTTCTGGTCACATTTCAGTTTACTTTCCATCATTAATGTTTTAAAGTGGGCTTCTCTGGTAGCTCAGCTGGTAAAGTATCCACCTGCAATGCAGGAGACCCTGGTTCAATTCCTAGGTTGGGAAGATCCCCTGGAGAAGGGATAGGCTACCCACTCTAGTATTCTTGGGCTTCCCTGGTGGCTCAGATGGTAAAGAATCTGCCTGCACTGCTGGAGTCCTGCATTTGACCCCTGGGTTGGGAAGATCCCTGGAGGAGGGCATGGCAACCACTCCAGTATTCTTGCCTGGAGAATCCTCATGGACAGAGGAGCCTGGAGAGCTACAGTCCATGAGGTCGCAAAGAGTCGGACGCAACTGAGCAATTGAACACAATGTTTTAAGGTAGAGATTAATCCTTCTTTTTACACGGAATTAACTAGCATGCTAGAGCAGTGGTTCCACTGATTCTGTTTTACTAAAAGACTATATTAATAATAAACAATTAGTAAGCACTGACTGGGCAGTGGCCAAGAGGAGCTACACCACGTCAGGTATGACCTAAATCAAATCCCTTATGACTATACAGTGTAAGTGAGAAATCGATTTAAGGGACTAGATCTGATAGAGTGCCTGATGAACTATGGAGGGAGGTTTGTGACATTGAACAGGAGACAGGAATCAAGACCATCCCCAAGAAAAAAAAAATGCAAAAAAGAAAAAAAAGCTGTCTGAGGAGACCTGACAAATAGCTGTGAAAAGAAGGGAAGCGAAAAGCAAAGGAGAAAAGGAAAGATATTCCCATTTGAATGCAGAGTTCCAAAGAATAGCCAGGAGAGATAAGAAAGCCTTCCTCAGCCATCAGTGTAAAGAAATAGAGGAGAACAATAGAATGGGAAAGACTAGAGATCTCTTCAAGAATATTAGAGATACCAAGGGAACATTTCATGCAAAGATGGGCTCAATAAAGGACAGAAATGGTAGGGACCTAACAGAAGCAGAAGATATTAAGAAGAGGCAGCAAGAATACACAGAACTATACAAAAAAGATCTTTATGACCCAGATAATCCCAATGGTGTGATCACTCACCTAGAGCCAGACATCCTGGAATGTGAAGTCAAGTGGGCCTTAGGAAGCATCACTATAAACAAAGCTACTGAAGGTGATGGAATTCCAGTTGAGCTATTTCAAATCCTGAAAGATGATGCTGTGAAAGTGCTGCACTCAATATGCCAGCATATCTGGAAAACTCAGCAGTGGCCACAGGACTGGAAGAGGTCAGTTTTCATTCCAATCCCAAAGAAAGGCAATGCCAAAGAATGCTCAAACTACCGCACAATTACACTCATCTCATACACTAGTAAAGTAATGCTCAAAATTCTCCAAGCCAGGCTTCAACAATGCATGATCCATGAACTTCCAGATGTTCAAGCGGGATTCAGAAAAGGCAGAGGAACCAGAGATCAAATTGCCAACATCCGCTGGATCATCAAAAAAGCAAGAGAGTTCCAGAAAAACATCTATTTCTGCTTTATTGACTATGCCAAAGCCTTTGACTGTGTGGATCACAATAAACTGCGGAAAATTCTGAAAGAGATGAGAATATCAGACCACCTTACCTGCCTCTTGAGAAACCTGTATGCAGGTCAGGAAGCAACAGTTAGAACTGGACATGGAACAACAGACTGGTTCCAAATAGGAAAAGGAGTACATCAAGGCTGTATATTGTCACCCTGCTTATTTAACATCTATGCAGAGAACATCATGAGAAATGCTGGGCTGGAAGAAGCACAAGCTGGAATCAAGATTGCTGGGAGAAGTATCAGTAACCTCAGATATGCAGATGACACCATCTTTATGGCAGAAAGTGAAGAGGAACTAAAGAGCCTCTTGATGAAAGTGAAAGAGGAGAGTGAAAAAGTTGGCTTAAAGCTCAACATTCAGAAAACTAAGATCATGGCATCTGGTCCCATCACTTCATGGCAAATAGGTGGGGAAATAGTAGAAATAGTGGCTGACTTTATTTTTCTGGGCTCTAAAATCATGGCAGATGGTGACTGCAGCCATGAAATTAAAAGACACTTACTCCTTGGAAGGAAAGTTATGACCAACCTAGACAGCATATTAAAAAGCAGAGACATTACTTTGTCAACAAAGGTCTGTCTAGTCAAGGCTATGGTTTTTCCAGTGGTCATGTGTGGATGTGAGAGTTGGACTATAAAGAGAGCTGAGCACCGAAGAATTGATGCTTCTGAACTGTGGTGTTGGAGAAGACTCTTGAGAGTCCCTTGGACTGCAAGGAGATCCAACCAGTCCATCCTAAAGGAGATGAGTCCTGGGTGTTCATTGGAAGGACTGATGTTGAAGCTGAAACTCCAATACTTTGGCCACCTGATGCGAAGAGCTGACTCATTTGAAAAGATCCTGATGTTGGGAAAGATTGTGGCAGGAGGAGAAGGGGATGACAGAGGATGAGATGGCTGGATGGCATCACCAACTCAATGAACATGGGTTTGGGTGGACTCTGGGAGTTGGTGATGGACAGGGAGGCCTGGCATGCTGCAGTTCATGGGGTCGCAAAGAGTCAGATATGACTGAGCGACTGAACTGAACTGTACTGAAGCACTGACTGTTTACTAGGTTCAACAAAGACATGGTCTTGGCATGTAATAGTTTATTTAAAATTTGTTCATTTTTGGTTGAAACATAATTGCTTTACCCTTGGTTTCATTTCTGCCATACATCAACATGAATTCGATGTACATATGTTCCCTCCGTCTTGAACCTCCCTCCCACTTCCCACCCTTTTGCACCCCCTCGAGGTTGTTACAGAGCCTGGTTTGAGTTCCCAGAGTCATATAGCAAATTTGGGTATCATTTTACATATGGTAGTGTCTATGCTTCCATGCTACTTTCTCCATTCATCTCACCCTCTCCTTCCTCCCAGCAACCCCTCCTGGTCCATAAGTCTGTTCTTTATGTCTGCGTCTCCATTGCTGCCTTGCAAATAGGTTCATCAGTACCATCTTTCTAGATTCCATGTATGTGCGTTAATATATGATATTTCTTTTTCTCTTTCTGACTTACTTCCCTCTGTATAATAAGCTCTAGGTTCATCGACCTCATTAGAACTGATTCAAATGCGTTCCTTTTTATGGCAGAGTAGTATTCCATAGTATATATGTACCACAGCTTCTTTATCCATTCATCCATCAGCGGACCTCTAGTTTGTGTCCATGTTCTCGCTATTGTAAATAGTTCTGCAGTGAACGTTGGGGTGCATGTGTCTTTTTAAGTTTTGGTTTCCTCAGGGTATATACCTAGAAGTGGTATTGCTGGGTCGTATGGTAGTTTTCAGCTTCCCTAGTGGCTCAGATGGTAAAGAATCTGCCTGCAATGCAGATCTGGGTTTGATCCTTGGGTCAAGAAGATCCCCTGAAAAAGAGAATGACTTCCCACTCCAGTATTCTTGCCTGGAGACTTCCATGGGCCTGGTGAGAGAAGCCTGGTGAGCTACAGTCCAAAGGGTCATGAAGAGTTGGACATGACTGAGTGATTAATACACACCTGGTAGTTTTATTCCTAGTTTTTTAAGGGATCTCCATTCTGTCTTCATAGTGGTTTTATCAAGTTACATTCCCACCTGCAGTACAAGAGGGCTCCCTTTTCTCCACATTGTTTTCTCTCATTCTGAGGGCTTTTTTTTTTTTTTTTCAGTTTATTTATAGTTTCCTTTGCTGTGAAAAAGCTTTTAAATTTAATTAGGTCCCACTTGTTTATTTTTGTTTTTATTTCCATTATTCTAGGAGGTGGATCTAGAGGAGCTTGCTATGATTTATGTCATAGAGGGTTCTGTCTATGCTTTCTTCTAAGAGTTTTTATAGTTTCTGGTCTTATATTTAGGTCTTTAATCCATTTGGAGTTTATCTTTGTGTATGGTGTTAGGAAGTGTTCTAATTCCATTCTTTTACATGCAGTTGGATACGTGTAAAAGTTCACATGTCCAGTTCTCCCAGCACTACTTTTTGAAGAGATTATCTTTGCCCCACTGTATATTCTTGTCTCCTTTGTCAAAGATAAGGTGCCCATAGGTGCGTGGTTTAACTCTGGGCTTTCTGTCTTGTTCCATTGATCTGTGTTTCTGTTTTTGTTGGCATGTAATGGTTTTAAAACCCAAGTAGTCTTCTCTGATTTGGTGTGGCATTGTGGATAGTAAGGAGACTTTCGCCTTCCACTTTCACTGAAGCTTATGTTGCTGGAGGAGTCAGGCTAGAAGCCTAACAACCATCTCAGTGCACCTTCCCAGTGAGGACTGTTGGGCTAATCATTTACCACATCTTGGTATCCTCCTGGCCACAGAGAGAAGGTTTGCTCCTTATAGAAACGTTACTTTTATTTATTTATCATTGGGATGTAGTTGCTTTACAATGCTGTGTCAGTTTCGGCTCTACAGCAAAGTGAATCAGCCATAGATCCCCTCTTCTTTGGATTTCCTTCCCAGTTAGGTCACCACAGAGCACCGAGTAGAGTTCCCTGAGCGGTACAGCAGGTGCTCATTCGTTTCTTGTTTTATACATAGTAATACATATATGTTAACCCCAGTCGCCAAATTCACCCCATCCACCACTCCCCCCAACTTGGTGTCCATACATTTGTTCTCTATGTCTGTGTCTCTATTTCTCTTTTGCGAATAAGATAGTTTATACCATTTTTCTAGATTTCACATACATGCATTAATATATAATATGTATTTTTCTGACTTCACTCTGTATGACCGTCTCTTGGTGCAGCCATGTCTTCAAATGATATAATGTTGTTCCTTTTTATGTCTGAGTAAAAGTCCGTTGTATATATGTACCACATCTTCTTTATCCATTCTCTAGTAACGGGCATTGAGGTTGCTTCTATGTCCTGGCTATTATAAATAGTGGTGCAATGAACACTGAGGTGCATATATCCTTTTGAATCATGATTTTCCTTGCCCAGTGGTGGGATTGCTGGGTCATATGGTGGTTCTAGTTTTAGTTTCTTAAGGTACCTCCATACCGTTTCCATAGTGACTGTAGCGGTTTACATTCCCACCAACAGTGCAAGAGGGTTCCTTTTTCTCCACACCCTCTCCAGCATTTATTGTTTGTAGACTTTTTGATGATAGCCATTCGGACCTGTGTGAGGTGATACCTCATTGTAGTTTTGATTTGCATTTCTCTAATAAGTAATGATGTTGAACATCTTTTCATGTGTTTGTTGGCCTTCTGTATGTTTTCTTTGGAGAAATATCTATTTTGGTCTTCTATCCATTTTTAAATTGGGATTTTTTTTTTTTTTGAGCTAAATGAGCTTTTCATATATTTTGGAGATTAATTCCTTGTCAGTTGCTTCATTTGCAAATATTTTCTCCCATTCTGAGAGTTGTTTTTTGGGCTTGCTCCTGGTTTCTTTTGCTATGCAAAAGCTTTTAAGTTTAATTAGGTGCCATTTGTTTACTTTTGTTTTTATTTTCATTACTGTAGGAGGTAGGTCAAAAGAGATCTTGCTGTGACGTATGTTAAAGCATGTTCTGCCTATCTTTTCATTCGAAGAGTTTTATAGTGTCTGGCCTTACATTTAGGTCTTTAATCCATTTTGAGTTTATTTTTGTGTAATGTATTATGGAGTATTCTAATTTCATTCTTTTACATATAGCTGAACAGTTTTCCCAGCACCACTTATTGGAGAGACTGTCTTTTTTCCATTGTATATTCTAGCCTCCTTTGTCGTAGATTAGATGACCATAGGAGTATGTCTTTATCTCTGGACTTTCTATCCTATTCCATTGGTTTATATTTCTGTTTTTGTGCTAGTACCATACTGCCCTAATCAGTGTAGCTTTGTAGTACTGTCTGAAGTGAAGAGCCTCATTCCTCTAGCTCCATTTGTCTTTCTCAGGATTGCTTTGGCTATTCATGGTCTTGTGTGTTTCCATACAAATTGTAAAATTTTTTGTTCTAATTCTGTGAAAAATGCCATTGGGAATTTGATAGGGATTATATTGAGCCTATAGATTGCTTTAGGTATTACAGACACTTTCACAATATTGATTGTTCCCGTCTAAGAACATGGTTTCTCTCTCCATCTGTTTGTGTTGTCTTTGATTTCTTTTATCTGTATCTTACAGTTTTCTAGTACTGGTTTTTTGTCTCCTTAGATGAGTTTATTCCTAGGTATTTTATTCTTCTTGTTGTAATGATAAAAGAGGTTGTTTCCTTAATTTTTTTCTTATCTTTTATTGTAAGTATATAGGAATGCAAGAGATTTTTGTGTATTAATTTTGTATCCTGCAATTTTACTAAATTCATTGATTAAATCTTGTAGTTTTCTGATGGTGTCTTTAGGGTTTTCTATGCATAATATCATGTAATCTGCAAACAGTGACAGTTCTATTTCTTCTTTTCCAATTTGGATTCTTTTATTTCTTTTTCTTCTCTGATTGCCCTAGCTAGAACTTTCAAAACTATGTTGAATAATAGTGGCAGGAGTGGACAGCCTTGAAGTGTCCCTGATCTTAAAGGAAATGCTTTCAGTTTTTCACCATTGAGAATGTTAGCTGTGGGTTTGTCATATAAGGCCTTTATTATGTTAGTTTTTTTTCTTAATCACAAATAGGTGTTGAATTTTGTCAAAAGTTTTCTCTGCACCTATTGAGATGATCACATCGTTTTTATTCTTCAATTTATTAATGTGTTCTATCCTATTGATTGATTCATATATATTAAAGAATTCGTACATGCCTGGGATAAATTCCACTTGATCATAGTGTATGATTCTTTAATATGTTGTTGGACTTGGATTGCTAGTATTTTGTTGAGGATTTTTACATCTATGTTCATCATTTATATCGGCCTGTTATTTTCTTTTCTTTGTGAAATCTCTTGTCAGAGAGGCAAAGACATCAGGGTGATGGTGACTGCATGGAATGTGCTTGGAAGTATTCCTCCTTTTGCAGTTTTTAAAGAGTTTGAGAAGGATAGGTGTTAGCTCTTCTCTAAATGTTTGCTAGAATTTGCCTGTGAAACCACCTGGTCGTGGACTTTTATTTGTTGGAAGATTTTGAATCATAGTTTCAATATCATTACATATTTTCTGTTTCTTCCTGGTTCAGTCCTTAAAGGCTGTACTTTTCTAAGAATTTGTCCATTTCTTCCAGGTTGTCCATTTTATTGGCATATAGTTCCTTGTAGTAGTCTCTTATGATCCTTTGTATTTCTGCAGTGTCAGTTGTGACTTCTTTTTCATTTCTAATTTTGACTTGAGTCCTCTCCTTTTTTTTTTTTTTTTTGATGAGTGTGGCCAAAGGTTTATCAATTTTGTTTATCTTCTCTAAGAACCAGCATTTAATTTCATTGATCTTTGCTATTGTTTTCTTCATTTTTATTTCGTTTATTTCTGCTCTGATGTTTATGATTTCTTTCCTTCTACTAACTTTGGGTTTTGTATGTTCTTCTTTTTCTGGTTGGTTTAGGTGTAAGGTTAGTTTATGTGAGATTTTCTTTGTTTCTTGACGTGGGATTGTATTGCTATAAGCTTCCCTCTTAGAACTTCTTTTGCTACATCCCATAGTTTTAGGGCCATCTTGTGTTTGTTGTCTTATTTCCTCTTTGATTTTTTCAGTGATCTATTGGTTATTAAGTAAGATATCATTTAGCCTACATGTGTTTGTGTTTTTTACAGTTTTTTTCCCCTGTAATTGATTTCTGATCTCAGAGCAGTCAAAAAAGATGTTTGACATGATTTCAGTTTTCTTAAACTTACCAAGACTGATTTGTGACCCAACGTAGGATCTATCCTGAAGAGTGTTTTATGTGCACTCGAGGAAAGTGTATTCTGCTGCTTTCAAATGGAGTGTCCTATAAATATCAACTAACTCTGTCTGGTCTAATGTGTCATTTAAGGCTTCTGTTTCCTCATTAATTTTCGGTTTGAATGATCTATCCATTGGTATAAGCGGAGTGTTAAAATCCCCTACTATTATTTTGTTGCTGTCAATTTCCATTTTTATGGCTGTTAGCATTTGCCTTATGTATTAAGAGGATCCTTTGTTGAGTGCATAAGTATATACATTTGTTATGTCTTCTTCTTAGATTGATCCCTTGATCATTATGTCGTGTCCTTCCACGTCTCTTGTTATAGTCTTTATTTTAGTCTATTTTGTCTGATATGAGTATTGCTACTACAGCTTTCTTTTGATTCCCATTTGCCTGGAATATCTTATTCTACCCACCTCACTTTCAGTCTGCGTGTGTATCTGGATCTGAAGTGGGTCTTTTGTAGATAGTGTATATGCTGTACTGTGCTTACTTGCTCAGTCCTGTCCAAATCTTTGTGACCCCATGGACTGTACCCACCAGGCTCCTCTGTCCATGGAATTCTCTAGGCAAGGATACTGGAGCGGTTGCCATGCCCTCTTCCAGGGTATCTTCCCAACCCAGGGGTTGAACCCAGGTCTCCTGCATTGCAAGCAGATTCTTTATATTTGAGCCACCAGGGAAGCCCAAGAATACTGGAGTGGGTAGCCTATCCCTTCTCTAGGGGATCTTCCCAACTCAAGAATTGAACTACAGACTTTGGCATTGCAGGCAGATTCTTTACCAGCTGAGCTGCCAGGGAAGCCCCAGACAGCATGTATGCAGGTCTTATTTTTGTATCTATTCAGTCTGTGTCTTTTGGCTAGAGCATTTAATCTATTTACATTAAGGTGATTATCGATATGCATATTCTTGTTACCATTTTCTTAATTGTTTTGGGTTTTTCTTGTAGGTCTTTCTCTTTTGTTTCCTGCCTAGAGAAGTTTCTTTAGCATTTGTTGTAAAGCTGGTTTGGTAATGCTGAATTCTGTTCACTTTTGCTTGTCTGTAAAGCTTTTGATTTCTGTATTCAATCTGAATGAGACCTTTGCTGGGTAGAGTAATCTTTGTTAGGTTTTTCCCTTCCATCACTTTAAATATATCCTGCTACTCCCTTGTGGCCTGCAAAATTTCTGAAGAAAAATCAGTTGATAACCTTATGGGGATTCCTTTGTGTGTTATTTGTTGCTTTTCCCTTGCTGATTTTTAATATTTTTCTTTGTATTTAATTTTTTTGTTAGTTTAATTAATACATGTTTCTGTGTGCTGGGTTTATCATGTATGGGACTCTCTGTGCTTCCTGGATGTGGGTAGCAATTTCCTTTCCCATGGTAGGGAAGTTTTCAACTATAATCCTTCAAATATCTTTCCAGACTCTTTCTCTTTCTCTTCTTTTTCTGGGACCCTATAATTCAAATATTGTCCCAGAGGTCTCAGAGACTGTCCTCATTTCTTTTCATTGTTTTTTCTTTATTCTGCTCTGAGCATATTACATTTTGTTTGCTCAGTCCAGGGGCTAGTCAACTGAAAAAATAAGACTCTACACACACTATCCTCAGTTCAGTTCAGTTCAGTTCAGTCGCTCAGTTGTGTCCGACTGTTTGTGACCCCATGAATCGCAGCACGCCAGGCCTCCCTGTCCATCACCAACTCCTGGAGTTTACTCAAACTCATGTCCATCGAGTCAGTGATGCCATCCAGCCATCTCATCCTCTGTCGTCCCCTTCTCCTCCTGCCCCCAATCCCTCCCAGCATCAGGGTCTTTTCCAGTGAGTCTCAGGTGGCTCTAATGATAAAGAACCCACCTGCCAATGCAGGAGACAGATGCGGGTTCAATCGCTGGGTTGGGAAGATCCCCTGGGGAAGGGCCTGGCAACCCACTTCAGTGTTCTTGCCTGGAGAATCCCAGGGACAGAGGAGCCTGGCGGGCTACAGTCCGTGGGGTCACACAGAGTCAGACACGACTGAAGTGACAGCATGCATGTACACACACTGCCACACTGTTTTCCTTTGTCCCCAGGGTTAGAGATGGAAAGGGAAGAAATGGGTATTTCAGCAAAATTAGTGGAAGATTAATGCTGTTGTATGCAACAACAAAGACCTAATACACCCATTCTTATTTGATTATTCTTTTATCTTGATTATTTATTACTTTTTTATTTTATTTTTTATACATTTTTAAAAGTTGCACTCAATTTATACTACTACAAAATATTGGCTATATTCTGCATGTTGTACTGTACATCATTGTGCCTATCTTACACCCAATAGTTTTTATGTCCCACTCCCCTATATTGCTCCTCCACCCCTCTACTGGTGACTGCCAGTAACCACTAGTTTGTTGGTTATTCTTGACTATGTTATTGACACATCAGAAAGCTAAATTATTTCACTCCAAATTGCCTTTCACAGATTTTCAGACAGAAACTCACAGATCAGCTGCATTCTGCAACTTCCCCTGTGATTTCAAAACCAATGGTCTAGACTCCGGCAGCACTATCCAATAGAAATAAAATGTAAGCTGCAAACATGAGCCATATAATGAATTTAAAATTTTCTAGTAGCCACATCAAAAAGAAGTGAAAAGAAACAAATGAAATGAATTCTATACTATGTTTTCCTTCATTCAGTATATCCAAAATGTATTTGAACATGTAATCAGTGTGAAAATCAATGAACCATTTTACTTGTTTTTTGTATACTAAGTCTCATAAATCCACTGTGTGTGTTAGCACATCTTACCTTGCACTAGTCACTTTCCAGGGGCTCAGGGTCTTCACATGACTGTGTGTTAACACAGTTCTAGAGACTCTGGAAGGCTTTCTGGATGGAGATCAAATTTACAAGAGTTATGAGCAACTACTGGTAATTTTACTAGGGAGGAGAAGTTCAGTGGGAAAACATTCCAGGCAGAAAAATCAGATTGTCCAGTAGTCCAGATGTGTGAAGTGAGACCGAGATTGGAGAACTGAGCAGCCTGGCATTCCAAAATACCCCACATCCTAACATAAAGAGATGTTTCATTCTGGGAAGGCATTATGTCTCCTACTTAAAAAGGGGGTGGTGGGGAGCAAATAAAAACATGAAACTCTTCAGTGCTCCCATTTCATTTAGTTTATGTTTTCCAATTTCTCCATCTCTCTTTTTTTTCTTTCAAGTTCTCTAGCAAGCCTTTATCAAACAGTAGAAAAGCTCTCATATACATATATGTAAATAATATGTATAATATATATATTTTAGAAACTTTATGAATTTTTGCCTAACCAGAAAAAACTACATTTTGATTCTACTTGTTTGACTTAGTGTGAACTGAATGCTAGATTTCTAATTTCAAAAAATAGATATGCAACAAGCAACGAAGATTTACAGCATAGCATAAGGTTTACTGTGTAGTAGTACAGCCAATATCTTGTAATAACCTATAATAGAAAATAATTTCAAAAATAGTGTATGTATAACTAATCACAAAGAATACTACTTTTTGAAGTTAAAAAAGTCACAACAAAACAATAATTAGATTTAATTTACTTGCTGCCTTTACAAGAACAGTGTATGGGAATCATCAGTTAATTCAGTAGAGACTCCAGAATGGGCTAAGGACTATAAAAAGAAAAAAAAAAACCCAAACATGAAACTCACTACTGATCAATGAGTCAGTGTCAGAGAGTTTGTAAGATTGTTGAGAGCAGGGCCCTGAGGACAAGCACTGCTATTTTGGAAAGGGACAGAGAAAAGGGCTAAAAGTTAGCTAGACTGGTCCAGAGAGACAAGTGAGTCACAGAGTGGATGATTCCAGCCTGTAGGGCCAGTGTGGGCACAGGGTGTCCATTGTCTGTGCTCTGAGCAGCAGAAGGTGTGATTATGGAAGGTGGAAAGCTCTGAAGGCAAGCTTGCTTTTTTCAGAGCAGAGTGCAGCAATTTGTCGAGGCTACCCCTGGGGATGTGATCCCAGAAAGTCAGGTTCCCCCCCCACCCACTGCCAGGAACCAAAGGCAAGGCTGTGGTCTTAGCCTTGGCATTTGGCTTTCATCAGACTTCAAGGGGGACTTTTTGTTATGCAATAAAAATTGAAAAGAAGATTTTGTCCTACTTGTAAAATAGGTTCTTGTGGGAAACATGAGCAGATCCAAATGACTCATAGTCTCTTGTGTGTGTGTGTGTTAGTAAAATAAAACAGGAGATCAACTTTAAAGTCAACCACTTAGCATCTTCAGCTATACAAGCACAGATTCTCTCCACCCACCTTACCTCCCAAGATAAGCAATCCCAATATCATGCTGTCTAAATCAAGCAAGGGCCCACCAGTTCTTCTCCCTGTGTCCTTTGCCATTTTTCCCCTGGGCATTTCACTGTCATTTCAAGCTAAATATGTTCCCTCACACACACAAACTTTCTGCCTTTTTATCCCCCTAAATTTTCTTTTTCAACCTACGTTCAAACCTATATCAAGTGGCCATTCCTATTCTACTTTTAGTAGAATTATTTTAAATTGTTTCTTTTCTTGGTCCCTAACTGTATGAACTTACCTCATTTACCTTAAAATAATTTTTAAACTCCTAGAATTCAAATTCTATACCTTCCTTAATACAGAATCCATACATGTGTGAAGCATGTTTTCTGAGTTCTGGTTTCCTTTGCCTTGGGTGATACTCTCTTGGCAACCCACTCCATGCCCTTAGACATCTGTAAGGTGATCTCTCAGATCATCTCCCAGTCTGAAATTCTGACTTCCTTAGGAGATGCCGAGAAGTAGAAGAACAAAAGAGTTTGGAACTTGAAGGCCTTAGGGTCAGGTGTTCTTTATGTCATATCAATGAGTGATTGACAAGTTATTTTATCTCTCTAAGCCTCTGTTCTGCCATCTATAAAATGGGCTTAGCAATACTTGCTGCTCACAAAAAACAACTTTTATTATAAAAGCAACCTCCATTTGTAGTCCTGCTTCTATTGGGAGGTACCTATTTCAAACCACAGCTTCCTCTGACTAGGGTTCTATATGGAGTTGGCCAATGCTTATTTCTTTGTCTCCGGAAAAATCATGAAAGAGAATATACTCCCCACACACACCCAACAAAGCTCATTATATTCTAGGATAAATGTATATCTGAAGATGATTGAAGAAAATAAAAATGCATCTAAGGAGGTTGTAACTACTGACTTAGCTGATGGATTAGAATGGAATTCTAGAGAACTGAAAACTGACCTTTTCCAGTCCTGTGGCCACTGCTGAGTGTTCCAAATTTGCTGGCATATTGAGTGCAGCACTTTCACAGCATCATCTTTTAGGATTTGAAATAGCTCAACTGGAATTCCATCACCTCCTCTAGCCTTGTTTGCAGTGATGTTTCCTAAGGTCCACATGACTTCACATTCCAGGATGTCTGGCTCTAGGTGAATGATCACACCATCATGGTTATCTGGGTCATAAAGATCTTTTTTGTATAGTTCTTCTATGTATTCTTGCCACCTCTTCTTAATATCTTCTGCTTCTATTAGGCCCATACCATTTCTCTCCTTTACTGTGCCCATCTTTGCATGAAATGTTCCCTTGGTATCTCTAATTTTCTTGAAGAGATCTCTAGTCTTTCCCATTCTATTGTTTTCCTAAATTTCTTTGCATTGATCACTGAGGAAGGCTTTCTTATCTCTCCTTGCTATTCTTTGGAACTCTGCATTCAGATGGGTATTTCTCCTTTGCCTTTAGATTCTGTTCTTTTCTCTTGTAAGAAATACAAACATTTCAAATATTTGAAAGGCCTCTTCAGACAGCCATTTTGCATTTTTACATTTCTTTTTCTTGGGGATGGTCTTGATCACTGCCTCCTGTACAGTGTCATGAACCTCCGTCCATAGTTCTTCAGGCACTCTATCAGATCTAATCCCTTGAATCTATTTGTCACTTCCACTGTATAATCTAAGGGAATTGGTTTAGGTTATACCTGAATGATCTAGTGGTTTTCCCTACCTTCTTCAGTTTAGGTCTGAATTTGGCAATAAGTAATTCATGATCTGAGCCACAGTCAGCTCCAGGTATTGTTTTTGCTGCCTGTATAGTGCTTCTCCATCTTTGACTGCAAAGAATATAATCACTCTGATTTTGGTATTAGCCATCTAGCCATGTCCATGTGTAGCATTATCTCTTGTGTTGTTGGAAGAGGCTGTTTGCTATGACCAGTGAGTTCTCTTGGCAAAACTCTGTTAGCCTTTGCCCTGCTTCATTTTGTACTCCAAAGCCAAATTTGCCTGTTACTCCAGGTAGCTCTTAACTTCCTACTTTTGCATTCCAGTCCCCTATGATGAAAAGGACATCTTTTTTGGGTGTTAGTTCTAGAAGGTCTTGTAGGTCTTCATAGAACTGGAAAAGGTCAGTTTTCATTCCAATCCCAAAAAAGGCAATGCCAAAGAATGTTCAAACTACTACACAATTGTCCTCATATCACATGCTAGCAAAGTAATGCTCAAAATTCTCCAAGCCAGGCTTCAACAGTATGTGAACCATAAAATTCCAGATGTTCAAGCTGGTTTTAGAAAAGGCAGAGGAACCAGAGATGCCAACATCCATTGGATCATCAAAAAAACAAGAGAGTTCCAGAAAAACATCTACTTCTGCTTTATTAATTATGCCAAAGCCTTTGACTGTGTAGATCACAATAAACTGTGGAAAATTCTTCAAGAGATGGGAATACCAGGCCACCTGACCTACCTCCTGAGAAGTCTGTATGCAGGTCAAGAAGCAACAGTTAGAACTGGACGTGGAAAAACAGACTGGTTCCAAATCAGGAAGGGAGTGCATCAAGGCTGTATATTATCACCCTGCTTATTTAAATTATTTGAAGAGTACATCATATGAGATGTCAGGCTGGATGAAGCAAAAGCTGAAATCAAGATTGCTGGGAGAAATATCAATACAGATACACAGATGACACCACATTTATGGCAGGAAGTGAAGAGGAATAAAGAGCCTCTTGATGAAAGTGAAAGAAGAGAGTGAAAAAGCTGGCTTAAAGCTCAACATTAAAAAAACTAAGATCATGGCACTTGCTCCCATCACTCCATGGCAAATTGATGGAGAGACAATGGAAACAGAAACTTTACTTTCTTGGGCTCCAAAATCACTGCAGATGGTGACTGCAGCCATGAAATTAAAAGACTCTTGCTCCTTGGAAGAAATGCTATGACCAATCTAGATAGCATATTAAAACACAGAGATATTACTTTGCCAACAAAGGTCCGTCTTATCAAAGCTATGGTTTTTCCAGTAGTCATGTATGGATGTGAGAGTTGGACTATAAAGAAAGCTGAACACCGAAGAATTGATGCTTTTGAACTGTGGTGTTGGAGAAGACTCTTGAGAGTCCCTTGGACTGCAAGGAGAACCAACCTGTCAATCCTAAAAGTAATCAGTCCTGAATAATTATTGGAAGGACTGATGCTAAAGCTGAAATCCAATTATTTGGCCACCTGGTGCAAAGAAATGACTCACTGGAAAATAACCTGGGAAAGATTGAAGGCAGGAGGAGAAGGGGACAACAGAGGATGAGATGGTTGGATGGCATCACCGACTCAATAGACATGAGTCTGAGCAAGCTCTGGGAGTTGGTGATGGACAGGGAAGCCTGGTGTGCTGCAGTCTGTGGGGTTGCAAAGTGTCGGACATGACTGAGCAACTGAAGTGAACTGAATTAGAGAACTGACAGGCCAACCATCATGATATTGAGAGCCAATGCCTAGTTTTAATCTCACTACTAGTTACAGTAGTTACAGCCTCTTCGCCAACCAACCTAAGTGCTTAGCAGAGCTGATGCCAGATAAGCTCTGCCTTTTACCTCTTCCTCTGCCTTTGCTCATACTGCTGATGGTCATTTGATGAGGGATGGAGCCAAAGTGTGAGGAGGGAGGAAATAGTCACTAAATTCACTGTTAGAAAATTATCAAGTACCTATTTTTCCTTCTTTAGAGAAGGACCTCCACTGTCCATTCACCTTGATTCCATTATTCAATTTTCATATTTCCTCCTTCCCAGTTAATGCTGCATGAAGATGCAAAATCTATCCCTGGCTGACATTCCATGCAAAATGCCTTGGGTAGTTTTGAGAGCATTTCCTTTTCAGCTCTTAGAGGCAGGCCTGCTTATGTTCATCTAGAAATATATTCATAGGCAGTCCCAGCTCTACCATTTACTGGCAGGGTGATCTTGGGCATTTCATCTTTTGGGGCCCTAATTTCCTCAGGTATAAAATGCAGATGATATGAGTAGCTGCCTCGTGAGTTTGTTCTGAGGATTAGATGGATAGACATAAGAAATTGAAGACACAGGAAGTGCTCCATGAGTATTAGCTTTGGTTGGTATTGTCATCATTATCATCATCTGCATGCTAATGTTGATGCTAAAATAGCATTGACTCTGTCATTTAATTATTTATTTTAGCCATTGTTTATTGCCTGTCTCCCCCTGCCCAAAATAGAAGCTTAGTTGGATTCACTGATGTGGGGCCAGCACCTGGAACTTGGAATGGCACATAGTAGGTGCTCAAAATATTTATTGAATGAATTACTGAATAGACAGATGAACACATGAGTCGCTCAGGAGACTTGGTTGCCCTCTTACTTTTGCACCAGCGGTGCTTCTCCCCAGAGTGGGCCCCAGTACCAGTTCCTCATTTAATGCCACACAGACAGCAGCATGAAACGGGAGGATACTGGGACCCCTGGCCTCAGGTTCCTGAGACCCACTTCCTTATTGCTTGCCAGAAAATACATTAGGAAAACTTAGGTGGATGCAATTTAGGTTTTATACATAGTCATGCTGCTCAGAACCAAGCATATTATATGTAAATCCAAAATTTGATTATCTAATCCATGATGGGGGATGAAAAACCATAAAGTAGCCATTTTAGCATATGGTATTTAATATTTCTTGAGATTACTCATTTATGGTTCTTAGTTGAATTCAAGGCCTACGAGCCAAAGAGATTTTTAGTTGCTATCACCTCAGATATATATATACATATCTTTTACTTAGCTTTATTCTTTTCAGTTTTAAAACACTGGGAAACCTTGCCAAAGTACATTTTCCAAAGGAAAATCTCCACCAAGAGCTCAAATTGGTGCTAATCTAGTTAAGAAATACAACTCTCGGCAATTGTAGAATGGAGTCCTCTTGTTTTGCTTCTATTGCTGGATATAACTGTCCCCATGAGTAAGTCTTTATTTCTACCCTGTACTTCACTGAATTGTTCCCTGAGTACTGAGTATTGAACTGTCTGTAAGAAGATACCAATGCCATTTGTGCTCACATCTGCATGGAAGGGCAAGATCTAGCATACGCTCTGGCATTAACAATTGCTGTTAAAGTAGTTTATTTGTATGAGAAATCAGGGGCTTTCTTTGCATGTATCCTATTAGCATTCCTGGAATCCAAATAATCCTGGAGATAAAGTTATTTCAGGTCCTGAGATCTACTGTGTTAGCAAATCCTTTTGCTTCACTTGAGAGCAAAGCTCAAGCATTGGAAGGAGGGGGTGTGGTACTTGCCCAGCCTCATCTTGGCCTCCTAGCCTTTTACTCAAATCCTGTTGCTGTCAGTAGTATCCATGACCTCTTGAAACACTAGGAACTATCTAGATGCTGTTTAGAGGTTGAGAGCCATTGGTGGCAATTCTTTGGTGTATATATGAACCGCTTGCTCTTTGCTTAATGTTTCACTTCTCTTGTCACTTGAAGGATTTCCAAATGACATATGTGGGAGGAAAACAGAAAAATTGAGTGTGTTAGAGTTTTGTTTTTTAATAATGACATTATACATTAAAAATTTTTTAATAATTTTCACTTGGAACCACACTTCAGAGACTATAATAGCTGCCCACTATTTTTCTCTAGGACATCTAGAATTGTTGTAAAAAATATGATCAAAATGGTTAAGACAGACTTTTCTTTCATTGTCGCTGGCAAGTTTTAGCTCATTCTCAAGGTTTAAAAGCATTAGTTATTAGTTATGAATATGATTTTACAGTGATCTTTTAGTATGCTTGTCTGTCTTCACAATTAGTAGGAAACACTTGAGTTCTACTTCCAATACCTCCATCCTGGTTTCTCAGAAAGTTACAGGTAAATATGCTTGGAGATATTTTCCTCTCATGGAAGGCATGTACTTCTCTAGCTGCAAGTTGTTCTTGGCTAAAGACTCAGAGAAGATAAAATAACCTTGAGCAAGATATTCTTTGTTGGAAAACTTTGAGGATTGTGTGATTGTGTTCCACTCTCAAAACTTAGGACTTTGACAGACTTGACAGGGACAAAGATATGTCAAAGGTCAACTTGCAAAAACCTATACACCATGGAGAGATTGGGGCAACCCAAGAAATTGATAGGTGAAACAGAGGGGTTTGGGACATACTCAGTGTTCTAACGTATTGAATAAATGTAATCTCGGGGGGGCAGGTCAGTGGTGAAGAATCCGCCGCCAGTGCAGGAGACGCAGGTTTGATCCTTGGGTTGGGAAGGTCCCCTGGAGGAGGAGATAGCAACCCACTCCAGTATTCTTGCCTGGAGAATTCCATGGGCAAAGGAGCTGGAGCCTGGTGGGCGACAGTCCATAGGGTTGCAAAGAGTCAAACATGACTGAGCATGCGTGCACACGAGGCAGCAGGCATAGAATATGATTATAATGGAGGAAATGGACAAATTAATGGACTCTCCTAACACCACATGTCTGAAGAGTGTGTCAACAAAAAGAGGATGCTCAGTATGGGGTCGTTATTTTGGCACATTTACCGAGCATTGTCAAAGGGGTGGGGCTAGTAGAAACTGAATCTGATAGACAAGAAAGTTCCAGTCACCAGAGATGGGGATTTGGCTATAGAGCAGGACCTGGTCTAGATGAAATGGCCCTTAAGATATTCCTTTGTTCTGATCAGCTCTTCTGCCCATGAGTGAACATTCTGGTTGGTTATCTGGCTCCTGATATCTTGATGATGTGAAAGGGCCTGACCTGGAAAGATTCCCTATGAGAGAGTAAACTGGCATACCTGATCATGTACCAGCCTTTTGGAAATCCCTCAGTGTGAGTTTCCCTCAGTGGGATGCAAACAGTTCTCTAAGACCTAGCCAAGCACACATGCAGGCTTGTAATGCTGAAGGGCATGGAACAGCTAGCCTCCCAGAGATCCCTTATAGCTCATCACGCCAGGAATGGCCCAGTCTAATCAGGCCTAATCAAATTACCAGGAGGGGAGACACTCTTGATAAAGCCTGGTCCGAGAGAAGTCTGACTGCAGGCCCTGGTTCTGATAGTTAGATGATGTTAGGAACTCTCAGAAGAATAGGACAGAGACCTACTGAGTGGATCTGCTATATAAACACGTGCTTTATCACCAAGGAATTGGGTCAGAGATTCCATCAGGGCTGACTTCACGGTCGGACATCAGCTTAGATTATTGAATACCTGTTTTTTCTGCTCAAGAGTCAGACTGATTCTTGAATCTAAAAAATGGGTAGAACTATAAGAATGGATTAAGGATTTATCAAGTCTATTATATTTTTGTTTCTAGGAACTGGGAAGAAAAAAAAAACTTACGCACAAAAGACTTAATTAGCTCATTTAGAAACATTTAGGGATAGAACTGGCCTCAGGCATAGCCTGACACTTGGGCTCAAATGATGTCACCAGATTTCTCTTGTCTCAGATCCATGTTGCCCTGTATCTCATACAGATTCTCCCCTACTGAGGTCACAAAATGCCAGCTACTCTTGATCCATTCCCAGCATTTCGAATACAGCAGAAGAGAGAAAGAATTTCTTTCACAGAGCCCTTGAATAGCTCCTTTATTATAGTTGGGTAACCTGTCCATCCCTGAACTTACCACTTGGAAATATGATTCTCTGATTGGTCAGTGCCTGAGTCATTTGACCATCTGTGAAACTAAGGGTGTAAATGCCTTCACTAGAGAAGTACCTAGGAGGTGTCTGAGGAAGTCCTGTCTGCTAAGGAGTGTGTAACAACTCACCTGCCCGATCAGCTAGCCCTGAAAATGGACATCACTGGGAGGCCATCACTGGCCTTGGTGACCCAAGCAAGAGGATGGGAGCTAGCAGACCCTTTCCCACCCCTTCACCCTTCCTTCCTCCCACCACAACTATCACTATAGTTTTGTATTTTCTTCATTACTTATTCAACTTCACAAATGTTGCTTGAACACCTATCATAAACCTAGAATTGCAGGAGGTATTAGAAGGGGATAATCTACAGGTAGAAAGTTAGAAGCACTTACCACCTTTTTATTTCTAATGTAATAATGTAAAGTCAAACACATTGTGTACTTGTGCAACTTTTGCTTTATACTTAGCCTAAGGAGTGGGGTTGATTGTCAGAATAATTAATGGCAAGGAAGGCATACCATTCATTTGTAAGAAAACAATTTGTGTTTTCCAAATATTATTCACTAATTAGGTAATTGAGTAGTGAGAGCACTATTTTATATGTAAGGATATCAATATTCTATCACAAAGTACATCAAAAAGATAATTATTTCAGGATCCAGAATACCTTTAGTTTTTAGTCTTAACATTCATTCATCTTTTTTCTTTTTAATTTCATTAGCTGAAACTTTAGTTTTTAAGATACAGTCAGGTAGCAACTTATTCAACGTTCCTTGGATTTTTCTCAAGTATAAATCTGAGTTATTCCTCTCATCAGTGATTTCCCATTATCCTAAGGATCAATTCCAAACTCCTTAGCATGGTACCAGTCCCCTCTTTCATCTTCTTACCCCAATTTTCCCAGCTGTACCCCATATCATCCATTCTGAACTATTTACAGTTCCCCAGATGCACAAGTTCTCCCATCTCTCTGCCTTCTCACACACTTTTCCTTGTCTACTTTTTTCTACTCTTTTGTCTTGCTTTTCCCCAGCCATCTGTTACTCATCCAGCAGGTCTCAGTGAAGGTATCACCTCCTCCAGGAAGTCTTCCTTGACAATCTCTTGAGACTGGACTAAGTGTTCCTTTTTTACTTCCTTATCTCCCTCCACTTTCCTTATCATGACCTTCAGCAGCCTATGCTATTAAGTGCCTATTTGCCTCCAAGTCTTTCTAACAAGAACAAGAGTTGCATGAATTCCCAAATACAAGGAAAATGGAGTGGGCCCTGTGTTTTCACAGCTGTTCTCTGGAAGCTTAGTTCAATAAATATTTTTTGAATGAATAAATGAATGAAGAATGAGCCACTTATTATTTGTTGATTTCTTATATTTCCTCAGAATTACAACCGCCCCCCTGTGATGGCATTAGCCATCCCCATTGCAGTGAAATTCCTCCACAGAGGCAACAAGGAACTGTGCAGAAATATGTCCAACTACCTGTCCCTGGCTGCAATTACCAAGGCGGACCTCCTGGCTGATCACACAGAGGTTATAGTAAAGAGCATACTCCAAGGTATGGTGTAATGGCTGAGCCTGGGGATGTGTTTTAGGAGTCGTTTTAAAGTATTTTCATAAAGCAGCTATGGTTTATGGGAAGTGAGACTTAAGTATTGAGAGGTATATTGCATTCTCTGCTTTGCCACTAGGAGTCTGGAGGTAAGCTTACTTGAATTGGGTGAGTCTAGGTCTCTTCACCAGGTAGGTGAATTCTTTAAACTCCTTAGATGAGTTGTATGCCATTCCATTCTCCAGGGGATCTTCCTGACCCAGGGATTGAACCTGGGTCTCCTGCATTGCAAGCAGATTCTTTACCAGCTGAGCCACTAGGGAGGCCCTTCTTTCTGCTTCTCTCCAACGCTGTGGGTCTCATTTGGAGATTGTCTTTTCTGTGCCTCTGGTCATCTTGTCCAGCCACCAACTGTGCAGAACCTGTCTGTACTGACTGGATTGTGTTCTACTGCTCTCAGTGGCAGATGGAAAAGCTCATAAATGCCAAATAAAATACCCCAAAGAATGTGTAAAGACTTCTTAAATGTGAACGTGATTTAGAACTGATTTGTAATTGTCTTAAGTACTATCATGGAGCATCAGATCAGGACCTCTCTGTTAATGCTTTCATATTTGAATGAGAGAGATCAAGTTAGTCCAGTCAGAACATTCTCTTCTCTTGTGGTTTTTCCTTTGGTTTTAGATCTCTCAGAAACTTCTTTCTTGTGTGTGGTTTGGGAATCAAAGAACAATATATGGTATTATTTGATATGTATTCAAATATCCCCAGCCTTAAACGTCCAAAGTCCTTGAGTATCTTGGCCCACCTTTGGCTGCCACATGCCCCACATGCTGAAGTGGAGCATCAACTTTTTGGAAACAGCTCCCACACCAGGTGTTTCTGAAAGTCCCCAGTATTCTCTTCTTGGTACAGCAGAGTGTGGTGATATCCGTGTACACCACTCTGAGCCCAGCAAACTCTGTGGCTGCTACCATGAAGATCCCAGGAATGGACTTGACCCCATACTGCACTGCCTGGGATGGCAACCTCTGTCTCTTTGTGCTGCTGCTTCCTCAGTCCACTGCGGTAGCATGGGGCAGGATGCGGGATGGGGAAGAACACCTGTCTTTCTCCTTGATGTTACACTTTGGTAGAGAGCCAGAGAAAGGTTGCTTGGCTCCCAGCGTCAAAGTATGATACTGAATTTTCAGTAAAATATGTTGTTCTATTTTATCTAAAATTCTTTCTCTCTCCCCTGGCCTCAACTACTCACCCAAGAGTCAGGCTAGTAACACATGAATCCTCCAGTTCTCAAAATACCTGTGGCCCACCATGGACCGTTGTACCAGACATTCATTGTACTAGACATTTCCAAGAAGAATTCTTAGTATCCACCCTTAGCCCCAGACATCTGACCGGCCAGCCTAGTGGTCTGCCAGATGCCAGTCTGCCTAAACCCCAGTCATGACAGTGGAATTTTATCACTCTGCCTGTACTCCCTTCTGAAGACTTATTGATAGTACTAGTACATATTATTCACTTCTCATTTTCTTCAGCTACAAGATTGAATTGCTAATTTCTCTTTGTACATGATCTTAAATTTGCTAGAAGTCCAGGAAGGCAATTATGCTTTTTTATCACCTTGGCTACATATTTGGTACAGATTTTATAGGAGTTACAAACACTTATACATGCCACACATTTTAAAATCATGGTAGTTAGACTTGCAAGTAACTGATTTATGAGGGGAAAACATTAACTTGTCTCTCTGTAGCAGCCAAGAACTTAGCTCATGTATTTGTTTTTTTAATTTTTTTGAAATGCACTTTCAGTGACAAAGAAATCTTTTGAAACACAAAATACACTTTCTGAGTTCACTGCAAGTACTGGAAATAAACAAATGATTTAGTTTATTTGATCCAGAACTATGCAAACCATCATAAAATAAATGATAATTTAACCTATGAAAGGTTGAGACTAAATATTTCAGGGTTAGTTTTT
This sequence comes from Cervus elaphus, assembly GCF_910594005.1. NCBI lineage: Eukaryota > Metazoa > Chordata > Mammalia > Artiodactyla > Cervidae > Cervus > Cervus elaphus. The sequence goes on along the minus strand of NC_057833.1, from coordinate 11,440,964 downwards.
TGGACTGATGTGTCTGTAAGATACTGCAATCACTCACACAAGCCTACCAGACTTTGAGTTGCAAAACAGAAGGGATCTTTGTGTCTCTGAGTAGTAAGTTTCCTGCTTTGCAAATCTGTGTATGTATACCCTGCTAAACATTGGCATTTCTTAGTTTTCTCCCCTTTAGATCTTCCTCCTTGATTTATATTATCCTAATCCTTATTCTCCCATTTTTATACTTCTGCAGAAAATGCTAAAGTGTTAGTTATTTGATTTGATCTGAGTTTTCATAACACTGGAATTATAAAATTCAGTTACCCAGAAAGTGCCTGAATCCCTACCAATTGTCATCCATTCAGTGATAACAATAATAATTGTAATAACAGTAATAACTACAGTGGCTAGAATTTATTTCATGCTCCCTTTATGCCAAATACTGAACTAAGCATTTTATACCAATTAAGTCATTTAATCCCCACAAGAATTCCTTAATCAAAGTCCTATTATTATCCCATTTACCAATTAGTTATATTTTAAGTAATAGAAGCTCAGGTATAGTTTTATGATTAAAAATAGGAAGAGAAGGAGAAGGAGGAATCCCTTATTGGCACACATGACTAAAAAATATGCATTAGTATATCAGTCTTCCCATATGGCTTGATTCAGGACTCAAATGTGATCCCCAAAAGTCATTACTCAGTTCTGCTTCCTGTGGATTGGTTTCACTTTCATGTTTCATGTAATGGGCCTCTCTATCTTCCAGCTCACATTATCATGAATACCAGTTAAGAAAAAGAAATTCCATATCTCTGTTTGACCTGACATGGGCCACATGCCAATTTCTGAACCAATCCATCATTGTTGCAGGGGGATATCGTACTTCAACTGGCTGGACTTGGGTCATGAGCCACACTGAGAGCAGGAGTTCGTAGTAAACTGCAGCAGAACCACATGGATGGGGATTAGATAACCCCCAAGTCCATACCTGTTGCTAACAGTGTTGTAAATTAATACTGGGCAAGCCTTATGTCCCTGAATCAGGAGGATCCCTGGAGAAGGGCATGGCAACCCACTCCAATATTCTTGCCTAGAGAATCCCATGACAGAGGAGCCTGGTGGGCTATAGTCCATAGGATCACAAAGCATCAGACACAACTGAAGCAACTTAGTAGCAGCAGCAGCAGCAAGCCTTATATAAATGTCTACTTTTATTCCTTTATACTTCTTAAGAGATTCAGGTCATTGCTTTGGCATGCCAAGATCTAACTGATAATGATCCTTCCATTTCAATGTATCTGCAATTCTTCCAAAGTTCTTGCTGTCTGTAAATTTTATGAACAGAACCATTCTACCTTCTTTTTAAAACACTATTGAAAAGGTACATCTGATGCAGCCAGTATTCTTGCCTGGAGAATTCCTTAGGCAGAGAATCCTGGAGGTCCATGAGGTCTCAAAGAGTTCGACATGACTGTTAGTTGGCTAGTTGTGTCGGACTCTTTGTGACCCCATGGACTGTAGCCCACCAGGCTCCTCTGTCCATGGAATTCTCCAGGCAAGAATACTGAAGTGGGTAGGCATTCCCTTCTCCAGGGCATCTTTTGGATCCAGGGATCAAACCAGGGTCTCCTGCTTTGCCGGTGATTCTTTACCGTCTGAGCCACAAGGGAAGCCCAAATTAATCATAAGAGACTGTCAGATGGGCTTAAATATTTATCCCTGAAGACTAGTTCCAAGCCAGTTTTTTGCTACTTCCCACTATTAATGATTGTATATAAGTTATACTGTTTACTTTTACATTAAATATAACTACAAATTCATTTATTTAAATTCCTTAGATCTGTTTGTCTGTTTTGTGTTCTTTGAATTCTCCCAGTGAAAAGGAAATTGTGAAAGTCCTTCTTGGAGAGAGGATTAAAAGCATGAGCAAAATGTTGTCTTGATTTGTGCTTGAGAGCTAAGGAGATAGAAAACCTGAATGTCCCTATATCAAATAATTCTATCAGTATTTTTAAATCAGCCCACCAAAAAAAAAAAAGAAGGCTGTCACATTTAGTACTATATGCAAATTGGAACGAATTTGCAAGGAGTGATTACAGTCTTATCTAAACTTTTTCATGTAATTTAAAAAGAAGTACATTCTCCAACTAATTCTATACGGCAGGCATGAAAGTGAAAATCGCTCAGTCGGGTCCGACTCTTTTCCACCCCATGGACTGTACAGTTTGTGGAATTCTCCAGGCCAGGATACTGGAGTGGGTAGCCTTTCCCTTCTCCAGGGGATCTTCCAACCTAGAGATCGTACCCAGGTCTCCCGTATTGCAGGCAGATTCTTTACCAGCTAAGGCACAAGGAAATAAGGCAGGTTTATCAGTGATATCAGTCCCAAAAGACAAGATAGGAAAGAAAAATATAGACTCATCTTAGTTATGAACATGGTTGCACAAATCATAAATAAAAATTTTAGGAAAATAGTTCTAACAATGCATAAAGAAAATAATTCTTAACATTCATTGAGTTCTTGCTCTGTACCCAGTTCAGTTCAGTTCAGTTGCTCAGTCGTGTCCAACTCTGTGACCCCGTGGACTGCAGCTCGCCAGGCCTCCCTGTCCATCACCAACTCCTTAAGTTTACTCAAACTCGTGTCCATTGAGTAGGTGATGCCATCCAACCATCTCATCCTCTGTCGCCCCCTTCTCCTCCTGCCTTCAATCTTTCCCAGCATCAGGGTCTTTCAAATGAGTCAGTTCTTCGCATCAGGTGGCAAAAGAATTGGAGCTTCAGCTTCAGCATCAGTCCTTCCAATGAATATTCAGGACTGATCTCCTTTAGGATGAACTGGTTGGATCTCCTTGCAGTCCAAGGGACTCTCAACAGTCTTCTCCAACACCACAGTTCAAAAGCATCAATTCTTTGGCGCTCAATTTTCTTTATAGTCCAACTCTCACATCCATACATGACTAATGGAAAAACCATAGCTTTAACAAGACGGACCTTGACAGCAAAGTAATGTCTCTGCTTTTTAACATGCTGTCTAGACTGGTCATACCTTTTCTTCCAAGAAGCAAGCGTCTTTTAATTTCATGCCTGCAATCACCATCTGCAGTGATTTTGGAGACAAAATAATGATAATAATAATAAAGTCTGTCACTGTTTTCACTGTTTCCCCACCTATTTGCCATGGAGTGATAGGACCGGATGCCCTGATCTTAGTTTTCTGAATGTTGAGTTTTAACTTTTCCACTCTCCTCTTTCACTTTCATCAAGAGGCTCTTCAGTTCTTCTTTGCTTTCTGCCATAAGAGTGGTGTCATCTGCATATCTGAGGTTATTGATATTTCTCCCGTCAATCTTGATTCCAGCTTGTGCTTCATCCAGTCCAGCGTTTCTCATGATGTACTCTGCATATAAGTTGAATAAGCAGGGTGACAATATATGGCCTTGATGTACTCCTTTCCCGATTTGAAACCAGTCTTTTGTTCCATTATTCCATGTCCAGTTCTCACTGTTGCTTCTTGATCTGCATACAGATTTCTCAGGAGGCAGATCAGGTGGTCTGGTATTCCCTCTTTAAGAATTTTCTACAGTTTATTGTGATCCATACAGTCAAAGGCTTTAGAATAGTCAATAAAGCAGAAATAGATGTTTTTCTGGAACTCTCTTGTTTTTTCATGATCCAATGGATGTTGGCAATTTGGTCTCTGGTTTCTCTGCGTTTTCTAAATCCAGTTTGAACATCTGGAAGTTCATGGTTCACATACTGCTGAAGCCTAGCTTGGAGAATTTTGAGCATTACTTTGCTAGTGTGTGAGATAAGTGCAATTGTGCTGTAGTTTGAGCATTCTTTGTCATTGCCTTTCTTTGGGATTGGAATGAAAACTGACCTTTTCCAGTCCTGTAGCCACTGCTGAGTTTTCCAAATTTGCTGGCATATTGAGTGCAGCACTTTCACAGCATCATCTTTTAGGATTTGAAATAGCTCAACTGGAATTCCATCACCTTCAGTAGCTTTGTTCATAGTGATGCTTCCTAAGGCCCACTTGACTTTATATTCCAGACTGTCTGGCTCTAGGTGAATGATCACACCATCATGATTATCTGGGTCATAAAGATCTTTTTTGTATAGTTCTTCTGTGTATTCTTGCCACCTCTTTTTAATATCTTCTGCTTCTGTTAAGTCCATACCATTCCTGTCCTTTATTGAGCCCATCTTTGCATGAAATGTTCCCTTGGTATCTCTAATTTTCTTGAAGAGATCTCTAGTCTTTCCCATTCTATTGTTTTCCTCTATTTCTTTGCATTGATTGTTGAGGAAGTCTTTCTTATCTTTCCTTGGTACTCTTTGGAACTCTGCAATCAAATGGGTGTATCTTTCCTTTTCTCCTTTGCTTTTTGCTTCTCTTTTTTTCACAGCTATTTGTAAGGCCTCCTCAGACAACCGTTTTGCCTTTTTGCACTTCTTTTTCTTGGGGATGGTTTTGATCCCTGCCTCCTGTACAATGTCACGAACCTCCATCCATAGTTCTGTACATGGTACTAGTCTTTTTACATAATTCTCCTAACAGCTTATGAGGGAGGGACTGTTGTGAGTCTCACTTTATAAAAGTTAAGTTATCCCAGGAAGAATGCAACCTAAGCATTTTGGAGAGCTTTCTAACGCTTATTAAGAGGATATAATATGGATATAATTATTATATAATTATATATAATTAAGGTTATAGTTAAGAGAGATGTGTGTGTGTGTGTGTGTGTGTGTGTGTGTGTATAGGCTTCCCAGGTGGTGCTAGTGGTAAAGAACCCACCTGCCAATGCAGGAGACATAAGGGACACAGGTTCCATTCCTGGATTGGAAAGATCACCTGGAGGAGGGCATGACAACCCACTCCAGTATTCTTGACTGGAGAATCCCATGGTCAGAGGAACCTGATGGGCTACAGTCCAGAGGGTCACAAAGAGTCGGACATGACTGAAGTGACTTAACACACACACATATACATACACTCTCCCTTTGTTCATGATAAAAAAGAAAATACCTCTCAGCAAATTAGCAATAGAAGGAAATATCCTTAATCTAATAAAGGATAGCTACAAAAAGCTACAACTGAAATCATAGTTAATGGGGAAATGTTGAATGCTTCCCCCATTGAATTAATAATAAGATAAGCATATCCCTTGGGTGATTATTAAAAACAGGTTTTCTGCTTAAATCATATAAAGTGATTTAATATTTTATAACATTAGAACCTTTTCAGAGTGGAAGATTTGTTTTTCAGCCATCATGAATAATTCTTAAAACTTGTTCTTTGCCATGTGACGATGCTCTGTTAAACCTGTCCAGTGTTGGAATATAAAAGCACAATGAATTAGCATATCTTTTTTTTTTTTTTTTTTATTGTTTGGTATTCTTTTTATTATAAATTATTCTTTGAAGAACTTCCTTGCATATATTTGTGTATTTCTTTTTTTTTTTTTTTTTTTTTTTTTTTCAGTGGGTTTTGTCATACATTGATATGAATCAGCCATAGATTTACACTTATTCCCCATCCCGATCCCCCCTCCCACCTCCCTCTTCACCCGACTCCTCTGGGTCTTCCCAGTGCACCAGGCCCGAGCACTTGTCTCATGCATCCCACCTGGGCTGGTGATCTGTTTCACCATAGATAGTACACATGCTGTTCTTTTGAAACATCCCACCCTCACATTCTCCCACAGAGTTCAAAAGTCTGTTCTGTATTTCTGTGTCTCTTTTTCTGTTTTGCATATAGGGTTATCATTACCATCTTTCTAAATTCCATATATATGTGTTAGTATGCTGTAATGTTCTTTATCTTTCTGGCTTACTTCACTCTGTATAATGGGCTCCAGTTTCATCCATCTCATTAGGACTGATTCAAATGAATTCTTTTTGACAGCTGAGTAATATTCCATGGTGTATATGTACCACAGCTTCCTTATCCATTCATCTGCTGATGGGCATCTAGGTTGCTTCCATGTCCTGGCTATTATAAACAGTGCTGCAATGAACATTGGGGTGCACGTGTCTCTTTCAGATCTGGTTTCCTCAGTGTGTATGCCCAAAAGTGGGATTGCTGGGTCATATGGCAGTTCTATTTCCAGTTTTTTAAGGAATCTCCACACTGTTTTCCATAGTGGCTGTACTAGTTTGCATTCCCACCAACAGTGTAAGAGGGTTCCCTTTTCTCCACACCCTCTCCAGCATTTATTGCTTGTAGTCTTTTGGATAGCAGCCATCCTGACTGGCGTGTAATGGTACCTCATTGTGGTTTTGATTTGCATTTCTCTAATAATGAGTGATGTTGAGCACCTTTTCATGTGTTTGTTAGCCATCTGTATGTCTTCTTTGGAGAAATGTCTGTTTAGTTCTTTGGCCCATTTTTTGATTGGGTCATTTATTTTTCTGGAATTGAGCTTCAGGAGTTGCTTGTATATTTTTGAGATTAATCCTTTGTCTGTTTCTTCATTTGCTATTATTTTCTCCCAATCTGACGGCTGTCTTTTCACCTTACTTATAGTTTCCTTTGTAGTGCAAAAGCTTTTAAGTTTCATTAGATCCCATTTGTTTAGTTTTGCTTTTATTTCCAATATTCTGGGAGGTGGGTCATAGAGGATCTTGCTGTGATTTATGTCAGAGAGTGTTTTGCCTATGTTCTCCTCTAGGAGTTTTATAGTTTCTGGTCTTACATTTAGATCTTTAATCCATTTTGAGTTTATTTTTGTGTATGGTGTTAGAAAGTGTTCTAGTTTCATTCTTTTACAAGTGGTTGACCAGTTTTCCCAGCACCACTTGTTAAAGAGGTTGTCTTTTTTCCATTGTATATCCTTGCCTCCTTTGTCAAAGATAAGGTGTCCATAGGTTCGTGGATTTATCTCTGGGCTTTCTATTCTGTTCCATTGATCTATATTTCTGTCTTTGTGCCAGTACCATACTGTCTTGATGACTGTGGCTTTGTAGTAGAGTCTGAAGTCAGGCAGGTTGATTCCTCCAGTTCCATTCTTCTTTCTCAAGATTACTTTGGCTATTCGAGGTTTTTTGTATTTCCATACAAATTGTGAAATTCTTTGGTCTAGTTCTGTGAAAAATACCGTTGGTAGCTTGATAGGGATTGCATTGAATCTATAGATTGCTTTGGGTAGAATAGCCATTTTGACAATATTGATTCTTCCAATCCATGAACACGGTATGTTTCTCCATCTGTTTGTGTCCTCTTTGATTTCTTTCATCAGTGTTTTATAGTTTTCTATGTATAGGTCTTTTGTTTCTTTAGGTAGATATACTCCTAAGTATTTTATTCTTTTTGTTGCAATGGTGAGTGGTATTGTTTCCTTAATTTCTCTTTCTGTTTTTTCATTGTTAGTATATAGGAATGCAAGGGATTTCTGTGTGTTAATTTTATATCCTGCAACTTTACTATATTCATTGATTAGTTCTAGTAATTTTCTGGTAGAGTCTTTAGGGTTTTCTATGTAGAGGATCATGTCATCTGCAAACAGTGAGAGTTTCACTTCTTCTTTTCCTATCTGGATTCCTTTTACTTCTTTTTCTGCTCTGATTGCTGTGGCCAGAACTTCCAACACTATGTTGAACAGTAGTGGTGACAGTGGGCACCCTTGTCTTGTTCCTGATTTCAGGGGGAATGCTTTCAATTTTTCACCATTGAGGGTGATGCTTGCTGTGGGTTTGTCATATATGGCTTTTATAATGTTGAGGTATGTTCCTTCTATTCCTGCTTTTTGGAGAGTTTTAATCATAAATGAGTGTTGAATTTTGTCAAAGGCTTTCTCTGCATCTATTGAGATAATCATATGGTTTTTATCTTTCAATTTGTTAATGTGGTGTATTACGTTGATTGATTTGCGGATATTGAAGAATCCTTGCATTCCTGGGATAAAGCCCACTTGGTCGTGGTGTATGATTTTTTTAATATGTTGTTGGATTCTGTTTGCTAGAATTTTGTTAAGGATTTTTGCATCTATGTTCATCAGTGATATTGGCCTGTAGTTTTCTTTTTTTGTGGCATCTTTGTCTGGTTTTGGAATTAGGGTGATGGTGGCCTCATAGAATGAGTTTGGAAGTTTACCTTCTTCTGCAATTTTCTGGAAGAGTTTGAGTAAGGTAGGTGTTAGCTCTTCTCTAAATTTTTGGTAGAATTCAGCTGTGAAGCCATCTGGTCCTGGGCTTTTGTTTGCTGGAAGATTTTTGATTACACTTTCGATTTCCTTGCCTGTGATGGGTCTGTTAAGATCTTCTATTTCTTCCTGGTTCAGTTTTGGAAAGTTATACTTTTCTAAGAATTTGTCCGTTTCATCCAAGTTGTCCATTTTATTGGCATAGAGCTGCTGGTAGTAGTCTCTTATGATCCTTTGTATTTCAGTGTTGTCTGTTGTGATCTCTCCATTTTCATTTCTAATTTTGTTAATTTGGTTCTTCTCTCTTTGCTTCTTAATGAGTCTTGCTAATGGTTTGTCAATTTTGTTTATTTTTTCAAAAAACCAGCTTTTAGCTTTGTTGATTTTTGCTATGGTCTCTTTAGTTTCTTTTGCATTTATTTCTGCCCTGATTTTTAAGATTTCTTTCCTTCTGCTAACCCTGGGGTTCTTCATTTCTTCCTTCTCTAATTGCTTTAGGTGTAGAGTTAGGTTATTTATTTGGCTTTTTTCTTGTTTCTTGATGTAAGCCTGTAATGCTATGAACTTTCCCCTTAGCACTGCTTTTACAGTGTCCCATAGGTTTTGGGTTGTTGTGTTTTCATTTTCATTCATTTCTATACATATTTTGATTTCTTTTTTGATTTCTTCTATGATTTGTTGGTTATTCAGAAGTGTGTTATTTAGCCTCCATGTGTTTGAATTTTTAACAATTTTTTTCCTGTAATTGAGATCTAATCTTACTGCACTGTGGTCAGAAAAGATGACTGGAATGATTTCAATTTTTTTGAATTTTCCAAGACCAGATTTATGGCCCAGGATGTGATCTATTCTGGAGAAGGTTCCGTGTGCACTTGAGAAAAAGGTGAAGTTGATTGTTTTGGGGTGAAATGTCCTATAGATATCAATTAGGTCTAGCTGGTCCATTGTGTCATTTAAAGTTTGTGTTTCCTTGTTAATTTTCTGTGTAGTTGATCTATCCATAGTTGTGAGTGGGGTATTAAAGTCTCCCACTATTATTGTGTTACTATTAATTTCCTCTTTCATACTCGTTAGTGTTTGCCGTACATATTGCGGTGCTCCTATGTTGGGTGCATATATATTTATAATTGTTATATCTTCTTCTTGGATTGATCCTTTGATCATTATGTAGTGTCCTTCTTTGTCTCTTTTCACAGCTTTTATTTGAAAGTCTATTTTATCTGATATGAGTATTGCGACTCCTGCTTTCTTTTGGTCTCCGTTTGCATGAAATATTTTTTTCCAGCCCTTCACTTTCAGTCTGTATGTGTCTCTTGTTTTGAGGTGGGTCTCTTGTAGACAGCATATATAGGGGTCTTGTTTTTGTATCCATTCAGCCAATCTTTGTCTTTTGGTTGGGGCATTCAACCCATTTACATTTAGGGTAATTATTGATAGGTGTGGTCCCGTTGCCATTTACTTTGTTGTTTTGGGTTCACGTTTATACAACCTTTCTGCATTTCCTGTCTAGAGAAGATCCTTTAGCATTTGTTGAAGAGCTGGTTTGGTAGTGCTGAATTCTCTCAGCTTTTGCTTATCTGTAAAGCTTTTGAGTTCTCCTTCATATCTGAATGAGATCCTTGCTGGATACAGTAATCTAGGTTGTAGGTTATTCTCTTTCATTACTTTCAGGACGTCCTGCCATTCCCTTCTGGCCTGGAGGGTTTCTATTGATAGATCAGCTGTTATCCTTATGGGAATCCCTTTGTGTGTTATTTGTTGTTTTTCCCTTGCTGCTTTTAATATTTGTTCTTTGTGTTTGATCTTTGTTAGTTTGATTAATATGTGTCTTGGGGTGTTTCGCCTTGGGTTTATCCTGTTTGGAACTCTCTGGGTTTCTTGGACTTGGGTGGCTATTTCCTTCCCCATTTTAGGGAAGTTTTCAGCTATTATCTCCTCGAGTATTTTCTCATGGCCTTTCTTTTTGTCTTCTTCTTCTGGAACTCCTATGATTCGAATGTTGGGGCGTTTCACATTGTCCCAGAGGTCCCTGAGGTTGTCCTCATTTCTTTTGATCCTTTTTTCTTTTTTCCTCTCTGCTTCATTTATTTCCACCATTTTATCTTCTATCTCACTTATCCTATCTTCTGCCTCCGTTATTCTACTCTTGGTTCCCTCCAAAGTGTTTTTGATCTCATTCATTGCATTATTCATTTTTAATTGACTCTTTTTTATTTCTTCTAGGTCTTTATTAAACAATTCTTGTATCTTTTCAATCTTTGTTTCCAAGCTATTTATCTGTAACTCCATTTTGTTTTCAAGATTTTGGATCATTTTTATTATCATTATTCTAAATTCTTTTTCAGGTAGATTCCCTATCTCCTCCTCTTTTGTTTGACTTGGTGGGCATTTTTCTTGTTCCTTTACCTGTTGGGTATTTCTTTGCCTTTTCATCTTGTTTAGATTGCTGTGTCTGGAGTGGACTTTCTGTATTCTGGAGGTCTGTGGTTCCTTTTTATTGTGGAGGATTTACCCAGTGGGTGGGGTTGGACGTTTGGCTTGTCAAGGTTTCCTGGTTAGGGAAGCTTGCGTCAGTGTACTGGTGCGTGGAACTTGATTTCTTCTCTTTGGAGAGCAATGGAGTGCCCAGTAATGAGTTTTGAGTTGGGTCTATGTGTTAGGTGTGACCTTGGGTAGCCTGTATGTTGACATTCAGGGCTATGTTCCTGTGTTGCTGGAGAATTTGCGTGGTATGTCTTGCTCTAAAACTTATTGGCTCTTGGGTGGTGGTTGGTTTCAGTGTAGGTATGGAGGCTTTTGGACGGTCACTTATCACTTAAAGTTCCATGTAGTCAGGAGTTTTCTGGTGTTCTCAGGTTTTGGGCTTAAGTTTCCTGCCTCTGGATTTCAGTTTTATTCTTCCTGTAGTCTCAGGACTTCTCCAACTATACAGCTCTGATAATTAAACTTCTAGGTTAATGGCGAAAAGATTCTCCCCCGTTAGGGACACCCAGAGAGGTTCACAGAGTTACATGAACAGGAGAAAAGGGAGGAGGGAGATAGAGATGAGTAGGAGGAGAAAAAAGGGGACTCAAGAGGAGAGAGACAGATCTACGCAGCTGTCTGTTCCCAGAGTGTTCTCGTATCTCAGACACCTACAAGGATTCACAGAATTGGATGGGGAAGAGAAGGGGAAAAGAGGAAATAGAGGTGTTCTGAGGTAGAAAACAGAGAGTCAAGATTGGGAGGGAATAATCTTCGGTTTTAAGATAGGGCTTCTCTTTTTTTTTTTTTTTGTAAGGTTATAGTGTAGTGAAGATGAAAATGAAGAGTAGTAGAGGAGTACTAGAGGACTTTAAAAGAAATAAGAGAAAAAGAAAAATAGAAAATAGAAGAGAAAAAGGAAAGAAAAAAAAAAGAAGAAAAAGGAGAAGAAAAAAAAAGAAAAAGAAAAAAAAAAAAAAAAAGAAAGAAAAAAAAAATTTTTTTTTCCCCTAATTAAAAAAATCGTAAAAATCTATGAAAATGAAAGTTAAGGAGTAATGGGGGAGTAATAGGGAATTTTAAAGGAAAATAAAAGAGAAAAAATAAAAAAGAAAAATATAAAAAGAAAAAAATTTTTTTTTTTTTTCCTTACTTAGAAAAAACAGAAAAATAAAAAAAAAAGTAAAAATATGTCTAGGAATTTCTCTGGAGCTGTTGCGGTCAGTGTGGGTTCGGCTCAGTTTCAGATAGCTCCTCGTTCCAGCTTGCACTTCTCGATATCTACAGGGCCCTTCCGGTGAAGTCGGTGTTTTCTTCAGGGATTTTAATCTGTTGCACCAGTCCCTTCTGAAGCGGTTCCCTTTGTTTATTTGGCTTCTGTTTGCCGGTCTCTTCAGAGGCTTATTTCCGCCCTGACACAGGCGGCCGGAGGCGGACTCTTATTCAGGTAGCTAGTTCCGTTGCGCTGCTGGGAGGGGCTGACGCTGCGGGGCGGGGCTGACGCTGCGGGGCGGGGCTGGCGCTGCGGGGTGGGGCTGACGCTGCGGGGAGGGGCTGGCCCTGCGGGGGCGGGCTGGCGCTGCCGGAAGGGGCTGACGCTGCTTTCTCCGTCTGCGCTGCTCAGGCTCCCGGCTGTTCTATATGGAGCGCGCCCGCGCTGCGCGAGGTTCCAGCCCTCGGGTGTTACACAAAAGCGCGGAAGGAAAAGCTGCGCCTGCTCTCTGTGCCTTCCCCGTCAGAGCGGTCCAGGCAGCCAGGGGCTTGGTGGGCGCGCTATCCCCAGGTGTGGTGCACCCACTCCCTTCCGCGGACCCAGTCTCAGTTTCCGCTGGCGCCAGGCGGGTGCGCGCGCCTTCCGCCCTCCGCGTCCCCAGCCCCAGTCCCCTCCCCGCGCCGGTCGGGTGCCTGCGCCCTGTGTCTCGCCGCGACCTTCCCCTCCCCCCTGCCTCCTGCCTCCGGCGGGGCTGGGCCGGTCCGCAGCCTGCGAGCTCTTCTCGGGACTTTCCCCGTCCCTTTGTTCTGCGAACGGCCGGCAGTGTGTTCCGGCCGGTCAATTTTCTCTCTCTCCTTTGGTCTCCCACAGTTCAAGTTGGCACCTCACAGAAGCTCCCCCCGATTGTCCTCAGGGCACTCAGGCCCGGACCCTAGCCCAAGCAAGGCCGCCTAAGACTCCCTTCCCGGGACGGGTCTCCGTCCTTAGCTCTTTTGTCTCACTTTTTATCTTTTATATTTTGTCCTACCTCCTTTCGAAGACAATGGTCTGCTTTTCTGGGCGCCTGATGACCTCAGCTAGCGATCAGAAGTTGTTTTGTGAAGTTTGCTCTGCATTCGGTTATTCTTTTGATGAATTTGTAGGAGAGAAAGTGGTCTCCCGGTCCTACTCCTCCGCCATCTTGGCTCCTCCCCCTGAATTAGCATATCTTTTACCTAGGAAGCTGACAATATAATTGGTGATCCCTGAAATAAGGGTATCTCAACTGTAACGGATTATTTGAGAGCCTAGAGGGAAACCCTTCCCAAATTTTGATTTGGAACTCTGTAATGCAACACACACCACTACTGTCAAAACTAAAAGCAGACAGTGACATCCTTTCCTCTGCATTTCTGAATCAGTGGTCAAAAGAAGGAAATATGCCTCTCTGTCAATGTGTGTTTTACATAGTCCTCTGGCGCTAATCACAAGATGACCTCAAATGATTTGAAACTTAAGTAGATAGTCTTTGGAAAGAAATACACTCTTGTCTCAGCAAGAGTCCAAATTCCTTTCTGACTTCTTGGCAATAGCTTGGAAAAGACTGTCTAGTTAATTATGATAAATTTACCTTATTTCTTTCTCAATGTGAGACCAAATTCAAACCACTGATTGGTAAGCTGTCTCAGAAAAATGGAGATAGAAAATTGACCTCCCATTTACTGTGGCAGTAATAATATATAGGGTGGGTATGAGTCTGAAATAGATAAAGCCATTATACTTTGCCCAGTGCCTGGCACACAGTTCATTAGAGGTTACCATGATTCTTCTTTTTATTGCCATTTTCATAATCATTGTTATTGTCATCACTGAGTGTCTGTCATATACCAGGCCCATATTAAAAAATTAAAGGCAGAATCATAATCATTTGTGGAGTTCTGTAATCTCTGAGGAGGTGCTTAGCCATTAAAAATTCATGATACAGTTATTTTTCAAAGAAAAGGTTTTAAGTTCACTGCATTACAGCTTATTGAGGAAAAAACTCTATTAATCAAATATTGTAGAAAACAGGCTATTAAAGTAATTCTCATTAAGAATATTCAACCTGAACATTCAACCTGAACATATAAGGATATATTAAATTTTATGTTATAAAAGTCAGTACAAATGTAGATCAAGAAATAGAGAAACATCTTGAATCAGAAAAGAATGTCTTCTGAATTATTAACCAGGTCTTGGATCTGATGCATGTCAGAGTTTGCACCTTCCTGACTTCACCAGCAGATGTTGCTGTTAAGTAGAATAAAGCCTACACAGTTATGAACATCCATGGGCCAAGCTCTGAGAGTAACTTACCCACAGTGGAAAGGAATCTTTGTGTTTGTTTGTTTGTGTTTTTGTTCACTTATTTTCTGTTAAATCCACTGGGAACAACTTGGAAATACATTTTTATGGTAACTACTTCATTTCAAAAATTATTTCAGGGTTTATAAAACATTTTTAGATACATTATCTGTCATTATATTATTTTTATAATACCCCTTCAGCAAGTTAGGCAAGTGCTGTTATCCCCAGTTTCTTGGCTGACTTGAGACTCATAAAGATCAATTGGCAGGCCTTTGTCATCTAGTTAGTGGATAATAATGCTAGGGTCTGAATGCTGTGTTCCTGACCCCCAAGCCCAGGAAGCTTTCTTCTATACTCTAGATTTATAAAACATAATGCAAGGATCATCAATCTGAGTTTTCAAGTTCACTGAATCAAGGAATATACAAGTGAACACACACAATTACTTTGACCAAGATTTTTAACTTTTTGAGTGGTATTTCTTAGTGGCTACAATACAGCTCTAGAAACATTTGGCCTTAGTTAGCTTCTCAAAGAGTTTTCTAATATAAAATTTAACAAGAGATGAACTAAAAATCAATTATAATTTCTTCTTTGTTTGATAATCTGTTTTTTTAGGTGAAGTTAACTGAGTATAATAAATACCTAGCTCTAAGATTCTGTAATGTATACTTAATAGCCAACTGTTCTGGATATATTTTAAGGAATTAATATTTGATTAAAAGTCAACTCATGCACATCAAAGGAAACTGTAAACAAGGTAAAAAGACAACCCTCAGAATGGAAGAAAATAGTTTCAAATGAAGCAACTGACGAAGGAGTAATCTCCAAAATATACAAGCAGCTCATGCAGCTCAATATCAGAAAACAAGACAATGAAAAAACGGGCAGAGGACCTGAACAGACATTGCTCCAAAGAAGACATACAGGTGGCCAACAAACACATGAAAAGATGCTCAACATCATTACTTATTAGAGAAATGCAAATCAAAACCACAATGAGATATCACCACACACCAGTCAGAATGGCCATCATCAAAAAGTCTACAGACAATAAATGCTAGAGAGGATATGGAGAAAAGGGAACCCTCTTGTACTGTTGGTGGGAATACAAACAGATACAGTCACTACAGAGAATGGTATGAAGATTCCTTTAAAAACTAGAAATAAAACTATCATATGACCCGGCAATTCCACTACTGGGCATATACCCTGAGAAAACCATGATTGAAAAAGTCACATGGACCCTAATGCTCACTGCAGCACTATTTACAATAACCAGGACTTGGAAGCAACCTAGATGTCCACTGAGAGATGAATGGATAAAGAAGTTGTGGTACAAATTGTCCACAATATGCAATATATGCAATATATGTTGTATAAAATATTACCAAGCCATAAAAAGGAATGAATTTGAGTCAATTCAAATGAGATGAACCTAGACAGCATGTTATACAGAGTGAAGTAAGTCAGAGAAAAACAAAAATAGTATCTTAATGCATATATATATGTGAAATCTAGAAGACTGGCACGGATGGTCCTATCTGCAGAGCAGGAATAGAGATGCAGATGTGGAGGACGGTCTTGTGGACACAGAGGGGAAGGAGAGGGTGGGACAAATTTAGAGAGTAGCATTGATGTTTATACACTACTATGTGTAAAACAGATAGCTAGTGGGAGGCTGCTCTGTGACACAGGGAGCCCAGTCTGCTGCTCTGTGATGACCTAGAGGGATGGGATGGGGGCGAGGATGGGAGGGAAGACATATATATATACATTTATTCTGATTCTTGTTGAAGTACAGCAGAACCAGTGCAACATTGTAAAGCAATTATCCTCCAGTTAAAAATTTTTTTTTAAAAGTCGACTCACATTGCAACAGACAAGGAAAATATATCAACTCTATCTTGTCAGTTACTATCTCTGCAAAAATGTTGCTCTACTGCTATACATATATATGTACTAGAGTTGCAAAATGGCAAACTGTCACAGTTTTCCTGGGACTGAAAGATTTCCTGGGGCTCTCAGTACTAAAACTGGGTTAGTCCTAGGCAAACCAGGACAGTTGGTCACTCTAGCATACACACCTAATGTTTTATATTTTGTAAGTGTAATGTATTATGTATTAATTATACACATATTTTTCTCTGAATAACGTGCATGATTCTTTTACTGTGCTATAATAAGATGATGCCCTCAGTAACCATCCTGGTTAGTGACTCTTTGACAATGCGCTAGACTAAGTCAGCATGCTGATATTTCTTTTTAGATATTTTAATCTCAGTTTCACACATTTCTTACTTCCTCCTTTTCTTGACACTGTGTATTCTATAATTCACTAAATGCTATTAGCGTAAAGAAAAATTTAGCCAGCTTCCTGAAATTTGTAAAATGTATTTTGTACATGTAGTCTATCAGTATTTTGAAGGAATAAAGTACCTGGTCTTCTTTATTAAAAAGAAAAATTGCTCCACTGGATCAGGATTAGATTAAGTGGTCAACCAATAGTGGACTGAAGAAGATAAAACTGTATGTGTATTTTTTTTTTTTTTTGTAAAAGAAGTGCAGGGACAGGCAGCCTAGGGCTGTCAAGACAGGTTCATAATATTAAAGACCTAAGCTTATTCTATATTGTTGTGCTAAATCTGAGATGTTTGCTGAAATTCTAGCCATTTCTACCATATTGCAATCAATCAGATAGAGGAAGAGATAGGGAAGCACATTCAGTATTTCACCATCAGCCAGAATTTAGTCATTTGACCACATCTAGTTTTGCACTTGATACTGGAAAATAGAAACTTTACTCCAAGTGGCCATACATACCATTAAAAAATCAGAATTCTGTTTCTTAGGCAAAAGAGGGGAAACAGAGGGGACAATTGGAAGTCTTTAGAATACTTATTCAGATTGGGTGTAGATGAAATTTCTACTTTTGTAACCCAGTGGTTGCTTTATTCTTTTCCAATTTGTTTCTTCTCTGCCTTCAACATGTTATTCCTGTTAAAAATGTAAAAGTTCCCTTACATTTAACTTTATCAGCATATGAGTTTGCATACCTCTTGGCTGGCATCAGTTAGGGTCTCTTGAACAGTTGTAATACATGATCCAGTGTGGAAAAGAATTGAAAGCATGCCTAACTCTCTGCTGAAGGTTTGGTCAAGTATTTCCTCCTCTAGCATTTGGAGTCATATCAGTTCAGTTCAGTCACTCAGTCATGTCCGACTCTTTGCAACCCCATGAATCGCAGCACGCCAGGCCTCCCTGTCCATCACCAGCTCCTGGAGTCCACCCAAATCCATGTCCATTGAGTCAGTGATGCCATCCAGCCATCTCATCCTCTGCCATCTCCTTCTCCTCCTGCCCCCAATTCTTCCCAGCATTAGGATCTTTTCCAATGAGTTAACTCTTCGCATGAGGTGGCCAAAGTACTGGAGTTTCAGCTTCAGCATCAGTCCTTCCAGTGAACACCCAGGACTGATCTCCTTTAGGATGGACTGGTTGGGTCTTCTAGCAGTCCAAGGGACTCTCAAGAGTCTTCTCCAACACCATATATAGACAGTGGCTAATCAGGGTCTTGCATATGACCATTGTGCCTGAAATCTTGAAATATGTAATTTCCAAGGGTATGAGACTGACTTGTGACCACAAACTTGGGAATGATTTCCTTTGAGACATTTCAACCTGGTTTTGTGAGTCTCATGAGAAGGGTGAAGCTATACAGATACCTTGAATATCTTCAAAGATTCCTGGATTTATAGAATTTCACTGCTGAAAGATACTACATGTTCAACACCCTCCTTTTACTGAGAAATTCCAGAGTTCAGTAACCTAAGGTCTAGGCTGTTGTTTAGTTTTTAACTCATGTCCAGCTCCTTTGCAACCCCATAGACTATATAGCCCACCACACTGCTCATCCATGGGATTTCCCAGGCATGAATACTGGAGTGGGTTGCCATTCTGCAGGGGATCGTCTTTTGCATTGGCAGGCAGATTCCTTACCACTGAGCCCCCAGAGAAGCCCAGGGACCAGGCTAGTTCATTAAAAAATGTGGTTTGATAATTACTATTGGTTCTCTTCTCCAAACCTCATGAACAGGAAATGACTTGTGGTTGTTCAGGCCCTATCTTTAGGCAGACACATCATCACCAGGGTTCTACTATGTTCCCTACTGATGTTCAGAAGTGGCTTTGAGATGTTGCACAATCAGCCCTTGCACGGCATCCGCAGGAGGAGAACATTAGTGTGGTAGGGAGTCACCTCCCCATCTACAAGATGACGGGCTTTGACTGTCCTCTCCTTTATGCATAAGTAAGAGAATGGGATATGTGTTAAGGGCAGAAGTCATTGTTTCTTTTCCACATTTTTAGATCTCCCTTATAATAGTCCCATGAGTCCCAGGTGGCTCAGTGGTAAAGAATCCCCCTGCCAAAACAGGAAACTCAGGTTCAGTCCCTGAGTGGGGAAGATCCCTTGGAGAAGGAAGTAGCAGTCTACTCCAGTATTCTTGCCTGGGAAATCTCATGGACAGAGGAGCCTGGTGGGCTACAGTGCTGGGGTCACAAAAGAGTCGGTCAAGCTTAGTGACTAAATAATAACCACAATAACAATCCTAAGTCATCTCCTGCAGGCATCATGTGAATCTGAGAACTTTGATAATTCATACTTTTTCTCAATGTATACATGGGACAGAAAGTTGTGTATGTTCACAGCATCATCAAATTGGAAGGAATCATTTCTTCAATTCCTTGATCTCTCAGTTGAGAAAACTAAAACCCAGAGAGATGAATTGACTTAGCTAAGATCATCTTTCTTGCTTATGACTTATAGAAAGCCAATGCTTAAAACAATTCTATAGTTTGTTTCTAACAATACTGTTGTTGTTTAGTCACTAAGTTGTGTCCAACTCTTTTGTGACCCCATGAACTGTAGCCCGCCAGGCTCCTCAGTCCATGGGATTTCCCAGGCAAGAATATTGGAGTGGGTTACCATTTCCTTCTCCAGGGGATCTTCCAACCCAGGAATCAAACCCAAGTCTCCTGCATTGTAGGCATATTCTTTACCACTGAGCCACCAGGGAAACTCCTTTAACAATACTAACCATTACTATTTACATAGTAGATTAGCATCTGAAAACTAGTGTTTGCTTTAGATAAAAAAAATGAGAAGTGCGGATTTGCTCCCAGACATTTTAAATATATACTTAGATGACATGGACTAGTTTTATAAAATATTTTATTTACAGTAGAACTTTACAAAAATAGTCTTAATAAAATTAATACAAAACCATTTTACAATATAACTTATATAACTATCTCCTCAAAAAATGACATTTGATTATAACACATAAACTACATGTGTATTTGTTAAGTCACATTGTAGTATAAATATGTTTTATCATCATTTTTTCATAATAAGGCATATACCAATGAACAATGGACAACAAATTTTATTTTGTTATTCTTCCAATGTAAAATTCATCTCTGGCCAAAATGAAATTAATCAAAGAAAAGTAAAACAATTGTCCTTCTGTTCATTCATACATTCCTTTTTAATTATTGGAGAGTTTATCCGACAAAGACACAGCATTAATCTGAAAGCACCATGGCATAAAATCTAGTGACAATATCCCCAAAAGCCTTCTCCAATGTCTCCCCTTCAACTGTTTACTCAGTATTTTGCCAAGATAAATAAAGATTGATCTCAACCCTCTCCTTCATTAGTCTCAAGTGTTCTTAATATGCATTCAGGTTTTTAGACCTTCCCAACTGGCATATGTTTAAAATGTGAGATTATTTCTTTGGCTTCAAGTCGAGTTTCACAGCCCTTAAGAAACATACTGTGCTCCCCCGTGGGGCTGAATCTCTGTGACTCCCCACCCAACCACATTGCCCCGGATGTGACAGGACTCTGCCCCTCCGGCCCCTCTTATCTCTTCGTTGCTGAGAACACTGTCCCAGATATTGAAGCCTGTGAGTCTGCCAGAAAAGGCTAATGCTTCATCAAAGCCACCACCCACGCAGCACCCGTTCTTTTCTTGCCCAATCTGCAGGATTCCTCCCTCAGGAACCACGTGACCTGTGGCCATATCGACAGTGGTGGCCACCAAGTCACCGTTCACCCACAAGGTCATGTGCCCTTTCTTTGAATTCCAGGTGCCGCACAGATGGGTCCACGTTCCTAGGGAAATCACAGCATCAGCGACCAGTCTGTTTTCCTCTCCACCCACCACAAGCGTTATGGACTGATAGCTGAGGTACAGCTGGATCTCATATGGATTCCTCTTTGTGCCATAGGAAAACAGGACTGTTTTGTTTAATACTTCTGTGGCTTTGACCCAAATGCAGGCACTGAAAGTCTCAAGTTTCATAGGTGTCACCGGATGCACGCTTGCAAAAATCTTCTTGGAACGCATGGGGAATAAAATGGCTGTTTCACAACCTAGAGTGGCAAGAAAGTAAGAATATGAGAGAAAATACAAATTCATTTTGAAGTGATTCTGGCAGTTAGGTATTTTAGGATGGACCTTTAATGACTACAACTGAAAACTACATGCAGCAATATGTTATGACTTGAGGGGCCCAAGGGTAATCTGTATAGTGCAAGGAAAGCAGGAATAAGGAAATCCAACTGTCTCATTAAGGGAAGCATTTAAATGGAAAAGAAGGCACACAGAGAAATAGTGAAACTGGGTTCGAACTTGGGCACTTGGGCACCTGATGCTAAGCGCTGACTCACTGGAAAAGACCCTGATGCTGGGAAAGGTTGAGGACAGAAGGAGAAGGGAGTGACAGAGGATGAGATGGTTGGATAGCATCACTGACTCAATGGACATGAGTTTGAGCAAACTCTGGGAGATAGTGAAGGACAGGGAAGCCCAGCGTGCTGCAGTCCATGGGGTCACAAAGAGTTGGACATGACTTAACAACTGAACAACAACAACAATTCTGGCTGCAGGAGCCACAACCCTAACCAGCACACTGCACTGCCTCTTAGTGGTAGGAGAACCCCTGGGTTTGGCTAAAAGAACTGGAATTCAGTTTGTTTTACTACTAGCAAGCAGTGTAGCTTTTGATGAGCCCCACAATCTCTCTAGGCTTGATAGTTATCTGTCAAAGGCTCTTCCCTTCTCCTCCTAAATTCTGCAAGTCTGTAAGCAACAAGTATGTAACATTTGAGAAGAGCTTTGTAGACCAAGAGTGAAAGAGTGAAGTTGCTCAGTCATGTCCACTCTTTGCGATCCCATGGACTGTAGCCTACCAGGCTCCTCTGTCCACGGAATTTTCCAGGCAAGAGTAGTGGAGTGGGTTGTCATTTCCTTCTCCAGGAGATCTTCCTGACCCAGGAATTGAATCCAGGTCTCCCGCATTGCAGGCAGACACTTAACCCTCTGAGCCACCAGGGATACTTTGTAGACCAAAGATATGCTTAAAAATTCTCACTTTGTCCAAATGCTTAAAGTACTATGTAAGCCCTAACTGAAAATCTTTAAGGAAGAGTGAATTCTTCTGAGGAGCTGGATGAAGGACATATTTCCACTAATACACACTTTGAAGGAGACTTTCAAACTTGAGGGGTGGGAGCTCCCACCTCTGTCCATCTCCATGTAACATGGTCAGTCAGAGAGCTGCAGATGCTGAAGTGAAGACCTTTCAGGTGTCTCTGGGAAATAATATGCTAAAAGCTTTAATAAGTGAGCTGTGCCTAGTGCTGAACTCAAATATATACATATAAAAGACCAATTAAAGAATTTTTAAAAAATCTAAGTTAGGGCTTGGAAAAGGAAATGGCAACCCAGTCCAGTATATTCTTGCCTGGGAAATCCCATGGACAGAGAAGCTTGGTGGTCTATAGTCCATGGGGTCACAAAAGAGTTGGACATGACTTAGCGACTAAACAACAACAAAAATTAGGGCTAAGTGTTCACTTTATAACAACCTTTTAAAGAAGATTTATCATAAGATAGCTTTAAAAAACAAATTCCCAGAGCATTTGAAGACTAAATGGTAAATAAGACTTGCAGGAACCAAATGTCCATGTGAAGTGTGGTAAACTAAGTTAACCGTCTACAAGTGGCTGAGAGGTGGGCTCCAACCCCAAAAAATTAAGCAGATGGACCTTATCCTTTTGAAATAGTCAAAGAAGATATTGAGGTTCAGAAATTCCTATACATCACACTAAAGCACAAAATTGGTCCTGCCATACTTTGGTATTAACTTTTTCCCTGAATAATTTTAATTTCTAAAGATTTTTTAAAATTAATTTTTAATGAGGCATTGATTCTTTTTGAAAATGAAATTGGTAGATGCATACTTTTCTAGCTGTTATTTAAATCAAACAAAGATCATGGAACAAAAGATCACCATATGCTTGGGCATTTTAGATACTGTCTAATGTTTCAGTAAAACAGTGTTCAGAGAGAGCGCCTACTGCAATCTAATTAACTGATTTCCTGTTTAAATAAGCCCAGGCAGTCAGGATTGCATTCCAAAGCCTTCCTTGATCGCCTCTCAGAGACCCAGCTTCCCCTCTAGGCTGCACTGGTTATGTAAGTTCAATGAGTAGAACTGCATGTTGGCAAGTTTTTTCTGTGGCTTCTTTTGGGGGTCGGTGGTTGAGACTCTTGATGTGTCTTTAAAATGTCAGAAACTCTCTCATGAAATGGCTTTTAACTAATAGGTTTTTTCTGATTATATTATCAAAGACCAAACAAAATTAAAACCAGGTTCTTAAGAGGCTGACAACAGAATGATTAGGAATCCCTTAGGAGCCAAGCTGGCAGGAAGCCAAGAGAGGAAAAATCAAAGCATGTGGGTAAATGCATGAATGGATGTAATAAGAATTAACACTTCTGAATTCAGAAATACATCCTTCTTCTGCTCTAACTAGTATGCAGAGTAGAGCTGAAAGTTAGCATAACTCTTCAGTTTTCCCAGTACATGATATGTACAGTGATTTTACATGGCTTGCAAAAGACAAGAAATTTCATCCATTAAAACTGCCAGAGAATTATAGTTTGTCCTGTCACCTACACTAAGGATCTATTGTATGTTTATTTTATGATTTCCCCCCCTCTGAAGCCCTACCTAATATTAAAAAAAAAAAAAAAAACACAACATACTCTGTACTGATAAACAGTCCTCAATTATTTAGCCAAGACTGGTATTTTGGTATGGTTTCTGCAATTTTAAATGAAATATGCTCTCAAATATGCTTGATTCTGCCTCCTACCCCATATAGTAAGAGTTGCTTTATTGGACATAAAGAAGGGATGGTTTGTAATTGTTTTCTGTTCATAAGTTGCTTATGAACAGGGAAGAGTGTATTTTATATTTTCTTACCTAGGACACGGATTTTCTAATATAACCCACAACAGATTGTTATAGCACCATTTCTTAGAAATTCTGACTTATAAAGGAGTGTTCTTCACTCCAAACCTTCTCTATATTTCCTTGAGGCATCTTTAAAATGTATTATTTTGGGCCCACATATGTTTGGAAGTTCACTAGTATCACATGGGACTTTGACAGGTTGCATCTGGTTTGAACTGCCTCTCTTCTGTTTCACCCTGATCCTCCACATCCCCGGAGGTACTGCGTGGATGCCAACTAGCTCCTACATCTGACTGTCCCACTGTGGACCCCTCAGCTGCTGGTTTATTCCAAACTTCACTCTTGGAGCTCACTCTGGAGCTCATTTCACAGACCCTTGGGGGCTCGGGGTGGGGGCCTTGGGAGATCAGATTCAACATCAAGTCTCTTGTTTGGAACTGATAGGGAGGAGGGGCCAGCCCAGAGACTGGAAAACGTTCCTAAAAATTAGGCTGAGTCCGGAAATAGCGCGGGGAACCAGAGCTCCCTTAAAGAGAGAGGCAGGCTAAAATTAGAAGAAGTGGAAATCCCTAAGGGAGGGACGCTGGACATTGAGAGCGGTCACCCTTATAACTGGCCAATAGAGTTCCTCTAACGCCTGGTCGGATCAAGTGTCAGTCTGGAGGCCCTTGAGGTCTATTTCAAGACTGTGGTGGTTCCCTACACAGCTATCTTGTGGGTTCCTCGGGACTGAAGACTGACTACTTTTGAAAGCAATTTTCCCGCCCTTTATGGTGTATTCTGAGCTCTGTGACCGCGCATGCTGAAACAGAAGGGTGTGAGCCGATGTGTTTCCTCCCACTAAAGCCTCCCCTTAGAGGCTTGGTTGGCTGACTCGGTTTCCCGCAAGCCGCGCTTTGAGAACGAAGCCGCGCAGGGGTCCCCACCGGTTTCCGCGTCCTTACCTGCCGGCAGCCAGCGGCTGGCTGCCCAGCCTTGCACAGCTCGGAGGTCGGCCCGCGTCCGCCGCAGCTCCTCCAGCACAGTGCCCAGGGTCCGCCACGCCTCCTCCTGCGGCCGCCGCGCCCCGGCCTCTTCCAGGCGAGCCAGCCGGCGGCCCGCATCATGGCTCGCCTGCAACAGCTCGTCCAGCGCCCGGGCCAGCTTGGCCTCGGCGGGGGCCTCCGGCGCGCACGGCCTCTGCAGGCTGCCCGCCAGCCGGCCCAGCTCGGCCCGCAGCTTCTGGAGCTCGCCCCGGATCACGTCGTCGGTGGCCTGCAGCAGCATGCTCTCCCGCATCTGCGAGTTCTCCAGCATGACGAAGAGCTTGTCCCACTCGGAGTTCTCACGACTGCAGTCGCACGGCGTGGCTAGAGCGGGGAACATACACGCATTACCGACCTGACCCTCCCTCGGGTGTTCTTTGTAAAATGCCGAGCTACCTCGATTATCGCCAAGTGACAGCCCGTCCCCAGTACCCCCTTCCCTTTAAGGAAACCTGCAAAAACCTTGCAAGTTCATAAGCTGAACTCGATGAAATTGCCGTTCATGGAGCTCAAAGCAGGCGAATACCGGCAATTTCATACAATTTGACCCGTTATGTATCTGAGAGAAGTAACTTTTTGAAACCTCCTTGCCTAACGTGCTTTTCTCTTTTGCAAAACTCTTTTTTGCTGTTGTTGTTGTTTATTGCATTGGCAATAAAATATATGTATAATACTTAGACCTAAGGAGGTAGATATATAGTTAAGGGTTAGCAGAGAAACAGTTAAAATGAACTTACGGTCCTCAGTGGGATGGAGTCCATTGTCTATTTCGTTGTCCAAATTCACATACATGAGCTCATAATCATCTGAGTTCTCCGCCGACACCGCAGACCAGAGAGCGCAGAACAGAATCACGGGGAGATGCATGGCCGCAGAGACAAGTTCTTCCCACCGCCGAGAGGGGACGAGCCAAGAGGCTCTCAGAGTGCAGAAGGAGCGGAGGAGAGCGCGAGTGAGAGGCAGGAGCTGAGCGCCCTTAATAAATGCTGGGGAAAGTCTGAATGGGGATGAATGAGTAATGCCAGTGGCACTGCCTTAGCGGGAGTTCCCCAGATTTTGGGGGGGAGGGGGCTGGGGGAGGGAGGGGGAAAGGGATGTGGGCGACGTTACACAATAGTAAACCGCAAAGGTTTACAGTACAGTCAGATTAATTGGAGGAGGGTCAGAGGGGAAAGAACGGGGAGACCAGGCTACGGACTGTCTCCCTCTGGGGATTAGCTGTTGTAACTTGAATTGGTGGTACTGAAGGATGAGAGGGACATAGAGATTTAGGGGAATAGATTTAGGGGAATAGATTCAGCAGGCATAGAGGTGTGAAAACAAGAGCATCATCCCAGCATTTTGTGTGCGCTCTCATTATTTCACAACCCTTTATGCATAGAAAACATTTTTTCACTTTTTTGTGTGTGCAGTTTTATAGGTCTAAGATGTGAAAGTTACTTTCTGATTTCAAGATAAACCAACACAGTAAGAATTTGTGTGGTTCTAGAAGCCAAATCCATTCCAAGTCCTTCCATCTTTAATCCTTCTGGAGTTCCAACTATACTTTTATAAACATACTTTTTAATGAGAAACACAGCAAAACTAGTAAACCTAAAATAAGGAGGAGTTGGGGGAAAGGAATAAACTGATTTTTTAGGTGTGTTTCTTTTCATAATCTATTATGATGATATCTTATTTCACTAGGTTCAGAGTCAAAGATCATGTTTTTAAAGTAAATTTAGGGATTCCTGCTTCTGCCAGTATATGGAGGTCTCTGTAAGCTGAAAACTCTGCTGAAAAAAAAACTAGAAATGTGTTGACATTCGAATAATAATTTAAAACTTTAAATGTACAAATAAGTTCCCAATAAAGTAAGGACAATATCCAGAGGCCAAAATATGCTAAGTTGCTTCAGTCATGTCCAACTCTTGGTGACCCTTTGTGAGCTGCAGCCCCCCTAGTCTCCTCTGTCCATGGAATTTCCCAGGCAAGAATACTGGAATGAGTTGCCACGCCCTCTCCAGGAGATCATCCTGACCCAGGGATCGAACCCACATCTCTTATGTCTCTTTCATTGGCAGGCGGGTTCTTTACCACTAATGCCACCTGCCCAAAGAGAGGGAACCAAAAACTGGCCAGTGAGCCCATGAGCTGAATCTAGAGCCCCCCTACACCGCGCCCGCCCCACTCACACACCAGGGGAGGTGAAGGGGGAAGAGATGGTATCAGTTCTGTGTTAACCAAGTGTTAAGGGCCACAAGGCTTAGGTCAGGGTGGCGAGTTACTTACTAGATTTCAATAGATATAGCCCCAGTCCTTACCCTAGCACAGGAAAGTGAGAAGTAAGCCTGTCTCTGACTGAACTCTACAAAGTCCCTAAGAGTTTGTGACTTTGGGCCTGCCCTACATGTTTGAGAGGCATATGTGTACTATCTGCCATAGTAAAAATAAATTCATAGTAAAAAATATTTAAACATAGGAGGAAACAATCTACCATAAATGAGAACCAGCAGAAACCAAAAGAGATTGGACACCCCTCCCTCAAGAATTTCATTTATTTAAAATATCAGCTCGAAATTGGAAAATAAGTGTATTTAAAATGATTTAAGATCTTCAAGAAAGAACTGGAAACCTGAAATAAGAAAAAGACGCTGTCAAAAGAAATAGAATAGGCCTACTATTTAAAAAATCAAATATAACTGAGTTAAAAAGTTAATTGAAATTTTTAAGAAATTAAAGGAATGGCAAAGCTGAAGAGAATATTAAGGAACTGGAAGAAAGATCTAAGAAAATAATTCTAAAATCCTTTCATTGTTCAGGATAAATTTTCTTTGTTAGTTCAAGTATGTTTATCTTTCAAAGGACAGCTACCAAAACCAAAAGGAAATAAAATGACCAAATAGAGGGAATAGAGTGAATTAAAAAAAAAAAAAAAAAAAAAACTTGAGCTGCCCAATAGGAAGTAGTAAAGAAGGGAAGAAAAGCACAGACAAAGCAAGATAAATAAAAAGCGCATGTGGCAGCGGTTTAGTTGCTAAGTCATGTCAGACTCTTGCGACCCCACGGACTGTAGCGCACCAGGCTTCTCTGCCCATGGGATTCTCCAGGCAGGAATACTGTAGTAAATTGCCATTTCTTTCTCCAAAAAGCACCTGTAATGTAAAGATAAATCCAAATATACCTAATACTGTAAATATTAATCACTAAATATTAATGAAACAAGCATTCCAGTTAAGAGACAAAAGTTGTCAGGAATATTTTTTAAGTCCAGCTGTACATCACTTGTAAGAGTCACACATAAAACACAAGAACCTAGAAATCTTGAAAACAAAATATTTAAAGGTGGTGAGAGAATATACCAAACAAGGGCTATTCAAAAAGCTAGCATAGCATTAATATTAGACAAAAATAGACTTTAAGGTAAAGAGAGTAATGAAATTATGATGAAATAAATACTTTTCCAGGAAGATACCTCAGAACTATCTAGTAACATCGTTTCAAAAAAATATGCCAATATTGACAGACTTTTTAGGAGAAATTGGTAAATCCATATTCATAAAGGCAGATTTTCATAAAGGCAGATTTTCACATACTTCTTACAATTGATAAGTCCATTTCTATCATATTTGATCATTCAAATGCTAAAAACGCAAAAGGATATAGAAATGTATATAATTTAAAATTTGATATAATAAAATGTATAGAACATTGCCCAGGAAGTTTGATAAGCAAGTTCTACCATGCAAGGAACACATAATTCCCATTTTATATTAACTGCCTCTGAGAATGGAGTGTGCAGGAGTGCACTAAATTCTTTTTATATGTCTAGTAAGGATGATCCTAAAAAAAGACAAGGTCAATACAAGAAAGGAAAACTGGAGGTCAGTCTCAAATATAGATGCAGAAGCTCTAAATGAAGTATTAGCCAAAGAAATCCAGTAACACATGCTTTAAAATACATCATAACCAAGTTGAGTATATTCCAAGAGTGCAAGACCGATTAAACATTAGAATACTCATTCGCTTACTACAGTAACAATTTAAGAGAGAAATCATATGGTCATATGGGCAGATGCAGAAAAGTCAATTAATAAAATTTAACATTCATTCATGTTCAAACTAGGAAAAAGACAGGAACTTAAACTGAATATAAATACCAAGAATATGTAGAAACATATACATACATTATGATGAGTCCTTAGAAGCATACTCTTTAAAAACAGGAATTAGAAAATGGTATCAGAACCTGGTTCTACTCATCAAAGTGTTGGAGGTCCCAGCTGGTAAAGTAGGGCAATAAGAGAAACTTAAAGAATATTACAAAGTTGTTACTTATTATAATTTGATTGGTTTTCTACAGAAAATCTTGAGACCCCCATTAATAAAAAAAAAAAGAATTAAACACGTTTTGCTGGATGAAAAATCAGTGTACAAAAATTTATTGATTTCTTAATATAGCAGATAAATAGAAAACATCTTTAAAAAACCAAAAACTTCCATTTACAGTAGCAACAACAACTATGGAATACTTAGGAATCAATTAAATAAAAGATAGACAAGGCACAGCTAATATCACACATTTTTAAAGATATAAAAAATTACATAGAAGAATATATCATGTTCTTGAATGAGAAGACTCAGTTGCACAGAAATGTCAGTTATCCCAAATTAGTCCATATAGTCAATGTGAAAAATAATGCTAAGTTAGCTTTACAAGGAAGTTGACAAACTAATGGTAAAATTTATATAAAGTAGCCAAGAGGAATTTGAAGCAGAAAATGAAGAAATAAGAGGAATCTGAAGCAGAAGATGAAGAAATTTGTCTTGTGAGGTATAAGGATTTATTATAAATTGTAATTAAGAAAATGTATAAAGGGCTTCTCAGGTGGTTCTAATGGTAAAGAATCCACCTGCCAATGCAGGAGACATAAGAGACGTAGGTTTGATCCCTGGGTCAGGAAGATCCCCTGGAGGAGCAAATGGCAATCCACTCCGGCATTCTTGCCTGGAGAATCCCATGACGGAGGAGCCTGACGGGCTGCAGTCTATAGGGTCGTAATGAATCAGACATGACTGAAGTGACTTAGCATACATAATTGGTGAAGGTATGATAAATAACCAGACCCATATACATGGGAAATTTTACATATGAAAGAAGTATTACAAATCAGAAGGGAAACAGTTGGTTACTGAATACATTGATCTGGGACAATTGTTTATATACACATACACATAAATAAATTTATAATTAGATCCCTTCCTTATATACACAAAAAAATAAAATCCAGATGGATTAAAGACATAAAATCATTAGGAGAGAATACAGTAGAATATTTTTATGAACATGGGTAGGGAAAGATTTCTCAATTAAAAAATTTATAAACCATAAAATAAATTTAAAAACCAACTCCATTAGGATTACAACTTTAAAACTGACAGACCAAAAGTTAGTGTCCAGAATAAATAAGGAACTTCTACAAATCAGTGCTTCCCTGACAGCTCAGTTGGTAAAGAGTCCACCTGGAATGCGGGAGACCCCGGTTCGATTCCTGGGTTGGGAAGATCTGCTGGAGAAGGGATAGGCTACCCTCGCCAGTATTCTTGCCTGGAGAATTCCATGGACTGTATAGCCCATGGAATTGCAAAGAGTCAGACACGACTGAGTGACTTTCACAAATCAGTGAGAAAACACAGACATCTTGATTGAAAACAGGCAAAGGAAATGAAAGGCTAAATCATGGCAGAGCAACATAAAAAGGTTGTTCAGCCTCAGAAGTAACTAGAGAAATGAAAATTAGAACAGAAAATGAGGTAACATTTTTATACCCGTCAGGTTGGCAAAAACTGGTGTCTGCCAAGACTAAATGTTGGCAACAGAAACATTCATGCTTCTGACAGGTACGTAAATTGCCATAATCATGGTGGCAGGCAGAATAATGACCCCTCCCAACGTTGTCCACATCTTACTTCCCGCAGCCTGCGAACACGATGTGTTTCATTGCATTGAAGATAAAATTAGGTTACCATATAAGGAGAAAATCCTAGATTATCCAGATGGACCTAATGTTATCACAAGGGTGCTTAAGTCAAAGAAAAGCAGAAGAGAGAATCAGAGGAAGAGGTGTAGTGATGGAAGCAGGGTCAGAGAATGCTGTGTAGCTAACTTTGAAGATGAAGGAAGGAGACCCCAAAGCAAAGAATGCTGGTGGTCTCTAGAAGCCAGAAAAGCCAAGAAACAGATTCCTTCCTACAACCTCCAAGAAGGAACCCAGCCCTTCCAAGACCTGGATTTTTGCCCAGTGAGACTCATCCTAGACTTCTGTATTACAGAAATATAAGAAAATAAATTTGTATTATTTTGGGCAAGTTTATGTCAGTTTCTTATGGCAGCTATAGAAAACTACTACAACCATTTTGAGAAGAAATTTTGGAACATCTAGAAACTTAACTCCCAGGGACAAACCCACTGCTTTACTACTTAATTATGTGGTCCAGTGACCATCAACATCACCTGAGAACTTGTTAGAAATTCCAATTCTCAAACTCTACCTTCAGTCTACTGAATCAGTATCTGTGTGCTTTAACAAGTCACTCAGGTCATTTTTAAAGCACATTAAGCTCAATATCAATACCCAAGGGAGTATCTCCCACTTATGCATAAAGAAATATGTATAAAAATTGTAGCACTACTGGTGAAAGCAAATTATAATAATAATAATAATAACAATA
The DNA here is from genome assembly GCF_910594005.1 of Cervus elaphus. Taxonomy (NCBI): domain Eukaryota; kingdom Metazoa; phylum Chordata; class Mammalia; order Artiodactyla; family Cervidae; genus Cervus; species Cervus elaphus. The sequence continues at coordinate 11,409,771 of NC_057833.1, read as the reverse complement.
AAAAATCTTCCAACCATAGTGTGTGAATAAATTTTTGCATATTTATACAGTGGAATACCATACAGCTATGAGAATAAATGCTAGAGAGTGTCCTGGATATAAAACTTTAATATAGAGGTTTCCCTAGTGGTTCAGTGGCTAAGACACCGTGTTCCCAATGTGGGAAACCTGGGTTCATCCCTGGTTAGGGAACTATTAATAGATCCCACATGCTACAGCTAAAACCTGGCATAGCTAAATAAACAAACATTAAAATAAAACTTCAACATAATATTGGATGGAAAAAATATGTTGCATAAAGATATGTACAAAATATTACTACTGATACAAAATTTTAAAACTTGCAAAGAACACTATAAATGCTTATTGTTATATATTGTTATATATATGCATGCTATTAAAGTGTAAAGTCATTCACAAAGATGGTAAATACCAACTTCAAGATAGTAGTTGCCTCTGGGACTAATAGGAAGTAAATGGGATGAGAAGCAATTATGGTACAAGGTTGAGTTTTGATAAAGTTAGTTGGTAGGCACACCAGTGGTCCTTGTATTTTTGCCTATATTTGTCTAATGACTTGAAATGTTTCATAATGAAGAAGAATATATTAATTTATGAATGAAATCAATAGGGTTTCTATACCAAAGTGTTTTCATCAGTTTTAAAAAACACCCTTATTTAATTTTGTATTATTTGAACAAAATTCAAGTCCGCTAAAAATGACTAATCTAGGTCCCCCCCCGCCAAGGAATCTGAGGACCTTTAATGAGTATGTATCCTGTCTTCAGTTCCAGTGACAGTCCCATTTATTGTAACTTTTTGCAGCAGTTAATCAGTATGTCTACACAGCTAAGTTCTATGAGTTAATGTGCCTTGTATAGATTGGACGTGACATTGACAATTCCTGATCTCTTAAGAAAAAGCTCTTAGTAAAATAAACAGAAAACAAAATAAAACAATGTTTTTCACATTTTAAAAAATCTGAATATTTCCAATATTTTGGGCTCTGTGGTTATATGATTAAAATCTGTTTGAGACCAGTCTATGAGCCATATGTGGAAAAAGCAATTCTCATTATTTACCATCACCCTGATACCTTCACTTTGATCCAGAATCACCCTTTCATTAAATTTTGTCATAGATATTCAGAAAATTCTGGTCTTCTTTTCTTAATCCTCATATCCAAATGTCCCCACCATTTAATAAGGGTTTACAAATGTGTAATCACTGCTCTCTTGATTCTTTCTGTGTATAACTTCTATATAAACAGCCAAATTGAAAATAAATAGAGGCAAGAAAATTCTTGTTCAAGAAATCCCTAGAAATAAGTTCTGAGACGTTTAAGTACTTGAGGGGATTTTTCAAAAAACTCCATAGCATAAGTGATAGGCAGATGTTTCCCATATGTTGTTTGCAGATGAGTCCCATAACTTAAGTCATTTTTTTCTTCTTTAGGTTTTGCCATTTTAAACCCAGTTGTCTATACAAATCTTTGAGGCAAATCACATGTGACAAACAAGCTGAGTCTAAACTTCCCTTGATATAGTGCAGAAATTGAGGATCTAAATTTGGATTGCTACTTTTCTAACTATTCATAAAAATAAGGCATAGCCTCCATATGTCAGTCGTCTAAATCAGGCCTCCATATCTCTCAGGAACATGAATACATTCCTTTGCACTATTTTTTTTTTTTTTGGTTCAGTTTCATTTAGATCCATGCTTACAGCACTGCTCAGTTTTTATTTAAACAGCATCCAAAGGCTGTTTCTCAACAGGAATTCTTTATCGGAACTTTCCTCCACAAGGGTGTGGTCTGGTTACTGTCAAATTCTCTTTTCCCCAGGGCGCATTACTCAGGAAAAATTTTCGTTAGATAATAATGCTGATCATATCATAAAATATTCCCTTTTACCGAACCTGTTTAATACTTTAGTGATTTTTCAGAATAAGGCATCATGTTATTTTAAGCAGAGGATTTGGCCATCAGCCTGTGCTGTTTAATATGTGAGGAAGTGCAAAATATATTACATTGATAATAATATTATTTCTATGGCTCATGGACTGATAAAGTCATCATTCTTGTTATTGTTCCTTCAACAGGTAACACCATGTTGTTGAGGGTTTTACCTGCTGTGTATGAGAAGCAGCCTCAACCAATTAACAGACACCTCACAGAACTCCTAGGCTTGATGTCTCGACTGGAACAACCAGAACAGTACCATCTTCTACGGCTTTTGCATGTAGCTGCAAAGAGGAAGCAACTGGAGGTAAAAGTTATATTATGTACAGCATGATTCACACAGAAAGGTTGCTGCTGCAAGCCGTGTGTTATACCAGGATTCGTGACCTCCAGAGGAGAGGCTTTTGGTCTGGGGTCAGAGATGAGACTTGACTACTTGGAGCTTTTTCTGCAGCAAAGTTTTATTAAAGTATAACAGAGATAGGGAAAGCTTCTGACATAGATATCAGAAGGGGACAGAAAGAGTGACCCCTTGCTAGTTTTTAGCAAGGTGTTTTATGTCTGTTACAAAGCTATTAATTGGATAAGAGAGACACTCAAGGCTGAGAGTATGCATTTTTGAGATAGGATGGCAGGAGGTGCATCATAAAACAATTGACATTAATACTGGTTTGTTGAGCCCGTTCTCAGCCCAAGGTTTGAGAAAAGAAAAAAAGTAGGGGGAACCCTTTTGAAGAAAGGCAGACTCCAAAGCCAATACATAGTTTCCTTAACATAGCTTAAGAAAAACATTTCTATCAGGAAAACGTATTGGTTAGCTCAAGGCAGAACCAGGTGTCCTCAACACAGAATTAAAAGAAGCCTCTTTTAATTTTGTGTAAAGAAGGAAAAAAACAGCTGCCACTTGCAGTTTATTTCCTCCCGCCTGTTACCCTCTCATCACAGCTGGGCCTATTTAGATGCCAGTGTCATCTGGAAACACCCTCACAGGCACACTGAGAATGATGTTTGATCAGATATCTGGGTTCCCTCTGACCCAGTGAAGCTGACCCACAAAATTAACCACCACAGGTCCAGTAACACAAACACATTGAGTGTGCAAATCTGTAGTCACTGCGGAACAGCTTTCATGAAAGTCCAGTGTGGTCATGCAGTCCTTGGAATCTACAGTTTCTCAGCTGGGCCCCTGGGGAAGACCTGCACCTGTCTTCACGTATGGGGAAATCAGCCTGTAATGAGAGCGAAAGCTCACCTTCCAGACAGCAAATTAATTACTCTCTGAGTGTGTGCCAGGCCTCTTCTGACCCTTTGTGACCCTGTGGACTAAAGCCCGCCAGGCTCCTCTCATCCATGGGATTCTCCAGGCAAGAATACTTGGGTTGTCATTGGGAAGGTAGTAGGTTGCTATTCCCTTCTTCAGGAGATCTTCATGTCCCAGGGATTGAACCCAGATCTCCTGCATTGCAGGCAAATTCTTTACCATCTGAGCCGCCTGGGAAGCCCACTAGCACCATGATAATTAGGTTGCACGTGACTATCAGCAACCAAACACCCAACCCATGCTGGTTTAGACAATAGAAGGAATGTATTAGTGCATGCAGCGGGGAAAAACCTGCAGATGAGACTTGATTAGGGGCTCAAGTATGTGAGCAGAACAGCTTCTCCATCTCCATTTCTCAGATTTTTGGTTTCTCAATGTTGGCTTCCATGTTCTGTAGGTTTTCTCCTTGTGGGATCTGGATGGGAATCGGGGTTCCCTAAGCCGTATGCTTCTCCCTCCATGACTCCTGAAACATCCAAACCAAAATCCTGAGAGTCTTTGTTTCAGACCCTTGCTCTATCCCTGGAGCTTCTCCTGAACCCTGAAGATACTCAGATAGAAACTAGAGGCTACTGGGAAGGGGGAAGTGGAAGTGGATTCTAGCGGGCACGAGCACATGCGCACAGGACAGATTAATGCTAAGATCAAGGTTGTATCAGTTACGGCTGCGTCTTTGCTTCATTTTCATGTTAATATCAATATCCACCACTCGAAAAGCAACACCAAGGTGAAAACTGGAACACTTGAATTCAATGTCAAAATTCAAAGAAAGGCAGACAAGGTTGATTATATGTGTAATTAACCACAATAGACTGTAAGCTCCTTGTGGTAAGGCATGATTTCTTCTTTTCCTCTGTATCCCACATCTTGTTACAGTGTCTGATAGGACTCAATAAAGATTCATTAAACTAAACGGAATTAAAGAGGGTGCTAAGTGCTCTACAAAAGACAGAAACAGATTTTTAAGAAAAGGAGGGTGAGAGAGAAAAAAAAAAAAAGGTTGGGAGGACTTCCCTAGCAGTCCAGTGGTTAAGACTTGGCACTCCTAATAAGGTGGCATGGGTTCGATCCCTAGTCTAGGAACTAGGATCCCACATGCCTCGGGCCCGGCCTCCCAAACAAAGGTATAAACAGAGATGGGGTGGCAGTAAGTTCTGCCTTAGGGGAAAATAGGTGCCATGAAGACCCACAGAGGGAGTAGCTTCAGGCCAGACCTTGAAGTTTTGTGTCAGGTTGAGGAGAGAGGCAGATGGCCTTTAAGAAGTGAGGACTGGTCTGGGAGACCTGGATATGAGAGGGCAGGCTTGGGCCCCATCCCCAGAGGTTTCAGTTCAGTAGTTCTAAGATGGGGTCCCCAATTCTGCTCGTTTACAAGTTCCCTGGCGACGCTGCCCCTGCTGCTTCAGTGACCACGCTTAGAGCAGTCAGGCTAGAGGTCAGACAGAGGACTGGGCGCCTCTCTGTCACCTGGTACACTTTTTCACTTTTGCCCTGAGAACAATATATTGTAATTATTTTTTCCATGTCTTTCTCTCCCAGTGCGCCTTAAACTCCTTGAAGAGTGCAGCATCTGAGTCTGCATATTTGTATGAATGCCCTACCATAGTGCTGGGCACATAGTAGGGCTTCAATAAAGTGTTGTTGAATTTGGAAATGAAAAATGAACAAAAGAGATCAAAGAAAGTAAAGACCATGAAAATAAGTAAAAGGATGTGTGTGGTCTTCAAAGAGAGAAAGTGACTCAACAGGGTCAGGATCTAGGGACTTAAAGAAGTTGGAGATAGGAATTGACCTTGGCTTTGGTAGCTGGAGACCCACTAGTGACTCATGAGAGGCAGTGGGCTATAGGGGTGAAATGGGGAGTGGAAGGCCTCTATTATGGATTGTGTGTGGAAGGGAAGTGTAGGAAATGCCTGCATGGGTGTTGGAGTTTAGAGGAAATAAGGAGGGTTTAAAAATATCCAGTAAGAATAAAGCAATTGAAATTGTGGCAGAAAATATTAGATAGAACAAGCTAGAGGTAGCGTGGGAGTGAATTCCAAGCACAGATGGAGTAACAAATTTCAGAAAGGATTAAGGACAGAAAGGATGGAAAAAGCTACAGCAGAGTCTGGGCAGGGAGTGGAGTTAAGGGATCACTAGACCACGCAAAAGAAAGCTCAGAGTGAGGGGGACACAGACAGGGTGGTGTATTCATTTCCTGTGCTGCTGTAACATTACCACAAATGTAGTGGTTTTTTTTTTTTTTTTTTTTAGATTTTCAGATATTTTTCTTTTTTTTTTTGTATTTTTTTTCATTTATTTTTATTAGTTGGAGGCTAATTACTTTACAATATTGTAGTGGTTTTTTCCATACACTGACATGAATCAGCCATGGATTTACATGTGTTCCCCATCCTGATCCCCCCTCCCCCCTCCCTCCCCACCCCATGCCTCTGGGTCTTCCCAGTGCGCCAGCCCCGAGCACTTGTCTCATGCATCCAACCTGGGCTGATGATCTGTTTCACCCTAGATAATATACATGTTTCAATGCTGTTCTCTCAGAACATCCCACCCTCGCCTTCTCCCACAGAGTCCAAAATTCTGTTCTGTACATCTGTGTCTCTTTTTCTGTTTTGCATATAGGGTTATTGTTACCATCTTTTTAAATTCCATATATATGCATTAGTATACTATATTGGTCTTTATCTTTCTGGCTTACTTCACTCTGTATAATGGGCTCCAGTTTCATCCATCTCATTAGAACTGATTCAAATGAATTCTTTTTGATGGCCGAGTAATATTCCATTGTGTATATGTACCACAGCTTTCTTATCCATTCGTCTGCTGATGGGCATCTAGGTTGCTTCCATGTCCTGGCAATTATAAACAGTGCTGTGATGAACATTGGGTGCACGTGTCTCTTTCAGATCTGGTTTCCTCAGTGTGTATGCCCAGGAGTGGGATTGCTGGGTCACATGGCAGTTCTATTCCCAGTTTTTTAAGAAATCTCCACACTGTTCTTCATAGCGGCTGTAGTAGTTTGCATTCCCACCAACAGTGTAAGAGGGTTCCCTTTTCTCCACACCCTCTCCAGCATTTATTGCTTGTAGACTTTTGGATAGCAGCAAATGTAGTGGTTTAAAACAACACAAATTTGTTACCTTACAGTTCTGGAAGTCAGAAGTCTAAAATGGGTCCGCAGGCTTGCGTTCCTGCCGGAGAATCTAGAGAAGAGTGTTTCCTTGAGCTTTCCAGCTCCAAGAGGCTGGCTCACAGCCTGCATCACTCTCAGCTCTGCTTTTCCATCATGTTTTCCCTGACTCCGACTCTCCTTTCCTTTGCCGAGGCCCTGTGATTACATTGGGACCACCCAGATGATCCAAGATTATCTTGCCATGGCAAGACCCTTAACTTAGTCACATTTACAAAGTCCCTTTTTCACAGGTTCCGGGGATTAGAATGTGGACATCTTTGGGAAGTCGTTATTCTGCCTACCACAGATAGAGACTGGGGACCAGGTGATGTGGGGAATAGAGAAAGGTGACTCATAGGCAGGACCTGGTTTCAGAAAGGAGACAGCTGGGTATGCCATTTTATCTGCAGCCTGAAAGCAAAAGCTAAACAAACACAGTTTGTGGAAGGGCAGGTTCAATACAAGTTCAAGGAGGATCTGCAGAGAATAAGCTGATTCAACTGATTTCCCATGGGATAAAGGTGGTAAATGAAACCAGGAGGAGGCTCACTTATAGGAAGGGCCTTGGTGTCACCTGATCCGAAAAGGTAAGGTCCAAGAGTGATGGTGGCACCTTGTGTGGCTTTCAGAGAGGTCCCAGCAGACCACTGGTTACAGGCTCTCTATGGCTGTCCAGAGACTTGGGAAAGGGCTTAGGAAGCTATTTAAAACTAGGCCCCTGACTGTTGCTTGGCCTCCTGTGTTGTTCAGTCACTCAGTCATGTCTGACTCTTTGCTACCTCACAGACTGCAGCACGCCAGGCTTCCCTGTCCTTCACCATCTCCTTGAGTTTGCTCAAACTCATGTCTGTTGAGTCAGTGATGCCATCCAACCATCTCGTCCTCTGTCACCCCCTTCTCCTCTTGCCCTCAATCTTTGCCAGCATCAGGGTCTGTTTAACCCTTAGGCCTCGAACAACTATCCAGTCTCAGGGATCACAGGTGGGCATTCTCTATCAGGCACTGAGTTTTTACGTACATGTGATGTTCTTCACCTAGAGTGATCTTCCCTAACCAGCACCACCCTTTGTGAGCTGACAATTGCTTAGATGTGGCTTTCTTGCCAGCAAAACTCTCTGACTCTTTTCTTACCCCCAATCCCTGACACAGCACATTTCACGCTGCCATGAATTTGTCTCTGCTGTTCTCTTTCCCTCTGGACCACCTTGAAAGTGAAAGTGAAAGTCACTCATTTGTGTCCAACTCTTTGCCATGGAATTCTCCAGGCAAGAATACTAGAATACTGGAGCAGATAGCCGTTCCCTTCTCCAGAGGATCTTCCCAACCCAGGGATCTAACCCAGGTCTCCCACACTGCAGGCAGATTCTTTACCAGCTGAGCCCCCAGGGAAGCCCAGGAATACTGGAGTGGGTAGCCTATCCCTTCTCCAGCAGGTCTTCCTGACCCAGGAATTGAACCAGGGTCTCCTGCATTGCAGATGGATTCTTTACCAGCTGAGCTACCAGGGAACCACCTTGTCTGTGATACAAATGCTTGAGACATGAGGACTACCTTGTCCATTTCTGTGTCCCCAGTGTCTGGCATAATATCTGGCACAGAGAAGTCACCCTGTGAATATTTCTTAATGCAGATGAGATAGTATTAGTGCCTAAATTTGCAGAGGATTTATCATTCACAAAGGATTTTTGTTTTAACATCTAATATCTCACTTAATGCTACCAATAACTCTATAATGTGTTTTTTTTCCATTTTACAGTAGTCAGAATGGATGCTCTGTTGTAAATGGAGTGAAACCTTTAAAATTATATAAACATTAAAATGAATTAACCAGTTAAAGATAGAGGGGGAAACTGGATGCTTTGAGAGGTTATCCTGCCCCCATCATACCAGTAGTAAGCGGTAAGTGACAGTACTGGACTGGTCCAGCGCTCTGACTCCCAGCCCCCTCCTCTCTCACTCTGGGGGAGTCGCTGAGCAGCCTCCACTTCAGAAGGCCACAGGGGCGTGTTCCCAGGTTCCAGGAGGCAGGGGAGGGTGGACAGGGGACACCAGTAGTGGTCAAGTTCATGTTAAGTACCAGGCACTTGTGTAGACGTTTTCCAGGCACCATCTCCCTTGTTCCCCACAACAGCCTTTTCATTTCGTACACAGAGAAGTTGACGTTTGGAGAGCTTAAGAACAGGGCAGGTACCAGGGAGTGACTCGGTGAGGTGGCTTTTCGTGTGCCTCTCTCACCTTTATCTGGCCTTCCCATCTTCAGATGGGCAGTGTCCGTGTCTTCCACAGGCCATTACAGTCACACTGCCCTGCCCCTAAGGCTGCCATTTACAGAATATCTGGGGCTGACACTGGTTAGGGAGCTTTCCCAAAGCCATACAGGTCAGGATGAGCTACATCATCAATTCAGTCTAGTTCCAGGCAATGAGATCTATCATGGGTGCTGAGTGTGGATCCTGGAATGAAGAGGCCAAGGGTTAGGAAGCACTCACAGCGAAGTGAAGGGACACCACCAGGACCAGATCCTAGCTGGTGGGAGGGAGGGGTTGACAGGGCACTGACCAACCCTTTGTTTCCATCAGCCCTTCTCTTCCTGTTAAAGCGGTCCTGCCCCTCCCCACCCCGGCCCCTTGCCTCCTTCAGCTCTTTGTCAGCTAGCACTTGATTGCTGAGATACACAGGTAGTGAGCTAGAGAAACCCCAGGTAAACCCTCCTCTCTCTCATGTTCCTTAATTAGACAGCAGGCAAGGGGGACAGGAGGGATACAGAAAAAGGTTGACTGAGAGGAAAATGAAATCAGGGCAACAGTCACATCTACAGACTGAGGCTTTCCATGTACATCTGGTTCATTCAGTTTCAAATGAAATGAGAGGTTAAATGAGGAGGATTTCCACCTTGTGAAATGAGGATTAAAAGGGGGCTTTTCTTTCTGCATGAAAGCTGTGTCAGCGTTCTGTAACTTGGAGATGCCTGAGCAGGTTCTCAATGAAGGCAATGTGCAGGAATGTTTCTTCTTTTCTTGAATGCACTCCTCACTACCCACCTTCTGTGACTAGTGATAACCTGGCATTTCAGGACTGGAGGGTCAACAGTTGGCCCTTTAAAAAAAAAAAAATCTCTTTGTGTAACTGTCTCTTTGTGTAGCTGAGATTGTCTGTGACTTTCTGATGTTGCTTCCCGAGCAGGTGGGGTCCCTTCCTCCATCACTGTCCACTGAGTATCCCTCTCTTAGGAAACTGTCCTTCCTAGGTGGGGGGAGGCAGTTCCTGGCTAGTGACTCATGGCTGGAAGCTTCAGAGAATTCTCCGAATCCATTTATAGGAAAAGGCTGGGTGATCAATTTTCCAAGTGGCCTTCTGGGCGTAAGTCTGTATTCTTGGCTGCCAAAAACCACGCTGTAGTCTAGCCAACAAAAGGAGCAGAATTTAGTAACACACATGAGCATATCTGTTATTATCTCTAGGACATAGACTTCTAGCCCTAACCATACGGAGACAAGTGGCAGGAAGTGGCAAGTTCAGCCCTCTATTGATTAATGTTCAGACCCAAAGGAACTGCTTTTGTGGTCTGGTCTCTAGAAAAGAGTCATTTCTAGGATTTTCTCTCAGCAGTGTAGAGCATTCCTGTTCACATACCTAATCCTCCAGCACCTAACACAGCATCTTCTGGCTGGCAAGACTCAAAGGCCACTTAGTATTTGTTTAAAATGAGAATAGTTGCAAAACATTAAGAAGATGGAGTGATGGACTGTACAGTGTGTTCTAAAACAGTCTTTGGAGCAGAACCATGGTTTTCAGAATATATATTTTGTTAGTATAGTAACTGTAAGTAGTAAATGAAAAGAGTGGCAGTTATTTTTAGAGATTTCTGGAGATTAATAGACATTGTTACTGCTAATCAAATTAACTGAAAGAGAAAATTGAATCTAAGGAGTCATTTGAGAGGGAGTGTGGGAACACACATGTATACACACACAGTAGCTAGGCTTTTTATTCTTTAACAAGAATTTAAATGTCCTTGCTGCCAATTAAGTTATGGTGCTATGTTTTTGATGGCCCTCTGTTCAAGGTGCCCATGCCACTGCTACTGCTGCTAAGTCCCTTCAGTCGTGTCCGACTCTGTGCGACCCCATCCCTGGGATTCTCCAGGCAGGAATACTGGAGTGGGTTGCCATTTCCTTCTCCAATGCATAAAAGTGAAAAGTGAAAGTGAAGTCTCTCAGTCATGTCCGACTCTTCGCGACCCCATGGACTGCAGCCTACCAGGCTCCTCCGTCCATCGGATTTTCCAGGCAAGAGTACTGGAGTGGGGTGCCACTGCCTTCTCCGCAAGGTGCCCATAGCCTGGAGTAATGAGATGTGTCCACAGAATTTCAGTTCAATGACAAAATGCCAAACTCATCAGCAGACTTTCCTGGGAGACAATAAAGGCAGTGATTGATCCTGCTCAAGAAGGAACAGAAAAGCCAGGGACGGGCCCTCACCTGGGCCACTTGGTTTGTACAGTTCTGACTGGGGCCCCTCCGCCTGTGCCCCCAGCCCCTGTCCACTGCCCCGCCTACTAAACATAGTCCAGGTCACTGGGACCTTGGAATCCCTTTCCAGTAAACCTCCGTCCTGCTTCCAGGGCTGTGGAAGTCCTGGTCTGTGGGTCTATTTCCCCAAGGACAGGCCATGCCAACAGTGTCACCCCCATAGATCTGAGGGGCAGCCTATATAAGCTTGCATATGTGGGCTGGAGTATCCACAAATATGCATAGGAAACTCCTTGAGGGCAAAGCCAGCGGTAGGAAGAGAAGGGAGGGGCAAGGGATGGAGGCGAGGGGTCGTTTCTTCCTGTTTCCTTGACCGGGACCAAAAATTCTAAATTCAAAGCAAGCCTCCCAGATGGTTATAAAGGTGTTTGTGTCAGAACACTGTATAAGGCTGCAGAATATTTAAGTGGGTGGTTCAGTGGCCGCCCTTGTTCTCTGGCTCCAGGTTGTGTGTATGTTAGAGTGGGCTGGAGGGAAGGCTTCCCAGAAGCAGAACTATTTGAGATCAGCTTTGAAAGTATGCATTTTCTCATACTTTCATGTGTGTTCAGGCCACTGTGGGTGGTCAGTGGCATGTTGCTGGGTCGGGAGGTTCATGGAGGAAGCAGCAGCAGATATACCCATCAGTGAATGCCAGTGAATGACCCTGGATTGCCATGGCACTGGGATTCTGCCCATGCATTGTGGGAAATCTTTGGCCATGAGCAGATGGGGTTTTAGGCAGTGAGGAGGCTGAAGAGAGGGGAAAAGGCTGGAGACGAGGAGGCCAGTTTGGAAGCTCTTTCAGAGTCCATGGTATGGGACTTATGGCCTGAACAAAGGCCATGTCAGCTTCTTGTCTGCAAGCTATCTATGTTATCTTAGGGGCTTCTCTGCTCTCAGCAAAGGAAGGCTTTCTCTGAGATGTGAAACAGCTCCAGTGAGGCAGCATAAAGAGACCAACCTAAGGAAATACACTGTCAGGAAAATATAATTCCTCCTTATCCAAAAATATCTGAAGGCCAAAGCACCACTTCCCTTCATTGTGAGTGATAAGCTTCAATAAATGTCTGTCTTTATTCATTCACATTATTCACAGTTTATCGTTAGTCACATTATTTAGTACTTCTCTTCGTTTTGCTCCTTCTATGGATTCAGCTTTGCCTAGGAGTCTGTATTTGCCTGAGCCTTCTGCCTGTCTTTCTTGTTTTTCCTTTCTTCCTTTACCCTTTTCATTCTTCTCCATTTAAAATCTTCTTTATAGTCTTGGGATGTATGACTGGAGTTTAAATAAAATTGTCACGGCTGGAAACACGTATCATAGAGACCCTGGTGTTCCAGGAATAGGACATAAAGAATAAGGACTGGGAAATGGAATTTTGTAGAATGGGGCAGGAAATGTGTAGGCATTTTCCATTTCTAAAAGCCTCAGGTTAAGGACGCTGTGCTGACCTGGAGCAGCTGGCTGACACTTCTGCCATAGGTGCCAAGGACCTCGCATAGTTTCTCCTGAAGGACACACAGTCACCCCCAATGCACCAGCAGCCTTTATTGAACTGTTCATTCATATGTGCCATTTACCAGAAAGTAGCTCTAACCTTTCTTCCATGATTACTGGATATGAATATCAAGTTTAAATTTACATATAGGGTAATTTATATTTATAAATTTGTGTATGTATTTGTATATAGGATAATATATATGGGCTTCCCAGGTGGCTCAGTGGTAAAGAATCTGCCTGCCAATGCAGGAGCCACAGAAGACGAGTGTTCAATCCCTGGTTTGGGAAGATGCCCTGGAGGAGGAAATGACAACCTGCTCCAGTATTCTTTCTTCGGTAATCCCTCGGACAGAGGAGCCTGGCAGGCTACAGTCCATGGGGTCAAGAAGAGTCAGACACGACCGAGCATGCATGTATGCACAGGGGATAATGTTAGTGGTCTCAAAACTGTCTCTTTTATGTCCTTGTTAGTTATGTTGTATATGACACACGGTAGTATGTATGTTTAAACCTTATATACAGCTATTCAAGTACTGTGGTGTGGGGTGGGAGTTGGGATTATCTGAAAACTACCCTATAATATCTTTTAGATCTGCTTTCCTTTTATTTGTTTCTCAGATATTTATTGACTCGCTTCCTGTCCAGGCTCTGTGCTAGGCATTGGGTATACATTTGTATGTACAAAATAGAAAAGATTCTTGACCGTGTAGAGCTTTCAATCCAGTCTGCAAGACAGACACTAGACCAGCCATGAGAAGGAAGCATGAGGGTAGGATCTTTAGCAGAGATATGAGACTGAGAAGGGAAGAGAAAGGAGTCAAGGAAGATTCTTTAAAGGAAATAATAGCCAATCTGAGACCTCAAAAATGATAAGGAGTTACCTAGCAAAACTGGGGCGATAAGAATTACAAGCAGATTGGATCATGTGAGTAAAATTCCAGACACAAGAGAAAACTAAGCAGGACAAGAGCATTAAAAAAAAAGTCAAATATGGTAGAAGTATGCTATATGATGGGATCTGGATGGGGAGACAGTTGGGTATCTGGGTAAGGAGCTAAGTCTAGAAGGTGGATGGGAATCAGTTCAGAAAAGGTAGTGACCCTCTGACTTGAGAGCAATGAGAAATTCCTAAGGTATTTTAAGCAATAGGGGTGGGTCACTATGGTGGAGCGAACAGGGAGAACAGTTAGGAGGCTATTGGAATAGTATAAAGTGACTACATCAGTGTCTCAGCTTAAATGTCCCTGCTGAGAGGACTTCCCTGACCCCTAGACTGAATCAGGGCCCTAGGACTATCTCTCATAGAACCTTGTATTTTCCCTTTGTGACATTTATTAAAACTATTACTTATTTCTTTTGTAACTATTAGTTTTACTAAATATCTCCTTTACTAGACAGTGAATTATTCCATGAAGGCAGGAACATTAGGTTAGCAACATTAACTGCAGCACCTAGAATAACACCTTGCAAATGGAAAGGACTCCATAAATAATTTGTGAATGGATGGAGGAATGGACATGAAGAGAAGTGGACTTATCTGTGGGATACTTGGGGGGTGGGAATCAATAGGACTTGGTGATTGCTCAGATAAAGCTGCTGATAAGGGAAAAACAGTAGTCAAGAATGATTCCTCCCCCCCCACCAGCCCCCCCCCCCCCCCGTAAAAAAAAAGAATGATTCTCAGACTTCTGGCTTGAGCAGGTAGATGGCGGTGTCATTTATGCGAAGGGAGACACTTGGGGCTAGAGAGGTGGGAAAAGCAGGTTTTGGGCAGGGGGTTAGATTATGAGTTCAGCAGGTTGAGCTGTGTATCAGATTTTTTAATCCTAATACTGGAAGTCACATTTCAAGTCTCCCTTACCAAAACAGCAAACCAACAACAAACAAAAGAAATAACCATAGGATAAGTATGAATGGACTAAAAGTTTGTACTTTTATTGTTCAGTTTTCCCCAGGTTGACCTTTGTAATCCTTTTATTTTAGCAAACAATTCATTAAATTGTCAGTATGCAATGTGTCTGTGTCTTAATATAGAGACATCATTCCACAAAAAAGTCACATTCTCCTTAATGCAAATTATTGCATCCTTATATTGATAAAGACTTTAAAAACTAAGAAAGGTTAGGATATTGAGAATATGGTAGATATTATTTTACTTTAGTAGTTTTTTATCTTATAATGTTTTTATGGTCCAAATGGAAACTGAAGAAAAAGGAAGAGCTCTTTCCTGCTTTATTTTTAATATTTCCACACAATATTTCTCTAATTTGAAGGCTCTAATTAAAGTAATTGTCAAGGATCTCTTACATACTTATATTGTCTTTTAAATTGAAACCCTCTGATATTTTATGGATAATTAGGAATTAACTGGTGAAATGAGGTAGTAGAGAAGACCTTATTACAGAGAGAGAATGATATGTGCAAAGGTATTATGGTGAGAGGAATTTGAGAGAGAGAAAAATGACATTGTTACTAAAGTTGAGAGAACAAGGTGGGCATGTCTAAAATCATGTCTAAGGAGTAGGCAAGCAGGGACTGATCATGTAGACCATGTTTTAAAATTCTGGCCTTTATCCTAACTTCTAGGAATCTCTAGGTATTCTGGGTACATAGTAGGTATTCAATAAATAGTTGCCCTATTCTTTTTTGAATGCCATCTATGTTTTTCAATTCAATGTAATTACTGATCAAATTCATTCTTCTGAATATTTGCAGCACAGCTGATAATGGACAGCACAACCAATTTCTGAGAACGCTCCTTGATAATGTTTTCCTTGAGTCTTTAGGAAAACGCTATCATACAAGGGCACCCCCTCCAAAAAAAGCTGAAGCTCTCAGGGTGGTTTGGAGGAAATGTAACGCTACTGACAAGGACATAACACAGGAGACCTTGACTTATGAGCGAGTAGCAGTGTTTAAGCATTTTGTAGCCTTAACCCTTCAGTTGCAGAGCACAGATTTAAAGAAAAAGCAAAGGAAACCTAAGACTCTGAAATTTCACTGGAAATTTTAAATTTCAGACTTGGGAGATTTGCTTGCATTCCAACAAGAGTAATAATCTCAGAACGTGTTGAGTTCAGATTGAATACAAAAAATATTAGGTTGATTCTGACTTAATTAACTTTCCTCTGTGTTTCTTTTTCTCCCTGTAGGTGGTTCAGAAGTGTATTCCTTTCCTAATTGGGCAATTGAAGGATTCGACCCATAATGACATCATCCTAAGCATCCTCATAGAGATTGCAGGCTACGAGCCAGTGGCTTTGAACAGTTTTCTTCCAATGCTGAAAGAGATTGCTGAGAGATCCCCCTACCTCATTGGACAAATGGCAAGAATCTATGGGGCTGTCGCGCATGTGGATGAAGTAAGTATGGCTTTTTTCTCTTCATTTCCCTAATCTCCATTGGCACTTAATCCATTGGAGCTCTATGATATACAGGTATATCCTGAGACTTCTGAAAGTTCCCATTTCTCTCTCTGTTTTTTTTTTTTTTTTTGGCATGGACAATGGCCTCTGGATCAAGGGCATGTTGTAGCAGGGTTATATGGATTGTTCAGGAAGTGAGGATTTCATTGCTGACGTGTCACCCGAGGAAAGGAAAGGGTTACAATGGAGAGAGCCCTATGATAGATGGAGCCCACTTTGTAATAACAATAACCAGCAAGATATTCATCTCACTTCTGGTTGCCATTCTGCTTAACCCAAGAGACTGTCAGTAAACATGGAGTTAGAGCTCAGAGACTGCCTATTAATGAGGACCCATCTATTCTGTCAATAAGTGCCTTGATTCAGTATGTTTTGAGCCCTCTCCATGATGTTCCTTGGGAGAGTGCAATAAATGTTCATGGGTGTTTGAAAGTCCTAGTCTAAATATTTGCATAATAAAATCTTTCAGCAGCGACAACAGGAAGCCATCAGAGCTTGTGGGGATTAGGCAACTAAGAAAGAATTTCCAGAAATTAAAGTTCTGAA
This sequence comes from Cervus elaphus, assembly GCF_910594005.1. Classification (NCBI taxonomy): domain Eukaryota; kingdom Metazoa; phylum Chordata; class Mammalia; order Artiodactyla; family Cervidae; genus Cervus; species Cervus elaphus. Next base: position 11,393,332 of record NC_057833.1, on the reverse strand, counting down.
GGGTGTGTGCATGCATGTGTATACACACATGCATGTCTGTCTGATGATTTTATGTTGGAATTGAGGATTTTTATCTTTTTAAAAATAAAATCAAATGTGTAATTGATAGAGGAAGGCTTTTACTTCATGCACTTACCTATACTATATATTTCCTATTAGATAGTATAAAATTGTTTAACTCTTAAAAAGGATTTCATAGTTCACCAAGTTTAGCCTCCTGAGTCCACAGAGGAGAAAGTTAAAAACTGGAAAGGTTAAGTGACTCATCCAGACTCAGCCTGGGTTAGTTGGTGAGCCAGCTGAAATTAGATCTTTGGTATCCTTGGCACTGTTTTCAAATTTTGTCTTAAAATGGTTCTTCGGTTCTGTTTTGTTTGCTTTCTGGTGAGATTTGTGGAGAGCTGGTGAGTGCCAGGCTTCTTCCTGGTGGAGAGTCTTTCTCCTTTAATTCCCCAGAAGGTGGGAGAACTGGGCCCCAAGCAGCCTGTACTTGTGAGTGTGACGGTGCCTCTTGTAAAAGGATTACTCAGTACTGACATGCTGCTTAGCATAATCCCTTTCTGTTCACTGCTGTTTGGAATGTCCCATGCTTGCCACGATCTGCCTTCTGCTAACACGTTCTGTGCCCCGTCACCTTTGCTGCCAGGAGAACCTGTGGTATGCCCGAGTGCTTTTAGGCCAACTGTGACCAACAGCTGTTTGACTGGGTCTGCTGACCTTACAGATTTTTGCATGGACCAAAAAATTCAACCTCTGATGAGCAAGGCCTTGGAATCTTTAAGTTAACATCCTTTTTGTCACAAATACATTTATGATTCATTAATGTGTAGTAAGAGCTTCCCTGGTGGCTCAGTGGTAAAGAATCTACCTGCCAATGTGGGAGAGGAGGGTTCCTCGGTCCTTGGATATCCTGGAGTAGGAAATGGCAACCCACTCCAGTATCCTAGCCTGGGAAATCTCATGGACAGAGGAGCTTAGTGGGCTACAGTCCATGAGGTCACAAAAAAGTCAGACCCAATTTAGAGACTAAACAACAATATGGAGTAATGCATATTGGAGGTGACTATACCTCCCCAGAAAATGTAATCTGTAAACAAAACAAAACAAACAAAAAACAATTCTAGGTAAACTGTCAGTTTACCTAAGCTAAGGCTAATCTGAGAGGGAATGAACTATTAGGTGATATTTGTGTGGCTCCAGGTGAGTATAGAGAGAAAAGGGGGGCCAAAGAGCCTGAGGAATCACCTATTTCAAAATTAAGAATATCAGAATATTTTCTCTTCTCTATCTCTGTCTCTCTCTGTCTCTTTCTCTTTCTCTCTCTCTATCTCTCATTCTTACATACCCATGGAGGCATCTGTGTTTGAGAGAGAAAAAAATTTTTTCTGATGCTTCTGGTCCAGTTCGTCAGCCGAGAACAATTCTAGATCAAACACTTTCCAAATGTATTGGGATATCAGGATTATATTAGGAGCTCTTTTCACAATATAAGTTCTTGGCCCCTATAGAATACTTACTGAATCAAAGTTTCCAGGAAAGGGACCTCCCCAACCTCTGCCAGTGTAATTCTTATTTTGGCTGTGCAGCACGTGGGCTCTTAGTTCCAATCCTATATACCTGTATCTATACATCTATATTTTTGGCCTGCCAGGGTAATTCTGATGCAGCTTTTCGTGAATCAGTATTTGAGATCCCCTGACATAATATATTTAAAGCAAGAGTCAGTTAGGCTTTGTCCATCACCCATCCTGCCTTCCTCCATAAAGTCATGATAATTAATTAAAAGTTTTCCAGACTATTGATACAGCAGTTTGGATTAGATGTGGTCAAGGGTAACACAAAAATTCAAAACAAAATTGTTGAAACAAAGATACACATCTGTTTCTCTTGCACAGAAAGAAGTCTAGAGGGTAGTCAGTCTAGAACCCCATGTTTCAGAAACTCAGGTTCCCCTTCTCCTTTGTTACTCTCCCATCCTGGAGCATACCAAAGAGCATACGGCTTCCATCTCCTGGTCCAAGATGGTCATTCATCTCCACCCATCAAGTGAGCATTTGAGCCAACAGGGGAAAGGGGAGAAGGACTCTTCTAGACAAATACAGCCTACTGTTTATATCCCATTGGCTAAATAAAAGAAAGCTGCAGATGACCATAGCTGCAAGGGAGGCTGGAATGTGTACTCTGGATTTAGGTGGCCACATGCACAGTTAATCAAAAGAGAAGGACATAAAGAATGACTGAGGACAAGGAATGTCTTGTTGCAATTCATCAAGTGATTCTTTTCTCTGGGTCTCTCTTCTCTCCTCAAAAACAAATAATATCCATATGTTAAGGAAATAATGTTCAAGAAAATCCCACAGATTTAGACATAAATGCATTCACTGCCAACAGCCAGAAGTTAGAAGCTTATTGTTAAACTGTTATGCAGACATGAGCCATGTTTATGAAGTCTCATGAAGGACTGATATAAGGAGGCTTTGCTGCTGTTTGTTGTTTAGTTGCTCAATCATGTCCGACTCTTTGCAACCCTGTGGACTGTAGGCTCACCAGGCTCCTTTGTCCATGGGATTTCCCAGGCAGGAATACTGGAGTGGGTTGCCATTTCCTTTTCCAACAAGGAGTCTTAAATAACTATTAAATTCACGCACACATGCACACATGCACGTATATGAAATATATATAATGTCTTTGTATTGGATTATCTCCCTTCCGGCACTGATATTCTTGAATTCCATTATTCCATTTCATTTAAGATCATCCTGACAAAACTACCTTAAATGTTAGTCAGAATCCTTTATTCAGAAATAATGCCTAAAATATCACCCTTTAGTTTTAAAGAATGCTAAAACTCAGTTGTCCCAAGAATTAGCGACCTAAGCAGCTATTAACTGCTTAATCTGAGTAAACCTGCTCAATATTCTAAAACTTTTGTGGTGCCATATTCCTAAAGACCAAAACCAATAGGCAAGATATATGTGTATGGTTATTTCTACCCAGCCTCTTTCCAGAAGGAAACAGGAAGTTACTGAAGTGCATTGTCAGGTGGGTTTGAGGACAGAAGTCAAGTACAGGCTCCTGGCTACCCATGGAGGAGGAAACTGCAATTAACTTTGCTCTGAAAAGACCCCACTGTTTTCTGTATGGAGAGCTTGGTATACGTGAGGTAAAGGGACACAGGGATATATGAGACGTGGAGATGTTTAGGGTGTTCATGATGGAATAGCTGCAATACCCTAGTGACCTCAGGCCCTAGGATCCTCTCTCTCAATCGTACTCTGGTCTTATCTAAAAATTGACTCAATTAAATTTCTTTTCTCTTTGGCACCATGTAAAATTTTCAGATGTACTCAGGGGTGCCAAGTATTGGATGATATTTGTTGCTAGGATTTAAAAGATTTCAGAAATGCAGAAAAGCCATTGCAACTTTGAGTATCTTGCTCTGACTTTTGAGATGCACAGTTGGTGATTGATTGGAGCCTACTGTTGACCCCTCTCTTGTTGCCTGCCTTCCACCGAACTACAGTGTTTGATCCTTAAGCGGAACCGGGGTGGGGAGGCGGGGCTCCCCAGCGGTGTGTGACCCTCAGGCCTGGCATAACCTCAAGGGTGGAGTCGGCCTGGAATCAGTCTCACACATTATTAATTGACTTCTGCCCCATGCTCCGTGCCTGCATGAAGACAGGTGTAGGAACTGCAGGGCTGGCTATGGGGAAACATACCAGATGCACCTGTCTTTCATATCAACACCCATCTGGGTAGGCAAACTCTTTACAACAGCTGATAGCAGTCACAGTCTTCCCATCTGCTGGTGTAAACCCAGCAGAGGGAAGCTGTTCTATAAAACAAAACTTAACATCTATAGTTTCTTATTTTCTCTGTCTCCCAAATTACCTCAGGGATATTTTTTTGCCCAAATTTGAAATGAAACCATGCTTCATAGCCATATAGTGTTTGTGTCACTATAGAAAGCTGTATAGTGACTCACAGGCAATTTTCATGTGTTCTGGCATCTAACGTGCATCTGTTGGATGGAGAGTAAAACTAAGAGGACTGAGGGCAGAGAAATCCATCCACTTCTCGGATAACTGATGAATGGTCGCCTCTGAGGTGCACCTTCCTTGGCCCTGTCCAGTAAAGGACACAGGGACTCCTTATTGTGCCAGAATTCACTCCACTTCTGTGGTATGTTCAGTGGAAGCAGATGCATAAATAACAAATGCTATTTTATTAATATCAGATACATCCTCAGCATGGCAAAAACACACAGGTCCTTCTGTCTTTCTCAAGTGAGGAAACTGTAGTGAAGAATGCTGGACAATAGTAGGATGACATAGGCGCTTCTGAGGGTCCATTCCCAGACTTACATCCAGAGAATTCATACAAAACCCTTAGCACAGTGCCTGGCATATAGCAAGTGCTTGATACAGTTCAACTAACAGTGGTAATAACAACAACGGCAACAGAAATATAATAAAATTCTACCCAGCAGGAGAGGGTTGATGGGATGGATGTGCTTCTTCCCACTCCAATGTATCTTTTGTTCAATTGCCAGTTTTCTTCCTAAAAGTGCAAGTGTGGTCTTTCTCCCTTGCACAGAGTCTTCTGTTGGCTCCTTCACTGCCCATCGGATGCCATCATCTTGGCTGGGCCCTACCCTCCCTCTAGTTTTAGCTCTTACCTGTCCAGGCTATCCCATGCCCCCTGTGTTCTGTCAGCATTTTACATCCTTCCCTGAGCACACCTTGCACCGACATATGTCATCTTCACAGCCTGTTCTTCTGGCTGGAGAGTTTCCACCCCCTGCTCTTGCTGGTCCTTCCTGACCCAGATCAAGTGTCACCTCCTGTGTGAGCTCTTCTCAGTTCTCTTAGGCAGTTACCCCTTCTATGCTCCCATTGCACCTTGGCTGTATCTCAAAGGTCATACTGACTGTGTCACATCATAATTTGCCTGTCTGTGTCTATTTATTCTCCATGAGTCTCTGAGCTCTCATAGGAAGGAATCTTACCTTACCCATCTGAATTCACCTGTGGCCAAAAGAATTTGTGAGTATTTGGGAGTACCCTTATTAATCATGAAGAACTTGAAGGTTGAACTCTCACTAGCCACTTTCATTCAATCAAGCATCTAGTTCTTCTAGGTGACTTAACTATAACCTAAGAGGAAGGAGAGGAAACTATTAAGATGGAAAATGCTGTTGGTACATCAGAGCCTGTACAATTTATCTAGTAGGTGAAAGATGAAAATGTGTTTGACAGGGGACCTGGCATTATTAACTAGAATGCATATGATGAGGCATGTCTATGATTTCAGAAGATCCTGGCTCCTTGATAGGTGACATCAGAGAAAAATGATGTTGAGTGGATCATGAAAAGAGGGTTTCATATATGAGGACTTCACAGGCAGCAAGCCGGTTGAAGTGTAGTGCCCAGGAGGAACATTCACCACTGTAGACTAAGCAGCGATCACTATCTGGGGTCTGTCTGTGTAAGAATCCACTGCCCGAATGATCTTGCTGCCATGGGGCCATCCATACAGTATAACATGGTGGCTAAGAGGGTGTCTCAATAGTCAGACTGCCTTTGTTTGGATGCTGACTCAGCTGTGTGGCCTTGAGCAAGTTACATCACCTCTCTTGATTCATTTTCCTCATCGGTTAAATAGGAATAGCAATATTATTTACCTCCTAATTTTGTTGTGAGAATTAATCAGCCGAACCACAGAGAACAGTGCCTGGCAATTGGTAAACATTCAATAAATATCAGCAATGTGTTACCACTTAAGTGGTGCCCAGGGCTTTCTCATTGCATTTATTTGGATATAGACTGGAACTTAAGTCCAACAGACTGAAACCAGGGAAGACAGCAACAAGTAAATGATGTGCCTCTTCCCTGCTCCCCAGGGAAAGAGGCTGAATGGATGGGTATGTGGGGTCAAAATAAGGACAGAAATAAAAGAAATGAAGTTCTGTATGTTCCATTAAAGATATAAAGTAGGACTGGCTGTATCTTCTTTCTTTGTTAGGAAATAACTAGTATGTATAATTTTTTTTCTCAGTGTGGAACATGTATCTGCTTTAAATTTATATCACAGACCACCATTCCTGAGGGGAATAAAAATAGCAAAAAACAATAATAAAGCCACATTTTATAAAAAATTTTTATAATTTAAAATAGGCCTTGTTTTCTTGGGGGCACTGGAAGTGCATTGCTTTCCATAATGGGCAGGTGGTCCCCAGCTCCCCACCTATAAAAACAACTCAAATAAGTTTGCATCAAATTTTTTTTTAAAAAAATGTCATTAACTAAATCTGAAGTGGTTTAAATTAAATCCAGACTAGTTTGACTTTTCTTGCCCAGGAAGAACTGAAGTAGAATGCTTCAGTTCCAGAGGCTTTATTTTTTTTTCATTTTTTTCTTTACCCATTAGACTCTCTGAGCCATGCAAGTGGTCCCAACCTGCTTGGTTAGATATTGCAGTTATTACAACTCTCTTTTCTAATGTGGGTCCACATGAAAAAGAGACTCCTTTAGAAATGGCTTTCATTTTTTTGAGAGGACAAATTGAATTCATGTGTTCTGTCCATCTACTTAAGTCTCAGATAAATGAACTGAAGCAATTTTAGTTTAACAGCCCCATCCTCACCAGGACTCCATCTCATTAGAAGGCACACACTGGTACCTTCCATAGCTGTGTTTTGCCCACCCCATGCCAGACCCACAAGGCCGCCAATCCATGTGGCAGAAACAGAGATGCTCTAAGCTGCTCTTTACACATGATCTCATAGCACGTGGAAGGATGCTCCCGCCAGTTGTTTTCCTTAGCTGGACACCAGAGGTCTGCACCTGTGAAGAATCAAATGGCTTGCCCGCCCCGTCTGGCCACTGCCAGGGTGGGTGTGAAATCCTGTGCCCTCTGCCTTGTTTTCCTAACTGGCTGGAATATGCTGGCCAAGCACCAGGGTGTGTTTATTACATCCTCTCTGGGCTCAGAGTCATGGACCCTTTTTAAGTACAGAAGTGACACACATCTTGCCCAGGTCGTGTTTCCGTGACATCCGGCAGGCCTTCCTCAGCAACACTTTCAGGGGAAAAGGAAGAGAATGACAAAGGAAACAAGAACCACATTACCGTCCTCATCCTGGCTGTGGGAAAACATCCTGCAACACAGGGCCTGGATGGATGCTGAGCACCTTTAACTTGCAGGTCAAGACTAAAGACTGGGCGCCGTTCCACAAGAGGGGGGACCTGTGACTTAAACACCCCAGTTTCCCCTAGGGTGGGGAATCTAGTTAAAATTTAGTCCACTCAGAGTCTTTGGGAAGCCTTGGTCAGCACCAGCTGGTAGCTATTTACTACTACAGAATTGTCATCGATTGGGAGGTTTTATTTTTTTCCAAAATGCAAATAGTTTTATTGTTTTTTATATTGTAAAAAGGTTACATGCCAATTGTAAATGATATTAATAATCTCTTACAAAATGTAAAGAAAAAAAAAAGCTTCAAGTAATAAACAGAATATGCTTTCACATAATAGAACTGATTTTCCTTAACCTGTGTCTCCGTGATGCAGGGGTGAGTCGCTGATTCTTTCTAGATGCAAGCCCGAGTACTGGTAGTGATGAGGACACAGAGAGAAGGACATGGTCTCTGCCCTAGGGAGGCTCACAATGAATATGGGCTGGTGGAGGAGAGAGATATACAAATACATGATTAAAGTTTAATTTGGTGTCCGTTACTACCGATTTCTGATCTGTATCAAGAAGGAAACAAGTCACCCTGCGTGGTGGAGTTTGGAAGCATGTTCTAAGTGAGGCCTATTGGATGATAGCATGATGTCAGGGGAGGAGGAGGAGAGTATCCACGGAGGACACAGCAGGTACAGTGGCCAGTAGCTGGGGGAAGGCCCTCAACCTTCTGGAAACCTTGCCTGGAGCGTGGAATGGATAATGGAGGAGGGGAGAGGGCTGAAGCTGGTGCAGACTCGTTCCAGATGACGACATTCCTCATGGATCCGCAGACAGGTCCTGTTTTCTACCTTCTCTCTCCACACTTATTTATCACTGGTGTCCAGGTCACCAGTGTTTTGTTTCCCATTATCGTGTGGACAAGCAAATGAATACTGTGTACCTCAGTGTTCCCAAGAAACTAAAGAGCCTGGTAAAAGGACAAACAGTCCCCACAAATAGTTGCAAATGTAGGATAGTAAATAATGATTACAAAAGTTACATGTTGCAGCAATTTTCAACAATGTCTTGTAATTATCAACTGTAATTTAGGCCAACTGACCAAACCACCAAGAGCTCCCAGTGCCTCTTTGAGGGGAGAGCTTGGCAAGTCCTTGAAGGGGCCTCTGCCTGACCAGTCCCTCCTCAAGATTGAACCCCAAGGATGGCCAGCCTGATCCCCACAGATCTCATCTCCTCTTTTCAGAGGGGACTTCTGACTTTCTTTTGCCAGCATCTGTGAGGAAGTAGGCCTGTGATTGCTCCAGCAAAAACAGAAAGTTTCTACTTAGTGATTTACCCTTCTAGGCTTGAGCTTAAGATGTAAATGAATATCGGATTCATCAGAAATAACAGCCGGGCATTGACATCAGGTGAGTTGAGAGGATAAAGTAGTTGCTAATTCCAGCTCAAATCCTGCTGCTCTTCAAAGGCTGTAGCACAGACCTTGCTCTGCCCATAGCCCTCAGACGAATCACTTCAGCATAAGCCAGCCCCTTCAATTGCCAGAACCTGCATTTCTGAGCCTGTGGGTTTCCTCAACTTCACAGGCCACCCTGCTAACATGCATGGCAGGATAGATATATGAGGAATATCCCCCCAGCCTCCTCAGCAGCCTTCAACCAATGATGGGGGTATTTACACCTCAACTCCGTCAACCCTCTAATGGGATAACCCTTTCCCAGAATTCCCAGGCAGCCTTTCCAAGCTATTTCCCTTCTCTGTCTCATTCTTCAATTCCCATATGCATCTCCTGAGTTTCCAAAGAGATGCTTTGCACATAAATCATCTCAGGGTCTGTTTCTGGGGAGCCCGATCCCAGAAAAGTTCATTTCCTTGCCTTCCCCGGTCACCATCATCTCCCCTGCTCAAAGCATGTGCGAGTGTACATCTGTAACGTGGAGTCTGCACCTGACTTCTGGTTGCATTTGCCTTCCGTTCAATCGGTATATGAATCCACACCCCAATCCTAACCTGCTTTAAGCACTGCAAAAGAGGGCATGGTACCTTATACTTCTTTGTCCCCCTGCACTGCCCATCCCTGAAATGGGTTCCTAGCATGTGAACCACAAATATTTGCTGACCAGCTGTTACATCGAGATTGGAACTTGACACTAGTATAGGTCTTATGCTAGTAGACAGCTGCTGATGACATGGCAGGTCATAAGGAAGACCATACAGACATCAGGTTCCAGTCATGGGTTGTCGCTGTTGGTTTTCAGGTTCTACTGGTCTCCTTTCTAAGTGGTGGCCAAAGTGTAGTCTCTGGCATTGGGCATCACGGGGAACTAGATTCAGAATGTACAAGTTAACAAGATCCCCAGGTGACCTGTGTGCACATTAAAGTGTAAGAGGCACTGGTCTCAAGGACCCAGCTCCCACAGGGTTCGTCTACTAGAGGATTCCCCCGAGGTCTGGACATACCCACATGTGTACATGCATGCATGATTCATGTATGGCTTACAAACACACACAGCCATACCCCCACAGGTTTCTTTGTAAGACTCATTTTGTTACAAAGTAAGAAATCAATAACCTTTAAAAATGATCACCTTTGGCAATGTTAGAGTAAATAGAAAGCCAGGGAGCATCAAGCATTATTTATTATACAGTTTCTGAGCATTTGCCACACATCTGATGAGGGCAAGGCTCTGGAGAGAGTGAAAAGTTAAATATTTAATAAAAATCAACCCTTTTGTTGTTGGAAGGGGCTCTGGTTTTTCTTCTCTTAGAAAGGATCCTTCACTGGGCTTTGATACTTCCTATGTAACATTCCTAGAATTCCTCACCCCATCCCCACTCCTGTGGAAAAGGGGGTGGTGATGGGGGAAGGATGAGGAGAGTGTTCCTAATTAGCACTTTCATATATAATAACATAGGGGGTATATATACAAGATTTTCCTTTGCTTAAGTTTTCAACTTTTTTTCTTGTTACTTGATTCATCATATTTCAACCAGGATCTGGAAGCATCCCCAAAACTCCCAGCACGATTTGACACAGAGGCAGTGTCATCATGAGGTTAAGGGTTTTTTTAAATAATTTTACTCTCAAAAATTATGAGGAGAACCCTTGAAAGTAGATGAGTTTTGTTGCATAGTCGTAACTGTACTATTTGAGCTGATATTTACATTTCAGCTCTCTTCCTTATTTATCAAAAACAGCAAGTCTGGTTTTATTTAGTGACTAGCAGTGGGGAACATAGTGCTAGCTCACAGCCTCTAAGAAAAGATGCATCTGACAGTCAGCAGATCAGCAGTGGACTGCCACACTGAAACGTTCGGCTAGAGTTCTCAGCATTAACCAGAATGAGTCTTGTTATTTACATGTAGACAACAGAAAAGAAATTACACTGAGAAGGGTATCTTGGCATCAGTTTATTCCTTGTTAAGTAATAAGTAAATCTTATTAGAGTAGGTAAAGAAATAGTTGCTATTTAAGATTAATAAATTTAAGATACCTGGAAAGTGAATGTTTTCAGAACTGTAGATTCCCCAACTTCAGTGATATGTCAGTTCCACAGAGTTTCAAATATCTGGCAATTCACCCAGATAAGTGGAAAACAGACACTTTCCTATCTCCTGTTACTGAAGTCTTTATTTACTTAGCATGGTTGATTTTAGAGATCTCTGGATTATGCTAAACTCCTATTGCTGTCTATGTTTTCTCTGGCTCTTCCTTCTACTACCTTCTTCTTAGGAGACAATCTTCCTTTAGCTGTGACAGTGGCCCCTGTCTCAATCAAACGTTCCTTCCTCCTTTGAAACACTTCTCAGAGCCCACCTTCTCTGTGATAGCTCTGCATTCCCAAAACATGATTTGGTGATCAACTCTTTCTCTTCAAGACTGGTAGGTACAGATTAAATTGGCAGAGAAGGTGAGCAATGGGAGGAAATGGGAAGTTACAGCAATTTCCTAAAGGAAATATTCCACCATCCTCCACTTTGGAAAGTGAGAATTACCTTGAAGGCTAAATGCATAGGTTTTAGTATCCCACACAGTAGATAAAATGAAAACAATGAATACAATGAGGTGACGCTTCTATTATTCTGCTCAGAAATGGCAAAATTAAATCGTGTTCTAGTCTAAATGTGCACAGCCATCCCCACAGTTCCTGTGTTGAAGACTAATCCTGAAGTGATGGTATTAAAAGGTGGAGCTTTTGGGAGGTGATTAGGCCTCGAGGGTGGGGCCCTCATGTATGGGCTTAGTGCCCTTATTAAAGAGTTTTCAGGGAGCTCCTTTGTCCCCTTCCTCTATGGAACCAAAAGCCAAATCTACCAACACAATGATCTTGGACTTAGCAGTCTTCAAAACTGTGAGAAGCCCAAATAGACTAAGATAAAAATGGACCATGAGTCCATTCAAGATCTCAACACAGCCTTATATCTAAAAATCCTAAAAAGGCTGTTCTGCTTTATTTCCACTGTTTACATAAAGGTGAGCTCACAAGTGACTGGAAAGCACTTTGGAAAGTTATTTTTCCTCCAAGCTAGTACATTTCAGACCTTCTCTTTCAAGCACGCCATGGCCAGCCTCACCTTCAAGCCCCATCCTATTAGCTGCAGTTTGTTTGCATATTTTGATTTACTTATTTATTTATGTCCTGCTTACTTCCAGCAAGCAGTTCAGGAGGTTCACAATGAAAACATGGTTGCTATGAGACCAGAAATAATTAACCCAAGGCAAAATCCAGGAACAGAAAGGGGGAGCATTGGCAGGATAGGGGTCACACATGTAGCAGAAAAAATCTATCCTAGCTAAGGAAATTGCCAATCTCAGGCAAGGTCACATTTGCAAACTGAATTTTTCCATTTCATTCTCCTCTGTACATAATGAGGTAATACTTATCCAAGTACTTCTGTCTAACTTGTATTTTGGGAGTTATATGTCCGCTACCATGAATAAAACATCCTGGCTTTTTTTTTTTTTTTTAATAAGTAGGTGCAAAGAAAGATAGGCATCTTGTATTTAATTGTATAATGAGTAAATTATGTAATGTAATGAGTAAAGTATGGGAAGTTCAATTGTAGCTGATGTATAGTTCAATTGAGTTAAATCATACCATATTGTGTTCCTTTTCTAATGACCACAAAGCACTTTTTCTTTTTTTCCTGGCAAAAAGTTCAAACACAATTTCTTTTTCTTTCTCCCTATTTCTTTTCTTTCTTTTTGGTCCCATAATAAGCAACTTTCTTCAAAATGGTTTCCATGATTAGGCCAGAAGATCTGTAGTTACTTTTTCTATCTTTCTGTGATTATACCACATTTGCTAAATAGATATTGTGTAGTTAAAGATGGGCTGCTTCTTTGAGTTCTGCAAAAATGTTTCAATGCTAAAATCCCCAATGCTCTTTCAAAAAGTTTGCTTAATTGAAGCAAAAGAAATAGTGGAACCATTGTTGGGGATAATCAATGAGAGGTAATTTACATGAGGGGACCATGGTGTGGTGGGAGAAGAAATTCTGGCTCTGTATAATTCAGTCTGAGTTGCTTGAGCCCACACAAAAGATTTACCTTTAAAAGGCTAAGTTCCCAAGCCCCCAGTTTTTAAAGAGTAAATCCGACCTCTAAATCCTTTATCAACCCACAAAACAACACTATGCTTGAAGCTCAAATTAGATAGATTTCTACAAGCTTTAAGGTCTATAAGTATTTGGGGGTCAATGCAAAGAAAAGATGCTGAAAGATGAACTCTCAGCACAAACAGAGAGAGATCTGGGTTTTCAGAGTTAAATGTGGCCACACCAAATGCTGTTTAGGGGGAAATACTCTTAAATGAGAAACTCTTACTGAGAGGAGACCATGTTCAGTTTTCTACCCTTTAAAAAAATCAATCATATTAAAAACAGAATTTATTAGGTTACATTATTGTCTCAAATAGCAAGGCATAAAAGTAAGTTACATTTACATTCTATGATTTCTACTTTAAATCCTAAGTCAACTTCATTCAAACACTTCTTTGAAGAAGACATAGGAAGCTCCACATTTAAATATTAAATAAAAGCCGTAATTGCTTTATAAGTACAAAAATTATCCCTTGTGTTTTTTGTTTGTATTTTTCTTTTAACGAGGGCATGGTTTACTTTAGCATTCTGTGCCAAGTGCATGGAATTGAGCTGAGTCCAGCTGATCTCTAATTTTTGCCATGTTAGAAAATTTGAGGTTCATTCAAAACAAAGGATACATCTGTTTTCATCAGCTGTTTCTTGAATTTTATTACTGGGACTTATTTTTTAAAATTGTTTTGCCTAGACAGTATTGTTTTACTAGGCATGATTTATTACTCTGCATGTGCCCCTGGAAACTGTGTGTTCCTAAAATCATAGAAGCTGAATCAAAAATAATAAGAAAAGGATGGGAACTTATTCCCTTTACATTGGGTTAAATATTTATTTAGAATATATAAATCTGTTTAAATTATAATAAAGCTTTGTTTATCAATGGGAAGAAAAATATGTTCAATTAATTCCAAGCTTATATACAGAAACTTGAGGCATGACCAGAGGATAAAAGAAAGAATTGAGGAATATGACTTTCAGAATGCTATTTTAAAAATCAGCTCAAAATTGGAGGATTATCTGCCTGAGAGAGACATCAACAATGTTTTTGTTTATTTATTCTCTGCTTTGTTCCACAAAAAAGGATTTCAAGCAGCTTGCTCTGTTGATGTTCTATATTTAAAATTGTTGAATCTTAGCTTTGGAATATGATAAACTGACAGCACTTGATGCCTACTTACTTTGCAAGCACTTTACACATATTTTTGTGCTAGTATTTTAAATAAATAATCTTATTTATTTATTGGCTGTGCTGGGTCTTCATAGCTGGACAGGCTTTCCTCCAGTTGCTATGAGTGGGGGCTACGATCCAGTTGGGGTGCTTGGGCTTCTCGCGCCGGTGGCTGCTCTTGTTGCAGAACTCGGGCTCTGGGTGCCCGAGCTCAAGAGGCTGTGGTTCCAGACCTCTCGAGTGCAGGCTCCGTAGTTGTGGTACTGGGGCTTAGTGGCCCTGAGGATGTAGGATCTTCCTAGATCTGGGATGGAATCCACGTCTCCTGAATCGGCAGGTGGATTCTTTTCCGTTGAGCCACCAGGAAAGCCCTCATGTAATGTTTTTAAAAAGAGAAATAGGCTGTCTTGGTAAAATGTTGAACAAATTTCATTTCTAGGTAAACTTTTTCACAGGTTACCAAAACAGTGGCCTATATTTGCTTACTGGGCTGGTATTGAGGTTTTGGACATTTTTAGAACTTCCAAACCTTCATCAAATCACAAAATGTTAACTGGAAAAATTAAGGGGACACATGGCTTTTGAGACAGCTTGTTTTAGTTTCGGTGATAATTTAGATACATCTGCGTTTACATTCAAGGTTTTCAACACTGAAACTATTAGCTAACATTTATTTAGCACTTTTCTGTGCCAGGCGTTGTTGTGAATGCTTTGTTTTTAACTCACTGAATCCTCACCACCTCTCTGTGAGGTGGGTACGTTAATCTGTTTCATAAACTGAGCCATGGAGAGTTAAGTGACTTGCCCAAGTCATGAGTGGCTGCTGGTCGTGCCAGGATTCAAACACAGGAAAGAGCTTCTGACCCGCTCTATGACCCCCACACCAGCCCCTGTGCCTGCTCCGTTGGGAGGGCTTTCCAAGGACTGCCACCTTTTCTGTTCTCCCAGGGTGGGACTTCCTCTGGAAATATGTATCCCAAGAAATCTCTCACATGTATTGACAATTAGAACAGCCTGGACTCTTGTTTGCCCTGCTAGTGTCTTACCAATTCTACTTTCCAAGCAGTAAAGGAAGCCTCTAGAAAGCCAAACACTTAACTGCTCCTTGTTTCAAGGGGAAATTTTGAGGCCATGGAACAGTTTGGGCTGCTGCTAGAAAGTGTCTCAGAAAGAGCTATAAACCTTCAGGTGGGTGTGATTCGGGGAGGCCCTGAGCAGGGGCTGGCGTGAAGAAGCTTCGCACATTGCGCGGACAGTCCAGCTGACTCCAGCAGAAACAGGTCTGTAATGACCTGGACTCAGTCATCTGGAATTTCTAAAAAGAGGGACTATACACTCATCTGTCAATAGAATCTTTAAAATTTTATTTTAAAGGTTAGTATCCCAAACTTTGAGCAGACCACAGAATAGGAGAGCCTAAAAACCTTCCAGGAAAATAGGACCAGGATTCATGCACCACCAGTAAGTAAAATTTTTGTGTTCCAAGGTGGACTCCCACTGATTAAAAATGACTCTTAAAACCTGATATTGGTTTCTCTGCGAAGGAGGTACTCAGAGAGAGGAAGAAGGAAGCACAGGGGAGGGGCACATTGGTGCCTTCAATGGTATTGCCAATGTTCTGTTTCATTACTTAAATATCTGTTCTTTCATATACAGCATGTGTTCCATAATGTCAAAAAAAACTACTAATATTAAACATTTACTGTGTGCTAATAGTATGCCTGGCATTGAAAACAATAATATTTATAATAAAACATTAGGCCTCTACTGAATGGCTTATTTTTTAATTCATTGATATTTCCAGTATCATCACATCTTATTAAAAATACTACTTATAATAACAATTGATTTCTGCCATTTAAAAAAAAAAATCATTTGCTCTATGCCAGGTCCTTCTTAGGTATTATTTCATTATTCCTCCTAGCAAAGTCTTGAAGAATTTGTGTCAGCTAAGATGAGTTGGTAATACCATATCAAACTAAAGCCAGATTCAATAATAAGAATATTTATTATCTCATTTAAGAAGTCTGCAAGACTTGATGGGTCCAGGGTCCCTCCAAAAGTTCCACAAAGTCATCGGGAACCCTTGATGATAAGGCTCTTTCTCTCCACCTCCTCGGGATCTTAACATGGCCCTGTAATCATGTCCCCTTTTGCTTGCAAGCTGGCTGCCACAGATCCGGGCAGCATATGCTGTAGACCCAGCAACATCTGGTTAAAGAAAAGGCATGTGTCCTTCCATGTGTCTATTCTTATTTGGGAAGAAAACCTTTTCCATCAGTTTCCCATCCCAGAAAATTTCACCTCAAGTCCAAATGCCCAGGATAAAGTCATATACCTACCCCCCCGCCCCCAGTTACAAAGGAGGATGGTTTATTTAGTGCCACGTTCTTCTCACCTTTGTTCTCTTTGTTGGTGATTTCGTGTTTAAAATGTCCCAGGTTTAATGCTGAAGTGCTCTCTGGTGTTCCCAAGTATGAGATGGCTGTGATCCACCTCGTGGGTAAAATTACATAGGCTGCATTTGGCCATGAATTATAGCGCTCTTGGCTGAGCTCAAATTTAATGAATTAATGATCTGTATCACTTAAGACATCTTTAAATAGAAGCACACATAAAACAAGGTTATGTATTGATCAGTTGATGAAAATATGTGGCTGGAGGCTTTTGGGAACCTATTCCTGTGTTTCCTTTAGAAGCAGTGGTTCCATGTTTGCTAAGCCAGTGTCTGACGTGACTTTATAGAACACAGCTACCATGAATAATAATAGTCGGCTCTGTGTGCACAAACACACACTTTCACACAACATATACACACACACACATATACACACATCCACCAGCAGCATGAGGCTGTCTAGCAGAGTTCTCTGAACTGAAATAATTTCACACCTTCTCACTCCAGAGTGGGGTGCTCAACTGTCCCAGTTTGCCCTTGATTGAAGAGTTTCCCAGGATGAGGGACCTTCAGCACTGAAACAAGGAAAATCCCAGGACCAATCAGAAAGAGTTGACTCCCCTGCTCCAGAGTTTCTTGAAGCCAGGGAATTGAGGTGGAGGGTGAGTGTCCATCCTAACCCTTCAACTCTTGCTCTGAAGCTAATAGCTGCACCATCTTTAGGAAGAAGACTCATGGAATGAATGTACACCCAACCAGTTAAACACTGCTGTCCCCACTCAGGCTTCTGAGGGTTCCTAAGCAAAAGCTGGATTTTCCCTGGCAAAGCTCCACTGAGAAAGCATTAAGAGTAAGCTCATTTGATTTACATTCCTAATGCGCCTTGCAAGTGTCTCTTTGGTGTGTGGAAACGTCTAGGAGATGAATTATGAAGAAATACAATATATGGCACAATAAAAAAAGCAATAACAGATGCCCAGGAGTTACAATATTTTCATTCAGGTAGCAAAATGTATTATTTTCTTTAACTCTCTTGTAAATTGATAAAGGATAGAGAGAAAAACGTGGATTTTAGGGCCAAATCTATATTTCCTAAATCAGCAAATTCTCAAATTTTCACAGATTGGGGACTATATCGACTAGTGATTCTCAACCCTGGCTTTATATTAGAATTTAAAAATTTCTGTGCCTGGATGCCACCCATTACGATGAAATTAAATAGAAACGGAGTGGGGGAGAGGAATTATTGGGCATTTAAATTGTTCCAACAGCTTGCCAGGTGATTCTAATAACATACAGCCAGGGTTGAGACCCTCTCACAGGGAGGGTGATGTTGAGAAAGGGTCTTGGAAAGTTTCAGCAGAGAATGCTGTAATCAGCTGGTGATGCCTGCTGTGGGTGGAAGAGGGAGAAAGCACACGAGGCTGTACTAAGCCATCTTTTTCAGCCTCGCCAAAGTGGGAATATTCAAGCTCTGAAGTCAGGCAGATCTTGTGTAATCTTGATCAAATGATTGGCACTCTTATCAGTATCTCCATCATGTTACCATTTTGCAATGTTGTCGTGAGGGTTAGGTGAGGAAGCAGATGCCAAGTACCTGGCACGTAGTGGATGCTTAGTGGAGGGGAGCTATCATCATCATAACCAGGCTCCCATGTTTTCATCTTTGGCCGCATTCTGGTTCACATTCTGTTATCCTAACAAAAGGGCTTCCCAGGTGGCTCAGTGTAAAGGATCTGCCTGCCAATCCAGGAGATGCAGGAGAGGCAAGTTCGAACCCTGGGTCCGGAAGATCCCCTGGAAGAGGAAATGGCAACCCACTCCAGTATTCTTGCCTGGAGAATCTCATGGACAGAGAAGCCTGGCGGGCTACAGTCCATGGGGTTGTTAAGAGTCAGACATGACCGAGTGACTGAGCACATAGGCACGCATCCTAACAAAGAGTAACAGAAGAGTTTTTATGAGATAGTAGTAAGTGTATTTTACAAACAAAATGAATAACACACGAAAAATGAATGGTATGGCCAAGGCAATCTTGCAAGCATATAATCTAGTTCAGGGGTCAGCAAATCACTGCCTGTGAGCCAGATCCAGCCACACCTATTCATTTACTTATTGTCTGTAGCTGTTTTCCCATAACGGATACCACATGGCCCATAAAGCCAAAAATATTTGCTATCTGGTTCTTTACAGAAAGTTTGCTGACCCTTGATTCTAGTTCATCAATTCTCAGTGCAGTCCACGGACCTCTGAAACCCCTTCAGGGGATCTTAGAGGTCAAAGCTATTTTCACACTAATACTCACACATCATTGACCTTTTTCACTGGGTTGACATTTGTACTGCAAGGACAAAAGCAACGATGGGTAAAGCTGCCAGTGCGTTAGCACAAATCAAGACAGTCAGACCAAGTGCACGCTTCATTGTCTTCTTCACCACTACATGTGTGTAGGGGAGAAACCAAACAGACGAAACACCAGTTTCACTTAGCTCAGGTTGGCACTATCGGTATTTTGAGCCAGATAGCTGTTGGTTTCCAGGGGGCTGTCCTGGGCACTGCGGGTGGTTTCGCAGCATCTCCAGCCTCTGCCCAGCAGACACTACCAACTCATCCCCTCCCATCTCCCATTGTAACAGTCAAAAACCTCTCCAGACATTTTTCTGAAATTTCTTTTATTTAACCAAATAGATGGTAAATATCAATAGATACAACTCAGATAAACAAAAAAATCTTTGGTGTCTTCTGTAATTTTTGGAACAGTAAAAAGTTCCCAAGGCCAAAAAGTTTAAGACTTGCTGTTCCATTCTGTATTTATGGGGTATTTATGATATTTATACTGCTAAATCAATATAAAGTGAAAAGGATCACATATATAAGATAGAGGAAAAAGAAGTGGGGAGTTTGGGGTTTGGGGTGGGAGGGGTGGAGACATAGCCAATGAAGACACAGCTTTAGAGACCTGGGGGGAAGTGTGACCTGGACTGAGTTAGTCCTCCATCTGTGCCTCAGTTTCCTTCTTATAAAATGGAAGCGATTGCAGTGCTTACCTCACAGTGTTCTTGGGAGGATTGCATGAATAAATACCTAAAAAGCATATAGAATAGGTTTGGTGCTTAGATTACGTGCTCTCTGTGGGTTGGCTATTATTGTTTTAATATTAAATAATCAGTTCATGTCAGAAGGGATGAGGTCAGGCCTGCCAGTGAAGCACACAGGTGCTGTTGACCTGTCCCCATGGCAGGATGACTGAAAGCAGAAAAATGCGGCCACTGGCCCCCGGAGACAAAATATTGTAGGGCCAAGAAAGAAATCAGAATCCCCTAACCCGCTTCTTACCCTCACCTCACACTTTCTAATCCAAAGTCACATCTGTTACCCCTGTGAGGTACATGGATGTGCTCCAAGGTTTCAGAACAAACGACGTGAGGTTGGCTTGGTTTCATGTGTGAGTTCCAGAGCAGTTATAACTTTTCTTGTTCCCGCGCTGTGATTAATTTTCCCTTCAGCTCAGTTTGGCTGCCAGAAAGTCATCCAGAATTGTGTTGATTTCAGCCATCCTCACCTTTAGGAAGACATGTGCTTTCAAAAAAGGTCTCTTAATGAAACCGTAGGGACACCTCTTAGATAAGCAAGTGAAATGTTTGTAGACTGACTTTTAAAAAGTTGCTAAAGAAGAAGCTGAAGCTGAAGCGGAGGGCGTTACCTAAAATTTGAAATTGCACTCTCTGTTGTAAACTGTCACATCTCCTGTGTCCCAGTTCTTGTCTCTCCTGACCTCCCTGGGTCAATCAAGATATGTTTTACTGTAATTGGTTTCTGTGGCTATTGAGAATGTTGCATTTAGATCCTAAAACCTGTAGAATTCACACATCATATTCTCTGTGAAATCTGACCTGAGTCTACTGTTTGACATTAACTCCCCTCCCTGGGTCTCCCCGTTCTGTTCTTTTTCCCTTTGAGGCACATTTCTGCATCCAACACACACTGTATTTTACACATGTATCTTGTTTATCTGCCTCATTATTGTGGCAAAGGCTTTTACTGTTTTTTCTTCCGTGCTGTATTCCTAGTTTCTAAAACAGTGTCTGGTACATGGTGTGGACCCCAACATCCAGCTTTTGTCTTTATTTTTTTTTTTCATTTATTTTTATTAGTTGGAGGCTAATTACTTTACAATATTGTAGTGGTTTTTGTCATACATTGACATGAATCAGCCATGGATTTACATGTATTCCCCATCCTGATCCCCCTTCCCACCTCCCTCTCCACCCGATTCCTCTGGGTCTTCCCAGTGCACCAGGCCCGAGCACTTGTCTCATGCTTTTGTCTTTAAATGAGGAAGGGAAAACATCCCTGTGATGAATCACACACCGTGAATTCACATACAGAACCCTTGCATGGATGAAAGCATCTATATTGAAAAAAATAGTAGACTCAAAAAGAGTACTTAAATCTCCCTTTGTTACCTAGCAATTTCATGAGCCAAAGTATAAAATAGGCTATCAGGAGCTTGTTCCAATGGTGTTTATTTTTCATTCATCTAATACTGTTATCCTTCAGTGAGTAAATACCTCTTCGGTTAGCTCTCCAGCTCACAGAAGTGTGTCTGAGTCCCACAGAGACTGTGCCCTAGGCCTTCACTGGTGGCTCAAACAGTGAAGAATCTGCCTGCAGGACTTCCTGGTGGTCCAGTGAATAAGGCTGTGCACTCCCAAGTCAGGGGGCCTGGGTTTGATCCCTGGTCAGGGGACTAGATCACGCGTGCCGCAACTAAGACCCAGAGCAGCAAAATAAATAAGTATTAAAAAAAAAAAAAAAAACAATTTGCCTTCACTGCAGGAGAACTGGGTTCAATCCCTGGGTTGGGAAGATCCCCTGGAGAAGGGAATGGCAACCCACTCCAGTATTCCTGCCTGGGAAATCCATAGACAGAGCAGCCTGGTGAGCCACAGTCTGCGGGGTTACAAAGAGTCAGACATGACTGATCAACTAAAAGAGGTTCTTAACAACTAGTTATTAAGGAGTTGATTGGCAAGTACCTCCTTCCCCAAGAGATGTGTTCCAATGCAGTTATACATGGATTCTTTGAAAACCAAATTAAACACTAAAAACTAGGGATATTCACTACTGAAATCTGTTGTGTACTAAGTATTTCTTGTAAAGCACAGAATGCCTTTGCAAACACATACTTTCTTTGTAAAGTCATATCTTGGCATTTAGAGCTCCCCTGGGGGCTCAGACAGTAAAGAATCTGCCTGCAATACAGGAGACCAGGGTTCAATCCCTGGATCAGGAAGATACCCTGGAAAAAGGAATGTCTATCCACTCCAGTATTCTTGACTGGAGAATTCCATGGGCAGAGGAGCCTGGTCGGCTACAGTCCATGGGGTTGCAAAGAGTCAGACACGACTGAGTGACTAACGCACACACACGTACATGTCTTGCTGTACAAAGTTTACTTAATCAGTGAATTGAGACACACACAGAGTGGAGATGCTACAGGCTCCGTTCTGTGCCAGCTCTGTGCCAGGTCGATTGATGTATGAGAAGTGGCACCTTTAGGAGACTTGAGTGGTACACTTAACCATTAGGAATCTATACATGGAAGGGGGGATTGTGGGTCCCTTAAAGGCAGAGACTGCTTCTCATTCTCCTTTGCCACCTAGTGTCTGCATGCATGCTCAGTCGCTTCAGTCCTGTCTGACTCTTTGCGACCCCAGGGACTGTGGCCCACCAGGCTCCTCTGTCCATGGGATTCTCCAGGCAAGAAAACTGGAGTGGGTTGCCATGCCCTCCTCCAGGGGATCTTCCTGACCCAGGAATTGAACCCACATCTCTTAGGTTTCCTGCACTGGCAGGCGGGTTCTTTACCACTCGCGTGACCTAGGGTAGCGCTGCTGCTGCTGCTGCTAAGTCGCTTCAGTCGTGTCCGACTCTGTGCGACCCCACAGACGGCAGCCCACCAGGCTCCTCCGTCCCTGGGGTTCTCCAGGCAAGAACACTGGAGTGAGCTGCCATTTCCTTCTCCAATGCATGCATGCATGCAAAGTCGCTTCAGTTGTGTCCTAGGGTAATGGTAAGAATTAAACCTGTGCTTGTTAACAGAGCACAAGGCTTGGACAGACTCAAGTCTAGCACAGGCATGTTATAGACTTGCAGTACTGATCCAGTGATGGGAAAAAAATCATGAGTAAACAAAACTATCAAGTGCAATCAAGTATTAAAGTGAAAGTGAAAGTCACTCAGTCATGTTCAACTCTTTGCGACCCCATGGACTATACAGCCCATGTAATTCTCTAGGCCAGAATACTGGAGTGAGTAGCCTTTCCCTTCTCCAGGGGATCTTCCCAACCCAGGGATTGAACCCAGGTCTCCCGCATTGCAGGCAGATTCTTTACCAACTGAGCTATCAGGGAAGCCAATTAAGATTTTTGAAAAAGAATTTGTAATACAATGAAAATTCAGACAGAAGAGGTCACTGGGGATGGCTTCACGAAGGAGACAGGAGTTACATCTTGAAAGAAATGAAGGCTCAAAATGCTGTAACAAAGGAAACAGGGAAATTCCTAGCTGGAAGAGTTAATTAAGACCTGTACACCTACCACTTAAAATGATTTTGAGCATCAATCTCTGACATATATTTGTTTGTAATTATATATACATTCTATTATACTACCATTATAAAAATTTTTAAATACATAAAGGATGGGATGGGGCGGGAGATGGGAGGAAGGTTCAAGAGGGAGGGGACATGTGTATACCTATGGCTGATTCATGTTGCTGTTTGACAGAAAACAGCAAATTTCTATAAAGCAATTATCCTTCAGTTAAAAAATAAATTAATTTTTTAAAAAGTAAAAAAAAAAACAGATTTTAAAAGAACAGTTAAAGATGAAATAAGCATATTTTAAATTATTGATGGTATATCATTATTTATTTGGGGCACAAATCTACATTTCAAATAACCTTCTAGATAATTTTCAATTTTTATGGCTCTCTTCCAGTCATGTTGGATTAAAACCTATCAGCCCATAATATGCCTGATGAGATCTCCTAGGTATAGGAGACCTGTCAGCTAAGCCATTTTCTTATTCATTCATACCTAAGTTATTCATATTCTTTCATCATCAGTTTCTTTGAAGGAACCTATTTAAGTCAATTGTGAGAGTTAACTTGATTAAAGCTAACTAATAGAATCTACTCATTCAACCAGGCACATAAATCTGTAACATCCTGACACATGCTTAAAGTGAATAGATGAGTGAAGATATCCTGTGGAGAAGAGGTAAACCAGTATAGTACATGGCACTGTCTGACAGGTGGATGGATGGAGGGCGCACTGATCAGGCTTCCCGTGTCCTTGGGGAGCTAGTGAGTCGCTGGCATGGAACCTTGGCCCCAGGAAGAACTATAGTCTGGAAGGGTGGATGTGTGAGGTAAGATCATTAGCGGTGGTTGAGAGATTTGGACATGGCAAGATAGGTTCATGAGACTACCTATTCTTAATAAGGGAGTGACAGGAAAATTTTTAAAAATTGTCCTGAGAATCAGGAAAAAACTAAAACCTCAAAGAAGCCAATCAGAGGCATCATAAATGAAACATTGTTAGCTTCAGCTAGCTCTGTATGTATACTCCCCATAGAACTGTCATCTGCAGGTCATGGGACTCTGACTTTCTTTTAAAATACAGGCCTTCAGTTCAGTTCAGTTCAGTCGCTCAGTCATGTCTGACTCTTTGTGACCCCATGAATCACAGCACGCTAGGCCTCCCTGTCTATCACCAACTCCCGGAGTTTACCCAAACTCATGCCCATCGAGTCGGTGATGCCATCCAACCATCTCATCCTCTGTCATCCCCTTCTCCTCCTGCCCCCAATCTCTCCCAGCATCAGGCTCTTTTCTAATGAGTCAACTCTTCGCATAAGGTGGCCAAAGTATTAGAGTTTCAGCTTCAGCCTCAGTCCTTCCAATGAACACCCAGGACTGATCTCCTTTAGGTTGGACTGGTTGGATCTCCTTGCAGTCCAGGGGACTCTCAAGAGTCTTCTCCAACACCACAGTTCAAAAGCATCAATTCTTTGGTGCTCAGCTTTCTTTACAGTCCAACTCTCACATCCATACATGGCCACTGGAAAAACCATGGCCTTGACCAGATGGACCTTTGTTGACAAAGTAATGTCTCTGCTTTTTAACACGCTATCTAGGTTGGTCATAACTTTCCTTCCAAGGCCTTAGTTCTTCATTATTCTCCACTCCCTCTCACCCCCTGCCAGTTTTATTAAGGTATGATTAACAAGTAAAATTATAAGATATTTAAAGTGTACAGCACGATGATTTGATATACATATACATATATCAAAGGATTCCTCTCATCAGTTTAACTAGCCCATCCATTATCCCATATATTTTAGCAGACTTCAGTTCCATGATACCATGTTAGCGACTGTGGTCACCATGATATGCATTAGCCTCTCAAACCCCTATTCATCTTATAACTGAAGTTTGTACTGCTTACCAACTTTTACTTATTTCCCCCACCCACTAGCCCTTGGCAACCACTTTTCTGGTCTTTTGTTTCTATGAGTTTGACTTTTTTTTTTTTTAAGATTCTGCATATAAGAGATATCAGTAAGTAATTGTCTTTTCTCTGTCTGACTTGTTTCACTGGGCATAATGCCCTCCAGATTCCTCTATGTTGTCACAGATGGTGGGATTTCCTTCTTTTTCGTGGCTGAATAATTCTTCATTCCATGCTTGTGTGCCATGTTGTCTTCACCCATTCATCTGTCAGTGGACACTCAGGTTGCTTCCCTGTCTTGGCTGTTGCAAGTGATGCTTCTGGAACATGGCTGTGCAGGTATCTCTTTGAGATAATGATTTTGTTTCCTTCATATAGATTCCCACAAATGGGATTAGTGGATCATAGGGTAGTTCTATTTTTGGAGGAACAGCCATATTGTTTTCCTTAGTGGCTGCACCCATTTTCATCCCAACCAGCAATTGTATGCGTTCTCCATTGTTCTTGCAGGAGAGAGCCAGGAGCTGCCTGCCATTCCTGGTGAGTCAGCTGGCCAGCATGGAGCACTCATTTCATCATATTCTCCTGCTGGAGATCAAGAGCATCACGGACACCTTCTCCTCCATCCTGGGCCCGCAGAGCAGAGACATCTTCCGCATGAGCAACAGCTTCACTGCCATTTCCACGCTCCTTACCCGACAACTGGAAACCACCAAGGCCAGAAATGACAGGTGAGCAGGAGTTCCTGGGGACCTTAGGATCTGCTGCGAACCCATGGAGGCATAGCACCAAAGGCTATGCTTTCTTTTGTAGGCATCAAAGTTCCCAAAGAAAGCCAAACTCATTATCTCAACATAGAGTAACTTCTGAATAAATTATGACACTTGCCAGAATTTTTCTAAATCTGTAAAAACCAGAATGTAACCAAAACAATTTTTTAAAGTGCAGAAAATACAGTAAAGAAATAAGAATGTAGTACAAATAATAATGTTTATAGAATTTGTTTATTTATTCAACAAACATTTAAATCATTTACTTACTGTATGCCAGGAATTCTGCCAACGGCTAGACATATAGAGAGGTAAAACATATTCTTTTATCCAAAGAGCTCATTGTCCAGAGAGTAGGTAAATAATAAGTGGGTAATTATAGTATAGTGGGAAGATTATGCCAGTTATGATTGTGTCAAGGAGTTTGGGGAACACAGATTGGGGTACCTACTTCTGCATGGAATGGAGAAGAATGGGAAGCTGAAATCAGGGAATGCTTCCCAGATGAGGTGACATATGGAACCAAGTCTTGAAAGATGACCAGATTACACCAAGCTGGCTTTGGGGCAGTATGTGGAAGAGCACAATACTTTCTGAGAACAGAAGCCATTCTGTCTGGCTAGCATCAATGTTAGGTAATACTGATGGAGTAATAGGCAAGGACCAGATGGTGCAGGACATGACAGACCTTCTTAAGGAGTTTAAATTTTATCCTGGAGGCTGTGAGGAGTCATGGTAGGAGTTTTACATATTAGGATATGATCAGAATCCATGTTTCAGGAAGGTTGCTCTGGCCCCAGTGCAGAGAACATCTCAGGCAGAGGCAGACTGGACTTCAGGTCACATGAAGGAAGGTCAGAAAAGTGTCCACAGGTACTGGCAATTTAAAAATTACTGATGATTGTAGTGAGTGATCTGCCAGTGGTATGGATGGGCATAAAATAGGATGCCTGGGGTTGAAGGAAGAGAGTGGATATGATAAATCCGGTCCTTTCAAGAAGTCTAGACCATGCCAGATTGAGAGAGGTGTTTTATTATATTTGTCACATTTTGAATAGAGGGACACTTGGAAAGTTTTATGACCACAGGAGTTACAAAATACGTTCAAATTCATCATCTCATCTGATCCTCATGATCACTCTATAAGTTGAGAAGGGCAATTATCATTATTCCTATTTTATAGAGAAAGAAACAAAGGCTCAGAGACTGGTTAAATCTCTTCCCAAAGTTACACAGTAACTAAATGATAAAAGATGGGCTAAAATTTCAGATCCTATGCATTGGAAGGTTTTCAGTTCTGGAGAAGGGGCAGGACACATTTAAGACTAGCATCAGATATTGTGAGTTTGGGGGGGGTTAACAAATGATGCATATCATTTTCAGTCTGAAATAGCATTCCAGAAACACAGAAGCCAACCTCACAAAATAGTGAAGATTTAGTCACAAGGATCCACTTTATGTCCAGCATGGCACAGAGCCTGAAGTTCCCAAGAGACACAGAACAAGACCTAAGACGAGAGACATCATTCCTCAAAGGTTCACAGTCAGTGTGTGTGAGGGGTTAGTGGAAGTGGGTATAGCAGGCTATGGCGCAAGAGAGACATACAGCCAGGGAGATGAAGAATGTTTCACAAAGAAGATGAAATTTAAATTCATTCCATATTTGTTGAGTAGCTTCCATGAGCCAGGCATCTGCATAGGTACCAGATCATGTTGCACAGGATTAATGAAAGTTCCCCAAATAAGGGTTGAAAGGGCACTCCAAATACAGAGGACACTCCTCACGTGCAAAGATAAAAGAGCTTAAAAGTGTGTGACCCAGAATGAGGCAAAGCAATTGGCTCAATGTGACTGGAGTGAATACATCAGTGGAGGGCAGGAGAGTAAACTGAAAAGTTAGGTCAGAGGCACATTCACAGAGAAGCAAGAAGTTCGTTCTGTAAGCAACACGGTGACATGGAAAGATTTTTACCCAGAGAATGGACACTGCTTCCAACACGGTAATTAGCAGATAGTGGGCTTTCAACATTTCTGCACGAAAGGACTACTAGATGGGTGAGGAAGTGGCTGACACGGTGGAGCCCTGAATGGATTTGGCTGGCAAGAGAGAGGGTGACCAGAATGCTCCTCTTGGAGTCTTAGCAGTCAGCTCCCTCCATGGTGAGACAGCTTGGAATTAGAAAGAGTCAATTACTGGTGAGAGGTGGGCTGAGGAGAAGGGGGGAAGAGTGAATGAAAACCCAGAGATGTCTAACGTGAGTGACCACACGCACATGGAAAAGCTGATAACCAAGCAAAGACGGAGCAGGAGGGGAGCCCATATGAAGCACCTCTTTGCCCATTCCACACAGAGAATATTTTCTGGCCAAGATGGTCATCTCAACAATAGCTGTCCATTCAAGGAAGACAGGTAGCTCGTGCCCTTTTCTCTCAACACCATACTTTTGATTTAGCATATTAAAATCTATTGTTGCCTGTGGTTTCACATCTAGTATAGATGCCTATAACACCAGGATTTCTAATTTTGGTATAAGTGACATTTGGTTAATTCTTAGTTGTGGAGCTATCCTGTGCACTCTAGAAATACTTACCACTTCCCTGGCCTCTCTGCACCAGAGGCTAGTGGCAAACCTCCCACTCAGTTGTACTAACCAAGAAAGTCTCCAGACATTGCTAAATGTCCGCTTAGAGACAGAAATCACCCCCAGTTGAAAACCACTGCTATCTACATATTCCATTTTAAAAACAGCATTTACACCTAGCAACAGCCTACACATGGCAACATCCAAGAAACCCAAAGCCAGCATCACGAAGGGATGATTTGTCATCTGTGTGTAAGCAGAGCCACTGTTAGTTAATTTTCATGGTGTGGTTTCAGAATTCAGTTTAGAGCTTCTACAGCTGGGGTTTGGGGGAGCCACTTTACATTCTCTGCACAGCTAGCCTGCTCGTTTCTTCCAAAGGTGACTGGCATGTGCATCAGATGTAAAAGCTCAGACATGTATTCTGGCCAACAGTCTGTCCATTCTTTCTTGCCTCTACACATGCAAAGTTACAAGAGGCCAATTGACTCTCTGTGAGATTTTATGTGTGAAAAGTGTTTGTACAAAGGAAAAACTTGTTATACAGGGTGTTACATTAAGGCATTCCAACAGGAAAAATGGTTCTTGATAAAGTAGGCCCAATCCAATTAGCAATAGACAACTTCCTCATGTAAAGAATTTAAGAGATATGTAGATAGGAGAAAAAAAGTGGGTCTCACTGTCCAAATATGGATCTGCATTAGAAAAATTCGTTTTCCCCCCTTTATTATTTTTCTATGGAAAAAAGAGAAAAAAATGTTAAGAGATAAAAGGTCACCATGCTCTTCGAATACTGCCACCACCATCGCCACCTTGGCCTCTCCCTCAATTCAGAGTACTTCATCCATTTCAACCCTCTCCATAACTCTCCTTCTGATCAATTATAAGTATTTGGTGGGAACCTCAAAAAGACTGGTGTGGACTGCCCCCTTTTTGTATTAGCTGCTCATCCTCTCTGGGATGGTTGCCAAGGCTCCTCTCCCAACATCTCTTCTCTGAATAGCCTTCATTGTGACCATTTAGCGTCAGTAATTTTAATCTGTGCCCCACAAAGCAGAGAGATCCACACTTTTGTCTAAAGCATCTAGCAAAGTCTGACCCTTACAACTGAAGGGGAAATGAATAAGGGAAGAGAGAGCTTGAAAGAAAATTAAAGATGGTTAAAATTCAAAACAGATGTCATCTAATTTACAAATCTGACACATAGCCCAGCAGGCCAGATTTTAGACTTCAGGCCAAAATTATAAGACTATCAAAAGAAAAACAATTAGCATCTTAGAGAGACTGAACAACTGGAGGAGACAGGAGCCTCCTTTATGCAAATGACTGAATTAATTGGGTGAGTTTTATTTGATACACCAGGTAAGCACACTTGCACTTTTCTTATTCCTGTGTTTCAGGATGAATGTGTTTATCTAACTAATAAACCAACAGGGCTAAATAACAGGATAGCCAAGCAAAACATGTAGATTTTGAATTTAATTCTGGAGAAGTAAAAGAAAGATGACAGCAATTGTGGATTAAAAAAGAGAGGGTGGTGCTCGCTTCAGCAGCACATACACTAAAGTTGGAACAATACAGAGAAGATTAGTATGGCCCCTGCTCAAGGATGATATGCAAATTTGTGAAGCACTCCATATTTTTCCCATGGTTGCTAAAGGGGAAGTGGGGAGGGATAAATTGGGAGTTTGAGATTGACATATTCACACTACTACATATAAAAATGGGGCTTCCCACGTGGCACCATTGGGAAAGAACTTGCCTGCCAATCCAGGAGACGTAAGAGATGTGGGTTTGATCTCTTGGCTGGAAAGATCCCCTGGAAATGGGCATGGCAACCCACTCTAGTGTTCTTGCCTGGAGAATTCCATGGACAGAGGAGCCTGGCAGGCTACAGGACTTGCAAAGAGTCGGACATAACTGAAGTGACTTAGCACATATGCATATATAAAAATAAATAACTAGTAAGAACCTGCTGTGTAGCACAGAGAACTCTATTCAATACTCTATATTGACCTATATGGGAAAAGAAACTATAGAAGGGTGGATATATATATAACTGATGCACTTTACAGTATACCTGAAACTAACACAACATTGTAAATCAACCATACTCCAAGAAGAATTAATTTAAAAGATTTTAAAAAATAAAGGAGAGGGTGTCAAGACAGGAAAAAAGGTCTTTACCTTTCAAAATGGTACGAGCCCTAAGTAGCCTGCTGGGTGGCCACTAACTGTTTGCTTGCCAAGACCCAGGGGAAGCTGGAGAAGGAGAGGGTGGCTCCTGGCAACTGTGCTGTCTGAGCAGTCAGCGATCCTTGGACGAGAAGATGCCTTTGCTAAGTGCATGTGGCGCCAGGGAGGCTGCTCGGATCGGACACCATCAGAACTGGGGACAGTTAGTCACAGGTGGTCTTAGTAGGAGGTTAGACTCAGGCCCCAACCAGGGGTGGAAGCTTTAAGGGCTAGAAATTGTGTGGGGAGGTAAATAGGAGAAATGAGAAAAGCTAGGGAGAAGGGAGGGCCAGGAAGAAGGCACAAGGGGAAAGCAGAGAGAAAGGACAGAGGACATCTGACTCAGCCCAAAGCCCCAGGCATGGGATCACCATTCCCTCACATCCGTCTTGCCAACTAGCCAAAGACATGGGGGAGACAGTTACTTTTAAGAAAAGTTTTAACTCAACGTGTTAACCTCTGGCTTGGTTGAACGTGTGGTATGTTCTTTGGTTGTTTTGATGGTGATGGTGAGAGTAGTGGTGAGACTGTGTTTTTTTCTTGTTTTTTAAGAATCAGGCGGCAGGTGAAGTGAAAGGCAAAGTGTAGCAAAGGTGCCTGCAGGCTCCTCTGTCCATGGACTTATCCAGGTAAGAATACTAGAGTGGATACCCATTTCCTTCTCCAGGGGATCTTCCCGACCCAGAGATTGAACCCAGGTGTCCTAAATTGTAGGCAGATTCCTTACCCTCTGAGCCAACGCAGAAGCACAAAGGTAAAATTAGGTGTAACAACGTGGTCTACTGGAGAAAGGAATGGCAAACCACTTCAGTATTCTTGCCTTGAGAACCCCATGAACAGTATGAAAAGGCAAAAGATAGGACACTGAAAGTTGAACTCCCCAGGTCAGTAGGTGCTCAATATTCTACTGGAGAAGAGTGGAGAATAGCTTCAGAAAGAATGAAGAGGATGAGCCAAAGCAAAAACGACACCCAGTTGTGGATGTGACTGTGATGGAAATAAAGTCCAATTCTATAAAGAGCAATATTGCATAAGAACCTGGAATGTTAGGTCCATGAATCAAGGTAAACTGAAAGTGGTCAAACAGGAGATGTCAAGAGTGAACTAAAATGGACCTGAATGGGCAGTTTTATTTCAGATAACCAGTATATCTATGACTGTGGACAAGAATCCCTTATAGGAAATGGAGTAGCCCTCATAGTCAACAAGAGTCCAAAATGCAGTACTTGGGTACAGTCTCAAAAAACAGAATGACTTCTGTTCATTTCCAAGGCAAACCATTCAATATCACAGTAACACAAGTCTATGCCCCAACCACTAACACCAAAGAAGCTGAGGTGGAATGGTTCTATGAAGACCTACAAGACCTTCTAGAACTAGCAGCACACAAAGATGGCCCTTTCATCATAGGGGACTGGAATGCAAAAGCAGAGAGTCAAGAAACACCTGGAGTAAGAGGCAAGTTTGGCCTTGGAGTACAGAATGAAGCAAGTCAAAGCCTAACAGAGTTTTGCCAAGAGAAGGCACTGGTCATAGCAAACTCCTTCTTCCAATAACACAAGAGATGACTCTACACATGGACATCACCAGATGGTCAATACTGAAGTCAGAGTTATTGTATTATTTACAGCTGAAGATGGAGAAGCTCTACACAGTCAGCAAAATCAGGACCAGGAGCTGACTGTAGCTCAGATCGTGAACTTCTTATTGCAAAATTCAGACATGAATTGAAGAAAGTAGGGAAAGCAACCAGACCAGTAGCCAGACCTAAATCAAACCCCTTATGATTATACAGTGAATTTGATAGATTCAAGGGGTTAGACCTGATAGACAGAGTGCCTGAAGAACTATGGACAGAGGTTCATAACACTGTACAGGAGGCAGTGATCAAAACTATCCCCAAGAAGAAGAAATGCGAAAAGGCAAAATGGTTGTCTGAGGAGGCCTTACAAATTGCTGAGAAAAGAAGAGAAGTGAAAGGTAAAAGAGAAAAGAAAAGATATACCTATCTGAATGCAGAGTTCCAAAGAATAACAAGGAGAGATAAGAAAGCCTTTCTCAGTGATCAATGCAAGGAAATAGAGGAAAACAATAGAATGGGAAAAACTAGAGATCTCTTCAAGAGAATTAGAGATACCAAGGGAATATTTTATGCAAAGATGGACATAATAAAGGACAGAAAGGGTATGGACCTAATAGAAGCAGAAGATATTAAAAAGAGGTGGCAAGAATACACAGAAGAACTGTACAAAAAAAAAAAACATTAATGACCCAGATAACCACAATGGTGTGATCACTCACCTAGAGCCAGACATCCAGGAGTCCAAAGTCAAGTGGGCCTTAGGAAGCATCACTTCAAGCAAAGCTAATAGAAGTGATGGAATTCCAGCTGAGCTATTTCAAGTCATAAAAGATGATGCTGTGAAAGTGTTGCACTCAATATGCCAGCAAATGTGGAAAACTCAGCAGTGGCCACAGGACTGGAAAAGGTCAGTTTTCATTCCAACTCCAAAGAAAGGCAATGCCAAACAATGTTCAAACTACCACACAATTGCACTCATCTTACACGCTAGCAAAGTAATGCTCAAAATTCTCCAAGCTAGGTTTCAACGGTACTTGAACTGAGAACTTCCAGTTGTTCAAGCTGGGTTTAGTAAAGGCAGAGGAACCAGAGATTAAATTACCAACATCTGTTGGATCATAATAAAAGCAAGGGAATTCCAAAAAAACACCTACTTCTGCTTCATTGGCTACGCTAAAGCCTTTGACCATGTGGGTCACAACAAACTGTGGAAAATTCAGAAGGAGACAATACCAGACCACCTGACCTGCCTCCTGAGAAACCTATGTGCAGTTCAAGAAGCAACAGTTAGAACCGGACATACAACAATGGACTAGTTCAAAATTGGGAAAGGAGTACATTAAGGCTGTATATCATCACCCTGCTTATTTAACTTATATGCAGAAAAAAAAAACTTATATGCAGAGTACATCATGCGAAATGCAGGGCTGGATGAAGCACAAGCTAGAACCAAGATTGCCGGGAGAATTATCAATAACCTCAGATATGCAGATGATAACATCCTTAAGGCAGAAAGGGAAGAAGAACTAAAGAACCTCTTGATGAAAGTGAAAAAGGAGAGTGACAAAGTTGGCTTAAAACTCAACATTCAAAAAACAAAGATCATTGCATCCGGTCCCATCACTTCACAGCAAATAGATGAGAAAACAATGGAAACAGTGACAGACTTTATTTTTCTGGGCTCCAAAATCACTGCAGATGGTGACTGAAGCCATGAAATTAAAAGACACTTACTCTTTGGAAGAAAACTATGACAAACCTAGACAGCATATTAAAAAGCAGCAACATAACCTTGCCAACAAAGATCTGTAGAGTCAAAGCTATGGTTTTTCCAGTAGTCATATATGGATGTGAGAGTTGGACCATAAAGAAAGTTGAGCACGGAAGAATTGATGCTTTTGAACTGTGGTGTTGGAGAAGACTCTTGAGAGTCCCTTGGACAGCAAGGAAATCAAACCAGTCAATCTTAAAGGAAATCAATCCTGAATATTCTTTGGAAGGACTGATGCTGAAGCTCCAATATTTTGGCTGCCTGATGTGAAGAGCTGACTTATTAGAAAAGACCCTGATGCTGGGAAAGATTGCAGGCAGAAGGAGAAGGGGTGGCAGAGGATGAGATGATTGGATGGCATCACTGACTCAATGGACATGAGTGTGAGCAAAGTCCAGGAGTTGGTGATAAACGGGGAAGCCTGGTGTGCTTCAGTCCATGGGGTCACAAAGAATCAGACATGACTGAGCATCTGAACTGAACTGAAATATGATTTCAGGATATAAGTATCCCTCACTTTTCAAATGTTAACTTTAGGCTTCTTTACTTTGAGGAAAGAGCTACATTAGTACAGTCATCTTGATTCTAGGATCCAGGATACCAAAAGCCCTCAAGCCCCTCTTATAAAATGGGGTAGATCTGTTGGCCCGTTATAGACTAGTTGCACATTGTTAATTTCAATTAACTGCAGATCAAAATTCAAACTTCATTCTATAGCTGGTTGAATCTGAGGATGTGGAAAGAGGGTTATGGAGCTCCAATTTTATTTGTTTTCACTAACAAAAAGAAACCCAAAGAGAATTTTTGCTTTTATTTTAAAAAGTAATTGCTTCTTTGCCCTATAGCCATTTCAGTTTAGAAAAGTTTTCATAGGAACACTCTTCTTTCAGGTAGCAGGGGAAACCTGAAAATGGAAAGCAGTGACACAGTCGGGGGAAGGACATGAAGCAGCAGTATGTGGCAGAGGATGGAGGGAAGAGAGAATTAAGGAGATTATGTTCACAAGAGAACGACTCCAGGATATCTGCCCTCCTTGGAGTCACCCCAGAGTTTTGGTTTATCCTGAATTTCATGCACTGAACATCAAAGAAATAGATGGCAGAGGAGAACAGGGAATTTGAGTCAATGTATGTCTGGAATGTGTAGCCAAGCAATATGGCCTGCAGAGACACTTTTCCAACTGTGAGACCCTTTGCAACCTGTCATTCCAGAGTTTCCATCTTGACATCTGTGAGTCTCATCAGAACCCTACTCTAGTGTGATCCACTATCCCTGAAGGCCCAGCCTGAGAGTTCAGGGGTGGTGGCTCTTTACCAAGTCCACAGCCGAAACTGCAGAGAGCAGGTTGCCAGGTTCTTCTCTCCAGCTTTCAGAGAAGTCTGCATTTCCAAGTCTGATCAAGGTTTTACCAGCTCCTCCCATGTGATAGGTTCAGTGCTGGGAGCTTTCACTGTTATATTGTTATATCTTCACAACAACAAAGTCTTTAAATATATACTAGGATTACAAAGGCTTCATACTAAAGGGTATTGGAAGAAACCCTGTGGATGGGCAACAAAGAAAAATTCTCTACCCAATCCCTACTCGCCTCTAGATTTGTGGTAGTTCTTGGAGGGGCAGTTGTATAAATGCCCAGCCATTAGCTCATAGAGTTTTCTTTCATTTCTTCCTTTGTCTAACTCACTGTGTGTCAAATTTTAGCGTGGACAAGGTCTACAGTGTTCACAGTACTTCATTAATAAAGGAATTGTAAAGGAATATCAACAGTGACCTGCCTGTTGGTCTCCAAGATGATACCCTACTAACCGTCTAGAATGCCTTCTTTGTGCTGCTCTTCCACCAAAGGCTGCTTTTCTCCAGGACTCCAGTTTAATACCCATTACCCAGAAAGTCTTCCATGCCTACCCATGCCAATAGTCACCTTCTCTCTGTTGACCTACGAAAGCTCACGTTGCCTCTCAATCCTTCACACATGCAGCACGGCCCTGAAGTGTTTGGTGTCTTTCCGTGAGCACTTCCAGTCTCCCTCAAACTTGAGAAAGCTAATAATCAGAGCCTATGCCCTGTGTATTAGAGAAGGAAATGGCAATCCACTCCAGTACTATTGCCTGGAAAATCCCATGGACAGAAGAACCTGGTAGGCTACAGTCCACGGGGTCGCAAAGAGTCGGACACAACTGAGCGACTTCACATGCCCTATGTAAGGAGAACAGAGTCTTTAAAAAATATGTGTTCTTCACAAGCATTAGTTTAATGATTTCATAGTGTCCCATTGTATAAATGTACAGTAATTTACAAAACTAGTCACTTTTTGTTGTAAATTTAACCAATGTCCTTTTTTTTTCTTTTTTAAATTATCATAGTATGATGGCATATTTACAGTAGACTTGGAAAATATAGAACAAAGTTACATATAGTTCCCCTATATATTACAATTATGTTTTCAAGTAGATAAATTAAGGTTTTTGGAAAATAGAGTCTTAAAAGTGCTTATAAGAACTCCCACTTTTTTAGGTCAGCCATGTTTATACAAAGAGAAATTGATTTTTTCAGAGTGACTGTTGGCTTGAAAAATGTACATAAGGAGGTTCAGGACCATAATTAAAAACATGTGATGTTCTGGTCAGTGTTGCCCCCTGCTTAGGAAAAGCTGAATGCAATTTCACCCCACCAAGGGGACCAGAGTTTTCATAAAAAACATGTAGATGTTTTCAATCTCAGGAGGTCTATGGTGGTCACTTGTTTAAAAAGAAAATCGGAACAACCATTTGTGGCAGTAGCTGTGGTTCTTGTTATTCCTCCGCGCATAGGGAAGGAAGGACTTTGGTTTTTTGCCTCTCTTCTTACTGAAGAAGTTAAATTTGACATGTGGGACCATTTATGTTCCATCTGCTGTTCATTTATTTCCACCATTTGTCCTTCCTTAAAGCAGCATTTATGATGATGTGAAGGTCTGTAAAGGTATTTCAGGAATTCGTTTATCAGCAAGAGAGGTAGGTGGGAGACAGCATTATCAGTTCTGGGGCCAATGAAGCAGGCCCAGGGAGCGTGAGGCCCCAGGAGGGCTGGCTCTGCCAGTTTGGACAAAGATGGGGGTTGGGGGGGGGTGGGGAGGGGGGGAGACCCAGGTGCAGACACTGCCAAGAGTGTGAGCAATGCAATTACACTTTCACCAGGGGGGCCAGGCCCCTTTCCTGTAACACAGAAGTGTTCAAAACACAAGACACACAAAAGAGAAGATTGCTTTTCATCAAGCTCCTTCGGCTTGGCTTCCTCTTTCAAACAAGACAGGGAATAGCAAAGCTTTAGCCTGTGTTGTGGAAGGAGTGGCAAGAGGGGCTATACCCTGCACAGCCCTTGTGGGAAGGGTGACGGCTGAGGGTAAAGGTTCTACTTGACCCTGATGACCCAACTATTTGCTGTTTTTGTTCCCCCCAAACTCCCCGTTCCTTTGTTCCTTTTTGGTGTCCATCATGATTGAACTCTGCAGTCACTACCATGCGTGTGTGCTAAGCCTCTTCAGTCGTGTCCAACTCTTTGTGACCCTGTGGACAACAGCCCACCAGGTTCCTCTGTGCATGCGATTCTCCAGGCAGGAACTCTGGAGTGGGTAGATAGCAAATATATCCATTTCTTCTTAAAGTTGCTCTGTCGTGTCCAACTCTTTGCGACCCCATTTTGTTAAAGGGAATACCAAAATTTACTTTTCAGTCACCTGTAAAGAGTTGCTCAGCAATTATATGTCAGCTCTGTCTGGTGTGTTCCCACGGGATGTTACTCAGAGATATTAGCATACAATAATTCTTGTTGATTACGATGTTATCACCAATCCCCAAACAAGGCAACCTGTAGGAAACATCTACTGAGAGGAGTGGGAGAGGGTGTGAAGTGGGTGAGCTCTGGAGGCAGATGCTTGTGTTTAATGCTGGCCTTACTAGTTGATCTTCAGTAAACTACTCGATATCTCTGTGCCTTAGCTCCTCCATCTGGGAAATGGAGATGGCGGAGGGTCTGCTTAATAGTAGAATGGGTAGACAGGATGAGGGGATGTATCAAAAGGATAATTAACCATGGCCCTGCTCTTCCAGTATCAAATGATGGGGAATGACAATGTCTTACCTTTTCCGTCTGCAGGCCCAGTGGTTGCAGACACCCTCTCCTTAATCCTCCCCACCAGCCCCCATTACCTGCTCATGTTCCCAGAAAATCAAGTTGGCCTAGAAAAGGAGGAGCGTGTTGTCTCTACGGCCCTCACACTTGATTCAGAGTGTTCTGATGCCATGACTATTTTATATTTTTGGACTCTTTTGTAACTTACCGAGTGCTTTTATAACTTGCGCCACATTCAGCTGACAATTTGTAAGGATCTGGTAGCCTTCTAGTAAGGCTGCTGCTTACCCGGTCTGCCCATTCTAAGCTTGGGAGTCTTGACTACAAATTCGGGGTCCATCTGAAGCAGTATCTATCAGGGCAAAAAGTGAAAAGGTACATTTACCTTGGAATCGATAAAGACCCTGGAAAGCTTGAGGAGGATAAAGCTATGTGAGGGAGCTGCATACAGCTTACCACACTCCAACTCCAAACAATACACAGCTTATTGTTTTAAGTTTCATGTTACCGCAGATTTGGTGAAACCCTCGGCAGCTTTGCTTAAGAGAAAGTGCCTCTGCCCTGGTCTAATTCAGATTCTGTTCTTTCAGTGCCTGGGCCAGTGCTTCTCAACCTTGAACATGCGCTGAAACACCTGGGGATTGGGTTAAGGGCACACTCTGATTCAGCAGGTCTGGGATGAAGCCTGCGATGCTGCCTCTCCAGGAGCCTCGCAGGAGATGCCGATTCTGCTGGTCCAGCAACATCGCTTGAGCAGCAAAGGCAGGGGTCTGCACTATTTGCTGATCCTTTTCTGTGTCCCATTCCTTCTCGTGTTGGTTACATGAAAAGTGAGCAAATGACCGAGCATCTGTATGAGTGGTCACTTCCTCGTATCAGGACTTTTTTAAACTTTGGTTCTTTTAGCAGAATATTCTTTCTCTATATCTGCAATTGCTCGGAATTCATACTTGAAGTTCAGGGAATTTTTAAAATCACCCATTTCTATATTCCAGCCTTTGTATGCTCAGACTGTAGGGAGCGTTGCTCTCCTGTAGTCCACAGCCTTTAGGAGGCTGCTGGGGTAGGAGAGAACTGTATGGTCCTTCCTGGCTTAGAAAAGGAGAAGCTCATCTTCCAGGCTTGGCATTACCTGTACAAGCTGCCTTCTTTTGGTATCAAAGGTCTGTATTGGGCAATAGCCACCTAGGGTTTTACTGCTTGACATATTCATGCCCATTCTATATGGCCTACACTGTCAAACTCGTCTCCTATAATGCTTTCAGCAATCTAATGATGCAGTAACATTGATCCCATTTTTAGATGACAGAAAAGACATAAAGAGATTTGCCTGTCACTAATAAACAGGAGATTGGAGTCACAAACCTCTGTCTTTTTCCTGGAAGGCCATGTTCAGTCTATTTCCCCACCATCCCTTCTGTTGAAGCCCCTAAAGAACCTTGTTTTGAATGAAATAAACCATGGAGTCACTTTGTTTCAGCAAAGTTCTTCATTCTGGTGCCCATGTAACTGAGCACCTTCTAATCTCTGCTCTTGCCCACTGAGGCAGTCCAAGGCAGAAGAGAGTACCAAGAATTTAGATTCAACACTGTCCTTTCCCTTAGTATTCAAGTATAGCTTTTCCAGAGGCTTTACTCATTTACTCATTTATGGGCTTCCCTGGTGGCTTGGATGGTAGAGCGTCTGTCTGCAATGGTGGAGACCCGGGTTTGATCCCTGGATCGGGAAGATCCCCTGGAGAAGGAAATGGCACCCCACTCCAGTACTCTTGCCTGGAAAATCCCATGGACAGAGGAGCCTGGTGGGCTACAGTCCGTGGGGTTGCAAAGAGTCAGACACGACTGAGCAACTTTACTTCCTTACTCACTTCAGTCCCCAAACTGATGACAGTGCTGTGGAGCTGGGAGATCATCTCTGTCATTCTTATGATGATTGATGACCCAAGAAATCGCTGAAGAGTAGGGAACATAACATCCTAAGAATTTAGGACCCCTATGTGGATTTGATGCATTATGTTCCCCTACTTCTCTAACAAGCTCAACTCTGCAAAATACATATCCTGGATATGGAAGCATAAGCCAAGCTCATCAAACATTAACTAATATATTTTTCTTTGATTTAAGACACCAGGAAAAGAGGCTGCCAATTTCTCCACCACTGCCAGCTTTATAGCCTCATCTCCTAGCTTAGTGAGAGCAGTGAGCTGCCCATGGACCAATTCATTCCTAAGGGGGAGTCTTGTTCACATAAGAGGGAGGTAATTAGGCTTTCCCTGCCCCTCCTGGGTATCCCTAGAGCTGCTTTTAAAAACTTTAACTTGGCAACAGACACCAAAAACTGCTCAGACTGGAAATCATCTGAGCCTCTTGTAATGTGGCGTGTTGAGTTAAAGCCAAGTTAATATTTAGGGGATTATAGAACTCTGACAAAGATTTCTCTGAAATTACCTCTGGAGTTAAAAGTGACAAATGGAAAAGAAATAACAATCCCCCTGCATGAGCCCAACTCCCTGGCCCCCAGCTCCAGCCCCCACAAATAAATGCACACAGAACCAGTGGCTGTGTTCTCCGCCCATTCTCTCACATTCGTAATGCATTTCTTTGCTCTAAGAGGAATGCAGAGTTTCTGTCTCTAAAAGATCTCTGTTTTTGAACAGTTGTCTCCTATTTATTTATAATAAATATAAAAACCTAGAGGGGAAGTAAAGGACAGTGAATGTTTATTATAAACTCAAACTTCTATCTACTATTTTCTGACCTTTCAAACTGTTGGAACCAAATCTTGTCCTAATTCCCTGCTGGCAAAACTCTGTGACAAACCCAGGTGGATTGATGGCTAGAAATGGAACGTCCTCTCTGGGCCATCTTGTGGCTTTGGCTACCTTGGAGACTCTTCATTACCACCCTATCTCATGACTCCTGTGTTATGTTGTTCTTGTTCAGTCACTAAGTCATGTTGGACTGTTTGTGACCCCATGGACTGCAGCATGCCAGGCTTCCCTGTCCTTCACCATCTCCCAGAGTTTGTTCAAACTCATGTCCATTGAGTAATTGGTGCCATCCAGTCATCTCATCCTCTGTCGGCCCCTTCTCCTCCTGCCTTCAATCTTTCCTACAATCAGGGTCTTTTCTAACGAGTCAACTCTTTGTATCAAGTGGCCCAAGTATTGGAGCTTCAGCTTTAGCATCAGTCCTTCCAATGAATATTCAGGGTTGATTTCCTTTAGGATTGCCTGGTTTGATCTCCTTGCTGTCCAAGGAATTCTCAAGAGTCTTCAACACCACAGTTCGAAAGTATCAATTCTTCAGCACTCAGTTTTCTTTATGGTTCAACTCTCCCATCCACACATGACTACTGGAAAAACCATAGCTTTGATTAGGTGAACCTTTGTTGGCAAAATAATGTCTTTGCTTTTTAATATGCTGTCTAAGTTTGTCATAGGTTTTCTTCCAAGGAGCAAGCGTCTTTTAATTTCATGGCTGCAGTCACCATCTGCAGTGATTTTGGATCCCAAGAAAATAAAATCTGCCACTGTTCCCATTTTCTCCCCATCTATTTGCCTTGAAGTGATGGGACCAAATGCCATGATCTTAGTTTTTTTAATGTTGAGTTTTAGGCCAGTTTTTTCCACTCTCCTCTTTTACCTTCATCAAGAGGTTCTTTACTTCCTCTTCACTTTCTGCCATAAAGGTGGTATCATCTGCACATCTGAGGTTATTGATATTTCTACCAGCAATTGTGATTCCAGCTTGTGCTTCATCCAGCCCAGCATTTATCATGATGTACTCTGCATAGAAGTTAAATAAGCAGGGTGACAATATACAGCCTTGACGTACTCCTTTCCCAATTTTGAACCAGTCCATTGTTCCATGTCTGGTTCTAACTGTTGCTTCTTGATCTGCATATAGGTCTCTCAGGAGGCAGGTAAGGTAGTCTGGTATTCCCATCTCTTTAATCTCCAAATCTTAAAAACAAGGAAGATTGTGTATAAGAGAGAGTCTTTGTGGTAAGAAGCCTACTCATCAGCAACATTCATCAGCCTCATATCTAGAGAAGACTTTTCTGGCCCAAATATTTTATTGTTGCTTCTTTACTTATTTGGCCCTTTGCAAATCCCTTTTTTTCACTCCTACTCTTGCTCCTGGCTTCTCTCCATATCTGATATTTACCAAATGACATTACCCTGTCCCCTACTCCTCATGGACCAGAGTCATGGGGAGAAGCAGGGCTTCATATACACCTGGTAAACCTCCAGAAGGTTTCTTGTGGCTACAAGGAGCAGGCTGGCTTCAGAGATGTGGGTGGTCTCAGTTCATCTATTCTGCAAACACTCTGGTACCTGTGAGTGAGTGTCAAGCACTGTCCCAGCCATAGGGGAACAAGGATGAACATTATAGTTCCCAGCCCACAGAGCAGCAGAGATTTACCCAGGAATGGGGGTCACCGGATGAAACAAATAGAAATACAGGATATCCAGTTAAATTTCAGGTAAAGGGTAAATGATTTTTTAGTGTAAGTATAATCATTTTAATATAGGACAATACATTTTTTACTATGTCCCATTAGAGACGTAACCTATACTAAGAAAAATTGTTGTTTATCTGAAATTCATGTTTGGCTGAATGCTCTATATTTTACCTGGCAACTCTGCAACCAGAGGCACCTGACCTCACCTTGGGTCAGTGGAGGTCTGAGGATAGCCCATAACTTCTTTCGTGCCTGGAGGTCCCTCAGAGGGATGCTGTAAGGCAGCCTGAAGGTGCAAGAAGACATGTTGTCAGATACCAGAGCTCTGACACACAGCTCATGGTGCTTCACAGCCCCCACTTGGTGATTGGAGACAGGGGCCGGGAAGGGGGCTGAGTGACTGTCCTCTCCTAAAATCTGATGCCATAGCATTCTCCAGGGGTCATCAATGCCTCCCTCGCATGATATGGAATATTGATCTGTCTGTGTCTAGGTCACTGGTATTTTCTTACTGCATTAACACAATGCCTAGACAAGGAAAGAAAAAACCACCATAATAATAATAACAGCAATTGATGGTAATAATAAAATTTAACATCACCTGACTTCCTCTTTTGTGCTAAGAGCCGTGCTTCATACTGGTTCCGTCATTTCAGCTTCCCAGCAACCCTGTGAGTTAAGTATACTTATCTCCATTTTATAGATGAGGAACTTGACATGAAGAGGACAAGAAATAAAAGATCTCCATAAGTAAGAAAATTTTATTTAAAAAAAATCAGAAACTGATCCAATAATATTATTGAAGGAGATTTACTATAATCATGTGAAATTTGAAAAATTTTTGGATGAAAATGCTAGTAACTACTCTTATAACTCAGAGCTTTATGTAGAAAGAAAATACTAGTGAATCCCTGAGAAACTATACTTCTAACAACTCGTATGTTTTGAGATTTAAAAATTTGTTTAATGCTCAATTTGTATATTTGTATATTGGGATATGCTTTGTGCCTTAAAATGTTTTAAGTTTTAATAATCCCAGCTATATAAATTTCTAAAAGAAAGTTCAAAAATAAAAATATCTTTCACTTTTTAACTGTGATTATGAACCAAGAACCAGAGAAATACTTTAGTTTGATGACTATACAGGGACTAACTAACACAGAAAATAAATACTGCCCCCAAATTTCTCATCTTGAGAGGGTTCATTGGATCTTTTAAAATTAACCTTCATAGTCATCACAGTTTTAAAAATACCATCCAATAATAGCACCTTCTTGGTTTTATTTGTAATTGGAGTAAAAATTTAGCTTTTAGAGCTTTCTGGCTGGAAGATGTAAGTATCTCCCATTTACTTGTGGGCAGGCAGTATCTTGTATATGTCAGAAAGAGAAACATGGTCAAAATGAGCATTTATCCCCATGAACTGGTTCTTAAAATCAACTCATGTATATTTCAGTCAAGCATGAGATTGAAGTAAGTGTTTTATTATGTATGCAAAACCATAGGAAGCCTATAAAAGTTATATTAAAAATGATTTAATTTTCTGAGCAGTAGCTTATTATACAATAAGTGAAGTGAGGTGAAAGTTGCTCAGTTGTGCCGACTCTTTGTGACCCTGGCTAGAGTACTGGAGTGGGTAGCCTTTCCCTTCTCCACGGTATCTTCCCAACCCAGGGATCAAACCCAGCCCTCCCACATTGTGGGAGGATTCTTTACCAGCTGAGCCACAAGGGAAACCCAAGAATACTGGAATGGGTAGCCAATCCCTTCTCAAGTAGATCTTCCCAACCTAGGAATCAAACCAGGCTCTCCTGTATTGCAGGATTCTTTACCAACTGGCAGTCAGGGAAGCCCTATTACACAATAAACAGTGTCCTGTTAATGGATGATCCACTCCCCTTCCCAGTTTTCACCATCAGCATCTCTCACTAGGCTGGACTAACAGGGGGATTCCAACCCCTGAGGACCCAAAACTATGAAGCCTCCCTCGAGGCCTAGCCCTTCTCTGGGCCAACAAGAAAAGTTGCTGGATCGAACCCTTCGCCCACTGCAGACATGGCGCAAGAATGGGTGGAATGCAACTGGAAAA
Source organism: Cervus elaphus (assembly GCF_910594005.1). Taxonomy (NCBI): domain Eukaryota; kingdom Metazoa; phylum Chordata; class Mammalia; order Artiodactyla; family Cervidae; genus Cervus; species Cervus elaphus. The sequence continues at coordinate 11,348,856 of NC_057833.1, read as the reverse complement.
AAAATAAATAATCACCAGCCCCTCTGTGTTAGTTTTCCCTAGAAAAGCAGTGCCTTAAGAAAACCAAAACTGTATTTTCTCACCCTAACTTAAGAAATAATGCCACTCCTGGGCATACACACCGAGGAAACCAGATCTGAAAGAGACACGTGCACCCCTGTGTTCATTGCAGCACTGTTTATAATAGCCAGGACATGGAAGCAACCTAGATGCCCATTAGCAGATGAATGGATAAGGAAGCTGTAGTACATATACACCATGGAATATTACTCAGCCATTAAAAAGAATTCATTTGAATCAGTTCTAATGAGATGGATGAAACTGGAGCCCATTATACAGAGTGAAGTAAGCCAGAAAGATAAAGACCAATACAGTATACTAACACATATATATGGAATTTTAAAAGATGGTAATGATAACCCTATATGCAAAACAGAAAAAGAGACACAGATGTACAGAACAGACTTTTTGACTCTGTGGGAGAAGGCAAGGGTGGGATGTTCTCAGAGAATAACATTGAAACAAATATACTATCAAGGGTGATAGTGTCACCCTGGTGATAGATCACCAGCTCAGGTTGGATGCTTGAGACAAGTGCTCAGGGCTGGTGCACTGGGAAGACCCAGAGGGATGGGATGGAGAGGGAGGCGGAAGCGGGGATCAGGATGGGGAACACATGTAAATCCATGGCTGATTCATGTCAATGTATGGCAAAAACCACTACAATATTGTAAAGTAATTAGCCTCCAACTAATAAAAATAAATGAAAAATAAAATTTAAAAAATTTAAAAAAAAAAGAAAGAATGCCAGGTTTACTTTGGCTCTTATGGAAAAATAGCCATACATTTGAAAAAGTCAGGATTTTTCTGTAAATTTGAGGCCCCTTTCCTCAACCTCTAGAAAAAATACTTATGAAAACCAAGTAGATACACACAGATAACCAACAGAGTTATTAAGCCATCTCGGTGAATGGATTTCTAGAGTTTATTAACTCTTTTGTTTATAAGAAAAGAATTAATCCTAACCCCATATTGTATGGTTGATAGTGCTTGTTAAATTGAAATTAAATTAGCTCTAGACTGGCTAAATATTAGAAAGCAGGTAAGAAAAAATAGGGCTTCCCTGGGAGCTCAGTCAGTAAAGAGTCTGCTGCAATGCAGGAGACCTGAGTTCAATCCCGGGGTTGGGAAGAAACCCTGGAGAAGGGAATGGCAACCCATTCAAGTATTCTTGCCTGAAAAATCCCAATGGACAGAGGAGCCTGGGGGGCTACAGTCCATGAGGTCACAAGAGTTGGAGACCCCTTAGTGACTAAACCTAGCTACCTAAGGGGAGACAAATGCATACTACTTTAATCATTCAGCATCTCAATGAGCATGAGTCAGCTATTTCTGCAGCTTGTTTGTGGGGTCTTACTCTATCTACAGCACTGTGTTAACCCTTAGAGGGATAACAAAGATAGCCTATTCCTTAAAGAAGGTAATTTTAATGACTACAGAGTATTTTATAAATTCTACTGAAAAAGATATTTGGCACTATTAATGTCATTTGTAGAAAAACCTCTTTCCTCCAACACAATAAAATTCAGAAAGATTTTTCTTGCTTCATAAAATGGAAGAGTCCCACTGATTTCCATAAAATTAACAAAACCATGAGTTTATACAGTCCATCTGAAATGTTCTTATTCTAATAATTTCAATACAAATAGACCAACATATATGTTTTCTAGAAAATTCCTGGCATGAATTTCATACGAAAGGCATGCTTTGGAGAGCTAGATAAGAATATGGTAGATAACCATAAAAGCTGCTTTTGGGGACTTCCTTGGTGGTTCATTGGTTAAGATCCCTTGCTTCCACAGCAGGGGGCATGGGTTTGATCCCTGGTGGAGGAACTAAGATCCCACATGCTGCATGGTGCAGCCAAAAATGTTTTTTTAAAAACCCTGCTTCTCATCCTCTGAATCCTTCAAAAACTATTTCTAACATAAAGTTGCCAGAAACACCAGTGTTTCTACACTTCTGATAGAATATGCTGTAGAAGCAATTTCAAAGACCTATGTCCATAGTGGTTACTCAATTAATATCTATTAAGTGACAAATTAGAAAATGGAGCAGGAGGGGTTTCAGTTTTGAATAAGAAGCTGTTAAATTGAGAGAAACACTGCTCCAAAGTATATGTGACAAGCATCTAATGCAATGATTTTCATTCTTTTAGGAGAAAACCCAGCACTGAAATCGAATTTCTTGAGAAGCTGGAAGAAACCAAGCTCACTGTAGATGAAAATGAAGACCATGAAGAGCTCCAAGTTAAAATACAAGCTTTTGAAGACAAAATAAATGCTGAGGGCAACACCCCTGGCTCTATCAGAAGATACAGTTTGGATCAAGTTTCTAAGGAAGAAAGAAAAGGCATTAGATTTAACAGGTATAAATTTTGTTTGGCTGATCTTTAGGATATGTACTTCATGTGTGCTATTAGTTTTGCAGTCCCACTTTTATGAAGTAGTTTTTAAATATCTTTTACCTACAGCAAAATTCATCCACAGTGCTTTCATTATCCAAAGTAGTTTGCTATATTAAAAGGAGAACACAAATAAAAATCACAAATCTATGGCTTATTTTTAAAAGACACTTCTTAAATATAAATATGCTAACATCAAGAATGACTGGCAAAAGCTTTTCTTGATTTCTGATGAAAAAGCATAAGCAAAGGTAAGAAAAAAAAAGGAATATAAATATATAACTCTACCATTTCACAGCCAGTTTGCTGTGAAACTGATTTTTAAATCTTTGTTTTGGGAAGTAGCCTAGATCTACAAAGATTTGGCTTATTATACAATGTGTATGTTTTATTAAATCTATTAATAGCACTAATTTTTCAGTTTCACATATCTAGTGGAAGGAACTTTTGCCTCAGTGTTATTATTCTTTCTTTTCCTTGTCAGTGAATAGTAGCTCGGCTTCTTTACCTGCCTCAACCTTCCCGTTGTTTGTATTGCAGGTCAAAGAGTTTGGCTTTGCACGCTGTGCTAACAAACCCCTTGAGCGCAGAGGATGGGGAAGCTGTGAAGAGCAGAGATACGCCAGCCAGCATCTCTCTTTCAGAAATAGACCCACTTGGCCAAGGACACGAGAGGTCACTCTTTAAGGTAGACACGGATGGATCACAGCTAGTAAATTCTTCAGTTTCACACCAAAGTACTATACATGTAGCATCTGAGAATTTGCCAGAAGCAGTTAAAAAAAACTATCAGGAAGAAATTCCAGAGACAACCAAGAGTCCTGTAGAATACCGTGATAAGCTCTACTTGCACTTAAAGGAGAACTTCAGTAAAGTGAAAGCATATGCTGTAGAGATGATAAAGAAGATTCCAGTCCCTGACCAGTGTACCATTGAAGGTAAGTGACCTGAACTCCCAAACTTAAGAAATTTCAGGCATCACTAGAAAAAAACAAATAAAACTCCAGGAGTATAAATTGCCATACCCTTCTGAATCTTTTGCAAAATAGATAATTTGAAAACACCCTGATATTATTTTGATTGCTCTTTTCTCCCAATAAATTCAGTCATCTTTTTTATTCCATCTCAATCTACCTAAGTCCACCAACTCTGATTTTTTCAAACCTCAGAATAAATTGTTTCTGGTTTCCCATTACTAGTGTTTAAGAAAATTCTGGAAAGGGATCCATGGCCCCCAAACAGGCTCTGAGGTAGGCATCCAACCAAAGGCATTTTCCATCCTCATGCCAGAAAGCTATGGGGCTCCAGGAGATTCTTCTTCTGTTTATTCAACGAGCACTTATAAAGCAGCTACTGTATGCCAGGTACTATTGCTAAAGGTTCAGTTATGAACCAAATGTACTCCATCACCTCTTGGAGGTTAGACTATAGAAAGAGAAGATGGAAACCATGGTCAGGAGGTGATATAGGTCAGGAGCCAGTGACAGTGTGAACTAGTCAGAAAAAATCAACAAAGTAAGAAAAGAACATCAGGGCCAGAACTTCCCTGAGGTGCACAATTTAAGGAGATACCAAAAAAGCTCAGTAAAATTTTAAGTAAAGTCATAGTTAGTAGCAATGTCTTGCCAAGCATATTGGAGCTTAAGCAAAAGGAGTTAAGTAGTAGTATTGATCATGTCTTTATTTGCAGTTTTGATATTATTTATTCTTTTTGTGGGGCTTCCCCAGTAGCTCAGCTGGTAAAGAATCCTCCTGCAATGCAGGAGACCCCAGTTTGATTCCTGGGTCAGGAAGATCCCCTGGAGAAGAGATAGGCTACCCACTCTAGAATTCTTGGGCTTCCGTGGTGGTTCAAAGGGTAAAGAATCCCCCTGCAGTGCAGGAGACCTGGGTTTGATCCCTGGATTGGGAAGATCCCCTGGAGGAAGGCATGGCAAGCCACTCCAGTATTCTTGCCTGGAGAATCTCCATGGACAGAGGTGCCTGGTGGGCTGCAGTCCATGGGGTCACAAAGAGTTGGACATGACCAAGCCCAGCACAACATCCTTTTTGTATTAATTTTTATTTTTAAAAATATTATTTACCTTGACTACTAAATTTTTGATGCTCTGTTAAGTTCTGTGCCCTGGTCCTGGCCCCCGGAAAGATGACAGGTTGGAGACACAGGTACTAAAATGGCAGCGTGCCCAAGGCAGGCTAACCCTTCTGGTAGTGGGTTGAGCAGGTGTGGGTGGCTGAAGGCACTTGGGAGCTAATTAGATCTTTCCTACAATCACTCTTGTGCAACAGCCATGTTCTTCTCTTGAGATTTAGATGACAGTCCTTGCCCACGTGTAGGTCATGACATCTTTTCACAGGTTACAGCTCTCATAGAAAAAAGCCAGGCAGCACCTCGTCTAGAAAGTAGCACAGCTGTGGGATGGTGAATTTAATTCATATTTACCCACCTTACTGACTATCATCCCCTTTCATGTTTAGGGACTAGGAGGTTTTTCTATTCTCTACTTATTACTCCCATCTCCCACTCCAGATCAGATGAAAGAGTGGATTCTCATGCTAACAAAAGAAAAGGGGGACTCAAGCATTTGATAATGGCAATTATTACTATTTAGTATGTTTGTATAGAATCTTGACATTTTCTTGTTTTAATTGAAGTATAGTAGACTTACAGTGTTGTGTTAGCTTCAGATGTATAGCAAACTGATTCAGTTATATATAATATGTATATTCTTTTTCAGATTCTTCTCCCTTATAGATTATTACAAAATATTGAGTTTATCTCCCTTTGCTATATAGTAGGTCCTGTTGGTTATCTATTTTATATATAGTAGTGTACATATGTTAACCCCAAACTCCTAATTTATCCCTCCCCGCCTTTCCCCTTTGGTAACCATAAGTTTTTTATCTATTGTTTGTGGATCTACTTTTGTCTTGTGTATAAGTTCATTTTGTACCATTTTTTTTTAGATTCCACATATAAGCAAATCATATGATATTTTTCTTTCTCTGTCCAGCTTACTTCACTTAGTGTGGTGATCTCTAGGGAATCTGACACATTCAAAAGCTTTTACATTAATTTATTGATTAGCTTTCTTAAACTTATTTTATAAAATGATAACAATAAAAGTGACATTGCTCATATTAAATTTAAGTTTTGGATAATTAAGTATACCAGGACTTGAAAGTAGCTGAAATCAGTAAGACTGAATTAACACAAACTCTTTAAATTGCATGTTTCGCTAATAAGTTAACACAAATGTTGGAGAATTTAATATAAGAAAGGTTAAGTGAATTTTCCAGTTTGACAGAGGATGTCTGTAGCAAAACATTAGATACATTTTCATCTACCAGAATAGTTGGGTTTTTTTTTTTTAAGTTTAACTTAAATCATTTAAGATGTGCTATACGGTGATGTTTAAACTTGTGAAAATGTGAAAGAAAACTGGCAGAGTTACTTCAAGTATCTAGCTGTCAAAAACGTATTTCTCATGGCCCTGAATTATTTTGGGAGTTTTAGAGTTAACTAGGTGACTTTGGGTTTTCTCCTAAAATATTGAAAGAATCCATCATTTTTATTAAAAAATTTTTTTCTTTTCATATTTTCTACCAAAAATGACCTGGAACTGAGAATGTACTTTTTTAAGTTGGCATTTTGGATTCATTCATGCTTTTGTAATTTCCTAGAAGTTGCTGATAAATTCTTTGCACCGGGGTGTGTGTGAGGGATTGAAGATTTATATGACTCACCGTAAACACATTCACCAAAAAAGGACTCATGGTAACTGCAGGGGACACATTGTTATTATTTCAGAGATTGTGTAAACCACTCAGCAAAATGCCAGCAGTCATCTGGCCAACACAGTTTTGCTTATGTCATGAGATCACTCAGCTCAACAATACTGTGTTTCTTTTCTTAAAAATTTACTGAAGAAAGATTTAGGCTTGAAATCTGGGTTCTGTTTTGTGTGTCGTCGGTATACAAGAGGCATATTTGGTCTTTTTTGATAAATTATGCAAAGTAATCAAGAAACAAAGAGGAAAACCATAAACATGACGTCCACAACATTAAAAGTTAAAAAGACAAGTAAGCCAGCAGGAAATAAGAACAACAACAAAGTATTAGGATTAATTTTAGACTAATGTTACAAAGTCCATGCTAAAAGGACATGACAAAACGATCTCTTAAAAAAGTTCTTTTGGTATTGGTTTGACTCATATGAAAACAAGAAAATGATGTTCAGCTTCCTTATTTTGACCAACAAAAACATCACTTTCATACAGTTCAGCCTAATGCTTCAGTAATAAAACATACTGAAAGAGTAGGAGCCTCACTATCACTGTCCAGCAGAATTCAATATGTGGTGAATCAAGTCACAAATAGAATTTTTATCCTCAGTCAGCCGTCTTATTCCTGCATGATATTGATCACAGTGGGGACAGGCAGTGGTGTAAATAGGTCAGCACAAATCTGTCATCGTGTCTAGAAAACCCTAGATCTTATTTAAGAATTTGGGTCAGCAGTTCATTTTGAGTATGCAAGAGCCTGTTATTCCTAAGTCAGTTATTCTCTCCTGGGCACCACTGAAAGTTGTATATTCATATGAGAGTGCTAGTCTAATATCTGCCCAGTTATATTTACACAAAAGACCAAAGGAATTTAGTTTATCTTCCAAGAATGTATTTTAAAAATCTGAATCACTGGTATTCATTTACGTGAACAAAAAATGATTTAGAGGTTAAAAACGAAGCACATGATATGGAAATAAATCTTTGAAAGTCTGGCCCATCACTGGAGTTCTATAAAGGAAGATATAAAATCCTATAAGAACCCATCAATGCTGCTTTGGTTCACTTTGAAGTATTTCCTGATTGAGTGAAAATACATCCCATCTGTAGAGCACGTCAGCACAGCTGACTTGCAGAAAGCTAATTTTAAAGCTGGTAATGTAGTCCTTTCTTGAAAGACCCACATGAATTGATTTTTCCTGACTTGAACAGATATGAGAATATACAAAAAAAAAAAAAAGAAAAAAGTTCATTGTAAATATCAAGAACAGCAGGTGCTATTTTCATAATTAATTACAAGACTTCCTTATTGAAATTTTGTATGCAGTCAAGTTCAGCCTCGTATTGGGATGACTGAGGAGGCAAAGCCCACACCAGTCCTTACCTCTTTCTCCTCAGTTGGTCCAATAAGGAGGATAATGGTAACACTGATCCACTTTCTTCCTTTCTGTAGAGATTCCTTTCTTCCTTTTTTTAGAGTAGATTGTTTTAATCCTAGGATTAGTGCCATTTACCCATGGAGAAAGTTGTAATATTTGTAGGAAGAGGAAAATCCTAAAGTTTTCCCATACAATTTAAGAGGGAAAAACAACAAATAGGAAGATGTCACAAATTCCCTGGAGCTTCATTTCTTTGAAGTGGTCCACTGAACCCTTGTTTGAAGAATACGTGTTAGGGGGGAAAAATTTTCTAGAGAATTTTTCTTGGTGCTTTGGAATTTATCTTGGATTACCTACTCACCAGTTGCCATTTCTCCAGAGTGAATTTTCATCAAAAGAGGACAGGTGGGGACCTCCTGGTGATCCAGTGGCTAAGACTCCACACTCCCAATGCAGGGAGCCCAGGTTCAATCCCTAGTCAGGGAACTAGATCCCACATGCCGCAACTAAGAGTTCGCATGCCACAACTAAAGCACCTGCAAACTGTACTAAAGCCTGATGCAGCCAAATAAAAGGAAAAAAGAGAAGACAGGTAAAATGGTGGCTGAATTCTCTTTTTCACTTTCTCCTGCCACACATATCCTGGTTTCTGTCATCTACACTGGCCCATGAGAAACATCCAGATAATGCGGCTAAAGGAAGATCTACAGTCCTTTTGGAAAGATCCCTTCTGAACCCTTCCTTTGAGTTAATATCAAATCACTGCCCTTGTTTGTGCCCCAGCCAAGAGCAACTGCAAGACCTAGACAATTACAATGTCACTGGTAAGGGTGTTCCACACCTAAAGCCACAACCTAACTTGTCACAGAGTTCCATTAGAGGACATCAGACAACTTTCTTATTATTTATATCTTCAAAAGCTCCTTCTTGGTACAAAAAATAAAAAGTTTGATTTTCTTTACACATTCAAATAAATGACTAAATAAAATTCCCTAACTGTGCTGTAGGAGAAAGAGGTGTGCTGTTTAATTACCCTTATTTTACCTGATATTATCTGTGGATGAAGAGGTTTATTCATCCAACTAGAAAACAGTGCAAAGTGAAATTGGTATACATTGGAGAAATTATCTGCCTGTAAATGAAATGAGTCAAAACTAAACTCTTGAAATTGTCAGTTCCTCTAATATGTGTCTACCTTGGGTATGTGTCTAACAGATTTAAAGGGACCTCGCTGATAAATAAACAGAAGCAAAAGTAAGTATGTAAATTGAGCAAAAAATGCATAGGGGAGTATCTTTCAGTATATCTTGTCCTCAAAGTAACCATGTTAAAAGAAGATAGAGGAGGAAGAAAAGGAGGAGATAGCTAGGAGCAGAGGTAGTCTGCTGTGAAATATTTCATATTCTTAAATATATTCTTCTAAATGTGTTATTTATAAAATAGAAGGCTATATGGCATTATACTTTTATGTCTGTAATGAGTATTTTAATCTTTTCTTAAGGGAAGTTCATACTCAGGGATTATTATCAGTCTTTTATTATTGCTGTTTGGGGACTGTCTTTACTCCCAAGCATATAGTGGTGGACACAATGGTCCTGAGCCACTGATGGTCCCCAGCAGAAAAGTACATTTCAATCCAATTTGTCACAAACCAAATTTCAGAAAAGTGAATGTTATTTTTTTTATTTACTTTCATTATTAAACTGGCAGTATATGCCCTGTAGGGAAACAAAATGATCCCTTGATATCATCAAATCTCATTTAAAAACTGAACAAATCTATATTTCTGAGCTCTGCTGGTGATGAAGAGCTGGTAGCCCGGAAACTGGAAAGAGATTATACGGCTGAGTAAAGGGTTTTGATCTGACAGAGGAAGGGGGAGGGGCCGGGGAGATGGTTTCCTCTTGTTTGCTCCACATGAACTGCCAAACTGCAGATCATGGAGGATTTTTAAATGTTTTTCCAAAAACATAGGCAGTCACACAGTTGGCAGTCAGGAGTTCAGGTGTTTGACCATTTGGCAGCCATTTATTTCTATTATAGTCCATTTTCATAGAGGTGCACGTTTACAAGGAGCAGATGAGTCTGTCTAAAGCAGACAGAGCTTCATGTCATGTATCTGCAGGCCCACTCAGGGTCAGGGAAAAAGAGCTAATTAAAGGACACCAGGTCCCTGGGTTTTCTCTGTCAACATGTATGCCCTGTCCATATTAGAGACCAGGAAGAAATTATAAAAGGCAATTTTTTTCTTTTCATAATAAAATGTTCAGTGGACTTTTAAAAAATAATTTTATGGAAAACAATCATTTTTCAGATGAAATATGCACACCAATTATCCAACAGTCATTAAAATAGTATGCCATCGTTAAAATAGACCACACATGCAGGAGATGTCGTTGCAGGAGCTCTGATTCTGCTTCTCATATCAAACCCCCTAATTTCCAAGTAGCCTTTTCAGATTGGCTTTTTTCACTTAGCTATATGAATTTAAGCTTCCTTATGCCTTTTTAAAAAATTAATCAATAAATTCATGACTGCTATGAGGCTGCACTGCTGGGCAGGGGACTTTTCTAGTTGTGGCGAGCAGGGGCTACTCTCTAGTAACGGTGTATGGGCTGCTCACTGTGGGGACTTCTCTTGTTGCAGTGCAGTCGTCGGTAGTTGTGGTGCATAGGCTTAGTTGCCCCGAAGCATGTTGAATCTTCCTAGACTAGGGGTCAAGCCATGTGCCCTGCCTTGGCAGGCAGATTCTCAACCATTGGACCACCAGGAAAGTTCCCTTTATGCCTTTTTGTGACTTGATAGCTCATTTTAGCAGTAAATAATATTTCATTGCCTGGATGTATCTACCTTTGCAATATCATGCAGAATTGTTGTACTGCCCTAAAAATCTTCTGTGCTCTGCACATTAATCCTGACTATTCATTCTTCATTCATTCATTAATTCTACAAATATTTCTGTGTGCCTACCACAAGCCAGCATCATTCTAAGAACTGGGAACACATCAGTGAACAAAACAGGCAAATACCCTTGCCTTCACAGAGACTGTTCTAGTGGGAAAAGACATACAATAAACAATAGAAATGATAAATGAAGTATGTAGAGTGTTGAGAAGTGTTAAGTGCTGTGATTAAAGTAGAAATAGAGGTTGCAAAGATCAGGACAAAGAAAAGGATTTGCATTATATGTATATTATAATATATATACATACAAAGTGGGATAGTTCTAGAAAGATACCCATCATCTCTCACCACTGGTTTTCTCTGAAGAGCCAGATTGGCGATGGGAGTGCAGGAAAATGGGAGAAAGTGGGAGGAACTTGCACATTTTAAAGTATACACTTCTGCAAGGTTTAAACTTTTTTTAACAGTTTTAGAACAACTATTTTGTAACTCCCTTCAGTAGCAGAGAGGCTGAGAACTTGGACCCAGGTGAGAAGTCCAGACTCCTCAGAATCCTGTCTAACCAGAGTCTATAGAATTGAACTGAGGTCCCAGCTCTGACATTGGGCAGCTTCAATTCCTGCAACAGATTGCTTGATCTCCTGTGACACCAGTTCTTCACACATAACCCAAGAGTATATCACAAGGTCATGAGTTTTCAGCCTGTGCTCCCAAAAGACCATCAGGGGCCCCTGCAGAGGGCCCCAGACGCTCCATCCTTCTTTCTTTTCCTGCTCTACGAACCGAGCAGCTCTCGGGTAGCTCGTGTTACATATTGGTCTCCCTGAGATGTGTTCAAACCAAGAATTCCGCAACCTAAAGAAACTTGAAAAGCACTCAGCTTCGTCATTTTTAAGATCCTGTTATAAGATGCTTTATGCTCTAAATTAATTCTAAGTGTCTTATGTCAGAGCTGGCAAAATGTAAAATGTTCATTATTTGGCAACTTTTTTTAATTGATATATAGTTGATTGACAGTGTTGTGTTAGTTTCAGGTGTAGAGCAAAGTGATTCAGGTGTATAGTTCTGGAAAAGGATATATTCTTTTCCACATAGGTTATTTCCATATAGGTTATTCTTTTCCATATAGCTCCTGGTGCTATACAGTAGGTCCTTGTTATTTATCTATTTTATATTCAGTAGTGTGTATCTGTTAATCTAAAACTCCTAATTTATCCTTCTCCCCCACTTTCCCCTTGGTACCTGTAAGCTTGTTTTCTGTCTCTGAGTCTATTTCTGTTTTGTAAATAAGTCATTTATATGATTTTTTAGAGTCTACATATAAGTGATATCATATGATATTTGTATTTTGGCCACATTTTTAATCAGCCTCAACTTTTTTGATGATTTTATATTTCTAAAGTAAGGTTTAAAATGTTAATTTTCTGTGCTTGTCCAAGATAACCATATCCATCAATTTATAATAGTTTATTGGGAGAAAATAGGCCAGATTGTTCAATACTTTTTTTTACCTTTTTTAAATTGAAGTATATTTGATTGTTCAATACTTTTGACAATTGCCTCACTATCTGCTGAGATTTATCAATATCTATCAAATAGTAAGTGACCAATCATGATCAATAAATTAATGTATTATATCTGTCCTAGCTGGTCTATCTCTATTTAAATTGTTTGGCTTACCTTCCTTAAAGGAAACCGATCTCATTTCAACTTGTTGTTATAAAGGAGCCTACCAAAATACATAATAAAAAGACATAATTTGCTCAATTTGAGGAGAACAAAACAAACATATAATAAAAAAAATAAATCCGGTAGTTGAGTTATTTTCCAGAATTGTATCCCTGGAAATTTTCAGTTTTTAAATGTGGTTTGCAAATTTAATTCTGAGCATTCTAATGATCATGGTAAGGAGGGAAATAAGATTAGTTTAAGAAAACCAAGAATGTCCATAAATAAAAATATGATAATTGCTCGGGGGCAAGGGAGAAGACAACTGTTTGTTTGGTTGATAAGGCTGTATTCAGTGAATCTAGTTCATCAAAAAGATATTTACATTATGCAGCAAGCATATAACCCCTAAACATAGCAATAGAGTGGTGGTTCCCCGCTGGAGGCAGTGGGGGCAGTTTTATGGGCAGACTGGGACTCTTAGTAACGTCTGGGGAGAGGCAGGTGCTTCTGTCCTCCAGTGGGTAGAGGCCAGGGATGCTGCTAAAGATCTTCCAGCAAATGGACTGTGCCCGCCCCCGACCCTCTTCTACTAAAACAAAGAATTCTCCAACCCAAAATATCAGGAGTGACTCAGAAACTGCAACAGAGCCTGGCTTCTCAAAGTATAGTCCGTGGACCAGCAACACTGACCTCACCTGGGGACTTGTTATACATTCAGATTCTCAGGCCTATCTTAGACCTACTGTATCAAGCCTCTACAATTTAACAAGATCCCCCATGTGATTCATATGTACCTACCACTGCAACAATGAGAAATTCCAGTGTGTCCTACTAGTAGAGAAAATAATTTTCTTCCTTACAGTGATTTGCTGACTCTTCATTTAATTGTTGTTGTTTACTTGGTAAGTCATGTCTGACTTTTTGCAACCCCATGGACTCTAGCCTGCCAGGCTCCTCTGTCCATGGGATTTCCCAGGCAAGGCTCCTGGGGTGGGTTACCATTTCTTTCTCCAGGGGATCTTCCTATCCCAGGGATCAAACCCAAGTGCCCTGGTTGGCAGGCAGATTCTTTACCACTGAGCCACCTGGGAAGCCCCTTTCATTTAATGTTTACCTCTTAATTGAGGAGATTGTCTTTCTTCTCAAGGACATGGGGCTTAGTCATTTGGACTGTTCATGGCACTGAATTTATGGTTGCAGTTGTTCCTTGATTCTTCTCACAGGATATGAGTTTTAAAAAGGAAGGATTGGCTTGGAAGCCAGAAAATTCTACTCCTTGGTTTATGTGAATTTGTACTGTGTGACCTTCTGACTTTTTAGGAACACGGCATTTAGTTCCTCATGGAGGGTAGTTTCAATAACCTCAGAGTACCTTGGATATCAAATATGTCTTCAATGATGTTTAGTCAAGTTGTGTAAATGAGTTAGAAACATTTGGATTACATTTCCCTTAAAATATGCATAGAATTAAAATTAAGCAAAAATATGTTGGAGGCAATGCATGTTTTTCTAATCCCAAAACCTTGAAAAATGGGTTGAGACAAGTTTCTATATGTGAATACACATATCATTGGTATTTACAGGTTAATCCGATTGTCCTTCATTCGTTTTACTAAGAACTGATGTCATTGTACTTTGGACCATCTTTTCTCTACTAAATCTACATCAGATTTTCTAAGTTCTTCTAAAAATAACCTTGAAAATATTTAAGTAAAAGCTATCTTTTCCTGTAAATATAGACAAATTATGACTATTCCTATATCTCCTATCACATCCTTCTACTGAATTTTTATTTTACAGTCGTACTAGTTCATAAATACAATTATACCCTGGGGTTTTATGTTTGCTTGATTTTTTAACAAAACCTTCAAATTCTTAAAAATAATGTAATCTATATTAAGAGAATCAAGACAAGCATGGACATTTATCCTCATAGAACACTAACATTGTACAGTTTCTCCATAATTCCAATATCAAATGCACATTGAACACTTGAGATGTTTGTTAATGTTTCCAGTAATTTTGTCATGGTTAGCTTTGAATTCTCTGGACTATTGTGGATTTTTAATTTATGTGTGATAGCAAAAAGAATTATTCTGTCTTCCTGAAGTAATTTGTTAGGTATATAAATTAAATGGTTTATTTGAGAATTTAAAGCACTAAAACAAGAAACAGTTTCCAAAGCAAGGAATAAAATATAGCATATTGCCATCCTTGGTATGTTCAAGTGTTACCTGTGAATACCTTTCATGTAAATTATAGCCCCCTAATGGATAAAGGTACCTATTTAAGTTCAGCTTAGAAACTAGTTTTTTAAACTCTTTAAGAAATTCCCAAATGTTTTTTAGTCAAGCATTATTATTGTTATTAATAACTTTTAAGCTCATGCACATTTTAAAGAAATGTAATCCATGTGTTTCAAATTCATCCTCACTTTATCCATCAAGATATGGTTTGATAAACTGGCAAACTCTTCTGATACATATGAAATATTTTACTGATAATAGAAATCTTATCAAGTAATGATTTTTGCTGGTAGTAAGAGGTGTGCCCAGATTGCTGAAATTTTAACCCTATTGACTTTTGAAGACAAAAGTCTTTTTCTGGTTTTGGTCATACTCCTTTTCTTCCATCTCAGTTACTGTTAAAAAACAATGCCAACAACAAAAAGAACAAAACATAACGTGACATGAAATCATAGAATCAGACAGGGAGATATGGATTGGTTATTCTACTCAAGATAAGCTTGGAACCACCCCTATGATAAAGTAGTGATTAGGTACTATAAATCAGTTAAAGAATCTAAGAAAATTCCCCTTACTTTTTCTGTTCCAAAGCCTATACCCCCTTCACCACCACCTTTTTGGGATGAGTCTCAAATAATTTCTATTAGCAAGTCATTCATTTGTGTTCTCATTGTTTGTCCCTTTCCCCCCAAACCAAAGGGTCTAGCATTGTCCAGACAGAGGAGGAGCTGGAGTCAAGGACCTAGAGGGTGATGCGGGGATGGAGTGGCCCCAGGGAACATCCCCAGTGTCCCCAGAGCAAGTGAAGCACTCACTGCCTTTAGCCAGCACGGGCCAGGGGTGACAGCACCAGCCCAGAGGACAGGTAGGGTTGACATCTCTCGTGGGCAGCTGACCAGGGAAAGAAATCCATTGTAGCAGGAAGTCCAGCTGAAGTCAGCCAGCTTAAGCCTTCTCAGGTCACTGCCTTCTTCAGATGAATGACCTTCCAAGAATTACTTCTTTGGGCCCCGAAAAGGGGATTCCTGGAGCCGTTCCCTATCCTTGCATGAAGTTCCCAGATGGGCAAGCAGCTATGGTCTTTTCAGCTTGGGGAGCTTCAACCCGGTCCAGGGAGAGACAGAGTAGCACTTGGAACCTGAAGAGCTTTCCTGGGACCCTAGAGCAGGACCAGGGTGCCTTTCTTTCTTTTCCACTACCTTGGCTTACAGGGCTCTAGCTTCAATACCTGTTATCTAACATCCCCCACTGGCACACACTTTGCGAGATATGCGCTGAGAGTATCGAGGTTTGGAGTCCCAGACACAAAGCTGGAGTGGGGCGTCACTCCAGCCCCTGCAACTGAGATGAGAAGCAGGCCACGTGGGGCTCTGAATCAGCATGTGGTCACATCCCAGCAGACGCTGGACCTTCTCTATTCCCAGCGCCCAACACAGGGCCAGACGCAGAGCAGGCCCTCAACGCACACAGCTGAATGAATGAGTGAATGAACAGACAGGTGAACCACCAAAGAAGAGCAGGAGCAGGCCTGCCCAGAACCTGACCTTTAATGTGCGACTGAATTTCATCTTTTTGTCACGTGGGCTTTCACACTGCCTGTGACATTTCACTTACAATTAGGTCGGCAGCCTTTATTTCAATAGGAAAAGAAAAGTTTAGGGTGTTATTATGCAACATAAAAGGTTGAGAATACGCAGAGACTGCCACAAAGAAACAAATTAGATCTCAAACTCAGCATTAAAAAAGATTCAAAATGGTTAATCAGTTGCTTTCAATATGTGCATGATTATTTTTCAAAACATTTGCTAGATTGAAGAAAATACTGAATCAGGGAAAACTGATAATTGTTCTATTTAGATAAACGAGCTTCTTTATAGTTATTCATACAATTAGAGGAGAAAGTGCAGGAGTGAGGCTGCGGGATACAGTGGTTAGAAGCATGGGTTCAAGCAGCCAGAGTGGGGGCCAGGAGTCACTATTCTATAGTAACGGCCACTGTGTATTGAGAATTAAGTGAGCTACGCACCAAAAAAAAATTATTCCTAAAAGCTTTTGGTATTCTAAACTCAAAATTCAATCAATATTCATGTTGTAGGCTCCAGCTATCATGGACATTAATTACATGTGGATTTTTGTCTATAGGAAAAAATGGGGTGGGGCAGGCAAGGAACAGTGTAACTCCCCATAGCCTCCACTGCCTCTGCCTGTATATAGGAAAGGCGCGGGCTGAGCAACGGATGGATAGCTCTGTCTCCTGTGGGGAGAATGATCTTATTTTTCAAACTAAAAATGGCACATGTGAGCTGGAAAAAACTGTCAACTTATTTATATCCAATAGATGTTTATCAGATACAGGTCTTAGTTGCCGAGTATTTTGCATTTCTGAGACTGCGATTGCCTGAAATTTTTTGTGTACACAACAAACAACTCATCACTTATCCTTCAGAAGGCTAGTCCACTGTGATAATTTTGTGACAGCTGATTAACTGAATTTACCAACCACAGTTGATAAACTGTGACTGAACCTCAGTTCAGTCAGTCAGTTCAGTCGCTCAGTCATGTCCGACTCTGCTACCCCATGAATTGCAGCACGTCAGGCCTCCCTGTCCATCACCAACTCCCGGAGTTTACTCAAACTCAAGTTCATCAAGTTGGTGATGCCATCCAGCCATTTCATCCTCTGTTGACCCCTTCCCCTCCCGCCCCCAATCCCTCCCAGCATCAGGGTCTTTTCCAATGAGTCAACTCTTCAAATGAGGTGGCCAAAGTACTGGAGTTTCAGCTTCAGCATCAGTCCTTCCAATGAACACCCAGGACTGATCTCCTTCAGGATGGACTGATTGGATCTCCTTGCTGTCCAAGGGACCCTCAAGAGTCTTATCCAACACCACAGTTCAAAAGCACGAATTCTTCGGTGCTCAGTTTTCTTCCCAGTCCAACTCTCACATCCATACATGACCACTGGAAAAACCATAGCCTTGACTAGATGGACCTTTGTTGACAAAGTAATGTCTCTGCTTTTTAATATGCTGTCTAGGTTGGTCATAACTTTCCTTCCAAGGAGTAAGCGTCTTTTAATTTCATGGCTGCAGTAACCATCTGCAGTGATTTTGGAGCCCAAAAACTAAAGTCTGACACTGTTTCCCCATCTATTTCCCATGAAGTGATGGAACCAGAGGCCATGATCTTAGTTTTCTGAATGTTGAGCTTTAAGCCAACTTTTTCACTCTCCTCTTTCACTTTCATCAAGAGGTTTTTTAGTTCCTCTTCACTTTCTGCCATAAGGGTGGTGTCATCTGCATATCTGAGATTACTGATACTTCTCCTGGCAATCTTGATTCCATCTTGTGCTTCTTCCAGCCCCACACTTCTCATGATGTACTCTGTATATAAGTTAAATAAGCAGGGTGACAATATACAGCCTTGACGTGCTCCTTTCCCAATTTGGAACCAGTCTGTTGTTCCATGTCCAGGTCTAACTGTTGCTTCCTGACCTGCATATAGGTTTCTCAAGAGGCAGGTCAGGTGGTCTGGTATTTCCATCTCTTTCAGAATCTTCCACAGTTTATTGTGATCCACACAGTCAAAGGCTTTTGCATAGTCAATAAAGCAGAAATAGACGTTTTTCTATCAACCAATAGCACAACCCAATTCTAATCCATTAACTAGTGGAAAAAATTCCAAGTGAAGTTAATTTTTTATCATTATCAAAGTATAATGTTTACTGTAAAAAATTGGAAAATAGAGAAAGGATTAAAGAAAATTATCCTTAATCTTACCAGTTTATCACTGTTAGAAATTTTATGTATTTCTTTCCAAGACTGTATTGGAAAGCATTTTGACCTTTTCAGGAAGGGCTGTTTTTCAAAGATGATGAAAAATACTTTTTAATCAGATGGTGAAAATGTGGATTTCAAAAACATAGGCTAATTTAAAAGTTCAATTTAAAAATCTAAGCCAGCCATGTGTAATTATAACTACCTTTTGCTACAAAATTTAAGCAGGATAATCTTTTAAATGAAATACTTTTGTTGAAGTACCAGAAACAACAAACCTACTAGTAAGTTAGCATTAATTAGTATGTGAAGAGTTCTCAGATTTCAGATAAAAATTATCAGATTTTTTATGAATAAAATCTCATAGCTATGTTGAATCTAGATCAGTATCTTTCTTTAAAAGGATATTCTTTTGCCATACCTTAGTAAAATATGTTTCTTTCCTGGCTGTGGCATTCTCTTTGATACTAAGATTAAATGTAACAATTCAAAAAATTTCAACGTCCTTCGAACAAGTTTGAAACATAGAGAAATATTTATATCAAGTCATGCAATATAAATCATTGTCACCAGCTTTCATTCTAGACTGGAGTTTGGCAAATTTTTTCTGTAAAAGGTCAAGTAGTAAATATTTTAGGCAGAGACGTTCCACGAGGTCTTTGTTGCAGCTACCCAATTCTGTCACTGTAGTGTAAATGCATGGATGGGCATGACTAAGTTCCAATAAAACTTTATTTATACAAATAAGCAGTGAATCAGACAGGTAAACCAACAGCTCTAGCTTATTAAGCCTTATTCTAGACAGTCAGTTTTTACTGGCTGTCATATTCACCTAGAGTTTAGATGCAGTTTAAGAGTTTCTGACCTATCCCCCAGCCGTTGTACACACAAGACTTCCAGTAAACATGGCTGATTGACCCCATGTTTATCTCCACTATCACTAAAATGCCACATAAATAATAATGAGGAATTAAAAACTATAAACATAGGAGAATAGAGAAAACAGCAGACAAAGGATGTCAACAGAATGTTTGGCAAAGCAAAGGAGATGCAACCTTGGCAGTAAACAGTGCCTCAGTTCAGTTCAGTTCAGTCGCTCAGTCGTGTCCGACTCTTTGTGACCCCATGAACCGCAGCACACCAGGACTCTCCGTCCATCACCAACCCCCAGATTCCACCCAAACCCATGTCCATTGCATCAGTGATGCCATCCAACCATCTCACCCTCTGTCATCCCTTCTCCTCCTACCATCAATCTTTCCCAGCATCAGGGTCTTTTCCAATGAGTCAGCTCTCCGCATCAGGTGGCCAAAATATTGGAGTTTCAGCTTCAGCATCAGTCCTTCCAATGAACACCCAGGACTGATCTCCTTTAGGATGGACTGGTTGGATCTCCTTGCAGTCCAGGGGACTCTCAAGAGTCTTCTCCAACACCACAGTTCAAAAGCATCAATTCTTCGGCGCTCAGCTTTCTTCACAGTCCAACTCTCACATCCATACATGACCACTGGAAAAACCATAGCCTTGACTAGATGGACCTTTGTTGACAAAGTAATGTCTCTGCTTTTTAATATGCTGTATAGGTTGGTCATAACTTTCATTATAGGGGACTGGAGTGAAAAAACAGTGCCTAGGTAATATCATTTGTGGTCCAAGGGACGTGAGCATGAGAGGGCTTTTGTCAGTTCTGCTGAGCTCTAATGATCTAGTTAGGGTTGGAGGCAGCAAACTGCTTCTCAGGAAAATGGGGCCCAACCTGATGCAGTCACTGCCAGAGCTGCCACACTTAGCTTATTTGTAAAACTCAGAGTAGTTGGATGAGGGTAGGGGTGGAGGTCTTGACTCCAACTGTAAATGTTTTGATATTCAGTGGGCTTTTTAAATGAGAAGAATAGTGCCAACAAGGACTAGCAGTTTAACTGTTAGTGCTTTTTTTTAGAGCTATTAAGCTATTCTGAAACTCCCTCCTACCGTCTCTCTGAGACCCAAGGTAACAGTTTGCTCCTATCTGTACAGTCACTTCTGGTCCTCAGTGATGAACTTCCTCACCTGAGGAAGGAAGGGGCAGGAAGTTGGAAAACAAGAAATGGCAGAAAGCAGGTTTCTGGGTACTGATTTGCATATCTGGGTCTCTGTCCACAGAAGGAAGCTCAGACCAAGGGAGGCTGGTAGCTATGGTGCCAGATGGGCTATTCGGTATCTAACTTCACAGCCCTGCCTGGGCCCAGCAAACAAAGACAGAGTGTTGGGAAGCCATGTGCTCTGTTGTGACCGATACAAACTTCAAGGGTCACTGGAGTCATATATAACAAGCTTCCCTAACTCTGAGCCAATAACTCCCATCTCCTTTTCCCAGCAGATGTTTAGAGAGTTGAAGAGAAAAAAAGATATGCAAACTTGATTTAGGTGTTTTTTTTTTTTTTTTTTTTTGAGATAGACCCCTTTTGTGTTCCTTTCTGCCTTTTGTCCCAAAACCGACTCGTTATATTCAGGTCCCGCTTGCTCCATTCACAGGGAAAACCACTGGACTTCTTGAGTTATTGCGAACACTATCTCATTATTGTGTTTCCTTTGATTTGACTTCCTCTTCTCGTAATGAATCTTCCTGTCTTCTCTCTCTCTGTGATGTTCTCCCTCTCCTGTCTCAGTTCATTGTATTTGCATTTCTTTCTCCCACGCACATTCCTTCCATTCTTTAGTATTTGTCTACTTTGTTTGAGAATGTCAAAGCAAAAACACCCCCAAGACCCCATACGCACAAACTTTGGACTTTTCCTGGGCAACTTCTCAGAGAGCATTTTACTGACTCTAAGCCGTCCTAATATTGATGGAGGTGATTAGGGGAAGGGGCTGTTCACTGATCTTCCATTTTGGCAAAAAGTAAAATTAAAATCAAATTCAGCAGCCCCTTCTTCCCACCAGATTTAGGAAAGGCGTGGAATACAAGGAACTGTGAACCCTTCCTGGTGATAGTGCTTTAGCTCTGCCTACTCTGCCGATCTGATGCTGCCTGCTCCTGGTGCCTCTGGTTCTCCACCTGCTGGACTTAACACTAATGTGGATACTGAAGGCACCCTTGGCAAGCACATGTGCAGACAGCCTGTAGCTTTTACCCTTGGATTTAAGTGACAATTAATTGTATTTGGGGAAGGCCTGACCCAGTAAGATGAGAGAGCTGTAAGAGGGGGCATTTGCCACGTTGGACCTGCAGGAAGAACTTTGTCCATCTCGCTCAGAGCCAAGTGCAAGTGATTCAAACAGAGAGGAGTTATAAACTTAGTAAGGAAATAAATTAACTCTACTACCTTTTGTTATGCTCCTTATTACCATTTTATTCTTGGAGCGCAGTATAGTCAACATGGTTTCCTGTAAATTCACTGGGTCTGATTTGAGTTGCTTTTTGTGAATATGGTCTTTCTTTATATATAATTTTATGTATTTATTTATTTCTGGCTGTGCTGGGTCTTCGTTGCTGCTCGGGCTTTTCTCTAGTTGCAGTTCTTGGGCTTCTCACTGTGTTGGCTTCTTTTGTGGTAGAGCACAGACTCTAGGGCTCAGGCTTCAGTAGTTGAAGCACGTGAGGTCAGCAGTTGTGGCTCCCAAGCTCTAGACACAGGCTCAACAGTTGCAGCGTATGAGCTTAGCTGCTCTGCAGCAGCATGTGCAGTTTTCCCAGATCAGGCATCTAACCCCTGTATTCTCTGCCAATGAGCCACCAGGGCTTCAAGCCTGGATGCGGTCTCTTAAAGCTGGAAGGTCTTTTGTAAGCATCCTTCTATATAGGCTTAGAAATTAGACTCCTCCTGCAGCCAAAAATATGGAGTTTTCAAAGTTCTGTTCCAAGAGTTGCCAGTGGATCTTAGATGTAATCCAGGACAAGTTAGCTTTGAAGTCATCTATCGTGGATGAGGTTTATACACATTTAAAAAGAAAAAAACTAGGCTACCAGATCTAGCATAGCCTTTGAGGACAGTGTACATCAGCCTCATAGCCCAGGTTCTTTCCCATCATGGAGCCCAAAGCTGGGCCTGTCTGCCTTCATCCTTCACTTTGCTCACCCTTGCCAGTCCTAGAAGTCTCGACACAAATGTTGCTTCCTCAGAGCAGCCCTCTCTGACCACCACCCCAGTGTAAATTAGCTGTTCTCATACTGTTCTTTGGGAGTTTTTCTTTTTTTTTCTTCTTTTTCCTTCATAGTACTTATCACAGTTGTATTTTTGTGCGTTATTCTTTTTTGCTTGCATCCACCGCTAGATAAAATGAGTAGCACATCTTTTATTTACTGTATATTCTATGTCTGTACTGTAGGGGCTCAGTAAACACATGTTGAATGAATGACCTTTTAAAAATTCCTACGAGTCTATGTCTATACTGTACTAAATTCCTTTTGATATGTTTTTTTACTGCTTAGGAAAACCAATTTTCAAGGTGCCTTTTTAATAAACAGTTACCTATTTATTTGGCTGCACTGAGTCTTAGTTCTGCAGGATCTTTTTATTTTTTAAGTTGCAATATGCAGGATCTTTAGTTACAACATACAAACTCTCAGTTGTAGCATGCAGGATCTAGATCTAGTCCCCTGACCAGGGATCGAACCTGGGCTCCAAGCATTGGGAGCATGGAGTCTTAGACACCAGACCACCAGGGAAGTCCCCTAAAACCAATCTTTTATAAGGAGCTCTATTAGCGCAATCTAATCTTTGTATGTCTGGATATTTTGGATTCTATTTTTACAACTTCTGTTTTGACTACCTTCTTTCTAGCCACCCCCTTTCCCCCTTAAACAAGAAAATAGAGAATTACTATAAAATATTGAACAAAGAAATATATGTACAGCATAAATATTAGAAATAGACCACCGTTTGCTTTCTGTAATTGTTTGTCTTTGTATCAGTGTTCGTATCAAGGGGCTACATATTCATCACCATGAACTTCAGTTTCAGTTTAGTCCATCAGTCATGTCTGACTCTTTGCAACCCCATGGACTGTAACATGCCAGGCTTTCCTGTTCATCGTCAACTCCCGGAGCTTGCTCAGACTCATGTCCATAGAGTCAGTGATGCCATCCAACCATCTCATCCTCTGTCGTCCCCTTCTCCTCCCACCTTCAACCTTTCCCAGAATCAGGGTCTTTTCTAATGAGCCAGTTCTTTACATCAGGTGGCCAAAGTATTGGAGCTTCAGCCCCAGTCCTTCCAATGAATATTTAGAATTGATTTCCTTTGGGATTGACTGGTCTGATCTCCTTGCAGTCCAAGAGACTCTCAAGAGTCTTCTCCAACACCACAGTTCAAAAGCATCACTTCTTTGGCTCTCAGCTTTCTTTATGGGATTATTCCTCTAGTTTCTAGCTCCAGTAATTTCCCACATGGACTTGCTCTTTCCAAGTGGGTTGTCTCATCATGAGTAAGAATAGCTAACTTTACTGAGCATCTTTCTCAGTAAATGAATATTTGTTGAATAAAAGGATAACTTAGTAATTGTTTTTAATTAATCCTGATGAAAAGCATGTACCATCTAGTGACCATTATCCTCATTTTATAGATGAAAAAAGAGAAAGTCAAATAGCCAAAGTAATATGGCCAGTGGATGGCAAAATCAGGACTCAACCCTAAATACATACCTTGTTGCTGTCTGTCCATCCCACACTGCCTCTTTGGAAGTTCTGTTTTCATCCACATCCATACATTTTCCCACATCATTGCTCCTCTGGGTTCCCTCTGTTCAACTTCTCTAGGCCCACCAATCATCACCTCTAGATCAGTCTTAGATTCTCTGTCCTCAGTGATGGCAGGTACTGTTCATCTTGTACTTTGCCTTGGATTGGTTTTTAAAATATGTATGTATATGTATTCATATACTACTAATAGCTCTTAAATTGTGAGACTCTTCAATGAGTCTTTTTCTAGTTTCAGTATCCAGCCCAATGTACCACACTAGATAAATCTCCAAAGTGTCTGTTGACAATGATGATGTTAGATATTTCCCTGGGGCCAGATGTCAAATGAAATCAACCTTCTTCAAGCTTACTAGCTGTTCATATTGTTATGGCAACTGCATCAATGGCAGGTTATCTCTAACATCTTTCAGAATTTATGTTCTAAGAATACAGCTCATATACATTCCTCAGAAGCTTTCAGTTATACTTGTGGCCTGCAGCATTGAGTTTCCCTTAAGTCTAGAATTATGTTCTAAAATTAGCTTCCATATTCATAGTGTATCTCAGAACTGGCTGCACAAATTTAGTTGCTTTCTATTCAGTGAAACTTCTTTGAGCAGCAGCAAATGAAACAAGATGCTCCCTAGTTTTCCCATGTCAGACACATGATTGTGGAATCAACTTCCTGGTGGACATCTTGGGAAAGCCAGGCTCAGTTAGGAGTTGCTAAAGGCCACTTAAAAGAGCTTGAGACAATAGACATGTATGTTTGGAGTGCAACTTGCAACAACCTATCTGACATCATCGAACCTCTTGGTCAATACATATCACTGTCTTAGGAGTGTTTTATTGAGGTTGTCGAGGGGCAGTGAGGCCAGAATGCCTTAGTTCAGAACCACCAACCAGAGAGAAGAATGAAGTGGATGACTCACATGTAGACAATCTTAGGCTCATCTTCTTTTCCTCCAGGGGGAGAAATGTAAACAGACCCATTTTATTAGAGTTTAATACTAAAATTTCCTGTGCCCTAAATCTGGTGTCTGTTATACATTTTGCAGAATCATGAAGTAATTGGTAGCACGTGGCATGGTACCTGCAGGTGATCAGGGTTTGCCTGCCTAACCTCCATACAACTATTTATATATCTCTGCTTGGTGGAGCCAAATGTTTATTTATAACACATGGGCTTCCACTGACTCCATGTGACCACAGAGTGACTCTCTATCATTGCCAGAAATCAACCACATTTGCATCATGCAAAAAGTACAGATGTAAACTTATTTATATACAGACACATCCATATATATGTGTATTTAATTTAAAACTCGTATAAGTTCCAAAATTACTTTCATGTTTGCAAATTGTGCTAGCTTCTATGAGAATATTCCAGATTTGTTTCTCATCATATCACTGTTGACTACTTTGTATCCTTACTATTTGGACATCTAACTTGTATTTGGTGACCATCAAGAATACATGGTAGTTTTGATTTGTGTGTCTCTTATAATGAGTAGTGTTGAGCATCTTTTCATGTGTTTGTTGGCCATATGTATGTCTTCTTTGAAGAAATGTCTGTTTAGGTCTTCTGCTCATTTTTTGATTGAACTGTTTATTTGACTGATATTGAGCTGTATGAGCTGCTTATGTATTCTGGAGATTAATCATTTTTCAGTTGTTTCATTTGCAATTATTTTCTGTCATTCTGAGGGTTGTCTTTTAATCTAATTTATTGTTTCATTTGCTGTGCAAAAGCTGTTAAGTTTAATTATGTTACATTTATTACCACCTCACATCAGTTATAATGGCCATCACCAAAAATGTACAAATAATAAATGCTGGAGAGGATATGGAGAAAAGGGAACCGTGCTACACTGTTGGTGGGAATGTAAACTGATGCAGCCACTATGGAGAACAGCATGAAGATTCCTTAAAAAACTAGGAATAAATCTACTAGATGACCCAGCAAGCCCACTACTGGGCATATACTCTGAGAAAACCATAATTCTAAAAAACACATGTACCCCAGTGTTCATTGCAGCCCTATTTATATAGCCACGTTGCAACATGGAAGCAACCTAGATGTTCATTAACAGAAGAATGGATACAGAAGATGTACATGTATGCAATGAAATATTACTCAGCTGTTAAAAAAAGCAAATTTGAGTCAGTTCTAGGGAGGTGGATGAACCTAGAGCCTGTTATACAGAGTGAAGTAAGTCAGAAAGAGAAAAACAAGTACAGTATATTAACACATATATATGAAATCTAGACAAATAGTATTGACAAATCTATTTGCAGGGAAAGAATGGAGATGCAGAGAATGGACTTGTGGACACAGTGTGGGGGGGAGAGAGTGGGACGAATGGAGAGAGTAGCATCAGCATATATACGCTATCCTGTGTAAGATGGGTAGCTGGTGAAGAGTCTCTGTGTAGCTCAGGGAGCCGAGTCTGGCACTCTGCGATGACTTGGAGGGATGGAATGGGGGAGGGGAGGGAGACTTTGGCGGGAAGGGATATATGTATAATTATGGCTATTTCACGCCGTATGGCAGAAGCCAACACAACACTGTAAAAATTAAAAAATTAAAAATAATGACAATTTGAAAAAATAAAAAAGAGTACATGGTAGCAGGACTTCCCTGGTGGTTCAGAAGTTAAGACTTCACCTTTCCACTGCAGGAGACGTAGGTTTGATCCCTGGCCCAGGAACTAAGATCTCTCATGCCACACAGTGTGGCCATAAATAAACAAACAGGTTTATATTTCATGTATTAAAAAAAAAAAGAAAAACAGCACATGGTAGGAAACAGTTGAGTTCTTCCAAATGAACTTCCACTGGAGATTTCGTAATTGGATAAGTGCTCAAGTTCCTCTTCCTAGGGCTGAGTCAGGCTCATCACTTAGGTTGGATGGTGCACTCTTTCTAGTGATGACCAGAAATTGACTGGAGAAGTAAGAAGCATGTCAGTGCAGTCACTTAAAGATAAGTTCAATTTTCAGTTCCTTTCATTAGTTATATTTCATTATTCTTACCTTGGGAGAAGTATTGACTGGAAATATTAGAAACAATATTGAAACTAATCCACGAATGTGAATGATGTTGCCGCAATAACCTTTTTCTATAATTATGAGAAGTCAGTCCTTCAACCAGAAATGACTCCTATTTGAGTACAGTTTCTAAGGGCAGGTACTCATCTGTCTGCATAATTAGAGAATAAGGAAAGTTTCTGCAGAAGTCACTACTTAGGTACCTCTCTTTCACAGTTAATATGGCAGTTTGTTTTTAAATTCGGACATTATAAGAACAAAAACATAATTGTTTAAAAAATATTTGACCATTCCTCAAGAAATTAAATGTAGAATTACCTTATGATCCAGCAGTTCCTTTCCGAGGTATATACCCAAAAGAATTGAAAACTGGTATTCAAACATATATATCCACTGCATAAATGTTCATAGCAGCTCTCGTCACAAAAACCAAAAGCTCGAAACAACCAGAGTGTCCATCAATGACTGACATTGAATAGATAACAAAGTTTAGCATATCCAGCAGTGGGTAGGTAGTCACTAAAAGAATGAATACTGGTACATGTTATCTCTTGGATAAACATTATGCTAAATGAAAGAAGTCAAACACAAAAGGCCACATATATATGACTCCATTTGTATGAAATACCCAAAATAGGCAAATCCATAGGAACAAAGTGCAGATTTGTGGTTGCCAAGGGCTAAGGGGAAGGGAAATGACTGCTTAATGGGTACAGGGTTTCCATTTGGAGTAATGAAAAGTGCTGGAACTAGATAGAGGTGATGAGCCTACTCTTTGGTAAAGACCCTGATGCTGGGAAAGATTGAAGGCAGGAGGAAAAGTGGGCATCAGAGGGTGAGATGGTTGAATGGCATCATCAACTCAATGGACTAGAGTTTGAGCAAACTCTGGGAGATGGTGAAGGACAGGGAAGCCGGGTGTGCTGCGGTCCAGGGAGTGACATTCGGACGTGACTGAGGGACTGAGCAACACCAACTGATAGAGGAAATGTTTTCACATCATAAATGTACCTAATGCTGCTGAATTATATACCTTAAAGTGGTAAATTTTACATTGTGTGTTTTACAAGTAAAATTTAAAATATATATACATGACTGCACATTCTGTGATGAACTCCATACTTAATAAGCAGCAGGTATGCCCTAACTAGAGTATGCTGCTGCTGCTGCTAAGTCGCTTCAGTCATGTCCGACTCTGTGCGACCCCATAGATGGCAGCCCCCCAGGCTCCTCTGTCCCTGGGATAGTTCTTCGTTAATCTCTCTATGCTACCAGTAGCAGCAAGCACGATGTGCTAGGCACCATTTTAAATGCTTTACCCCAAGAAAGTATTATTCCTAAATTACAAAGACAGAAGCTAAAATATGGAAGTGAAAACACAAACTGCCCCAAACCACATAACTTGCTGGTGATAGACCTGAGCTTTGATCCCAGCTTGTCTAGCCCGTGCCGTCAGCTGCTGTGCTGAAGGGTGTGCTCGTGTTGTCCTGTGACAGTAAAGTTGATGTGCTTAAGGCAGCGTATTCTCAGACTCCCAGAAGAATGTTAAAGAATGATAAAGTTTCCGTTTTTAAAGAACAGACTATTTTTACTCAAATCTGCAAAGTACAGGCATATTTCTATTGCCCTTGTTATTTATTTGATTACCATGTAATCAATTAAATCAGTGGTTTAATTACCACTGAACATACTCTTACCATGAAACCACTACAAGAAGTATAGTTCTCTTTTGGTGCAAATTCACTGTGCTATGCAAGGCTGTTGTCTGTGGTCAGAGGTATCCTGTGGCCCTTTGCAATCGTCTGTTGGAGCAAGAGTTACATGCAGTTTCTCAAATAGCTCTCTCTTCCCCCATCTTTCATTCCAGGGGCTGGACTTAGTAAGCTAAATCAGGTTTTGTTGAGTCACAAAGCAGGAACTTGGCCATGAGGCATGCAGGGGGCTGAGAGAAGTAAAGAAATTTTATAAGCACAGAGAAGGGGGTAAGAAGTGATGGGTGAGAAGAAACTGATTTGGAATAAAATGTCAGCCTCTGCCAGGGATCTCCACACAATCCCAGATCACATTGAGGAGCACGGCTCTTTTGTGTTGCACTTCAGGGCCTCTGGAAGGGCACCATTCACGCTGCGGCCTTTGGGACTGACACCCTCCGGACTGGTGCAGAGGAGAACTTGTGTGGTTATAAGCAGGGGCCCTGCATATGAGGCCTGAAGTCATTTCTGAAAGGGCAAAATCTGCACAGCAACCAGAGTTCCTGGACAGATGCAGTGGTTAGCAGCAATGATTGCCAAGGGCATGTTTGCAGCTTGGTCCATCCAAGTAGACACGGGGAGATCTACAACTTGGGCTCGTCTCCAGATGGGAGGGTGTTGACAGCAGTTAGGTAGGATTCAGAAGCAGCTCCTGTTCCAATAAAGAGACAGGGTGGGTCCCACCAGTGGGGAGGAAGTAAGGACGCATGGCTTACTGTTCACCTATCTCCACCTCTGTTCATTCCAACCCAGACTGCATCTAGCCCAGTAACGCTAGCATTGACAAAACCCCGGTTAACCACAAGGTCTGCCTCCCTTGGCTCTGTAAGCGGCTCAGGTAGAGCCCACCGTGGGAAACAGATGCTCCTGATAGGCAGCGGAGGCAGGGGCGTACTCCGTGATGCACATGCCTAGAGCCCTACGTGGTCATGTCAGGATCCTCATCAGTCAGGGCTTTTTAGAAACGTGGCTCTATAGCTACTTCCTGCCTTTTTGCCAACCAAATCCTAGAAATTTATCCCTTGTCATTTATCCCCTCTCTCCTTTTCCTGACACTTCTCTCGATTCAGGAGTCCAGCCCAGGACTCTGTAATAGTCAAGTATTTCCTTACAGAGTTTTTTCATACAGAATATCACCAGATGCTGTGTGTTTGCTCAGTGATTTGGTATTCATGAGTGTGGAAAGTCCTCTCCTGGTGGCACCAGCCCACGGGTTTTCTGTTAAGAGATTTCCTTTCAACAAGACACTATCGCACAGTACCAGTTCAGTTCATTCACTCAGTCGTGTCCAACTCTTTGTGACCTGATGGACCACAGCACGCCAGACCTCCCTGTCTGTCACCAACTCCTGGAGTTTACTCAAACTCATGTCCATTGAGTTGGTGATGCCATCCAACCATCTCATCCTCTGTCATCCCCTTCTCCTCCTGCCTTCAATCTTTCCCAGCATCAGGGTCTTTTCCAATGAGTCAGCTCTTCACATGAGGTGGCCAAAGTATTGGAATTTCAGCTTCAACATCAGTCCTTCCAATGAACACCCAGGACTGCTCTCCTTTAGGATGGACTGGTTGGATCTCCTTGCAGTCCAAGGGACTCTCAAGAGTCTTCTCCAACACCACAGTTCAAAAGCATCAATTCTTGGGCACAGAATAGATGGGTTTTAAATATCTCAATCGTTTTCAAGCTGACTTTGGGTCATGAATACCTCCCATCTTGACTTTCTGATTCTCAGATTCCCCTTCAGAAGAGAGGTCCCTCAGTGAAATAGAAAAATTAATGGTAAGGCCTTACCAGTGTAAGAAATGCTTCATTTAATTTCAGAAGAAAGCCATTATAATCTAAATACAGGGGAGAATATTGAACTGTGCATGTTGCCATATTGCTAAGTGTTTTGAATCTCAAGATATTAAAGAAAACAATAGTTTTATGAGCTAGTTCCATTGCAGTTCTGTCTTATAAGAAACAAACTACCATTCAAAGATCCTTCTAAAAAAAAAAACAAACAAAGATCCTTCTAGCTCTGGGACTTCAGGATTTTTTAACTGGCACCTAGCATCAGCTTTCCCACAAAAGGCAAATTTTTAAGATGACTGAGTTTTGAGGCCAGGCCAAGAGGCCATTCCTGCAGCCTTTGTTGAATGAATATTGACTATCTTCTCATGCCAAAGTTTATGCTACCTTCTGGACCATTGGGAAATAACCAAATTGAGGCAGGAAAAATTCAACTATTAACCCTCACTTTGGTTCTTCAGTAGATCTTTCTGTCTTCCTCTATAGGACAAAATATAGAACCAGCTGTTTCAAATTTAAAACTAGAAAGTTGAGTTACTGGAAGCTAAATGACATTGCTACCCTTTTTTATCATATAGCTTCTCTGGGCAGCAATAAGAAAAAGAAAGAAATAATTAACCAGAAACACTAAAAATGTTGACTCTGTTTAATGTTAACTATGTTGACTATGATGATTAATGTCATCATCACTGCATTTTAGATCACATGAAAATGAAACAAATTACACTTAAATACAACTTGAAAGAAGCAATGGATGAAACTAAGGCTTTCAAAGATATAGTGAACTTGTTATGTGTAACATTGATTTATAGAAAAAAATTTTATGATTAGACATTTGCTTCTATTATGGACTTTCTGGTTTCCAAGGCTAACTTGACAGAAGCAATTTATTTCCTTGACTTATTTCCTTGGTTGCTGTGCTTTCAGTTTGGGTGGTTCCCACTGGGGAGAACCAGTAGTACCCTGAGCTGGGATTTGATGGGTCAATCACATGGACTTTCCCCAAGAGAGGTTTGGGCAGGAACGAGAATGCACAGCATAACTCATCTAATTATACTATACAGATAAAAACTGCAGTCAAAGCAAACAAACAAACAAACAAAAACTACAAGTCTAAATACTGTGCAAATGAAAGTGATAACACAATTTATAATAGGATTTATGTAGCTTAAAATACCTAAGCATAAATTAAATCCTCTTTGACTTCAGCTATTATTAATTGCTGCTTAAATCAAATCATTAAACATCTTTGAGCCTCAGATTCTTCTTCTAAACTGGAAGAATCTGCATCAACGGATTGTTGTGATCATAAAGGAGCAATACACACATAAAGTTCTTAGAACAGTACCCAATGTGTAATAACCAATCAATCAATGTTACCTATTTCTTTCCTTTTTTT
The DNA here is from genome assembly GCF_910594005.1 of Cervus elaphus. Lineage (NCBI taxonomy): Eukaryota > Metazoa > Chordata > Mammalia > Artiodactyla > Cervidae > Cervus > Cervus elaphus. The sequence goes on along the minus strand of NC_057833.1, from coordinate 11,316,980 downwards.
TTTTTTTTTTTTTGCTGTAAGAATCTCGTCTTCTTAGGATGCCTTAAATGCAGCAAAGTCAGACTTTACCATAGAGGTTCCTGGTGCTATTCTTGCTAAATGTTTGTGCTTCTGAGCCTCAGAATAGTGTCAACTTCAAAAGGATTTCAGAGAAACCAAGGAGATGGCTCCAAGCACTGTTATGGGATCTTCTTTCTTGCTAGATCTTCTTTTGTCATGTCCTCAGAGAAATTTATTTCAGCTGTCTAGAATTTTAGTTCAGCCTGCAAGTCAGAATTGGCTCTGTATTAAGTTCTTCTTAAAATAGGCAATTAGGTGAAAAGTTCAGGGCATGAAGAGACCTAGAGATTCTAAAGGTCATTAGGATCCCCTTTTCTCTCATCAGGAGAGCATTACAGCAGCCCGCCTGACTGAGGACCAGATTTCTTTCTCCATATGCAATAGTCATGGTTGCGGTAGCAATCACGGTAATAAGAAACTAAGCACTTCCTCTGTGCCAAGAGCACACTTCTGCCTAAAACCTCACGTGAATCAATCCATTTTATGCTCGTGTTAAGCAGAGTGACCAACTCCTTTAGGTTTGTCCAGGTCTTTCCCAGTTTTAGCACCCAAAATTTTAAGTCTCAGGAGCCACTTCAGTTCTAGGCATTTAGAGATGGTTGATCACTCTAAACATCTCTTAAAATAGGTGCCTTTATTATTGTTCCCAATTAAGTCACAGAGGGACTTCCCAGATGGCACAGTGGTAAAGAATCTGCCTACCAATGCAGGAGACACAAGAGATGCAGGTTCGATCCTTGGGTTGGGAAGATCCCCTGCAGTAGGAAATAACAGCCCATTCCAGTATGCTTGCCTGGGAAATTCCGTGGACAGAGGAGTCTGGAGGGCTACAGTCCATGGGGTCGCCAAGAGTCAGACATGACTGAGCAGGCATGCTAGATAGCTACCAAATAGAAGTCACAGAGAGGTTATGTAATTTGCCCAAGGACATACAGCTAGTAAGAAGAGTCTGGCTCCAGCGTCAGGGCTCTTCACAACCACCATGGAGCACAATGAGACTTCTACGGAGGGGTTGGAGCAACTGGGCCCTAGAATGACTCCTGATGGGACAGGCTTTTCAGTCCTTGTCTCAAGGCAGAGATGCTAGTTGTGAGAGTGTTGCAGAGTCTCCATCCCCTGAAGGTTAGTGGACATGTCTCACTGTTTTCTAACAGCAACACGAAGCAGCAAGCTGGGACAGTATCTGAACAGTTTTCACGTAAGAACTTAACAAGGACATATGCACCAAGAGACACTGCAGTCAGCTGAGGGTGATGAGATCGCAGCCTTCATGTACAAAATGTCCAGATACTTTTCCTCAGTCAGATCCCCACCCTTGACCCTTTGCCCTGTGAATCTTAATAAAATTATCTTTTTATTAGGACAAGACGTCTTTCTCTACCCAGGTCTTCTTGTTCAAGATAGTTTTATTCTCTATCATTATTTTTCACTTATTGTAAGATTACAAAATTTCACAGCTCAGCTTTACAGAAAAAAAAATGCACCATCATTTGGTCAGGAATTCCTCAAGAACAACTAACCACTGTTTAGTAAGGGGGAAATTAACTCAGTCCTTATTTAAAGTTAGTCCCATTTGATCACTTGAGTAGTATATTTAGGAAACAAGCTCTCATTTGGATAAAAATGTTCTTTTTCCTACCCCCTGCCTCGCTTATCTCTCTAAGGTGGCATCTGGGGGCTTGAGGAAGTGGGTCCTGTTTCCTTGCAGTGGTGGAGAAGAATTGTGCCTGGTGGGTAGTGGGCAGAGAGGAAGTGTCTTCTTGCCTAAAAGATAATGTCCTTTGCTCTGATCAAGCAGAAGTTGCAACTTTTACAACTTTTTGCAACTTTTGCAACTTTTTGCAACTTTTGCAGAGAGGATGTTGCTTATTTTCCAGGCACTGTTTTGCATAGCTCTTCCTGGCAATGTGACTCCAACTCAGCACCCACTGGCGCTGTGACCCCTCTGAGGGCTGCCTGAGACGGTTCTCTCTGCCCTACACTGGACAGAGCCCCTCCCCACTACGGTAATTTCTCGGAAAGGCTGTCCAGAAAGAACCTCACCTCCTACTTCCTCTCATCCACTCGGTTACAGAGGCAAGTGTGGCCCAAAAGAGCTGAACTGTGTATCTCCTCTGCTTGCCTCCGAGCTGTGCTTTTAACTAAATTGGCTGCCCCGTACTGGTTCAGAGAGTCATCTAGGAGTGGATCTCTTTCCTACGCGTCACCATTGCCCTCCATGTTACCACACTTAATCTAATATACTAACCCTTCCCCAAGCTGATGTCCAAATATAGGGAAATCAGGACCCACTTCTGATGACTTCACACTATCTCTCTCCTTCTCTCCACAGTAACCCCTGCCAGAACTGAAAAGTATTCTCTTTGACTTTGTCTGTGTTATGTTCTCCCTACCATCCACAGAGCTGACCTAGCTGCCATGACCCCACACCACAGGTCTCTAATGGGAGTTCTCCATGTGTGGGGGCTGATAGACTAGAGGGAGATAAATCAAGAAAATCCTTCCTCAAGACAAAAGCTTTGCTTGCAAGGCTATCGTTGTGCTATATAATACAATTTTGGCAGTTAAAAAAGATGAATTCCTTCTTAACTTAGTCTTTCTCTTTGTATTCTTACAACTATCTAATGTCTATCCCAATACCATTCCATGCCCACACTGCCAGATAGGTGGAGGCTCAAGTGCCCTACGGTGAAGTTTATGAACTCAGGAATGCAAAAGAGAGAAGTGTGTTAAAAACTATAAATATTAGCCTCATTGCATGGTAATTTTGTGAGACATCATTTAAATTACCTCCTTTATCTAATACCAACCTCTTAATTGTGTATGATTTTTTTTTCTTTTTAAACTATTAACACATGTATATAAACCCATAAGGATGGGGAGTCCCTGGCAGTACAGTGGTTGGGACTTGGTGCTCTGACTGTCAGGGGATCTGGTTCAATACATGGTGGGGGAACAAAGATCCCACAAGCTGCCCAGTGCAGCCAAAAAAATAAAAGTAAAGCAATCGTATTATTTAAAAATACATAAATAAACCCAAAATAAAAGAATTAAAATAATAGAGAATTTGTTGTTGTTCAGTTGCTTAGTCATATCCAAATCTGCGACCCCATGGAATTCAGCATGCCAGGCTTCCCTGTCCTTCACCATCTCCTGGAGCTTGCTCAAACTCATGTCCATTGAGTCAGTGATGCCATCAACCATCTCATCCTCTGTTACCCCCTTCTCCTGCCTTCAATTCTTCCCAGTATCAGGGTCTTTTCCAGTGAGTCAGTTCTTTGCATCAGGTGGCCAAAGTATTGGAGTTTCAGCTTCAACATCAGTCCTTCCAATCAATATTCAGGATTGATTTCATTTAGGATTGACTGGTTTGATATCCTTGCAGTTCAAGAGACTCTTCAAGCATTTTCTGCAATACCACAGCTCAAAAGCATCAATTCTTCAGCATTCAACCTTCTTTATGGTCCAACTCTCACATCCATACATGACTACTGGAAAAACTATAGCTTTGACTAATACGGATCTTTGTCAGCAAAGTAATGTCTCTGCTTTTTAATATGATGTCTAGGTTGGTCATAACTTTCCTTCCAAGGAGTAAGCGTCTTTTAATATCATGGCTGCAGTCACCATCTGCAGTGATTTGGGAGCCCCAAAAAATAAAGTCTCTCACTGTTTCCATTGTTTCCCCATCTATTTGCCATGACGTGATGGGACCAGATGCCATGATCTTAGTTTTCTGAATGTTGAGTTTTAAGCCAGCTTTTTCTCTCTCCTCTTTCACCTTCATCAAGAGGCTCTTTAGTTTCTCTTTACTGTCTGCCATAAGGGTGGTGGCATCTGCAAATCTGAGGTTATTGATATTTCTCCTGGCAATCTTGATTGTAGCTTGTGCTTCATCTAGCCCAGCATTTTGCATGATGTATTCTGCATATAAGTTAACTAAGCAGGGTGACAATATATGGAGTAAAAAGTATATGCTCCCCACCCTAATCCCACTTCTCCACCCAGAAATAATCAGAGTCAATGGTTGATGTATAGTTTTACAGAGCTTTCTCCCATACATTTATATAAATATATGGGTTTATATACTAGTACACAATTTTGACTCTTTTTTTCCAAAATAGAGCTTTGTACACCTATGTTTTACATATTTCTGAATATAAAATTACCAAATTTCCCTTGTGTCTCTGAATTTAATATGCATTATTAAGGCAATCACTTGCAGAAGAATTTTATTTCATTCTGATGATTCAGAACAAAAGTATCTATCATGCTTGTTTGACAGCTGGCTGGAATTTTTGCCATAAGTGGGAAAACATGGGTGGGGATGTTGTACACGCATGCATGTGATTTGGCCAGAGGCAAACCACCTTCTGAGAAGGGATCATGTATTTCTGTCAATAATGTCATAAATAGAACTTAGTAAAAATGAGACAGTCCTCTTTCCTGTCACCTTCCTGCCCTAGATTCTTTATCAGATGAGAAATTTGGTAGTCTTTCTTTAGCACCCAATAGTGTGCTAGCAAATCACATTTCTATCCCTATAGAACCCAGCCCTGGAAATACCAAGATGATTAAAGCAATGTCTTTTGACACTGAGAAATTATTCATTATTTCAAACTCATTTCAGAAATTCGTCTTCACTTTTGAGAATCTAGTTTTTTTTTTACCTTGGAACATTTTTCTTCATTTCCTGCATCAAAGTTGTGAAATAATTATTATTCTGTTCAAAACCCCTAAACTTGAATAGGGTAGTGGCAGGAAAATGTAATTTCAGCCTAAGATAAAAATTAACTTTGCAAATAATATGGAATTAAAGTTTGATAAGTGGTCCACACTGGCTTGTGATGTCTTGTTACATTTTTTTTTCCAGGCAAAAGCAAGAGTATTTTTAAGTGGTGAGTTTGTTCTACTTTTTCCCCAAAAAATTATAATTTATGTTTGACTTCAAAAACATGATTTTTAAAATACTTTGACAGTGTTCTCATCAGACAAATTACCAGTTTCATTTCCTCCCATTTTCTTTTCTGTCCAGTTTAGGATATTTATATAGTTAAATAACAGTATTATTCATTCATTCAGCATCAGTATTTTGAATTCCATGTCTTTGATATATATCATAGGAGAATTAAATGGAGAATGGAAGAAATAGTTTCAATGGGTCCCATCTGGCTAGTGTCAAACAGAAGCGGGAAGTCTCCTCCAACAGACCCTGTTACCGTCTGTCCTGCACGGAGCACTTGATAGCAAGTCCTGGCAGCCTTGGCACATGTGCAGCCCTGCTTTGCGCAATCGTCAAAAACACATTTCTTCATGGGCCCCTATAGGCCCTCATTGAATCATAGAATTTCCAGGCTAAAAAGTACATCCTAGCATTGCAGTTTCTAAAAACTTAAACATAGATTCACCATGTGACCTGACAATCTCACTTCCAGGTATATATCCAAAAGAATTGAGATCAGGATCTCAAAGAGATATTAGTACATCCATGTTTAGCTGAAAGGTGGGAACAGCCCAAATGTCCATTGACAGGTGAATGATGGGTAGATAAACAAAATGTGCTGTATGCCTACAATGGAAAATTATTCAGCCTTAAAGAGGAATAAAATTCTGATACATTCTACAACATATATGAAACTTGAAGACGTTATCCTGAGTGAAATAAGCCAGACATGAGAAGATAAATATGATCCTTTATATATGACCCCACTTGTATGAAGCACTTAGAGTAGTCAAATTCATAAATGCAGAAAACAGGATAGTGGTTTCCTAGGGTTTTGGGAGAGAGGGAAATGGAGAGTTAGAGTTTTACAGATTTTCATTTGGGGCAAATGAAATGTTCTGCAGAGGGATGGCAGTGATGATTGCACAGCAGTGTGAATGCACTTAAATGCCGCTAAACTGCACTTTGGAAAATGGTTAAAATGGGAAATTTGTGTTATCCTTATTTTACCACAATAAAACATCCTTACCCTCATGGACCTTACAATCCAGCAGAAAAAGAAAGATAATAAGCAATTAGAAACATAAAATTTTCAAGAGTCCATTTTAGATCAGCTTTGGCCTGCCATCATTTTTACAGATAAGTCAGAAGATAGAAAAGATAGTATGAGTCTACCCAGTAAGGTCCTGGTTGTCTGACTCCTGGGCCAGTGCTTTTTCCATTGAACAATATTTCCTTTTTTAGATACGTCTATTGCCTCTATTTTATCTGAGCTATTCAATAATATACTGGAAAGAGCACAGACTTTGGAACCTGGGTTCAAATTCAGCTCAGTTGCTTCCTAGAAGTTTGATGTTGAGATTTCCTTCTCTGTAAAGTGAGGATAGGGCTTCCCTGGTGGCTCAGCAGAAAAGAATCCATCTGCCAGTGTACAAGATGTGGGTTTGATCCCTGGGTTGGGAAGATCCCCTAGAGAAGGAAATGGCAACCAACTCCAGTATTCTTGCCTGGGAAATTCCAGGGACAGAGGAGCATGGTGGGCTATAGTCCATGGGGTTGCAAAAGAGTCAGACATGACTTAGTGACTACACAACAGCAAAAGTGGGGATAACTAAACCTACTTCACAAGGATTTGTTGTAATCTGTTACGCTTATACCTAGGTATGAAGCAAGTGAAAGTGTTAGTCATTCAGTCGTGTCTAACTCTTTGCAACCCCATGGACTGTAGCCTGCCAGGCTCCTCTGTCCATGGGGATTCACCAAGGAAGAATGCTGGAATGGGTTGATCTTCCTAACCCAGGTCTCTCACACTGCAGCTGAATTCTTTACCATCTGAACCACCAGGGAAGCCCTCAAAGCAAGTAGTCAATGAAAATTCTCTAGCAAGTTCTTCAAATGCCTTCTCTGAATTTGTTGCTTATCTATGGTATGTTCAATATGTGAATGCTTTCAGTCCAGCAATTTCTGCAGAGATATTCCTGTGTTTGAGTTTTTATAAATCATTCTAGAAATATAGTTTGGATATGGAGAAGAATAATTCAGTTGAAAATCTGGGAAATAAGCCAAACACGTTCATTTGGTCCTTATTTAGCTGGGAGAGAGCTTTCAAATTATAAGTTTGGTAAAGAATTGAAAAGAGTTAACATTTCTTTTTCCAAGAAATAAAGCCAACTCTTTAATATTTCTACTTACTATAAAAAAATCAGTCATACTCTATTTTTATTCATAAAAGGCACTTGTCTCTAAATAAAAAGTATATAATGGCATGGATTAGATATAAGGACCACCCTGAGAGATGAATTATTAAGTGTCTCATCTCCCAAGAAGAATGGTGTGTTTCTCAGATCTAGGATGTTTAGAAAAATAGTCAAAGTTATCAACTGTTAGCAGAGAATCTCAGGGCATCACAGTTACCACTACAGTATTCCTTCACTTTTTTCTACAGGTTTCTCTACCTTCAAAAGCTCTAAGCCCAGTTATCTTGTTTATTCCCTCTGAGTTTAGAATCCCCTTTACATCCTCCTACCACATTTGAGGATAAAAGAGACCAATTATTCCCAGTTCACACAGGCCTATAAAGAGCATCTCTTTATTGATTTTCCACAGCTTTTTAGATTTATGAAAAGGTCTGTCTTACCCTCAGGTTAGAGGATTATGTTGACTATATAGTAATTGCAAAGAAATTAATGCCTTAGGTTATATTTCTAAGCCTGAACAACTTACGTTGTCTTGTTAAAGGTACTGGCAGCTTGTTTTGGATTGTCCATCCTGTTCCTGCAGAAGCTACAGATGGCTCAACCGGGGATGTTCAAGACCATTAAACAATACGACTTTGCAGGAGGTCATATCACTTTGTGAACAAAACATGGGTCTTAACATTTTAAGGAACTTCGGTCTAAATCCTGGCTCTGTGTCTCACTTGATTAAGTCATTTAACTCTGACTCTTTAACCCCTTAAGTGAAAAGAGATACTAATAGATAATTATGAGGATTAAGTGATAATTATATAAAACATGTAATGGAGTGATTGGTACAAAAGTGAATACTGATATTCGTTATTCCACATATCAACTTACTCTAATATTTTAAGTAGTACACACACACACACACACACACAATAAAATCTGATTTTTACTTTTGATTATGATTTTCTTGATTTCAAATTTCCACTAGACTTTTAAAATATTATAAATTATAACTCCTTTCTGACAAGATTAGTTATGTTCAGGGGTGGTATGGTGGTAGAATATAATTCTTTTCTGAAATGTTATGATATCATTTAGGACTATTTCTAATTTTAAAATGCTTTCTAAAATGTTAATTGGTAGATTTATATTTCTAGTTTTTCTTCCATTAATGTTTTATGACCACAAAATGAATAAAGAATTATTTCTTTACTGGGATAATAACAAAATTACTAGCATTGAGAATATAGCTAAAATAGAAATGGCTAAACTAACGACATTGTACAGGAGGCAGTGATCAGGACCATCCCCAGGAAAAAGAAACACAAAAAGGCAAAATGGTTGTCTGACAAGGCCTTACAAATAGCTGAGAAAAGAAGAGAAGCTAAAGGCAAAGGAGAAAAGGAAAGATATACCCATCTGAATGCAGAGTTCCAAAGAATAGCAAGGAGAGATAAGAAAGCCTTCCTCAGTGATCAATGCAAAGAAATAGAGGAAAACAATAGAATGGGAAAGACTAGAGATCTCTTCAAGAAAATTAGAGATACAAAGGGAACGTTTCATGGAAAGATGGGCACAACAGAGGACAAAAATGATATGGACCTAACAGAAGCAGAAGATATTAAAAAGAGGTGGCAAGAATACAGAGAACTATACAAAAAAAAAATGTTCATGACCCAGATAACCACGATGGTGTGATCACTCACCTAGAGCCAGACATCCTGGAATGCACAGTCAAGTGGGCCTTAGGAAGCATCACTATGAACAAAGTTAGTGGAGGTGATGGAATTCCAGTTGAACTATTTCAAATCCTAAAAGATGATGCTGTGAAAGTGCTGCATCCAATATGCCAGCAAATTTGTCAGCAGTGGCCACAGGACTGGAAAAGGTCAGTTTTCATTCCAATCCCAAAAAACGCAATGCCAAAGAATACTCAAACTACCACACAATTGCACTCATCTCACACACTAGCAAAGTAATGCTCAAAATTCTCCAAGCCAGGCTTCAACAGTATGTGAACCGTGAACTTCCAGATGATCAAGCTGGATTTAGAAAAGGCAGAGGAACCAGAGATCAAATTGCCAACATCTTTGGATCATCAAAAAATAAGAGAGTTCCAGAAAAATATCTACTTTTGCTTTATTGACTACGCCAAAGCCTTTGACTGTGTGGATCACAACAAACTGTAGAAAATTCTTGAAGAAATGGAAATACCAAACCACCTTACCTGCCTCCTGAGAAACCTGTATGCAGGTCAGGAAGCAACAGTTAGAACTGGTCATGGAACAACTGACTGGTTCCAAATCAGAAAAGTATGCCAGGGCTGTATATTGTCACCCTGCTTATTTAACTTTTATGCAGAGTACATCATGCAAAATGCAGGGCTGGATGAAACACAGCTGGAATCAAGATTGCCTGTAGAAATATCAATAACCTCAGAAATGCAGATGACACCACCCTTATGGCAGAAAGTGAAGAAGAAGTAAAGAGCCTCTTGATGAAAGTAAAAGAGGAACATGAAAAAGTTGGCTTAAAGCTCAATATTCAGAAAACTAAGATCATGGCATCTGGTCCCATCACTTCATGGCAAATAGATGGGGAAACAATGGAAACAGTGAAAGACTTTATTTTGGGGGGCTTCCAAATCACTGCAGATGGTGACTGCAGCCATGAAATTAAAAGACGCTTACTCCTTGGAAGAAAAGTTATAACCAACCCAGACATCATGTTAAAAAACAGAGACATTACTGTGTCAGCAAAGGTCCGTCTAGTCAAAGTTATAGTTTTTCCAGTAGTCATGTATAGATGTGAGAGTTGGACTATAAAGAAAGCTGAGCACTGAAGAATTGATGCCTTTGAACTATGGTGTTGGAGAGGACTCTTGAGAGTCCCTTGGACTGCAAGGAGATCCAACCAGTCCATCCTAAAGGAGATCAGTCCTGAATATTCATTGGAAGGACTGATGTTGAAGCTGAAGCTCCAATACTTTGGCCACCTGATGTGGAGAGCTGACTCATTGGAAAAGACCCTGATGCTGGGAAAGATTGAGGGCAGGAGGAGAAGGGGACAACAGAGGATGAGATGGCAGGTGGCATCACTGATGCTATGAACATGAGTTTGAGTAAGCTCCAGGAGTTGGTGATGGACAGGGAAGCCTGGCGTGCTGCAGTCCATGGGGTTGTGAAAAGCTGGACACAACTGAGCGACTGAACTGAAACTAACAAAAAATGTTCAGATTAACAAATAGCTATATCTTTCATGCCAGATATGATGATGTGGAATGCTTAGTTAAAATTAAGATAAAATTTTATCATGAAAATTAATATTGTATTATTACTATTTTTATTTCTTGTTACTTTCATGGGAATATCCTACTGGTTTATTGTTGCTCCAGAAAGAAGCAGAAAGAATATAATAAAAGATTGTTATTATGTTTTGAGGTAGGCTTCTCTATGCCAGGTACATTGGTGGATACTAAATACACAACTATTTGTAAGAGAGAAAGGAGGGAGAAAGGGAAGGGGGGCAGGAAAGATAGGGAAAGGGAGAGGAAAAGAACTGTGCTTCCTACAATTGACAGATAAAAATACTAACAGTGGGACTCAGGCTTCTTGCTGTTGAAGTGAGAGTTAACAGATAAGCAAGGGATGGAGTCTAGAATGATACATGTGGTAATGAATCTGAATTGAAACCATGATATGAACTTATATTTTCATGCACGCATGCTAAGTCACTTCAGTCATGTCTGACTCTTTGTGACCCTATGGGCTGGAGCCCTCCAGGCTCCTCTGTCTATGGGATTCTCCAGGCAAGAATACTGGAGTGGGTTGCCATGCCCTCCTCCAGTGGATCTTCCCAACCCAGGGATCGAACCTGCATCTCTTATGTCTCCTGCATTGGCAGGTGGGCTCTTTACCACTAGTGCTAACTGAAAAGCCCAAACTCATGTTTACCTTAATATAAATATAGATGGTTGCATATATAAATACTTATAATAGATATATGCATATATACACACATAATTTCCCTGCTCTGTCGCCTGAAGGGACCAAAGAACAATGATACCCCAGTAGCAACAAACATACACAATACCTAGATCTTAGTTTCTAACACAGTTCTTCAGTGAAAGAAACCAAAACTCCTTAGAGAAACAGCTAATTCTAAGACAGGGCAGGAAACATGCAAAATGAGCCTGGAGCATCTTGTATGTAAGATGTAAGTAAGGAAGTGACTTTAAAAAGCAAACAAAAAGCCACACACATCATGGTGGCTGCGTATCTAATGGACACAGGGCTTCCCAGGTGGCACCAGTGATAAAGAACCCGCCTGCCTATTCAGGCAATGCAAGACACGGGTTCGATGCCTGGATCAGGAAGGTCCCCTGGAGGAGGAAGTGGCAACCCATTCCAGTAGTCTTGCCTGGGAAATTTCATGGACAGAGGAGAATAGTGGGCTATACAGTTCATGGGGTTGCAAAGGGTCAGACATGACTGAAGTCAGTTAGCATGCAGTGGACACAGGAGCCAACTGAAAGAGCTCCCTGTGGCCAAATCTGGAACAATCAGAGCAACGGAATAAGTAAAATAATGTTGAATTATAAAATAAATATCCATGAGTACATACTGATAGAAAAATTGACTAAATAATTTGAATGTAATAACTAGAAGAGGAAGAGACAAATTTGTGCACAATTCCACATGATTTATGTAGCTATTCTGCCCTCAGGAGGTGAAGCTACCCCCCACTCTTTAAGTATGGGTTACACATTGTGACTTCTTTTCAGAGAGGGCAATGTGGAAAGTGGAGGGGGAAGAGTAACTTTATAGTGGAGAAACCTGGCAAACACTACCTCAACCAGATGTTCAAGGTCAGCATCACTAGTCATGAGTCATGTAGATAAATGTACTCTCCATATGATACAAGCAAAATGGCACTTGACCTCTCTGGTTTTCCTCCCCTCAATCGGAAATCTCAGTCTACTCATGAGAAAAACAGCCAATCCCAACTAAGAAACATTTTACAAAATACCTAACAAAAGTACTCTGCAAGACTCTCAAGGTCAAAAAAACTCTCAAGGTCATCAAACACATGGAAAGTCTGAGAAATTGTCACAGCCCAGAGGAGCCAAAGGAGACATAATGAATAATGTTGTGTGGGATCCTGGAATAGAAAAAAAAGGCACTAGGTATAAACTATGGAAATCTGAATAAACTGTAGCCTTAAGTTTATAATAATCTGTCAATATTGGTTTATCAGGACTTCCCTGGTAGCTCAGCAGTAAAGAATCCCCTTGCAATGCAGGAGATTCAGGAGACATGGGTTTGACCCCGGGGTTGGGAAGATCCCCTGGAGCCGGGCATGGCAACCCACGCTAGTATTCTTGCCTGGGAAATTCCATGGACAGAGGAGACGGGCAGGCTATAGTCCATAGGGTCGTGAAGAGGGACACGACAGAAGTGACTGAGCATGCATGTACTCATGTACATTGGTTTATTAATTATAACAAGCAATATCATACCAACTTAAGATATTAAAACAGGATAAATCAAGTGTAAAGTACATAGAGAACTCTATATATTGTAACTTAATACAATATGTAAATATATATATAATAATTACATATTCATATACTGTAAATAATAGCTTTCCTGGTGGCTCAGACAGTAAAGAATCTTGCCTGCAGTGAAGGAGACACAGGTTTGATCCCTGGGTCAGCAAGATCCCTCGGAGAAGGGAACGGCTACCCACTCCAGTATTCTTGCCTGGAGAATTTCATGGACAGAGGGGCCTTGTTGGCTGCAGTCCATGAGGTTGCAAAGAATCAGAAACAACTGAGCAACTTTCATTTCATTATAATTATAATTATATACAATATGTATAATAATTATACATGTAATTTTTCTGTAAATCTAAAAGTATTGTAAAATAAAACCTTACTTAAAAATATCCTTATTAACAAAAATTTAACACAGTACAGTGCGTGCAGTGCAAGAATAAAAGCATGTGAAGTGTAGGAGAAAAGTGGGGGGAAAGAGAAAAAGAAAGTCCTTTTTTTTGTTATTCCTTTACTTTTGGTAGACTGTAGCTTATTTTTGTAAAAAAAAATCAAAGGATTTGGTTTGGTCCTTAAAAATACTGAAGTTAACCTTTTTCAAGGTCACCTCAAATATTTCCTCCTCCATGAAGCTTCCCCTGGCTTCCCAAAGATAACAGCCACTCATTGCTCTGAGTGGCTGGCATTGCATGCCCCTCAGTGAACTTAATTTACAATCATTGTTATAGGTGTTTCTCCCATTTGGCTGTACACTTCTTTAGAGTAATGTCAACATCATGGGTTCTCTTGGTCTCTACACAGTGTCTGACACCCGTTCATTATCCAACACCATTTATTGCATGCCCACCATTCAATACCATGGATTGAACAGGAGGGAGAAAATTACAGAGAGATATTAGCAACTGATTGTTAATGTTTAGAGAACTTTTTACTCTAGCAAATCTCGGAAAAAAAAAGAATTCCAAAATGCTTCTTAAAATACTTTGACTCAAAAAGAAGAACAAATGCTCTTATATTTTAAATCATGTCTTTAAAGCTATCCATGTGTAATGTGTATATATTTGGGTTATTTCAGCTTACAACACATTATATTATACAATTATTGCTGTTCATGTTAACTTCAATATTTTTAAAGACCAAACCAAACCCTTTGATTTTTTTATAAAAATAAGCCACAGTATACCAAAAGTAAAGAAATAACAATCAGATCTGGTGTGTGTTTATCAAAGCATGACCTCCTCTCTCTTCAACATTTCTAGAAAAATAAATAACAGTTTGAGCATCAGTTGCTTAGGTAAAAAATACCATAATAACCCAGATACACTAACCTTACTACCTGGAATTACCTTGAACATTCATGCCTTACGTGATTTTTTTCAGGGTGTTTGCTACACTTAAAATGCTTGTCTCTCTCATACTTTTTCTAAGTTCAAAATCTTGGTTAGCTTTCAAGGTCACCTCAAATATTTCCTCCTCCATGAAGCCTCCCCTGGCTCCCCAAGGATAATAGCTGCTTCCTTGGAGTGGTCCACACTGCTTGCCCCTCCATGGACTTAATTTACAACCATCATTTATAGGTGTTTCTCCCATTTTTACCGTAAACTTCTTAAGAGCAATGTCAACATCATGGCTTCTCTTGGTCTCTGCACACTGTCTGACATCCATTCATTCATCCAACACCATTTATTGCATGTTCACCATTCAATATCATGGAATGAACAGAAGGGAGAAAATTACAGAGAAAAAATAGCAGCTAAATGTTAGTGTTGAGAAAACTTTCTAATCCAGCAAAGCTCAGGAAAAAAAAATGAGGAAAATATTTAAACAGATCCAGTTTACTATAAGTATTAACAAACCCTTATATCACAGATGGAGAGGGAAATGGCAACCCACTCCAGTATTCTTGCCTGGAGAATCCCATGGACAGAGGAGCCTGGAGGGCTACAGTCAGTCCATGGGGTTGCAGAGAGTTGGACACGACTGAGCAACTAATACTTACATCACAGAACTGATGTGTTTTTATAGTCACTGTATATACTTCTAGGTGACGGTCTCTCTTCTACTACTTTGTCCATTTTCTGTGATCTGGGACTCCTGTTATTTGTGTATAGCAAGCTGGTAGGTCAGGACAAGTAAAATAAATTGAGTCAATGTTCATTTTCAAAAGAAAACATGAATGAGGAGTAATTTAGGGGAAGGAAAAAAGTAAAAACACTTTTTTCATGGCACAGGCCTGAAGTCCAGCTTACATCAAGCTACTCCACAGGTTCATACAAATGAACTTGCCCTTTTGAATCTTTCGATTAAAGCAGGTGTTTTTTTCCCTCCCTTGCGACTTGCTTGGAGACTTCTCATGCATTGTTAATCAAAAGAGAAAGAGGGATTTAATACACTTGCTTAAAGCAACTTCATTTTAATCTACATTCCATAAGATGGATCTGCTCCCAAATTGACAGTTGTTGAAGTTATTAACAGACAGAGTGCTGTCTCAATGTATCCATTATGGCTAGATTGATTTCTAGTAGAACCATTTGTGTGTGTGTGCTCTTATGGAATACTTGGTTTCTGCCTTCTCTAGTATTGATTAATTTAAATTCAATTTTTCAAAGCATCAGTGCCAAAAAAGTATTTTTAATTGCCATTGTCAAATGATTTCCAATAGGGCAAATGATAAGTGTATATTGTGCTCTATTCTATCAAGTCTTTTATTGTCAGTGATAGGACTCCTGGTCTTTTCTACTGAATTTGTAAGCCATTCACCCAGAGAATGCAGAAATGATTTCTGATTTCATACAAGGATTTTGAATGATCAAATTCCCCCAAACAACAAACTTCATGAAAGCTAGTCCTCTTTCATACCAATGGTCAGAATCACACAGAAAGCTGTTATTTACTAAGATTTCTAAATATATTTCTAAATTGCCCTGTGGTTTTATTGTTTGGTTTCCATTGTCATCTTCTTTGATCTGTCATTGGCCACCCTCCCTTAAATCTTCCAAACTCTTTCCCAAAAGCCTGTTATTCCTCAGGACTGAGCCCTGATTGTACGCAGTCAAGCTGCTCGCCTCCCCACAATTCTCTAGGGAACCCCATAGACTCTCATGGGTGGGACTGACTCTACCATCTAATTAGGGTTCCCATCAACTTTTAATAAACTCTAGTCTATTTCTGTTTTTGCTAGCAGGGCATAGTGAATCTATTTTCAAAGTATCTCATTTAAAATGTCAGATTAATTCTGAAATAATAGTTACCCCATGAGCTATCTGTATTACTCTGCAGATTTAAAAATTCCTAGTATGGTAGGGCCTAAAAAGCATCTCAATGTGGCAAAAGTTTGGCTGAGTTCAAATCCTGGTTCTGCCACAGACTGGGCAGAATTGAGTGATTTTTTCTGGATCCTTGAGCCTCATTCATCTCTGTAGATACTCTCTTTAGAGCATCTTAGCACATGCCAGGCCTAGAGTGGTGAACAAGGCAATCACAATGATTCAATAAGCTGACCCTTTAATGGGCTAGGTTTCCTCACGTTTACAATAGAAATAGTTAACACCTGGGGAGTTCTCTGGTGCTCCAGTGGCTAAAACTCTGTGCTCCCAAATCCCTGGGTTTGACCCCTGGCATCTAGATCCCATGTGTGGCAACTGGAAAAAAAAAAAAATTTAACACCCATCTTGTAGGGTTGTAAATATCAAATGACTCCTCAGCACAGTTCTTCACCACCTCTGCTCTATGCTGCCACCACCATGTTCCCCCGCTTTCTTGCCCCTAAAGGCTGATTGCTTTAAGTTTTCCTGCTGAAGCTCTTCAAGATGAAATGATCTTGTCAAACCAGGTTCGTTCACAGGAAGCCACACTCCGGGCCAGAGTTATTCTGGAGGCTGTCCCTGTGGCCTCCGTGTAACCGAGAGAGCAGTGCCCTGGCCATGGCACACCATCTCTGCCCAGAAAAATGCCTGGATTTCCTTCATTCATTTGCTTATGCTTCCTAGGTTATCATTTCAAAGTGCCCGCTCAGATGGAAATGACACCCGTCTCCCTTTTCATTAATAAAAGAGAAAGAGGGATTGAATACACTTGCTTAAAGCAACTTCATATTAATCTACATTCCATAAGATGGATCTACCCCCAAATCGACAGTTGTTGAAGTTATTAGCTCACAGACTAAAAACTAAAGAATGTAGTTCTAAAGGTGTTTGTGTGTTGGAGTGTAAGGTGTAACTCTGGGAAGAATCTAATGCTTAATGCTATGTGTATTTGTTTCCAGATTCTGTTAGAAGCTGTGTAGCAAAGCTGTTCTTCACTTGTTCCCTGAAGGGTCATTACTGCCTCTACAGTAAATCCAGTTTTATTCTCATCAGTCAAGAACCTCAGCCATGGATCCAAATCATGTTCCTATTTCAGCAGGTATGTATAATTCAAGTTCAGCATGGCTCCTTAATGAGCCAGATATGAGTTTATAATCATTTTTACTGAATTACTCTTTGACCAGAGTAATATGCAAATAACAACAATGCATACACATTTCATTAGTAATTTTTAACATGGATTTTTTTTCTACATTTTAGGATAGTTTCTTTATAAAAGGCCCTAGATTAGTAATCAGGAAGACAAGCCTATTATTATCTTGAATATCCTTTTGCTCTTAAAAAAAAAGAATAAATGGGAAAATATTTTTTGTTCAATGATAACAACAAAAAAATCACTTACTGGGGGTGGACAGCTTTCCTTATGGAGAACTAGACACTATTTTGCAATCTCCAAATAACTTTGGAGTCAGCATATCTTTTTTGACATTGTTAAAACACTAGAATGCCACTTTTCTGTATAGAATTTATGTTTAGAGGTAAAGTTACATAAAGAGGAGTTTAAACAAGAAAGAATTTGATGCAAAGATTTTTAGCATCAAAAAAAGATTCTTGTTTGGAAATGCTTATTTTGAATGCATTAAACTTTCAATAAAACTTGGATATAGATTACAAAATGTTAGTAACAGGAGGGATCTTAGACATCATTTTTCCAAATAAGCAAATTGAAGGACAGAACTCAGACTGCCTGACCCCTGACCCAGTGGTCTTCACTTGTGTTTAAAACAGAACGGGGGTTGCAGGCAGGAACAGAGAGAGGGCAGAGGCAGAAAAAGGAGAATGCGGATGGTACCGAGGGGTTAGGAATCGGGCCCGGCGCAAGCTGGAGCCAAGACTGCCGGGAGAAACATCAGTAACCTCAGACATGCAGATGCCACCGCCCTCATGGCAGAGAGTGAAGAGGAGCTAAAGAGCCTCTTGATGAAAGTGAAAGAGGAGACTGTAAAAGTTGGCTTAAAGCTCAACATTCAGAAAACTAAGATCATGGCATCCGGTCCCATCACTTCATGGCAAATAGATGGGGAAACAGTGGAAACAGTGGCTGACTTTGTTTTTCTGGGCTCCAAAATCACTGCAGATGGTGATTGCAGCCATGAAGTTAAAAGACACTTACTCCTTGGAAGGAAAGTTATGACCAACCTAGAAAGCATATTAAAAAGCAGAGACATTACTTTGTCAACAAAGGTCCATCTAGTCAAAGCTATGGTTTTTCCAGTGGTCATATATGGATGTGAGAGTTGGACTATAAAGAAAGCTGAGCACTGAAGGATTGATGCTTTTGAACTGTGGTGTTGGAGAGGACTCTTGAGAGTCCCTTGGACTGCAAGGAGATCCAACCAGTCCATCCTAAAGGAGATCAGTCCTTGGAAGGACTGATGTTGAAGCTGAAGCTCCAATATTTTGGCCATCTGATGTGAAGAGCTGACTCATTGGAAAAGACCCTGATGCTGGAAAAGATTGAGGGCAGGAGAGGGGAATGACAGAGGATGAGATGGTTGGATGGCATCATCGACTCGAAGGACATGGGTTTGGGTGGACTCCGGGAGTTGGTGATGGACAGGGAGGCCTGGCGTGCTGCGGTTCATGGGGTCACGAAGAGTCGGACATGACTGAGTGACTGAACTGAACTGAACTGAATAATAAGTTTAGTTACTTCTATTAATATAACATTTCTGTAATAATCCCAATGAAAGTCACTAGTCAGATAGTTATGTTTCTTTATAAAATGGGGCAGGCTTATTAAGAAAAAAATGAATTTTAATGCTGATTGTATCATAGCTGGAAAGTGGAGCTATAATAATTAAGAAAGAAAAGAGACAATTTAGACATGCCTCAGAGATACCATCTTTTTCTATATGAAGTCTCAAGAATACTTAATCATATCTTGTAGAGAACAACTGATATTTTGATGTGAATCAAATTGTATATGAATATAGGGACCTCCCTGGTGGTACAGTGGATAAGAATCCACCTGCCAATGCAGGGGACACAGGTTTGGTCCCTGGTCTGGCAAGATTCCAGATGCCTCAGAGCATCTAAGCCCATGGGCCACAACTACTGAGCCCGCCTGCCGCAACTACCAAAGCCCACACAGCCTAGAGCCTGTGCTCCCCAACAAGAGAGGGAAACCACAGGGACAAGAAGCCCATGCACTGCAGCAAAGAGGAGCCCCGACTCCCCGCAACTAGAGAAAGCCTGCGTGCAGCAACCAAGACCCAGCACAAAACAAATTGTATGTGAATATAAAAAAACAGCATTGATTTTCTTGCTTTTCTTGAAATAAAGACCTTCTTCTCCTACCTTAGTAACGTTTTTCAAACAGTTTTCATCAGTGATTTTGTACTTGGTTTCATCTTTGGCTTTATTCTTCACAGTTGTCAGTTTTCTGAAAACAGACCAAGAAAGCTTGATTTTATTTTTGCCCCTTCTGTCTTATTTTATTGACTTAGTCTGATCCTTTGTTTTTCTCTTTGAGCAAAATCACCAATGAACATCTGTTTATGATGGTTTTTTTTGTTGTTCTTTTTTCTGTAATGTTTCCTTTCTTTTTCTGCACCTTTGATACTGTGTGATCTGGATGAAACCTGACTTTGGGATAACTAAAAATCATATCTTTGACTTGATAGTTACAAACCCGTACTAGCCTAGTATGCTGGGCTAGACTCTTTCCTTTCTCAGTTTACAGACTTATGATGGAGTTCTCAAATTAAGAGATTCCAGTCCAAATGGACCTTTTTGGAATGATGATTAATTAAATCAGGTCCTGCTCTTTTTTAAGTGAATGGTCATATGCTGTATATGTTTCCGATTATAATCAAGAAATTCCCGGATGTATCCATGTTTTGGGTTTCACATTAATCTGTTACTGGCCCTTAACCTTTTTAAATCTGTGGGCAACTTACTCAGGGTATAAAATCCTCCACCTTTTCCCACTGAGTACCAAAAACAGTTCATGTTGAGGAGGATAATCATGAGATTTTTCTGGAAAAGAAGAATCTTACTAAATAGAAATAGAAACTATATACACAGAGACCATCTAGAAAGTCTCGTAAGTCAATATTTGGACAGTCACTGACATTGAAAATGGGATTTTATAAGCCAATATCATTATTTTATTACACCTCACACATAAAGGATAATATATATTATATATATTATATTTTGTGTGTGTGTGCGCATGTGTGTAATCATGTGCCTTTATGTTCTGTATGTTTTTATAAAATTATTTCCTCGAATTGAGACACTTCTCACATTCTTAGGTATAACATCACATGTAAATGACTGTTAAACACATAATTGATTAAACATACAATCTAAATTTTCCTTTGAAATTTTTATGTTCATTGACTTGAATGAAATATATGTAAATGTAATTTTTTCTTATGTTAACAATCTTACTGTCCAAAACTTAAAATATCTTAAAGCTCTAAGAATATTCAGCCATTATACACTTTAGGACTGACAATGTTTTTTATTTTCCCAACCCTCCCTTACACTGTTCATATCTGAATAATAATGGACTGTTGGTTATTTAATGTCTATTATTCATGATTTACTCTGTATAAATAAACTTGATGTATGCATGCTGCATGCTAAGTCACTTCAGTCATGTCCAACTCCGCGACTCTGTGGACTGTAGTCCCCAGGCTCCTCTGACCATGGGATTCTCCAGGCAAGAATACTGGAGTGGGTTGCCATGCCCTCCTCCAGGGGATCTTCCTGACCCAGGGGTCAAACCCACGTCTCTTACATCTCCTGCATTGGTAAGCAAGTTCTTTACCACTAGTGCCACCTGGGAAGCCCTAAATAAACTTGATATTTGTACTCAAATTTTATACCTTAATTCTCAGATCTTTGAAAAATAAATATAAATATTTATATTAGCCATTTTCCAATTAAGTAACATCCTTGAGAAGTGACTGATATAAACACTACCTTACAAAAGTTAGGCATATTTATAGAAATCAATATCAACTGTCTTTAAAGTGCTGTTTAATAAGTTAAATTTTCTGTTAAAAATATAGAAAGCATGAAATGTACTGTACATTTGATCTTCAACATAGATTTCTCTGTAGCTTTATTTAAGCCATTTTTAAGTTCAGACCAAGACTAATAGTGCTTTGCAGCCAATCAAACAATATTGTTGGGACAAGAGATGACATGTCATGTTTCTCTCATGAATGCCCTTTCAGAGCCTGTTTCCTGAGCCGCTGTCCATTCAGAGTCGTTCTGTACAATTCCTCAGCGCTCTATGGGAGAAGACGCAGGTAGAGGGTGCTCACAGCTTTGAAATGGCCATGATGGAGTCCACATTCCCACAGCAGAAGGTAAATGCTTCTTTCCTTGCACATGTTATTTTTAGCCAAGATTCAAGACGAAAGAGTTTGCTTTTTCTTAATAGTTCAATTTTTCCTCTTTCCTTTCCTTTCTTTTATTATTATCAGAAGACGCTAAGTAATGATTTACATGTCATGCTGTAGTGGATTCAGGACCTAGTGATATATTTTGATAGTAGTCAAAGTCACTGCCTTTTGAGGCTCCCAGACTGACATAATACAGCCCACTCAGAGCCACACAGAAATGGAAAACATTTTACAGACAGACAGACAACTCTAGGCCTGAAGAGGAAACAGCAATTGGACTCCAGGTTCTTTGGGGCTTTTCATTTCTTCCCTGCATACTTCCTCTCATCACTTTACCCTTTGTGGTCACCACAAAGTTAGAAAAGGAAGACAAGATGAACAGGAAGGAAGAGAGCATGGTCAGGGTGAGAAAGAGCTCTGCTGAGGCAGGCATTGATGATGTGAGTTAGAGCATTTTAGGAGTGTGAAATAGGGGCATCACTCTCAGGACACAGTTGACCGAGACCTCCTGAGCAGGCCCTCAAACTGGGAAAGGACCAGAATGTGGAATCATGCCCACCCAGTCAATAGAGTGAAACTGGAAGTGGATTTTCACTGCTGTGATCAGAGTGAAAAGGGTCACAGGCCTGGGTATGAAGAATAATTGGAGGAAGCCTGACTGGAGACAGGAAGACTATGAAGGAAGTGATCACTGTAGTCAGGTAGGAAATGAAAGCCTAAACTGAAGTTGGAAGTTATAGGAAGAGGATGGATTCATGAGGCAGTAACAAAGCAGAATCAACAGGACTTGGTTCCTGATAAGGAAGATGGAAGAACCAAAAATGACTCCAGGTGTATCTACGGCCAGTGGATAATGGCACCATCTTAAAAAGTTGACCACAAAGGAAGCTGATATGGAGGAAGAAGATAAATCATTCTGGTTTACATATTCTGAGTATGAGTTGTTTGTGTAGATGACCAGGTGGTGTGGTCTTTGAATTACCAGTGTGGAACTTAGGAAGAAATCCAGAACTGGAGATATTAGACTTGGGTGTCAAAGATAGCACTTGATATCATGACAGTAGGTTGGATCACTCAGGGAGAACATGGCTAATGAGAATAGAGAATGGTTATTGATCTTCCCTTCTCATATTCAGAGAACCTAATTATCCTTATTTCGCTTTCAAGAAAGCCCAGTAATAAGCATTGGATGCTTACTGATGAAACCAGAGATTCTAGGAGTGTATGATCATGGTCTTTGTCCTTGTTAAATAAATTCAAAGTATAAACAACTAGCAAATTAATAAAAAACTGTTATATTTGAAACAAACTCAATACCTCTTAAGTGCTAAAGGGTTGTGAAAAGATGAGAAATTGTTGTAATTAATCAAAAGTTTAGTTAGTATGGTATGTAAGACACTGAAACTAAATTCTATTATTGCGTCACTATTTTTGACTTTGGTTTAAGAATTAGGTATGTAGTATTAAGAATACAGGAAATGCCATAATTGCATCAATGCAAAGTAGAATGGAATTCTTCCCTTATTTCATGCAAATTGTAAACTGTTGCATCATGTTTAAAGACAATGCCTCAAATTCTTAGAAATGTTTCTCTGTGAGCTGTATTTTAAGTAGAGGGAACTAGTAAATTAAAACTTGGCAGGCAGCATCAAGTCCTAAGAGATTGGGGAAAAAAAAACTTGGCAAACCAGTTTTGTGCATGCTCACAAGTATGCTTATTCATATGTCTTCTATTTCATACCAATAAATATTCCTCTAGGGAAAAATTAATTATAGAACAAAATGTTTTAGAAATTTCAGAAGTTTTATTATTTGGTTTACTCATAAGTATTAGAAAAAGCTTTGATATCTGGAATGTACATTATGTGGCAAGGTTATCAGCCCAGGTATTTCCCAATCAAATTGATTTTCAGCTATCTTTATTTTATGAAGTATTCTTCTCATTAAATTCAAAGCAGCTATGAGAATGGTCCAGTGTCTGCTCTCTTGTCACCACCTGTGCCAGTCTGTACTCATACTAGTGATTTGAAAATGATGGGCAGGTGTGTATCTGTTGCTGTGATAGAATTACATTGCAGCCAACTAAATTCAGGCATACAAAGAAGGAAGAAACTTCTGAGAAAACACCTAAGTCTCTGAAATATAACTCTCTGGAGAGTTTCT
This sequence comes from Cervus elaphus, assembly GCF_910594005.1. NCBI lineage: Eukaryota > Metazoa > Chordata > Mammalia > Artiodactyla > Cervidae > Cervus > Cervus elaphus. The sequence goes on along the minus strand of NC_057833.1, from coordinate 11,293,347 downwards.
TATTGAGAATTTTTTAAATAAAATCTTGGAATTTTATTTAAAGAACTGAAAGTCAACAGTAAGATATCTATTAAATTGCAAACTGCTTGAAGGCAAGGGTTGCACTGTGTTTACCATTATATTACCAGAGTCACATCTTGCCCGACACATGGTTGGCTCCTAATTAATAATAAGGACCAATTGAATAGGGCTTCCCGGGTGGTGCTAGTGGTAAAGAATCCACTGCCAAGGCAGGAGATGCAGGAGACTGGCGGGCTACAGTCAATAGGGTCACAAAGAGTCAGACATGACTGAATCGACTAAGTACACACGCACACACCAACTGAATAAAGAAATAAATCCTATCGCTTTCCAGATGTTGCAATTGGAAGCACAGGGACTTGTCAAAAATCACATCCCTTGTCAGTGGCAGAGCAGGAGCACGAGTGTACGCCATGGTGACATGAGGGCCATCACCAACACATCTGGGTTTTCTCTACTCTATGCTTGTGAGATTACAATTCCCTGCCTCTTGAAGTAAGCCGTGGACATGTGACTGGCTTCAGCAAATGATATATAAAAAGGGATATGTATCACTCCAGGCAGGAGCTTTTAAGAACCACTTTTAAGAACCACTGCTTCTTTCTTCATCTTGCCTCTCTTGCCCTACCATGGAGACTGCAGAAGCAAATGTTGATACTGAGTGGCCAGAAGGATGGCCACAGCCTGCAACTCTAAACACCCACACAGAAGACTGCTTCTCTGGAGAGTTACCCAGACCCCCCCTACACATACACACACACACACACACACACACTTTGCGTGAGGAAGGAACAACCTTCTGTTCTGTTAAAAACTACAGTTTTTGTGTTTGTTATGGGTGTATAATCTACCTATCTTGACTAGTTATCTTGATTTTAAATAGTAATAAAAACTTTTTTTTAAAACCTGGATTAATGGAAAGATATGCTCTTCCCCTGGCTAGGAACACTGATTATGCAAATGGAAATTACTCTCAGATTATAAATATAATTTATTTCCAACCATAATAGCGACAGAATTTCTTCCTGGAGTTAGACAAACTGATCCTAAATTTGAGAAAAAACAGTTCTGAAAAAGAACAAAGAGGAGAAAGTTTTTTCTACTAGGAAATGGAAATTTATTGTAAAAGCACAAAGAGATGAGGGGGTGATTATTGTATAATTTAATAAATTAATAAAATTTATTAATTTTATTAATAAAATAATTAATAATGTTAATCAATAATTTATTTATTATAATTAATTATTAATTAATTAATATTAACAGGGATAAATTAATAGTAAGGAATATAGAGTCCAGAGCTAGTTCTAAGAATATGTGCACACTTGATAGATGATAGAAGGGAGATTTACAATCAGTGAGGAGAAAATTAAGTGTTTAAAAAAGCAGTAGAGGGACATGTGATTTTTCCAGATTGAAAAGATAAAATTCAATGGAGCCTTGACACTATCATTAATAAATTAACTCCAGATAAAAGTCTAAATGGAAAGAGTAAAACTTTACAATAATTAGATTAAAACAACAATGGTTATCCACAAGCTGGAATCAAGATTGCCAGGAGAAATATCAATAACCTCAGACATGCAGATGACACCACCCTCATGGCAGAAAGTGAAGAGGAACTAAAGAGCCTCTTGATGAAAGTAAAAGAGGAGACTGAAAAAGTTGGCTTAAAGCTCAACATTCAGAAAACTAAAATCATGGCATCTGGTCCCATCACTTCATGGGAAATAGATGGGGAAACAGTGGAAAAAGTGTCAGACTTTATTTTGGGGGGCTCCAAAATCACTGCAGATGGTGATTGCAGCCATGAAATTAAAAGATGCTTACTCCTTGGAAGGAAAGTTATGACCAACCTAGATAGCATATTAAAAAGCATAGACATTACTTTGTCAACAAAGGTCCATCTAGTCAAAGCTATGGTTTTTCCAGTGGTCATGTATGGATGTGAGAGTTGCACTATAAAGAAAGCTGAGTGCTGAAGAATTGATGCTTTTGAACTGTGGTGTTGGAGAAGACTCTTGAGAGTCCCTTGGACTGCAAGGAGATCCAGCCAGTCCATCCTAAAGGAGATCAGTCCTGGGTGTTCATTGGAAGGACTGATGTTGAAGCTGAAACTCCAATATTTTGGCCACCTGATGTGGAGAGCTAACTCATTGGAAAAGACCCTGATTCTGGGAAAGATTGAAGGCAGGAGGAGAAGGGGACGATAGAAGATGAGATGGTTGGATGGCATCACTGACTCGATGGACATGGGTTTGGGTGGACTCCGGGAGTTGGTAATGGACAAGGAGGCCTGGTGTGCTGGGGTTCATGGGATCACAAAGAGTCAGACATGACTGAGCGACTGAATTGAACTGAACTGAAACAGAAATCATAAAGGAAATATGAATAGATTTGACTACATAAAAAGTTTAAATTTCTGTATGAAAAATTACACCATTACAAAGTTAAAAGGCAAGCCTAATAGCATAACCTGGGAGGAGTTATTTAAAATATGTTTAACTGACACAAGCTCTCCTACACATCAACCAGGAAGAGACAACCAACCCAAGAGAAAACTGGGCGAGATACATGAACAGAAAAGTCACTGAACAAAAACTCAAGTGGCCAAAACACCTAAGGAAAGATGTTTAGACTCACTAAAAGTCATGGAAACAATTTATTTAAAATGTTAAAAATGAAGTACCATTTTACAATGATCAGACTATCAAGAATAAAAAATTGTGGCAATAAGGTTTTGGCAAAGATGTAAAAAGATAAGAATATTCATACATGACATATGAGACTATCTACTTAAGTAAATATCAGGTATATCTACTTAAAAAAGAAAAAAGTAATTAAAAATACATAGCAATAATTAGATTCATGAATGACAGCTAGCTAACAAGGGGGGGTGAGTAACAAGGGGCAGTGTACACTTTCCAAAATTGTTCATTGCATTTATAACTTATCAGAAAAAAATGCTATAGGGATTTCCCCCCACAAAGGATTCCCCCTATCTAGTTAATTAACAAATCCATCGTCTCACATATTTTTATTTCTTCTTTCTTTCCTTCTTTCTTCTTCCTTCCCTCCCACCTGCCCTCCCTCCCTCCTTCTCTCTTTCTCCCTCTCCTCCTTCCTTCCTTTCTCTCTCTTTCTTTCTTTCAATGAAAGCATTTAAGTAAGAAATGCTCATATCTCTCAACCAGAAAGTTTTATATTATAGCATGTAAAAATGTTATGTCCTAAAGAGGATTTAAGACAAATTTACCTTTACAGTGTTTTTTTAAAGCGCAATCTGGCAGTAGCTGGTTATATTTTAAATTCATGTACCCTATTATCTTGAAATTCACTTCTAGGTGCCACTCTCACATACTTGCACCAAGATAACATGTCAATTAACAGAAGTAAACTGAAAATTGCATCAAAAAATCAGGAACAATGCAAATGTTATCATTAGAAAGATGGAGAAAAATGTCATGGTATAGTCATGCTATACAGGCAGTGAAAGTGAATTCGATAGACCTATGAGCAGTAAAATGGAATAAATATTAAAAACATAACATTGATTTTTTAATAAGCAAGTTGCAAAAGTATAACAGGAATAGTATGATGGCTTGTGTAAATTTTTAAAACACACTAAGCAATATTAGGCATTATTTAGGGGTGCATATACTTGTGATAAAACTATAACAGCATATTTATAGTCTCACCAAATTTGTGATGGTGTTGCCTCTGGATGATGAAGAAGGGATAGGAAGGAGGGAACTGTTACTGGGAAAGAAATTAAGATCTCATGCAATTTTGTTTTTAAAAAATCAAAAGCAAAATATTAGCATTTGTTAAATTTGCCCCACAAGGTCATGGGTATTTGTTACATTATTCTTTGTACATGCCTTTCTTTCTTTCTTTCTCTCTTCCTTTGGATTAAACCTGTGAATAATGTCTAACAGTAGAGGATTAACAGATTTGAATGTAAAAATATGAAGTTTATTTAAAAATCTGTGTATACAGTAATTTGAAAATATGTGTAATAAGTATGAAAGACAAGTTTAATATCCTTAAGATGCTATGAATTCGTGCAAATCAATAATCACTGAACCTAAGGCATAAGCAAATAACTCAAAGAAGACTTTGAGTGCAGAAAAAATATTCAGCCTCATTAGTAGTCAGGATTTTAAAATTGAAGTTAAGCTAACAGTACTCTTTTTAATCCACTTTTTAAAAGACAGTAATCAGTGCTGGCTAGAGTTAATGGAGTTTAGACACTTTCACACATTTCTAGTCAGTGTATAAATTATTTCAACATTTCTAAAAAGGCAGTTTAGCAATGCAGGTCAAGAGTCTTGAAAATATTCATATCCTTTAACACAGTGATTCTACTTCTAGGAATCTGTTCTAAAGAAATAATCTGAAATGTGTACAGAACTTAAGATACACACATCAAAAAAGTACTGGAGAGTAATCTCTAATAGCCTAAATGTCTACAAGTGTGCAAATGAAAGTGTCATATATGCATGCTATTAATATGTGTGATAGCACAATATGTTTTCTAATGTATAACTTATATGATTAACATATAATTTACAGCATGTGATATAATAATATGTATGTCTAAAGATGGGACAAAGTAACATGTAGACATCCATCTCTATGGAAGAATATTAAGAAACCATGAAAAATCATGTTTACAAGAAACACTTAATGACATGAAATAATACTTATGTCGGATACCACATTGCAGGGTATAGGACTGTTTATATGAAGAAGATTATTTGGAGATTTGCAAATTAAGACAGCCAAAAGAAAACATACCAAGATGTATTAGCAGTGGTTATCTCTGGTCAATAGGATTAGCTATCTTCTGTATTTTCTCTGTCTGTTTCTTTTACCAGCAAGGAAAAAATATTATTACAGAAGCACCCCCTTTTACTTATATTGCTTTATGTAAGGAAATGTAAATGAGACGTTTTCTTAAATAAAGAAAATTCTATTTTACTAGGCAGGAACCAGCGATGCAGCATCACTGTATAGGCTGTGTCAAAGGTATTGGTCCTTAACATTATAAGAAAGGAGGAAACGTTCATTTATGTTTTCAGTAAGTAATTACAGTGCTTACAATTGCCACGTAGCCTTCTAGGTGCTGAGGAAAGAGCAATGAATTTAAAAATACATCATCAAAGATAGGAAAGTTCCTTTTTAAGATAACTAACCCTCATTGTAAAATAAAGATTTTAGGGAAAAGGCAGAAAATCCGTGGATTTATTTAAGAAATAAAGAGAATGGCCTCTGTGGAGGAACTAGAGATTTTATTAATAATTTCATTCCAGGGCACATTTGCCTGTCTCTTCAGAGGGAGCGTTGCTCTAATTATCAGAGGACCAGACAGTTGACAAAGCTGATGTGGGGATTGTTGAAGGGCTGGAATGTGGGAGAGGGGCCACTTTTATTGACACACATGTTTGAGTTCCCAAAGTATGGAGAAATTCCATATGCCATAACAATGAGGACTCAAAACTATGCCCATTATGGAAACAAAACCAAAAAAAAAAAAAAATTTAAATTTACTGCTGAAATAAAATGTGCCCCATGTGGCTAACATTTGGAGATTTGTTTTCAGTCCACATTGCCACAAGCACACTTGACAGGTCCCAGGGTGTCAAAGTATAAATAAAACTAAAGCTTCAATTCTGAATGGCACAAAAAGAGACCTTCTGAAGCTCCCAAAGGCTTAGATTTAGTGTTTTGAGTTACTGTGTTAACATAGTGCTTGAATAAATAAATACCTAAGTAAGTAAATAAATAAGGGATGGACTTATTTATATATAGATTGTAACTTCAGAATCTTACCAGAAACTCAAGTCTACATGGGGGATATAAGTGACATGTTCTCAAAGGAGAACAGTGTGAACCCAGAGGTCTGAGAGAGGTTAGCTGTGTTGAACCTCCCTTTGGGAGCAAGTTAGATAATAATAGGGTAGATGGGAATTAGGTTTGAGATTGCAGAAGTCCAGATGGGGTTGGGGCCTCTTAGGCTTTTAGGCTATGAGTTCAGAACCAGAAAAACTTAAGCAGTATCTAAGAAGCAAAGGGGAGGTAAAGAGATAAAAAGAAGGTATGAATAGGCAGCTATACAAAGAAGCCAGTGCAAGCTCAGTCACTGAGTCAGGTCCGACTGTTTGCGACCCCATGGGCTGTAGCCTCCCAGGCCCCCCATCCATGGAATTCTTCAGGCAAGAACACTAGAGTGACTTGTCATGCCCTCCTCCAGGGGAACTTCCTGACCCATGTATTGAACCAGTGTCTCCTGCCTTGGCAGTTGAGTTCTTTATCACTGTGCCACCTGGGAAGCCAGAGCAAGTGGTAAATCCAGTGATTATCGAGTAAACTCTATGAGAATGCAAGTCCTGATAGGAAACCGCAGGCCAGGGGATCAGGAAGGCAGATTGAGGGTGGAATGTAGATGCAGATGCAAAGTTGGGGAGTTGGTGGGCTTTAAAACACAAGGTCTGGGCTTTTAAAAGAAAGGGGAAAGTAATTCCATGTAGGAAATGACATGAGCAGTAACATGGAAGAGACAAAAGATCACAGTCATATCATGGTAAATATGACTTAGGTTCATTCATTCAGTTAAAAATATGTTTTTGCAAATGCCTGTTCTATACCAAGCACTGTACAGAGATTGAACCTAAACAACCACGCACTGCCACATGGAGACAGGCAAAGTACAAGTAAACAAATACACAATTTCCACACGGGTAGGCACTACACAAACATAAATGCCTGAAGGAAGACATGAAGGACAAGGGCATTGGATGGATGATCAGGGAAGTCTTCTCTGAGCTGGTGACAGAGATGTCCTGGTAAAGAAAGCCTATTTGCACAAAGATTTTAAGATTAAAAAAAATATATCACAAACCAACACACACAAAAAAGAGGAAGAATTACAAAAGAAAGCCAAAACCTTGGTGTATTAGAGCATTCTCCTCCAAGTTTAAATCACATTCCATCAGAAAAATATATTTGAGAGACTTCCCTTGTGGTCCAGTGGTTAAGAATCCACCTTGCAATGCAGCGGATGCAGGTTCAATCCATTCCTGGTCAGGGAACTAAGATCCCAGATGCCTCAGAGCGACTAAGCCCACTCACTGCGAACAAGAGAGTCTGTGCGACCACAACGAAAGATCCCACATAACATAATGAAGATCCCATATGCCACAACTGAGACCAAACACAGCTAAAGAAAGAAAGAAAAAATTTTTGAGCAAGCACCTTCCATGCTTATTTTCATTTACTTATAAATTATATTCATGTATTCATTGGGCTTCCCAGGTGGCTCAGTGGTAAAGAATTGGCCTGCCAAGGGGAGACGGGTTTCATCCCTGGGTCGGGAAGATCCCCTGGAGAAGGAAATGGCAACCCACTCCTGTATTCTTGCCTGGACAGAGGAGCCTGGTGGGCTACAGCCCGTGGGGTCACAAAAGAGTCAGGCATGACTTAGCAACTAAACAACAAATGACACTCATTATTTCCATTAGAAAGTATACTCAAAAATAGAAATTGTAAAGGAAGAAATGAAAAAGAAAGTGGAAATTCTGTTTTCTCCTTCCCACAAAGCAGTGAAAGGTTGTGTACATGTAGGAGTCAATTCTCTCCCATTCCACAGCATTGGAAGAAGTGTAAGGGTCAGGGGGGAGCCCAGTAAACCAAAAGAGAGTGAAGACTAAGGGGTTGAGAGTTGGTCTGGGGGGCTTTACCACTGGCCTTCTAAGCTATGGCAAGGAGTTTAGATTTTATTGCAGCCTGTGGGAAGTCACCCAAGAACTCTGAGCAGCAGACATTACCTAGCTTTTCTTCATACACTCAGTGTGCTGTGATCAGATCAGATCAGAAAGGGGCAAAAGTAAAATCATGGCGATCACTAGGGAAACTATTGCTAATACATATGAGAGAAAAAGAGTAGTTAAAACTGAGATGATCCTGGGAGGGATAGAAATAAATGACACATTTAATATAAATTTTGAAGATAAATGAGTCAGGTGTAAAGGTTGGGGAGACCTTTGAACACCTTACATTTAAAATGCCTGTGAGATGTTCCAGTGGAATTGTTTAGTGGGCAAATGGGGAAGTGGTTTAGGCCAGAAATATAAATGAAGGCATCATTTGCACGGAGATGAGGAAAGCCATGGGAAGAGTAAAACCATCTGGGATGAGAACACGGAGAGGAAAAGGATCCTGTTCAGGACGAAGTCCAGAGAACAGCCAAGAAACCAAAGAAACAGAACTTAGAGGTCGCTGATCTCAAGAGAGAGTCCAAGAAAGAGAGGAAAGGGAATTGCATGGAATCTGGCAACCAGATCAAGGAAGATAGATACAGATAAGCATCCATCCAAATTGGCAACTTAGAGCAGTTTTAATGGAGTTTTAAGAACAGGGTTCAAACAGGAGTCGGCTGAAAATTGAGAAGTGAAGAATGAGGAAGGAGGCATAGTAATAGAACATGTAGGTAGCTGTTTTAAAAGCAAGGTGCTACATGGGTTGGTGGTGGAGGAAGTCTGGAAATGGAATGGAAGATTAGAATGGAAACTCCCAGAGCACACTTGTAAGTTGCTGGGATGAAGCGAGAGGGTGAGAAAGATGAGCAGAAATGGGAAAGGAGATGCACACAGATCCAGGTCCGTTAGTGGACCTGGTGCCAGGAAGATGAGTGAGTTCTTTCTCATGGCCTTTCATCTTTTTCAGTGAAATAAGAGCTGAGGCCATCAGCTGAAAGTGGAGTTGGGGAAGAAGGAATGGAGATGTGAGGAAAGAGAAAAATCTAAAATGAAATTCTCACAGAAAGGAGCCATGATCTTAACTAGAGAAAAATGGCAGGACTGTCTGGCAACAAAGAAAATCCATTTGGCTTCAGAGATGATAGATTTAAGTTAAAACAGACAGATGATTTCCCCAGCAGTGATCAGCTGTTCAGGGGCTAAATTCACCCACCCTTGGATGTTTGTCTTTTGGTTGAGTGTTAATGAGATGGTGAAGAGTTTCAAGGTAGGGTGGATCTGTGTTTGAGAAGATAGAGAGTAAACATGCGGACCCAAAGAAAAGATTTAAAATGCTAAGAGGAAGAGTCTACACCTAGGAGACTCCATTTGAGAGATAAAAAGATTGTCTTTAGAGCCCAGAAAAAAGCAGTTATTTTCTTCATGCATGCATGCTTGCTAAGTCACTTTAGTTGTGTCTCTTTGCAACTCTTGGACTGCAGCCCGCCAGGCTCCTCTGTCCATGGGATTTTCCATGCAAGAGTACTGGAGTGGGTTGCCGTACCCTCCTCCAGGGGATCTTCCTGACCCAGGGGTCAAACACGTATCTCTTATGTCTTCTGCCTGGTCAGGTGGGTTCTTTACGGCTGGCACCATCTTGGAAGCCCAATGTTCTGTTCTTCCCCTTGGAAACAAGGGCGTAAGCTCATCCATGAGGTCCTTGCCAAGGTGAAGGCAGGTCAACAGTGGCTGAGAGGCCAGATGAGGCTGCTAGTGACCATGGCCATGTTTACACCATGCTGTGTGCATAAGGCTTGTGACACTAGGAAGCATTGGGAGAGCATTAGCTTAAGCTTGAGATGAATTTTTATCACAATTTATCTAGTATCAGTGGACTCACATTCTTCCACTATAGCCATGTAATAGTTCATCTGGGATTAATGCGATGAATTCTAAGAGGAGAGGCTTGAAGGCAAACAGACTCCTTGAGCACTGACATGTTCTCTGGAACTTTTACAAGCGGGACTTTTATTGATGCCTTAGGACCACTGAGTTTGGAAATCCAGCCAAATTCTAAACTTTGCCTCCTTAAATAGTGTCTCTACCTTCATTTGGATTCATTTTTTCCCCTTAACAGCTATACGTTATAACAATCCAGTTGAGCTCCTTATATAAACAATTCCATACATACCAACTCATTATATTAAGCGATTGTACCATTTTGTAAACACATGAAACCTAAGTGACAGTTCCATTCACTATTTAAAAACTGGAAAATCATTACCCTTACACTTGGCTAATTAATACACACTATCAATATCTCCCTAACCACCATCCACATATACTGTGCTTATGTCGTACATAAGCTTTTTTTAAAGAAATTAAAATCAGCATAAATATTTCCTGGGTTTAGTTTGAATCCTGGCTGATCACATGTATTGTGTTTCCTTCGTGTTTCACAAGCCGGACTATCCTATAATGAAGCATGTCAACTTTACTACTGTAGCGAACATTCCTTCACAGTCAGCCAGATGTTCTGCATCAGTCAAGGAAATTAAAAAAATAAAAGAAACCTTCAGAAAATAGTTAACGAAATAACTCTACTCCTAGGGGAACAGAGGTATGCAGTCCCTCCGAAATGTCTGTTCTAATCCAATATCGGTTTAGGTTCTTTTCTTAAATAATCAGTGCACGAGTAGTCTTTCCCTTTTCTGCTTGATGCTGTCATGGATATTGTGCCTACAGACACTGGGCCCTGGGCGAGCAGGAAAAGCAGCACCAAGCAGCGTGGAAGCGTGGTCATTTGAAGCTCAGGATCTGGGTTTGAATCCTGGCTCCAGAACTTGCCAGTTATTTTATCTAAGTCCTCTCTGCCTTATCTTCTTTAGCTGCAAAGTGCAGGAAACACTAGTGCTCAGTTCACTGGGGTTTTGTAAGTTTTGGGAGACATAATACACGTAAAATCCTTGAACAGTGATTGAGACATAGTGAGAGGTCAATAAACGGAAACTAGTATTATCTTACTGTGCTTCCTCTGCAAGACCCCTCTCAGCAAAATGAATAACAAAGCTTTCATCTTTTGAAAATGAGCTTTATTTTCACAAAAGTCAAAACTGTATCCAGGACTCAGTCTGTTATAAAAGGAGACTTGTTTTTGTTCAGTCATTAAGTCGTGTCTGATGACACCGTGGACTGAAGCACGCTGGGCTTCTCAGTCTTTCACTATCTCCTGGAGTCAAACTTATGTCCATTGAGCTGGTAAAGCCATCCAACCATCTCCTCCTGTATCGCCCTCTCCTCCTGCCCTCAATCTTTCCCAGCATCAGGGTCTTCTCCCATGAGTCAGCTCTTTGCATCAGGTGGCCAAAGTATTGGAGCTTCAGCTTCAGCATCAGTCCTTCCAATGAATATTCAGGGTTGATTTCCTTTAAGATTGACTGGTTTCATCTCCTTGGAGTCTGAGGAACTTTCAATAGTCTTCTGTAGCACCACAGTTGGAAAGCATCAATTCTTTGGCACTCAGCCTTTTTTATGGTCCAGCTCTCACATCCATAGATTTGGGCTTCTCCAGTGGCTCAGTGGTAAAGAACCTGCCTACAACGCAGAAGTCGCAGGAGATGCAAGTTGGACCAGCCTTCTTTATGGTCTAGCTCTCACATCCGTACATGACTACTGGAAAAACCATGACTTTTATTGTATGAACCTTTGTCAGCAAAGTGATGTCTCTGCTTTATAATATGCTATCTAGCTTTGTCATAGCTTTTCTTCCAAGGAGCAAGTGTCTTTTAATTTCATGGCTGCAGTCACCATCTGCAGTGATTTTGGAGCCCAACAAAATAAAATCTGCCACTTTTTCCACTCTTTCCCCATCTATTTGCCATGAAGTGATGGGACCAGATGCCATGATCTTGGTTTTTCGAATGTTGAGTTTTTAACCAATTTAAAAAGGAGACTACTCAAATTGAATAATAGTTTCCAAGTTAAAATCTGGGAGATTACTAAAGTAATGAAACTTTTCCTTGTGCAGTTCATGAATACACTAAAAAAAGTTCCAAAACATACTTCTAAAAACGTTTAGATCTGTGGCTGTGTCACTAAAATGTGAGTTGTCATCCAAGTTTGAGACTCATTTCTAGATTAAATTCTGGGATTTTTTAATGTAAAAAAATCATAGCAATTTAGATACCTTAACACTAGACATATCAAGAAAGAAGAATCAGTGGCCCTATTGGCTTTTTTTGTTTTTTAAGCAAAGTTGCATGTAGATTGGCAAACTTTTAGATCTAACATATTACTGTCTTCTGCTTAGAGATCACAGACTGGAGTAATCTTCGTGTTTATGATTTCAGTAAACAAATATTTCCTAGCATCTAATTATTTTCAGTACATCTTTGCATTTTTGTACTATTTTCAATATAATTTTGTGTTCTTAATGGATACCAGTCTGAGAGGAAGGAGCCTTTTTTTTAAGTCCTGCTAAATACAGTCCATAGTATCATCTGATGCTTCATTCCAGGATCTGGTGAATCCTTGTACAGCCCCCTTGTAGCCAACCCAACTGCCCACACTTCACATGAGCCCCTTTCTTCATGGTTTTTCCCCAGAGCTAATGGGAACCATTAGAATACCCTGATTCCAAGGCTGGTTTCACTAATTCTCAGGCCTCAGTGCATCAGACTTCCCAGGGGAGCTTGGGAGCTTGCAGGTTCCTGGGGCCTCCACAGGTCTTGCAAGGGGTACTTGCTGGGTGGGCCTGGGACTCTGCATTTTAGACACATGATCCAGGAGATTCTGAGGCAGGACACCCCACCGTCTACTCTTACAACAACACCAGAAAAGAGGCAAAGGCAACTGGAATCCAGTTGACTTGGCTTGAATCACATCTCTATCACCAACATGCTCTGGGAATCTGTGCAAATTGGTTAACCTCTCTAAAACTCACTCACCTCATAGGATTGCTAGGAAGGGAAAATGAGATGATGCATTTAGTTAGTTAAGCACCCAGCAGAGCACTGGCACAGAGTCAGTGCTCCATAAACAGCACCTATAAAACCATGACTTCATAAACTTCCAGACTGTGGTGAAATCACCTGTTTAGTTTTCTCTTTTTGGATTTGTAACAATTTAGATATATTTATGGCTCTGCTCTACATTTGTTCCACTTTCACCCCTTTCATAAATACTGAGTGCCACGGTCTATGTCTGAGCAGGGCTCAGATACCTCATTATAAACCTATGTGTGTGTCTAATCACTCCCTAAATGGGCACACCTCACTGCACCCTTTAATCTCAGCATCTCATTAGAGTGCTCCATTTGCCACCTTGTTATTTTGCATTTCTTCACCCAGGTCCTCTTTTTTTTCTGTTCCCCCTTTCAGTCCTCACATCTTCGTACACCCGTTTCTTTATTCATAGTATTAAATTCCTCCTTTTATGCTTGTCATTATTACCTCCTTTCTGCACAGCTCATTACATCCCTCCATCTGTGAACCTCATTATGCCATTTCATTTTTATCTCATTACACCCTCATCATGCACATGCTGTTAGTTCCTCCATTCATGCATGGCACTGCATTCTTTCTCTCTGCTGCTTATCACAACCTACCCTTTCTACCCTCCCCCATTTAATGCTTCCATTTATAAATCACATTACAGCCCCCCAAATGCCTTTATCTTTACACCCAATCATTTATGCATCTCATTACACCACTGCCCAGGCACATTTCTATGTGCATTTCTATTTGTACATCTCATTATGGCCCCATCAGGCACGCACATGTCATTACCTGCCTCCCCTTTCAGATGGTCACATTGCATTGCATCTTTTTATGTTTGCATCTCATTACACTCTATACTCCTAGGTTTGACAACAAGCTAACAAAAACAGGCAGATAAATATGTTACTTGCTTTTAGAAAATGAAATATGTTTTTCAGGCACCTAACATCAATGTTTCTTTAAAAAGCCATTCATTTCAAAAAGATTTACATATATTTATCTAGCTAAGAGGCAAAAAAACCCACTGTTTTACATGCATAAAAAGGAGCTTATCTTACTTTGTTCATATCATCATCATTATCACTACTTTGTATTATTTCTCAATAGTTTACAAAGTAGCGGAATTACGCTGAATTGATTTGTGCTCTCTGAAGGGAGCAGCTTAAGGATCACAGTCCTTGTACAGGCTGAGAAGTACATTGAAAAAGCCTAGAAATTAAGATATTTCCCAAGAATTGCCAGTGAGTGACAGTAGTAGGGCTCAAACTCAGATCTTCTGGCTCCGAAACCTGCCTTCTTTATACCATCCCACTGTGCAGAAAAGACCTTATTTCTAAGTTTCACTTCTGTCATTTAATCCATCCAGTGATTTAGATTTGGTTTGTTTTCTAAAACAAAAGAGTAGAACCTGTTTCAAGCACTTTGCATTTCATGTCTTTGTCTCTGAGTTTGAAGAGCTAGATTAAAAGAAGCTTTCATGTGGAGCCCCCCAACAAGAATGGATGCAAAAAATCAGGAGGAATCAATGGTCCTTTAACAACCTTCACCACCAAGGCCAGCCTTACACAAGCTAGATGATGAGATCCCTCTATGAGGGATTTGAGGGGTATCAAGGAATCTCCCCCACACATGCAGAACCTTTCTTCCTCACAGATCCTAATCCCTGCCAGTCTCTTTGATTCACTGAACTGTATTCTCTGCCTCACTTTTATTTTTTATCAAGTTATGAAATAACTGACATTCAGGGAAGCACAGAAAGATAATATCCATTCCTACCAAGAGATAGAAGAGATGTTTACATTTCTTTCCATATTTACTTCAAATATTTCCCTTTATGAAAAGGAAATACTGCAAATACTTTCCTGAGGTTGGTGTGTATTATTTCCATGGTGCCTCAGACAGTAAAGAATACACCTGCAGTGCAAGAGACCAGGGTTCAATCCATGGGTTAGGAAGATCCTCTAGATAAGGGAATGGCAATCCACTCCAGTATTCTTGCCTGAAGAATCCCACGGACAGAGGACCCTGGCAGGCTACAGTCCATAGAGTTGCAAAGAGTTGGACACGACTAAGCACATTGTTTTTAAATTTTACCATATGCATTTATCTTTTGCAATATGTTATTTATGTCTTGAAAATATATCTGTTCATACATGTAGATCTAGCTCATTCCTTTTAATATCTGTGGAATTTTTCATTGTGTAAAAAGGCCAGAGTTTGCTTTATCCCTTTCTCTACTGAGGGATAATTCAACTGGGTAGTTCAACTTACCATGACTGCCTTGATCTCTACTACTTTATACCAATGCTTAGCACTGTGCTGTATCTGTTGAAAGACAAATGGAGACATCTGAAGTTCCCATATCATGGGAAGCAGTACCTTCTCGTTAAGTCCGTGATAGACTCAGTTTTATCTCCTTCGTCACTGTTCCAGGTAGTAAAGTGAAAGCCGCTCAGTCATGTCCAACTCTTTGCGACCCCATTGACTGTCCATGGAATTCTCTAGGCCAGAATACTGGAGTGGGTAGCCTTTCCCTTCTCCAGGGGATCTTCCCAACCCAGGGATTGAACCCAGGTCTCCTGTATTGCAGGAGGATTCTTTACCAGCTGAGACACAAGGGAAGCCCCCAAGTAGTAAACATGTCAACAAAATGATCATTCTTAAAGTAAAACTAGACCCTGGTCAAATGTCGATATGCATTGTTGTTGTTCAGTTGCTAAGTTGTGTCCGACTCTTTGCGACTCCATGGACTGCAGCACACCAGGCTTCCCTGTCCTTCACCATCTCCCAGAGTTTGGTCAGACTCATGTCCACTGAGTCGGTGATGCCATCCAACCATCTCATCCTCTGATATGCATTTAGCATATTACAATAATTGTGCCTAGAAAGAGTGATCTGATCCCCGGAAACCGGAATGCCTCTGATGACAGCGGCATGTAAAGATAGAGAAACACACAGTGTTTTCTGCAGAAGTGCGGTTGATTTTCCCTACGGTTTAAGAAGTGACTGGAGACGGTTGCCAGCCCATTTTGCAATCAAACCACGATGACTGTGGTCACTGCAAGCATGGCCTATTTCACGCATGAGAAAGGGCTGCTGGATGGTAATTCCTCGAAAAACTTCAGAGTGTTGGAAGACCTTCCATTGTGATGTGGAAAAGAAATTCTTCATACTGTGCTGGTGGGAATGTAAACTGGACAGCCAACCTGAAGAGCAGTTTATCAGAACCTAGTGAAATTAAAGATATGTGCAACGTTAACTTTTTAATGTCTCTTGAAGACAAGGTTTCTGGAGCAGAGATTATTATTTATAGCAAATAACCTCACGGGTTCTCCTTTGCCTCAGTTTCTTACCCTCATGCAACATGATGAAAACCAAAAGTCATCCTACACATAGCAGCATCTGTATTATAGGTAAAAGGAAAGGAAAACGTTAGTCGCTAAATCATGTTCAACTCTTTGCGACTCCATGGACTGTAGCTCACCAGGCTCCTCTGTCCATGGGATTCTCCAGGCAAGAGTACTGTAGTCAGTTGCCATTTCCTTCTCCAGGGGATCTTCCCAAACCAGGGATCAAACCCAGGCCTACTGAATTGCAGGCAGATTCTTTACTGTCTGAGCCACCAGGGTATTATAGGTAAGGAACCCTGAAAATATGAATCTGGATATTTGTATAGGCGATGAACAGCACCTCCACTCTTCTGAAAGAAAGGGAGAAAAATCTTTTCTCCTTGGAAAGGATTCTGGGTTCTTACTCTTACCTTTTGGGATGCAGATAAATCGTTCCAGTGGAGAGTGAGACTTGTGTCTCCAGCTTGATAAACCAGGAATGTCTCCAAATCCTAGGTCTTATGCCCACCTTGAAATGTGAACACACACATACATCTGGGAAGATAAGTTCCTCTGGATAGTCTTTCACTTTCTGATTAGTTATGAGTTAACTTCTGAAGCTTGTCCTTTGAGCCCAGGTCCTAAGTTTCAGTAAAAATTTTCTCAGAAAGCCCAAACTGTGCAGAACCATAAAAACATTTTCTCTGTATTCTTACATATGCCCTGTAATCCAGCAATTTCACTCCTAAATGATTATCTCATAAAAATGCTTGCTCATGTCCACAAGGAGACAGATATGATGAGAATATGCATTACTGCATGGTCTGTCTAGGTGCAGACAGAGGCCCCCTTGACACCCATTCCCAGGAGAATGGTGAGATAAAATGTGGTAGATGGTGAAGATGTACCAGGAAATCACATTGCAGCAGTAGAGCAAAAAACTAAATACACATACAAACCATGTAGAGACCTTGAGTGAAGTAAGTGAAAAACAGAATGTAGTCTACAGAATAACATGTTTGTGAAAACTACAAATACCTTAAACAGTGCTACCTATTTTTCAGGAATTCGTATCTATTCAAAGACATATATCAAACTCCCAAGAGTGAGAACTTATATAAAGGGGAGGAGGCAGTAGCAGTCTGAGAATGAGAGCATATCAGGAATAAAGGAGGAAATTTTTTTAAATGTATGTGTTTATTTGATTGCACTGGGCCTTAGCTGCGGCATGCGGAATCTAGTTTCCTGAGCAGGGATTGAACTCAGGTCCCTTGCATTGGAACACAGTCTTAGCCACTGGACCACCAAGGACGTCCTTGAAGGAGGAAAATCAAGACATGAGAAGGACCTCATGCCCTAACAAAATAGCATACAGGGCTGAGGAGTATGGTTATCTCACTAATGGATTCCAAATGAGGAAAAAGAAAGCCTGCCCAATGAGTTTTTCCACATTAGCACCCTCTGTGGTCTGGTACCACATGGTAATACATAGTAGTCCTGGATGCTCAATACGTAATTGTTAAATACAGGTAGCAATCATTGATTAGGAAACAAAAAAAATCACTGTAATTATTTGCTTTCCAATATGAAAGGAGATTCTGTGGTAAGGTGGGCTTTCACTGATAATAGTTCTAGTGATTATGTTCGCTCTGACACTCTGTAGATATGCCAACATTTTCTTGACACTTGAACAGTGGTAGTCTTTTGCCCTTGCTTTCACTCTGGAAGTAGATACTTTGCTTTTAATGGACTAAAGTTTAAAAGAAATTGGATTCTGAAATAAATTAATTATGGGTTTATCAAACATTTATGAAGCCTCTTCACCCAGTTTGCCACCTTCATTTTGACTCAATCCATGGGCTTATATTTACTTTCCATAAAAGTTTACTTTTTTTAAATTCTTGTCATGTTTACTGCCACCTTTCTGTAGCTTAAAAAAATTACTTTTTTACAGTTGTTAGATGAGTGTGAAAATTTGATTTTCTGAGGCAAAACAAATATCCCGTCATATTTATTGGTTCTTGAATGAAAGAATTCTTTTTTAAAAAAACTCTCTTAAATAAATCAAACATGAATGCTTTCTTCCAGCCAGTTTGAGCCAGAACTATAGAACTGTCACTACTTGCTAGGAAACAGTTCAGTTCTTCCCAACACTCTGGGATTCAAAAAAATAAGAAGAAAGTCAAGTCTGTTTCATGATCTATAGTAATAGTAAAAAGCTTGCCACTTTGACCTCAAATACTCATGTGTACTTAGAGTTCTTTTCCTAACGGGGATGGAAAAAGGAGAGGCGATGGGACATAGCACATATGGGACGTCCGTGTTGAATACTGGAACACACTATGAGACCTCAAGGTCAGCACCCTGGCTGCCTGTGCTCAGTCTTCCAGACATTGCACACCTCCCTCCCCACACATCTCAACCTCCCGCCAAGTCTCAAATGAATCACAACAAGTTCAGCATTCATGCCTCAACTCTTCCTTCCATATTGCAAAATTTGGAATGAAAAAGTCTCTGATTATCAAGAATGAACATTTTACTCTTGCAACCAGATTATGTATTTTGTCATATGAAACCAAAGTATTGTGGGAAAGTATGAACATATGCACACGAGGATTGACAAATTCCTCAAATACCAATTAGTGGAGACAAATCAGCCATCCTCGCATCTATTCCCAGGAGTGTAGGATTAATTTTCCCATCAGTGCATGTCAGAATAGCTTAGGGAGCTTGTTTAGAAATGCACCTTACCAGGCCCAAACTCACACTTTATAAGGTTAGGCTTCAGAGGCAGACCTGTATCTGATGTTTGTAACAGGTTTTCCAGGGATTCCTGATGACAGTACCTCCTGAGAACTGGAGATCCAGAAAAGCTGAAGTTCTTGAGAACAAGCAGGCAACATGCTATATTGATGGATTCAGGCATTCTCCTTCAAATACTACATTTTATTCTAAAAGCTTGTTTTATAATATTAGATAAAATGAATTCCTATAATATGCATAGGTGTTGTTCAGCCACTTAATCATGTCCCACTCTTTGCAACCCCTTGGACTACAGCATGCCAGGCTTCCTTGTTCTTCTCTATCTCCCAGAGTTTGCTCAAACTCATGTCCATTGAGTTGGTGATGCCATCTAACCATCTCATCCTGTCACCCCCTTCTCCTCCTGCTCTCAATCTTTCCCGGAATCAGAGTCTTCCAGTAAGTTGGCTCTTTGCATCAGCTGGCCAAAGTATTGGAGCTTCAGCTTCAGCATCAGTCCTTCCAATCAATATTCAGGGTTGATTTCATTTAGGATTGACTGGTTTGATCTCCTTGCTGTCCAAGTGATTCTCAAGAGTCTTCTCCAACACCACAGTTTGAAAGCATCAGTTCTTCCACACTCAGCCTTCTTTATGGTCCAACTCTCATCCATACATGAGTGGAAAAACCACATTTTTGGCTAGACAGACCATTGTTGGCAAAGTGATGTCTCTTTTTTTAATACACTGTCTAGGTTTGTCATAGCTTTTCTTCCAAGGAGCAAGTGTCTTTTAATATGCATAGAGATAATAAAAATAATACTTATTTTTAAAATAAGTATTCTAAAAGGGCTTACTGGTCATGCTGAATAGACTTGAAAACTGAAAATCTAAATGCTACTGTTGATATGTGTCTTAATTAACAAAAATCTAGAAAATTCATTGAATAGCTCCTATAGGCAAAGTGCTATACTAATTAATTTCATAAGCTACAAAACAATGTAGAAATCAGTCTTCTTATTAAGGAGCTTTAATCCAGTTGAGAGCCAAAAAAGTCACATCAGAAGATTAATAATAACCTCATCCAAACACAAATAAAGGTGCATTCCAGTTTCCCTCTGTGAGAAATACTGTGAACCCAATGGATTACCTTACGTCCTTAGCATACAGGCTGTGTCTCTTACCTCTATATATCCTTGGTTCCTGACAACAGGTGCTCTTAATACTAAGGGATGTGACTTGAATTCAACAGAGATGTTTCTCAGAAATTGAAATAAATTTTAAAAATTAGAGCATAAATATTCTTTAGTGTCTCTTTTGCTAGTTTGTCCATTCAACATACAGTGTTTCTTACAAGACAGTTTGCCTACAGAATGTAGGAAAACATAAGTAGTATAAAGATGAACAATATAGAGGTGAACCATTAATTTTCTTCCCTCAATAAGTTTATTTCACACCCTGAACTCCATATAGTTAGAACATGTACAATAGAAATAACCATAAAGACATACACCATTACTATTATGTGAAAATATTGAAGACTGTTTTAAAAATAACCCTTTACATTTCTTAAAACATGCTCAAAGTATGTGCCCAGAGTTGATCCTATTAACCATAAGCACATAGAGCACATGAGGCAATCCTGTGTTCGTATCTGTGCAAAAATACTGTTAGAACAGAATTTAAACGTGCCAGCACCCAGAGTTCTTCCAGATGTATGCTTTCACTGATTTCTGGACAATTGTTTCCCAACACCCTCTCACAGTACACAGACCACATTATACGATGGACAGGCCACTTTGCACTTTTACAGAATCCATAGCATTAACTCATGCTGTCACTGTCATCAAAACAATGTTGTAAATATCCACTCATCTTTTCAAACTGGCTGGTGTAGTTTTCCTCTAGGGAGCATCACAAAAGACTTTTTATATGGTTTTCCAAATTCCTACTCCCATTAGGGTTTTTTTTTTTTTTTTTTCCCTAAACCTGGAGAAATATTCACTTAATCAGCTGTTCAGAAACATCATTTTTCCCTCCATGGGCTTTTATCCCTCTTGAATTAGACAGTGACTTTCAGGAAAATCCTTCTCAGTGCATGTTTACTATGATTATGTATCTTTTTATTTAAGTCAACAGAAATAATACAGACTTCAATATTTTTTGAGTTTTATTGAGGACTGATCTGGCGTGTACTTGAAACAATGTGACCCCTCTAAGTAGAAGCATCATTTTCATTGAAAATTGGCCAAGACTGTCATCTTCTCCTCTTCTTCACAATGCAGTCTAGGTATTGATGCCTAAGACTGGATAAGAAATTACCACAAACCTAGCAGCTTAAAAGAGCATGTATTTGCTATCTCACAGTTTGAGTCAGGAGTCTGCTTGTGACGTCGCTGGGTCCTGCACTCACGGTCTCACAAGGCTGCAATCAAGGTATTGGCCGGGCTGTGTTCTCATTTGGAGAGCTGTTTCTCATCGAATAGAAAGGGTCAGCTTTCAGGCTTGCTCAGGGTGCTGGGAGAAATTTGGTGGAGGGTCGTAGGACTGAAGGACTGGCTCTGTTACTGGCTGTTGCCTGAAGACCGCCACTGGGTCCTAGCAGTCACCCACAGTTCCCATCCACAGGGCCCTCTCCATGGGCAGTTCACAACATGGCAGCTTTCTTCTTCAAGGCCAGCAGGGGAGTTTCTCTCTGCATTCACTGGCAAGATTGGTTTTTTTGTGTGTGTATGTGTTTTGGGGGAGAGGGCGAGCAGGGATACATAATAATATAATCACGAGATTAATATCCTATCACCATTGCCATATTCTTGGTTAAAAACAAGTTACAGGTCTTTCCCACACTTAAGAGAAAGGGGTTATTCAAAGAGATGAACACCAGGAGATGGGAATTATTAAAAGGTCACCCTAGGATCTGTCTACCACAGATGATTGGTGTGAACAGAATGGTCTGTTCTGCCATTGAACAGAAATTTGTAAGGAGTGACCCTATGTAGATATAAATGGTTTTTGTTACTCTTCTAGAGGCTAGTTGTCTTGAATGAAGGTTGCAGTTCTTTAAGCACATCAATTTTGGTTCTCTTGTCTTAAAAAAAAAAAAAGAAGAAGAAGCCATATAGCAAATCCTGGGCTTCCCAGGTGGTGCCGGTGGTAAAGAACTCGTCTACCAATGCGACGGGTTCAATCCCTCGGTTGGGACGATCCCCTGGAAAAGGAAATGGCAACCCACTCCTGTATTCTTGCCTGGAGAATCCCATGGACAGAGCAGCCTGGCAGGCTATAGTCCACAGGGTCTCAGACAGTTGGTCGGTCACAACTGAAGCATCTTATTGTGCTGTGCTTAGCCACTCAGTCTTGTCTGATTCTTTGCGACCCCATGGACTGTAGCCCACCAGGCTCCTCTGTCCATGAGATTCTCCAGGCAAAAATACTGGAGTGGGTTGCCATGCCCTCTTCCAGGGGAATCTTCCCAACCCAGGGATTGAACCTAGGTCTTCCACATTGCTGGTGGATTCTTTAGGGTCTGAACTACCAGGGAAGCCCACTTAGCACATCACAAATCCTAGGCAAGGCCTGGGGAAGCTATAGGACACAGCAGGGTAAAGAAAATAAGTAGGAGAGAGAAATAACGACCTCAAGCACACTGAAGAAATCAAAATTCCAAAAATTTAAGTATCGTTAGTTGAATGGCTTGTGTTTGCTTGTTTTGTGATTTATTTTGCTTTGATTTTCCACCAGTATTTGGAATTACCTTTGTTTCGTTTGTCTGTCTATTCAAAGTTGACTGTCACTACCAACTTCAGCAGTTCATAGAATTACCATCTACCTTCCTCACTCAGTCCCCTTTGCACAACACTTAAATCCTCTGAAGTAAATCTGCTTTTGACTCAAGAACTTGAACACTGGGATGTTACTTGCCATCTGTCTTAAACTTTGAAAGTAACTTTTTGCCAACACAAATGTGAATTATGAGCAACAACCTGGGATATTTCTGGTCTCACAACAGGAAAAATAAAGGAACCCTGAAGTATTAGTTTAACTACTTTGTTTGCTAGCAGTGCTTGTGGTGAATGAAAAATTGATCCTTAATTGTGTGGGAAAGAGAGAAACGATATGCATACCGATGGCCAAGTATAGACTTCAGAGACTTAGCAGTTTTGAAACTGATATTTATGAACATCTGCTTTTGCCCCATAAATTTTAATATGGATTTCATCCTTTGAAACCTATAAGACTCCCAGGTGCTTCTTCAGTCTTTATCTTGGAAATATGCTTTTTTAAAAACCTCCTTTTTTTCTATTGAACACATTCAAAATCATTTTTTAAAAACATTTCTTTATAAACAGTGTCCGTTGGAATACCTAAAATATGATATTAAAGGTTAACAACTCAAAAAACTGTATTCAGCATTGTGAGCCTCCAACATGTCCAATCCCAGAATACAAACCATAAATGTCTTAATAAAGGGTACTGAGAGGTATTCATTTCTAGTCCCAGTTTATGCTTTTCATTATCCCACAAATAATTATTTAATGCTTGCATGTCTTTGGTGCTAACATTATAGTAGCCAATAAAACAACGTCCCTGCCTTCATTGGGTTTTTGTCCCAGTGAATGTAAATGTTCTACAGAACAAATCCCCTTTAAATTTTCATAATACTGTTCATATAGTTCATTGAGAAACTTTTCACAGGGTCTGCAAACCAGTGATGTTCCTCCATTCTTGCTGTTGGACTAGATGCTGGGGATACAAGTTGTGAATGCAGTAGACGTGTTTCTGCTCTGAAGGAGCTGAGTTCAGCATACCTCTCTCCTGTGTCAAGAAAAGCAGACCCGAGGGCTTCAGGGTCTTCCCTATTTTAGATCCACCATAAGCAGTGCTAACAGTGCCTCCATCCCCTGGCTCTTGGGCATGCTGAGAGCTGTTACTATGGGTGCAAGATGAGAGCGCGGACCAGAGGCAAGGAAATACAATCACAGCTCAATAGACGACAAACAGATAAGTCAACTAGGCATGTGTGAGGCCAGCAAAGACAATAAATCCCTCTTAGGAAAGCAACTTTGTAAGAGTGCAGTTCTGGCCACCCTAGAGCAGAGGCTACAAGTCATTTACATAATAGGAGAGCCTCGGGAGGACAGTAGGGCTGTTTAATTTGGTTAGGCTAATAGTTTTCCATCCATTTACGGTGTAATGGAACCTCTCTCCTGTGCCTCTTAAATAGGAACACTTTGGCAGGATGCCACAGGGCACATAAAACAGGGTGGTCTTCTCAGCGTGTCATTTCCACTCAACCATTTAGAGGGGGAAAGTTAATTAATTTACGGATTAGGGCATTATTTTCCATTAAAACCAATGCAGCCATATTATGGACTAGAAAATGCAGAGTTTACATCCAATTTTAAGATAAAGTATGAAACTAAAGCAGGACTGGAGCCAAGGGCTAAGGGATTAAACACCCCTACACATTTCCATCAGCCCCCTGTGAAGCCAACCTAATAAAAGTAAGTTTTTGATATGGATAATTGATTCTCAATTCCATGTAAAGTGTAAATAAAAGACAAATCCCCAGAAGCATTCATTTTGACAGCATTGCCACTTGAATATCCCAGCTTTTTAGAAATTCTGGAGCTGTGGTTAGATGCATGAAAATTCTGGGCCACTTCAGGCTCTGACTTGGCACTCCCTCAGAGAGCAGTCCTGAGACCCATGCTGGCCACCCTCTGTGTTTAAGAGCAAGAACTCTCTTGGAAGAGTTTGAACTGGCTGCTCTTTTCTAAGATGGGCCATGAGAGGTTTACCCCATGCTCCCTCCATGTCAGAAGCCCTGAATCTGAGCCCTGGCTGTCCTGTGTCCACTTCCCTTTTGCCCAGCCTCAGAGTGCTGCGTGGCAGGCAGACACACTCATGTTCTTTGTGCTTTGTGTTCCTGAAACAGGATCTGGACCAGGTTCAGCTCCATCTGGAAGAAGTGAGGTTCTTCGACGTGTTTGGCTTCAGTGAAGCAGCAGGAGCGTGGCAGTGCTTCATGTGCAACAACCCCGAGAGAGCAACCGGTGAGAGCCCCCCTCCCTCCCCTGGCTACTCAGAATCACGTGTGCCCCTGGGGTTGCAGGGATGCAGGAACCCCACCACTCTGGTTGGCTTTCTTCTTGCATAAACATCCTAAGTTGGAATAATGCATAGACGTGTGCCTGACTGCCTCTTCTGCGTGTTGACAAAGATATCTCACCAAAGTGGGAGTGAGAAAAAGGGAAGGTGTTGGAACAGAGAGAAACATAAACCAGAAATGAACAAGAGGAACAGTGCCCACATCTAGCTATCAAGAAAGTGGTACTGGCCATCTTATCCCAATAACATTCTTCATTTCAACCCCAGTGACCCTGAGGGTTAGAGAAAAACAAACATCCTGTCAAGAGCCCCAAAGAAATGAGACCACACTTAAATGAGTGAGTGGTTTCACAGACCTCCTCATCTCCCTTAACATTTTTGCTTGATGATTGAGCTGGGTGAAAAATGAGACACTTAAAGAGTAAGGAATTATTTGAGAAATAATTTCATATCTGGTTATTTACCCTTCACCTTCCTTTATGCTGCACAAGGAACTTGGTCTACTGACTTGCCTAAAAATAATCATTGTTAGTCAATATGTGCCAAGCCCTATGCTAAACGTGTCAGGTATCTCATTTAACCTTCACAATAATCTCATAAGGCTAGTACTAATATTATCTCCATTTTACTGATGGGGCAACTGAGGCATGGAGGGATTTGGGAACTGCCTGAGGTGACACAGGTAATAAGTTAACAGCGGCTGGATTGAACCCAGTCTGACCCCAGAGCCCATGCACTTAACCATTTCCCCATGCTGTCTCCTGGTTACACTTGCCCCAGTTTAACCAGTGGACAGAGGTTGATAAAAAGTCTAATCTTCACAGAGTTATGCTGCCCTTGGGAATGGAATATTTTACCATCAATGTGATAGAGTTCTCAACACCGACATTGGTTCAAGAACTGAAGTATAGACCAAGAGAATGGTGTTGGAACACTGCTGGACACGAACCACTTTGTAGATGAGCCATCCTCTAGAGAGCTGTTGGTCACACCATCTGTACCCGTTCCTTGAATAGGGATTTGGTGCATCTTAAAGATCATCCATTGTGGCAAGTCTGTCCTCTTGCTCAGCCAAGAAGTTGCGACTGAATTGAAAAAGAAGTGTTTATTTTGGCCAGATGGAAATTTGAGGGGCTCACGCAGAGGCACCAAATAGAATGTATTACCCCACGGAGACAGTATGGGTGGAAGAAACTGGCAGTTAAGATGGCAACCTTCATGAGGCACAGATTGTTGGCTGATTACAGACTGAGATTGAGTTGATGCCAGAGTGAACACACTGATTTTTTAAAAAGTTAATTTGAGCAACGAAAGAATTGATGAATTGAATGTCCCCATTATGAAACTTTCTAACTAGACCTTATTTCACCTGTGAAAAAGACAGCATAAAAGAAACCTTATTTGAGATCATGGTGAAGGAAGGGACTTATCTGAGGTGGTTCTGAGAGGCCCTAAAGAATTTCATTCCAAGTAAGTTGAGTCCTTAGTTCAATAAACATTAAATCGTATCTGGCCAAGGGAGGCTCAGGAAAGGAGCCACAAGTTAAGACCACAAAGTGTTCCTTTAATATATGTTTTCTCAAATTCACTGCCGTGACTTAAAAAGAACATTTTGCACATTCATTCGTTCTTATTTGTGTTTCTCACAGTTAAATATAGACTGAGAACATATAGCAATAAAAATTCAAACAAGGCCAAACACTTTACAGCAGAACATATTGAATCAAAATGTTTGGTGCCAAAAACTTTTAGATTTCTTTGCTCATTTCCTTTTGCTTTATGAAAGGGGATTTGGGTCTGAGAGAAATCCTATTTTAAATTACTATTTTCACCAAAAACTCCCTGAAAAGTTTTTATAGATTGATCTAGTTTTCTTATTTTTATATAGCATATAAGTTATATATTTAATCCAAGTGAAAGGTCTGAAATAATACTGCTGACATATATTAATCATAGGAATGATATTTGCATTCATGTTCTGCTTAAATTATAAGTTTAAAGATGATCAAGATATGGGATTAAATATTTTGTTATTTGGTTATGCATAGGCAGCATAGAACTTGCGTCCCATTTTTCATTTATGAAGTGCGTATTTGCTGTGTTGGTTGAATGTCTTCGACAGGCTAAACCTTGAGATAAAACATGAAAAAGGTACAATATCTCTGCTCTAAAAGGGTTCATAACCCAGTTAGGGCCAGACACATATAGAAAAATCTAGCATACTTCCTTGTTTTTAACATGCAATAAATACCTGTTGAGTGAGCCAATGAATGAATAATATTCAGAAATGGAAAAGCCAAATACAACTTGAATATTAAAATGTTCCAGGTCTATTGTGATTATGTGTTAATAATATCAAATATATCACTATATCATACCCAGTGCATTTTGAGTCTGGTAATGGAGACTGGTGCTTTTTTCCTCATTGAGAGAAGTCATTGTGTGTACAGCAGAGTCTACTTCCCTGACTGTCTGAGCTCCCAGTGTACCGTGCCTAAGTCCTGTTCCTGTTCTGGTTTGGTTAGCACTCCTGCAGGGCCCAGATGCCATGTCAGTCTCAAGGAGGAAGGGATTTAAAGAGAGAGAATTGGAGTCTAAGACAAAAGGCTGAAGAAATTGCATTTGGGTTTTTTTTTTAAGGTATTGGCAAAAGGTACC
Organism: Cervus elaphus; assembly: GCF_910594005.1. Taxonomy (NCBI): domain Eukaryota; kingdom Metazoa; phylum Chordata; class Mammalia; order Artiodactyla; family Cervidae; genus Cervus; species Cervus elaphus. Next base: position 11,265,751 of record NC_057833.1, on the reverse strand, counting down.
TTGTTCTCAAATAGTCATTGTTTCCGTATTTTTTTTAAAGTGCCAAAGTCTTCATAAATGGGGAACAAAACATGAGACAAGTAGAAAATTTCAGTTAGGCTTCTAGGAAGGACATCCTGAAATATAAATCCTTCTTAATAATGTATAGACTAAACTATGGGACTCCAGAAATTGACAACAAACCAACCGGCTTCCATGGTCACTTTAAGGACATTCCCCTCCTTGAGTAGAGGTTATATCACCCCATCAACTCCCAGTCCTCTTCCCATCAGCTCCACCATCAGCAGACAGAAATTCACACAAGTTTACTGTTTCGGTATTCAACAAAATGTATATTTTATCCAGTTGAGTGTGAAGTCAGAGGAAACTAAATGCTAGAATAGTATAAAGGTCCTAAAATTATAATTGCTAGCATTTCTCATGCTAACTATGTGCTCCGCCTTACATGCATTTTTCTCACCATTATTGAGTCCATTTTTCAGATTAAGACACTGAAACAGAGAGAGGTCAAGTACTTTTTCTAAGGTCACACAGCTACTAAGTAGTACAACTAGCATTTTAATCCAGGTCAATTCTTGAGCCTGAAATTTCCATCTCTAGGGCAAATCCAAGTTAAAGGCATGGAATATTGAAAACTGCAAGAACAATTATTTCATAAAATTATAATATATTGGAAAGATCAAGGAGTGAGCCACCCCTCTGATGACCTAATCCTCTCAAACACAAGCAGGGATTTTGGTATGGGGATGTGTGGGAATCATGTCCTGATTACACATAGGACATGGTCACATAGAAGCTATTTCCAACTCCTCCAATTGCTGATTCAGTTTCTGATCGTCATTTTATAAAAACACAGAGCAGAAGGTTAGAAAGTTCCTGAAATAACTCAAAAATCCTCAGAGACTGGCTTGTTGGTGTGTATTGTCAATCGCATCAACCCCACGTGAATGAGAGAATAGATTGAGCAAACAGATCGGACAGAACAGAATCTCTTTCTGGAAAACCAAACAAACCCCTCTATCATAGTCCTTGTGTCCTGGAACTGCTAGTGCCTGTTAACAGTAAGAGTGAGTCAGCTGGAGTGCCCTGGAACACATCTGGCTGCCTATTCAGTCACATTTTTTTAAAGGAAGAGGAGGAACTAAATCATGACTTCCACTCTTGTTTCTTGAGACACATGGGATGCCTTTGTTCTTACACCCTACAGAAAGCAACTCAGAGACATCCTGGTTTTGGCACTTGCATCTTTGGCACTTGTAGAGCTGAGCCCTTGCCTGGGTGATCTCTCTCTTAGTCACTGGATATTTCAACACTGAATGCAATTGTCTGTAGGAGGTCTCCTTCGGCTATAAAAGAGAATGAAAGAAATGTTTTTTCAGACAGCCCTCAACCATTGATCATGATTCTTCTTTAGAACTTGATTTCAAACGTTTGTGCTACAAGAACATGCTGTCCATTATATCACATGGGCAAGTAGAGATGATTTCAAAATGCTATTAGGATGAGAAAGGCCTCTGTCAATAGATTTCCCCTGGACACTAAAAGCTGATACCAGCAGGGTGGCTCTCATTTTCCGGATACCTCCAGCCTAGGCTAGATGGCTTTCCACTCTAGATGCCAACTTGAAAATGGGCTAAATGAGGTTATCTCTGATGAATCAACTAGTAGGATGTAAATAGCCTTGCGGGTCCATTAACATGAAAGTTTTCCATTTAATTTTAGTGCCAACTTTCACAGAACTTTATGGGTGACATAAGAAAACCCACTTTGGATTTATACAGTGGCTGGGTTTGTCTTATGATGCCTTCCCTCCTACAACATGTGTGCATGTTGTCTTCCATGTTAAACATGGCTGGAGAGCCGAAACCAGTGCAGTGGTTGGGCAGGATAACTTCACATCTTCACACATATATACTGTTAATGACCCAGTAGGTAAAATTGAACCCCAGCCTATTTTTCAAAGATACTTTGAATTACATAATGACAAAACAAATACATGCTCAGCACCTCAAATAAGTTACTATCCTTATCCTGAAATCTTTTTCTCTTTCCACTCCATGTGCCTGTTTTATGACTCTCTGTTAAGCTTTTCCCACACTCACATTCTCTCTATCTCTTTCTCACATAGGCACACACATACGCACATATGTGCATACACATTGGCATACATGGACAAATCACCCCGACAGAATAAACTCCCTTCTCTCTGTCCTTTTGTTCTCTGCCCACACCTTCTATAGTGTACACAGTGTGTTGCCATCAATCTCCTCCACTAGACAGTAAACTAGAGGAGGAAGAACCATACATTATTATTCTTTATATGCCCTACCCAGTATCTGGCACATGGTAGTGTTTAAGAAGTACTTGGCATATAGATGGATGATGGAATAATTCATGGATCGTGTAATGAATGCCAATAGGAGAAATAAGATTTGTTTTGAAACATAACTTTAAAATCTAATTCTTTCTCAAAAATAAAAAAGTAACAGCTTACTAAACTGAAACCTTGAAATAGCAACTTTTGCAAAGTTTATGAGAAGAAATGTTGCTGTGTACAAAACTTCAATACCATGTGGATACCCAATTTTAATATTTGACTAAAAGGTTTCAATACACACATATACACAGAGTTCATAGTAAACTTGCTAATAACCTGTGAGCCTCTATGGGAAATAAGCTAAGATAAGTAGCCTAATTCCCTTCAGGGGTTAATTTCTATTTTTCAGCCAGCATCACTATCAATCCTTCTGCCTTTCCAAACTGGGTCAACAACAATCTTGTCTTGATAGAGTGAAAGTATACTTGCAGCAAAGCATGAGTCACCCTGTGGTTTTCCAGAAACAAATCATCAGGCATCGAAACGTGTCTTTTTACACTAACAGAATAAGCTGAGTCAAGCCAGAATATCGAGGAGAGGAAGCATGCTTTAAAAAGGCAGACCAGAGTGAATTTATCAGTCCCTGTCACTATACAGATTTACAGTGACATTGACTTAAAGAATTTTTACACAGTTTTTAAAATTAAAGCACTTAGGATCTCTTAAAAGAGCTCTTCTTCCTGCAACTTAAACTCCCACGGGCTCTTAAACACCTTCATCTGGCTTCATGTCTCATTTCTCTTCACCTGTTGCCTCTGTCTCGCCTCCTCTTTATTTATTTATTTTTTTCCTCGCCTCCTCTTTAAAGCCAGAAGAGTTGTCACTGTTCACCCTGTGTTTCCTCGCCTCCTGCTCCTCTTGACTCAACCCTTTCTAATCTGGCCTCTCAGCCCATAATCTCTATGGTCATTCAGGTCATGCAGATTCCAGGACTGGATATGTTTCAGTCCTTGTGTCACTTGCCTTTCAGTTCAGTTCAGTCACTCAGTCGTGTCCGACTCTCTGCAACCCCATGAATCGCAGCACCCCAGGCCTCCCTGTCCATCACCAAATCCCGGAGTTTACTCAAACTCATGTCCATAGAGTCGGTGGTGCCATCCAGCCATCTCATCCTCTGTCGTCCCCTTCTCCTCCTGCCCTCAATCCCTCCCAGCATCAGGGTCTTTTCCAATGCGTCAGCTCTTCACATGAGGTGGCCAAAGTATTGGAGTTTCAGCTTCAGCATCAGTCCTTCCAATGAACACCCAGGACTTATCTCCTTTAGGATGGACTGGTTGGATCTCCTTGCAGTCCAAGGGACTCTCAAGAGTCTTCTCCAACACCACAGTTCAAAAGCATCAATTTTTCAGCACTTGCCTTTAGCAGCATTCAATTCTGTGGGCCAGTTCCTCCTTCCTCAAACATTCCCCCCTTTACCTTCTGTGACTCAGCATTCTTCAGTGTCCCTCCTGCTCTAAACACTCCTTCTCAACCTCCTTTCTGGGCCCACCTTCCTCTGTCCAGCTATTCATTATCAGTGCACATTTCTTCCCGTCACCATAACTCTCTCCCTAGTCAGTCTCCATGGGTCTGTGGCTTTAGTAACTGCTTCTGTGACAAAACTCTCAAATGTGTATCTGCCCTTCTCTGCTTGACTCTTCCTGCTTGATAATTCAAAGACAGCTCAAACTCAGTTCATTTAAATTAAAACTCATAAATGTCCCACCCTTCCCCCGAAAAAAAAAAAAAAAACCCATCTGACTTTCTTTCAGCACCCCCCACTTCAGTAATTATAACATCACTCGTTCTGAGGCATCAGCCAAACACCCCATTCCTTCTCCCCACCCCTATCCAGCCTGTCACCCAGTATTTGGATTTCCCTTCTCAGGTGCTTTCAACTCTGTCCATCTCTCTTCATTACACTACCATCACCTCTTGCCTAAAATAATGGCAGTAGCCTCCTGCCTGAACTACTTGGACCTTCCAACCCCCTTCCCACACTGTAGCCAGAGTGACCTCTTCAAAGCACAAATCTTGGCACCACTCTCTGTATAAAACCTTACAACGGCTTCCCACAGCTCTTTTTTTCCCCCCATTTATTTTTATTAGCTGGAGGCTAATTACTTTACATTATTGTAGTGGTTTTTGCCATACATTGACATGAATCAGCCACGGATGTACATGTGTTCCCCATCCTGAACCCCTGTCCCACTTCCCTCCCCATCCCATCCCTCTGGGTCATCCCAGTGCACCAGCCCTGAGCACTTGTCTCATGCATCCAACCTGGACTGGCGATCTGTTTCACGCTTGATAATATACATGTTTCAGTGCTATTCCCACAGCTCTTAAACACCAAACTCCACCTCCAGCGCCTGACAGCCTCGCATGCAATGCCCTCTCTAGCCTCTCCGGCCTCGTCTTGTCCCCAGTGCCTCTCCATTCTCGCCAGAAAGACCTCCTTTCAGTTCTTATATTCACCACACTTCTTCCTGCCCTGGGCTTTTTTATCTTTTATTCTTCTGCTAGGGAGCACCCTGTCTCCCCTCATCAGCTAGTTAATGTAGATAATAACTTTCCCATTACAACTCAAATTCACTGCCTTAGGGAAGCTTTCTGTAACCTCCCAACTAATGCTAAGGCCCGCAAAACATTTCAGATCTCTCCTTGTAATACTTGTTATACCTGTCATCTTCCTTTCTGTCGTTGTTAGTTTTTTTGTTTGGTTGATTTTGCTTTGATTGTATGATCAGTGTCTGTTTCCTCTAGTAAACAAGTTCTATGGAGGGAGCCCCCTCCTCAGACCCTAGCACACAATACTGAAAGTGAAAGTCACTTAGTCATATCCGACTCTCCATGACCCCATGGGCTGTCCATGGAATTCTCCAGGCCAGAATACTGGAGTGGGTAGCCTTTCCCTTCTCCAGGGGATCTTCCCAACCCAGGGATCCAACCCAGGTCTCCCACATTGAAGGTGGATTCTTTACCATCTGAGCCACAAAGGAAGCCCGAAAATACTGGAGTGGGTAGCCTATGCTATAGATAGTCAAAAAATATTTGCCAAATGAGCAAATGACCAATTTTGTATCTTCTCAGAAAATCTTTAGTATAATTTTTCTTAGGCAAGTGGTGACAAAAACCAAATTAATGAATTCACAATAATTCATTTTAAGAGAAAAAAAGGGATTCATATGATGGCATTTTCAGTGTATCTTTTGTGCCAAGTATATTCTTTGTTTAAGCAGTATTTTCTTAAATAAGTTCTTCTCAAAAGTACTATAAGAGATCATTTTATTTAACAGAGAGTGAGATATTCTGTGTGTATGTATATATATCAGATACAGTGTTATAATGGATATGTTACAGGTAAAACTTCCAATGCAGACATTGTAAAGCTTCTATTTATTGCCAAAAAGTTGGAAGCCAAGTGTTCAACCACAACAGATGGAGTTTGTGTTAAATAATTCTACAAAAACAGTATAGACCTCTTCAGAATGCTCTTAAACAACCAAGAATGCACATGCATACAGGTGGGACAATGGCTAACACATATGCAACCTGTGACAGACTTCCCTGATGGCTCAGGGGTAAAGAATCTGCCTGCAGTGCAAGAGACGCAGGAGACACGGGTTCCACCCCTGGGTTGGGAAGATCCCCTGGAGAAAAGAATGGCCACCTACTCCAGTATTCTTGCCTGGAGAATCCCACGGACAGGGGAACCTGGTGGGCTACAGTCCGTGGGGTTGCAGAACCAGACACAAGTGAAGTGACTGAGCATGCATGCATGCAACTTAGACAGCTCAAACCAGATGACTCTCCTTATCACAGAGCTGGTACAGGTATGAAAGTGAAAGTGTTAGTCACTCAATCATGTCCAGCTGAGCGACCCTATAGACTGTAGCCCGCCAGGCTGCTCTATCCATGGGATTCTCCAGGCAAGAAAACTGAAGTGGGTAGCCATTCCTTTCTCCAGGGGATCTTCCTGACCCAGGGATCAAACCTGGGTCTCCTGGATTGCAGGCTGATTCTTTACTGTCTGAGCCACCAGGGAAGCCCCTGATACAAGTATGTCACATCTATTTTCCCCCAGCTTTCCCCACAGCTCTACAATGTCCAGGCAGTGCAGAAAAGCACCCAACCTTTAAAACCATCTAACACCCTACAGTCAGTAATACGTATCCATGAGATCATAGAAATGAGTTGACAGCATGGGACCAGCATGGGAAGAGTATATGGAACCCTTTTTTACTCAAAGTTCAAGAATAAGATTGAGCAGTTCTTGCCATTCATTTCTACACCCCTGATCTTTTCCCATTGGTCCCTGTCAGTCATTACTGGGCAAGTGTGGGCCAGGATTATTTGGTAGGTTCCCATAAGGGACCCAAAGGTGACTATTCTTAACTTCTCAGAACTACTAAACAGGTTACCCTCTTGGCAGGTGGCCTTAGAATTTTTGTCTCACTGATGAACAATAAATAAGCCAAATTCCACAAACATTGATTCTGAGCATTTTTTTCCTGTAACTCTATTAACCTAAATCAAGGACATGCATATGATCTTTTTTTTAACTTAAAAAAATTTATTAATTTTTAATTGAAGGATAATTGTTTTACAGTACTGTGTTGGTTTCTAACAAACATCCACGTGAATCTGCCATAGGTTTACCCATGTCCCCTCCCACTTGAATGTTCCTCCCCCTCCCTTGCCATCCCACCCCTTTAGGTTGTTACAGAGCCCCAGTTTGAGTTCCCGGGTCATATAGCAAATTCCTGTTGGCTGCCTATTTTACGTATGGCCATGTATGTTTCCACGTTACTCTGTCCATACATCATAGCCTTCCTTGCCCCTCCTCCCTAGCCATGTCCATAAGTCTATTATTCTCTGTGTCTGTGTCTCCATTGCCTCCCTGCAAGCAGGTTCATCAGTGCCATCCTTCTAGATTCCACATATATGTGTTAGTATACGATATTTGTTTTTCTCTTTCTGACTTACTTCACCATATGATCTTATACTGCTATCCTATGCTTTAATTTTATGGAAAGTTCACAACAATTTTTTTCCCACTATTGGTTTTGCAGTTTTACTATTTTGGATATTGTATGGCCTATTACTGTCATCTACCATGAAGCTACTATCATTTCTTAGAAGTTCTTGAGCCATGTTAGAATCAGATGGGGATGCTGTTAAAATGCAGGGTCCCTCACCCTACCCCAAAATTATGGTTCAGTGGGTTCAGGGTGGTGCTTTGGAATTTGCATTTTAATAAGCCAGCACATAATTCTGATATAGGTGTTCCTCAGAACACAGGTTGGGAAACACTGCTGTACAAGTTTATAAAATAGTAGTTCTAAAAGGCTTTTTTTAGAACAATATTTCAGCAGTTAATAGAGAAGCCTAGAAAGCAGGCTACATTTCGATGGGCATGAAATTACTGAGAAAGGCAGTCATTTGGCACAAGTGAGAGTGCCCTCAGAGGGCTGCTGTCACATTGAGCTTGCCTGTCTTTTTTTGGACCCCACACATCTTGTGGGATGTTACAAAATCGATGCTGGATTATGCCTCCTTGTTTATTCACTACTGGTAAGGAAATATGGGCCTCTAAACACTGCCTGGGTAGTCATATGAAATATGCCATTTGTTACGATCCTTAGTGATTTCAGAAACCACAGACACTCAGTCTACAGAATGTGGCTCCTACGGCCTCCTCACTTGGTGCTTCTACCCCTCTTTTAGTGTACCCTCTATAATCAGAGTTGGGTTTATTAGATCTGGCACACACACAAGAAAATCAGTAAAACCATAAAAGGGGATTAGAGTAAACTTGAGACTCTCAATACACGGAAAGAAATTCCCCACAGACTGTATACGAGTTGTAATTCTCAGAAGCAGTCGTTTCAAGGGAAATGTTTTTTAAAAAAGACATACTTTTTCTCACTTCTTATTTTAAAACTAAATATTTGAGATTTACTTATTTCTTCCAGATTATGCCTTCTTTTCAAGGCATTTGTCTTTCTTTAACAATCAGGAAAAACATCTAAGAATTCCAATATCACAAATTAAGTTTATGACGGTCTTAATTATTTGTGCATAATGCAATACTTTTAAGACAAAAGTTGCATGAGCCAAAAGCACACAGTATAAGGAACTTCTGGGTGTGGGTAGTAGTCAGTACAATGTGAATACTAGTTAATGGCGGTGGGGGTGTCAACATCTACTATCATAAGAATAAGCAGGAAGCCTGGGGTAAAAGGGAGCAACCAGTAATGATGTGGAAAAGCCTCCCAATGCAGCCCAATCCATTACTGGATTAGCTTGAAAATGGCCATTGTGATGAACAAATGGATCTGTTACTCAAAATCAGAAGAGTTCACCTCCCTTTGGGACTCTTTGAATTGCTTATCACACCTCAAATTCAAAGCCTGCAGTCCTTGAACTTTAAAAGGGTTTATTGTCTTACTCTGAATTCTCTCACCATTCCTAATGCTTTAATATAGTATGGGTTTATTACATCCTTAATTGGAGGGAAGGAGATAGGTTTTATCCTCAGGCCATTAGGATCTGGTATTTATAAAAACCAACTGTTCATCATTACAGTCAGAGAAGGTGATGACGATGATCATGAAGATAATAGCCACTATTTGCTGACATCTTCTTAGATAGCAGAACTTAGTTAAGCAAGGCTAGTGCTAACTTTTACAGAATTTTATGTACCTTTATTAATGGTGGTTGATGTCCACTTAGGGGGGTGTATGACTTAAATAGCAAAATTCAGGCTGAATTTCAACCTCTATACCCCCCTTAGCTGAGTGCTCTTGGGCAGTGAACAACCTGCTGGGTGGCCCTGTTGTTAAGCGTGACATCTCTGGAGAAGAGGAAACTGAAGCTCTGCTGCTAAGTCACTTCAGTCGTGTCCGACTCTGTGCAACCCCATAGACGGCAACCCACCAGGCTCCCCCGTCCCTGGGATTCTTCAGGCAAGAACACCAGAGTGGGTTGCCATTTCCTTCTCCAGCGCATGAAAGGGAAAAGTGAAAGTGAAGTCTCTCAGTCGTGTCCCGACTCTTAGCAACCTCATGGACTGCAGCCTACCAGGCTCCTCCGTCCATGGGATTTTCCAGGCAAGAGTACTGGAGTGGGGTGCCATTGCCTTCTCCGAACTGAAGCTCAGGGAAGCTAAATAACTTGTGCAAGACCATTCAGCCATTGAGTTGCAGTTTCTGGACTTCAGCTAAGGTCTGATTCCAAAGTCATTGCCCTTACCCCATCAACTCTCGGCCTAGACCAGAGAAAGTCTTTGGTACAGCCCTGTATGATTTATTACAGTAAGGAGAAAACACGGCATCCAACACACTATATTTAACTAAATTATAATTGGCTAAGGTATGTACCAGGTGAAGCAGTTGGTAAAGAATCTGCCTGCCAGTGCAGCAGACACAAGAGACACGGTTCGATCCCTGATTTGGGAAGATCCCTTGGAGCAGGAAATGGCAACCCACTCCAGTATACTTGGCTGAAAAATCCCATGGACAGAAGAGCTTGGCAGGCTACAGTCCATGGAGTTGCAAAGAGTCAGACACAACTGAGCACGCTCACACACACACACGCACACACACACACACACACACACACACACACAAGGATATAGTCACAATTGCAATAAACCTTAATGCAAGGTGGAGACCTTAAATTACTGAACTCTCATGCTCTTGAGTTGTATGACTACAGAAATTATTGTTTTTCATTATGTTCATTACAAAGCATTAGCTTCCACTTTGCGTGATGTCCAGGGATCTTTAGGACTGGTCTCTCCTTGAATCTCACACCTCATCTCTTGCTAGCCGATCCTGCCAGGTTCCCATCACTAAGAATAAGTGACAGCTTCTAGAATGCATTGCATGCCCAGTCTGTCAGCCTCAGCCCTTTGCAGGTTATTTTCCTTTTTCTTTTTTCAGAATATCCCTCTTCACTTCACCTTCATCACTGCCATTTGTCCTTCAGAATTCAGCCCAGACGCAGATACTCCAGGAAGCTTTCCTGCTTCCTACCCCCAATGTAGAGCAGGTGCCTCTCCAGAGTGTTCAGTCTCCTTACCTCTGGTTTTCAGTTACATTCTGGCAGGCGATCAGAGGGAGGGAGCGGTGTGAGGTCTGCTTATTTGTTCCCGACTCCCTACCTGCTTGGTCACTGCAGGTTGACCGTGCCCTCCATCCACGGCCCCAGCTCCTGTCGGGCGGTGCTTTGCATACAGCCCCTAACTGGTCTCTTCAACTTCCACTTCAGCCAGAGGGGTGTTGTGCCTCCTCCTGGTTTCTGGCCCCGGAGCACTAAAATGCCTTTCCTAACCATGCCCACATCTGTGTAAACAGTCCCTTTATTAACTCCCTTCAGTTGCCCAGCTGGAGGTGCCCCTGTTTCCTGCTGTGACCATGCCTGATCCACAGCTGATCCCATCTGGTGTCCAGGAGGCTTCATGCCTGTGCCGGCTCTAGGCCCCTGATTAGTCCTTAAGAAAAGCAAGATCTTTGCTAATGGGGATTCAGAAGACCTTTCAAATAAAGTCCAACATGACCTCCCCTATGATTATCTGATACCCAATCTCTTTCCTGGATCTTACACCAAAAAAATCTTAAATTGCCTACAGGCAACCCCTCCCCCTTCAGCTCATGACTTTGACCAAAGTGATTGCTTTACAAACTTGCTTCTGAGTTCATTGATTCTTCCAGCTTCTTTAGGTTTTTTCTTTTCATTCACTTCCCCTCACATGTCATTCTTGCTACCTCAGTCCTTCTCTGCAGTCCTTCCACAAGTTCCTCTCTCCCTTCTTTAGCAGGGACTCAGCCCTCCTGTCACTCTCTCCCAGCTAGAAGGAGAATTTTCTTTCTTTGAGTTCTGTAATGCTTGGCTTCTCTATACCAAACTCTACACTGAGTTGTCAAATTTGTAAAATGCTTTATCTCACCACAAGATGGTAAACTCAGGCTCTCTCTGAGCTGGGCTTCGTGACGCCCTCAGATCCAAACGCAGTGCTTTATAGCCTACATGTGCTCAAAATTATGTGTGAGATGACTGGATATGGCTGCTAGATCAATAGAGGAACATTCTTTATTGCTTTAAGGTATCTGTGCCTGATATTATTCACCAACTTCTCAGTGAGTAAGACTAACATTTTCAAATTTCATCTTTTATCAACATAAATGTCGTCAAGTCCTGGTGCAAAAAGGAATACAGTGAATATATAACCATTTGTATTAGCATTCTAAGACTTTTAAGTTGATAAATGTAATAATTTGGGTTCCAATTACACTAGAGAATTTAGTTTAATATTTCATAAACTGAATTATTTTCAGTTTATTTCATAAATAAATGAAATATTCTGTAAACTGAATTATTTTCAACCAACTGATAATTTTAAAAAGGAACAGTTGCTGGTTGGTAGAGAATGTCTTAGCCAAACTGTGATGCTTTGAATGAAATAATGTGTTAATTAGCAAGTGAGAAAATACTTAAATATCCTGTATGCATTACATGCAAGCAAGATAGTTTTAGGCACATGATCATTTCCTCATAGTCTCATTCGACATGTTCTTTTTCAAGTGGAATATGATCATCCTTAGAAAGAATTAGTTCCCCATTTTGGTCATGAAGAGACAGCAATATCATATGAGAATTATTGCTCACCAGGACGTGCTATGGGCAATAGACCTATTGAAAGAATGCGTGGCCAGTAACACTTATGCCAGACATAGTTATTTTAAAAAACTTTTTTTTAGAACCCAGGATAGCCACTGGAAAAAAAAAAATTAGTCTTTCTCTTTTTTTGCCTTTTGAAACTATTTTTAAATTAATCCTATATGTACAAATAGCCTGACTTTTAAGAATTACCTGAAGTTGACTCTGATTCCTAAATTAAGGTCCTAACAGGCAGCTAGTTTAAAGTGCTGCTGAAATTTCCTTCCTAAAATCTTTTCCGTGGACTTTTCCCTGGGATCCACTTTCACTGGCAGTGAAAATCTACAGTGAAGTCTTCTTTGCTCAGCAGCATTTCTCTATCAGTCTTCATCTTTCATTTTCCAGTAAGCCTATCATTTTCTCTGGAGTCTCTCACAATCATTGTAGGCATGTGGGTCTGTGGGCATGTTATCCCAGCCACTTCATGTCTCAAACAGTTCCTTTGACTATTTTGGTCACATACACTTCAAGTGAAGCATTTGCACCTGCCTTGAGATTTGGATCTACGTTGAGAAGTTCTTGTAGCTAACTCCCAGTGTCAGATTCAGAAGGAGACATGTGCTTAAATATTACGTAAATCCCAGCCCTCCAGGACCAGTAGCACTTGGGGAAGATGTGGTGTCCCGAGTGCTCTACCTGCTACATAAAGGAAGCAAGGACTGTGTTTATGGAAAATTTAAATTTGCAAACAGCATACTCCCTTTAAGAAAGCTCTTAATAGATGATTGCTAGCAGAACACAGATCATTTTGTTAGCATTGGTTGTCGATGATTCTTGAGCAATTGCCTTGCATACTCTCCGCTATGCCAAGTACTAGCCGCCATGGGGCACACTAGAAAATGGGAGGTACTTCTCATCACTGAAACCTCAGATTAAATGCCACCTCGAATGTGCAAGCTCTTTCCTGACCACTTACATGCATGTGCACCAACCCCAAGTCACTCACTCTCTTCATCATAACCTACCACTATCTAACAATATATTTCATATATTGTTTCTGTTACTAGCCTTAATTTGGGATTGACAATGGAAGATCCAATTGACTAGTCATCAGACAAGAAGGGAAAAAAGCCAGATTAGCTTTAATAGAATTTGTTTATAAAAACTATATATTTTATTATTTCTTACCCTGACAGTGCTGTCATGATGGACAAATACCCCATCTGAGCTAATTATTTAACCTATATTAGAAAAGAGAAATGATGAATGGGAAGGACAGGTTGTGTTCATATGTTCAAAGAGGTACTATCCAAATTTAACAGTAATTAACAAATTTCATTACTTTCAAGGTGCCATGAATATCAAACATTAATGTAAATAAATAAATATTGTCATACACCTCAGAAATCAGATTTTTTTACATGAATTGGAAGAATGAATCTTACATAGTTTGTAAAACAAATGATTCTTCAGTTCAACATATAAACTTCTGACATCATAATCAATCTTCTAACTCTATGGTTCTGTGTTATCATCCGTACTCTACTTCAGTGTGAAATGAATCCATTAATTCAACAAAAATTTACACACTTCATACTAGGTATGCCTGATCTAACAATAGTGAACAAAGCAAAGACGCTGACCTCATTGAGCTTTCAGTTGAATGGTAAAGAAAGACATTAATCAGGTAAATGCCAATAATCATCTTTGAATGATGATATCTGAGAAGAGAAACATACCAGATGCTCTGAGAATATATGGCAGACAAAGTCAGTTGGGTCTGGGTTTGGGAGAAGTCTCCCAGAGGAAGCCACGTTTTGAGTTGAAATATGAAATAATTAGTTTTTAACTAGGTGAAGATTTAACTGTGGAGAGTGGAGATAGAGTGTGTGTTCCAGAGAGTGGAAAAATCATGTTCAAAAGAGTGGGGTAGGTTTGTTTTTGCAGCTGTTAAGCGTTCAGGAAAACACATATTTGCACTACATTGACTTTTGCTGGCAAATAGCTAAATATACTTGGTTTGTGATTGTTTATAAAACTACATCTCTAAAAGTTTGTGTGAATAACATACCATGAAACAAAGGAGTTAGGAAGCACAGTGCTGAGTATCTGGATGAACTTTAAAAAACTGCTAACCAAATGCTCTTTTCGTGAAATATATTCCTTTTGCAAATCTCAATGAGGGCTTTCAACACTTTTCCATTATCATATCTAAATTGTGCATTCTTTTAGGGACAAAGGGGGAAAGCTTAACCAGATTCATAATTTTTTAGCCACTTTCCAAGTATACTTATTGGGTCTGGTTCACTGTACAATTCTGACTTTTGATCATTTGCCAAATGAATAATGAAAAATAAATGGCTTGAATGTTCTATTACCTTCAACAGTTATAAATCAAGATGGCCAGCCCCTCATAGAAGGAAAACTTAAAGAGAAGCAAGTCAGATGGAAGTTCATCAAAAGGTGGAAAACCCGTTATTTTACACTGGCTGGAAATCAACTTCTGTTTCAAAAAGGAAAGTCTGTAAGTCCCTCTGCCATCTTTTACGCGTTTTTAAAGTCTTGATCTTTGCCAACCTGATAGGCATTTTGTTTGGAGTAAAATGGCCAATAATTTTTCCTTCTCCATTTTACAGTTCTACAGTGTCATTTTATTATATATACCTTTTTGACTGTCTGTTCTATTCGTTCCTAAATAAGTTGGTTCACTGTCCTTCACAGTTGATTATGGAAGGGTTTTTTTGTTAACGTAAGTTTTAGAAGATGAACCACAGAAGGTCTACCCAGGAATCTTGACTTGAACCCCGTGCATTCTGTTTCCTTGTGGATCACCTACATAAATGTGTGGCTTTCTCTGACTTCTTTTACGATTGAAGGCTATATTTGGATGTGGGGACCTGAAGAAGGGAAATAGTAGGCAGGGAAGAAAGAGAAAAGGTTGATTTATTTTAAGTACTTTTTGTGTAGTCAACCCAACTCAGTTTTGCTTGGGGAAAATATTACTGTCTTTCATTTAATATTCAGTTAATGGATAGAACAAAATTCTGAAAGAATTAATAAATATTCATTTAATATAATTTTCAGTCTTAAGTAGGAGTAAATATCTGTATTCTGAATTTTCAGTGAGAAACTTGTGAAATAACATTATATTGCAATCAACAATGCAAAGTATCCCTTTCTTTCCAAATCAGAGTTATTTATCATTAAACTCTTCTCACTCAAGATTGGGGAACATGAAATCTTGATGTACTTCTTGGCTATTTTGAGATATAATAATAATAACTTCTCAGTGCTTATCATGTGCCACAGTGGATTATCTCTCACAATCTTCAGAACAATTCTTTGAGATCAGCACTGTTATTATTGCCATTTTATAGATGGGGAAACTGAGGCACAAAGAGACTGGTGGGCTTGTCTGAGGACAGAGCCAGTAAGGTGAAAAAGGGTAAAGCTGGAGTTAGACTCAGGCAAAGTGACACCAAAGTATGTTCTTAAATGAGTACACCATCAAGCTTCCCATGTACATCTAAAATACAGGGTTAGCAGCAAATCAAAGTGTGTCTGGATTAATTGATGAGAGTGTTAAATTACTAAAAAATTACATTTCACTAAGAGCACATGCACTGCATCTTTAGAATGCTCATTACCAAATTTGTTTAAACTTCTCAACAGAAATCAAATATGGTGTATCTGTATTATGATGAATTCTGATCAGTGTTCTTTTAGTTAATAAAGCTTCACATTAACTTTTTAAAGGAAAAAGAACATTTTGATGGCACCTGTTTTGAACTCATGTTACTTTCTTCATCTGTGTGTTTTGTAAAATATACAGATGGACTTTCCTGTGGCTAAAGATCTTTTTGAATGAGAAGTGTAATGGTGTGTTCAATTTGGAAAGTTATTGGAGGTGTAAGGAAGCATTTTTTTTTAGCATAGGTTCACACTGAAGCAACTTTAAAGTGTTTAAAATGACCATTTGAACTTCCTATCTTTGTTAAAGAAATCAGAATAGAAGTTAAGATGTAGTGATTTTTCCGATCCCTTGGGACAGAGTAGAGTTAGTGCGTAAGAGTGTTTTTCCTGAACTACTGACCTTTATACTTCTTGATTCAGAGCTCTTTAATAAAAGTTAAAGAATAAGCTATTTTATGATTGGCTAACTTATTTGACATCTTTATCAGGAGATAACGATTTGACATTCCAGAAGTCTGACAGATCATTTGGCTCAAATATTAGGAAATACCATACTATAGCATAGAGACCACACCAAAACCCCTCTCATCCTCAGGGACACTGTAGCCTTGCAGTGGTCAGCAATCCAGCTGCAGCTTCTGCCACATCATAGAGGGCCTTTCTTGTAAGTGAGGAAAATGTGCATTTTAAAGTAAGAACTAAAAGCTTTAGTGTTATTTTTCACTTTTGCCTTCTAAGGTCTTCATCTCCACCAAACAGCTAGGTAATGGTTTCCTTTGATTTCTTGTCTGTTTCTATCTTAGATAATTCACTGTCCACTGGTAACCTTTTTTTCTTTCTTGTTCACTTCCTACATGTATCAATTTTCTACTATAATCTAATTTAAAATACATAATTTTATTACTGTCAGATACTTACTATAGACCAAATTAAACTAACAAAGTATTGCTATTATCTTATAGAGATATCTTCACTTTTTATTCTGTATATCCCCTTAAAAAATTTTGAAAACTCTGCCTAACACCTTGTAGCATTTTAATTTACATAAATACTTTTATCATAAGTTTAAACAGTTGCACAAACCATACTTTCTATTGAATTTTAAATATTGTCACTTTAAAATTTAAAAATCACATCTCTCCTTTAAATGCAACCAATAGAATAAAAAATACCATTGCAATTTGAAACCTAACACCATCCATTTAAAAAAATACACAAATTAGCTCTTCTTTAATTGATGTGTTCATGTTGTTTCTTTGAAATCACATTTTTGTTCTACCATTCCCATAGCATTTTATCCTGATCACCTTATCATTTTCGACTGCAGTAAAAACTATGTATATATATTTAAATTTAGTGATTTTAATTTCTTGTGACCGTCAGTCTCAAAGTGTTAAGATCTTTTATTAACTTTTAAAAATATGTTACTTATGAAAACCTATAAGTATAATACTAAAGTAATAGTTATTAAACATTAAAAGTTAAATGCTTTTTAATGTTTGGTTGAAGGACACTTCCCTTACATCAGTATTTTTTTTAATTGAAGTATAGTTGATATACAATGTTGTGTTAATTTCTGCTGTAAAGCAAAGTGATTCAGTTATACATTTATTTATAATATATATCTATATATACCTTCTTTTTAAATATTCTTTTTCTACAATGTTTTATCATAGGATATTGAAGATAGTCCTCTGTGCTGTATATATGTCCTCTGTCTGCTGTATCCTGTAGGACCTTGTTATTTATCTGTTCTACATGGAATAGCTTACATCTGTTAACCCCAACCTCCCACTCCATCCCTCCTCTAAGCCCCTCCCCTTTGGCAACCACAGGTCTGTTCTCTATGTCTATGTCTGCTTCTGTTTTGTAGATATTAGATTCCACATATGATAATTCCACATACCGTATGATAAGTGATATCATATGGTATATAGCTTTCTATTTCAGACTTATTTCACTTTGTATGATAATCTCTCATTGCATCCATGCTGCAGCAGATGGCATTATTTTGTTCCTTTTTATGGCCGAGTAGTATTCCATTGTATATATGTAACATATCTTCTTTATCCATTCATCTGCTGATGGACATTTACACTGATTCCTTGGCTATCTTGGCTCCTGTGAATACTGCTGCTATGAACAAAGGAGTGCATGTATGTTTTTGTGTTATAGTTTGGACCACATATACCCCAAGAGTGAGATTGCTGAGTCATATGATAATTCTGTTTTCTGCTTTCTGAGGCACATCCATACTGTTTTCTACCGTGGCTGCACCAACTTACATTCCCACCTACAGGGCCGGAGGGTTCCCTTTACTCCACACCCTCTCCAGCTTTTCTTATTTGTAGACTTTTTAATGATGGCCATTCTGACTGGTGTGAGGTGGTACCTTATTGTAGCTTTGATTTGGTGTTTTCTAATAATTAGCAATGTCGAGCATCTTTTCATGTGCCTAGTGGCCATCTGTATGTCTTCTTCGGAGAAATGTCTATTTAGGTCTTTTGTCCCTTTTTCACTTGGATTGTTTGTTTTGTTGTTGTCAAGTTGTGTGAGCTATATGTACATTTTGGAAATTAAGCCCTTGTCGGTTGCATCATTTGCAAATATTTTCTCCCATCCTGTAACTTGTCTTTTCATTTTGTTTATGATTTGCTTCGCAAAAGCTTGTAAGTTTAATTAGGTCACATTTGCTTATTTTTGTTTTAATTTCTATTGCCTTGGGAGAGTGACCTAAGAAAATATTGGTACAACTTATGTCAGAGAATGCTTTGCCTATGATCTCTTCTAGGAGTTTTGTGGTGTCATGTCTTATGTTTAAGTCTCTAATCCATTTTATTTTTATGCATAGTGAGAGGGTGTGTTCTAACATCATTGATTTACATGCAGCTGTCCAACTTTCCTAGCACCACTTGCTGAAGAGACTATCTTTTTCCCATTGTATATTCTTGCCTCCTTTGTTGAAGATTAATTGACTGAGGTGTGTGGGTTTATTTCTGGGCTCTGTTCTTCTGACATCAGTATTTTGAATTGCTCTTTTTGTTTGATGCTCCTGAGATTTTTCCAAGGTGGACAATACACTACAGAAAGTTTGGGATGAGTGAAAAAGATGTTTTTCCATTGCAAAGTGAAAAAAGGATGATTATGAATGGGCAGGTAGGGAAAGGAGGGTTGGCAAGATTCTCAACCACAGGTACATTCTCCAGTAGACAAAATGGATTCAGGGATGTTAAAGATCTGAAACTGCTTTAAAGAGTATCTGATTCCTTAAAAAATATCCATGCTAGCCCAGCCTGACAACTCTGGTGCTAGAGAGATTCTGAAGTATCTGCTTTAATGCAAAGAAAATGTAACATCATTAAACATTCCTTCCCTTAATGTTTGTGGACAAATCATGCTTCCAAAGATTGAGAAAGTTTCAAAAACAGTTTGATCTACTTAAACATTGGAGCCCTGTGTATTCAATTAACACCTCTTTCTCAGAGGTAACCCAAAGAAAAATTCAATTTCAGGCCTCTAAAATTATCTCAAATTCTGAGTTAATAGTACCCCAAATTGTACAGCTACCTTTTGCTCTAACAGTGTTATTATCGATAGAAAATGGCATAAAGTCAAAGAAATATGAATCAAACATCTTCCCCAGTCCCACCATATAATAGTTTTCTATAAATTGGCTATTTTGTTTTAGCTTAAGATAGTACAACAAAAAACCAGCTGGTCACTTCTTCAGTTGTTTTCATGACTATTCGAGGCCTTAGCACCCAAAATAACAAAGGTCTCAAGTCACGTGAAGTGAACCGATTCTGATCCTCTTGGAAAATTCTCCAGGAGCCAGAGATCTTTCCATCCTCTGGAAGCCAGCTCATGTTCTTTCCTTCCCATGCATTTCAGAAAGATGATCCTGATGACTCCCCAATAGAGCTCAGCAAAGTACAGAGTGTGAAAGTTGTGGCCAAGAGACGCAGGGATCGCTCTCTCCCCCGGGCTTTCGAAATCTTCACAGACAATAAAACCTATGTTTTCAAGGCCAAGGATGAGAAGAATGCAGAAGAGTGGCTCCAGTGCATCAATGTGGCAGTTGCCCAAGCAAAAGAGAGGGAAAGTAGGGAAGTAACCACGTATCTCTAGGGATTTGCAAGCCGATCTCATACCAGTTGTATGCAACGGACATGGCACTATAATCGCCAATGTCAAGAAAAAGAAAGAAATTCACCAAGTCATGCTGTCTTTTACTAAACACCAATGGAAAAGTTTTCCCCAGGAAGCAAGACTAAAAGTGGCAAGATCCTGATATGTTTCAGATCCATATGGCATTGGCATTAACTCCAGAACAGCTTTGTAAGGCATATAAGAAAAGGAGTTATGGATGATATGGAGCCAGAAAGGGGAGAGAAGGGATCTAGAAACTTCTGTACCTATGACATTGTACATTATAAGAAAACAACTTTAAAAGATACCTGAACTGCCTGTCCTAAGGAAAGATTAGGCACTTCTGATGAAAAGCAGTCAATAGTATTAAAAGGAAAAAACCTACAAGGAAAAGTCAAATTGATGAACACTGAGGAAAACCATACAACTTACTTACAGACATATAATTACATTTATCCTCTCCTAATGCAAAGGAGGCTAACACTTGGTAAAATGGTTCTCAGATTAAGCCAATTATGTAATTAAATATCTGTCCTTCATAACTCCTTATCTGATTATTCCTTTTAGGTTCATATAATATGATCTAAAGTTTAGTTCCTTGGCTATATCTCCTGCCAAGGCAGTAAGTGTAAGGTACAATTAAACACAGAAGACCATTTTCGCCATCTTCAAAATATATGCCATTTCTGTTAAATTTTGAGATTTTAAAGTTCTATACTTTCCTTCTTTTCATTCAATATTTTAATACCTCCAAATTATAAACATGTGTTTGTTTTTGCCATTACCCATAATTAAAAAGAATTAAATCATGGTAGGTAGAATTCTAGAATGGCTTTCATGACCCAAACCCTGGCAAAATCTCTTCCCCTGAGTATGCTGGAACCTACAGCTTCTAACTAATAGAATATGGCAAACAGGATAGGATAGTCTCTCCCATGATTATGTTACATTACATGGCAAAGGAAGGAAGTGTTTCAGATGTAATGAAGGTCCTTAATCAGATGACTGAGTTAACTGAGAGGATATGGTCTTGGGTAGGCCCGACCTAATCAGATGAGACCTTTGAAAGTGTGAACAAGTCAGAGACTCTCTGTCTCCCACTGACCTTGAATAAGCTGCCATGAGTTCTATAGCTTCATGGAAATGAATTTTGCCACAGGCAGTGTGAGCAGCTTGGAAAAAGATCCTGAGCCTCAGATAAGAGGTCTTTCGCCACCAACACCTTGATTGCAACTATGCGAAACCTCAAGCAGAGAACCCAGCTACACCATGCTTGGACTCCTGATCCATGGAAGCTTTGTGATAATAAATATGTGCTGTTTTAAACTATTAAGTGTCTGCGGTAATTTGTCATGTAGCAATAGATAACTAATACAAAAGCTAACTTATAATACACATACAGATTTTTTCCTTGAAATTTATTAAACACAGTCTAGTATAGAAATGTGGAGAAATGATGTTAAGTACTCAGTACTCTGAATTCTACCCTGACTCTATTGCTAACTCACTAGGATAGGAAGAACAAAGGGGCCAAGTTTAAGGAAGGGAACCATTCAATTTTAAGTTTAAATGTAAAATTTGAGAGTATTGTGAGTCATGGAAGTTCTTACAAGTTGGAAATAAGTTTGGGAGGTCAAAATTAGGGCTCATCATGTATATAGCTGGTCACTAAAGATGTGGAGTTAGAAGAAATTACTCAGGGAGAGTTAGACAACAGAATTAACAAGAGCTTCCTTGGGACACCCAGCATTTAAACAAAGGGAGGCTGATTAGTGTTCAGAGATACTATAAACCAGAGGAAATAATGTCACAAGAGTCAAGGTTTTCAAGGGGAAGAAAGAGATCAGTCATGTGAAATCCTGAAGAGTAATTGCTTAAGATAAAGAATGACTTTTGCAACTAGGAAGCAACTTGTGTCATTGGCAAGAACAATTTCATTGGAGTGATGACATGAAAGTCAAATTTCAGTGAGTTGAGGAATCAACAAGAGGTTAAAAGTTTAAAACAACAGTTGAACTCCCCTTTCAACAACATGAGGCTAAGATGGAAAAAAGTGGTCTTGTTGTTTGTTTTAAGGATGCATTAGACCTAAAGGAAAGAAGTTTAAAACACAGAAAGAAAGAGGAAAAATAACTTTGCTTGAGCAAAGTTTCTAGAAGTGAAGAAGGATGAAATCTCCTTTATTCCACAACAATTTATGGGAACTGCTACCAAGCATCAGGTACCATGGTGAGCCTAGAAATATGAAAATAAAAGATCCAGCTCCTCCCTTCAAGGAGTTTACAGTGTAGTGGAGAAAAGAGACATGTACAACAAAAATTGAAATGCTGTGTGGCCACGTGCCTTGATGGAGGTATGCACAGGGTCCTGAGGAAACACAGGAGAAGACACCCTTGTAAGTGACTTGAAATTCAGCTTGGCCTCCCATAACTGTTCCCCAGAAGTGTTAGAGAATGAACTTGTCTTAAAGAACTAGTAGGAGTGTTGTGGGCAGACAAGAAGCAAATGACCAGTAGAGGGAACCATCTTGCGAAGGCCAAGGAGGAAGAGGGAACATGGTCCATTTGTAAAACAGCAAGTCCTCAGCTGGGATTGGGACATAAGGGGCCTGTTGGGAGTGGTACAGAATACGCCTGTAGGCCTGCACGGTCGTAGCATGTAGGGCTCGGGTCCATGCTAAGGATCTTGAACTTTTTCCTTAAGATGGTGAAGCGTATTGAAAGGTTTTAAGATTTGTATTTAGAGAAAAAATCTTGATCATGGTATAGAGAATGGATTGTGGCAGGGAAATGATTTGGGGGGGTTCTTGGAAGGTGGTGGGGCTTCCCTGATAGCTCAGTTGGTAAAGAATCTGCGTGAAATGCAGGAGACCCCGGTTTGATTCCTGGGTTGGGAAGATCCCCTGGAGAAGGGAACAACTACCCACTCCAGTATTCTGGCCTGGAGAACTCCATGGACTGTATAGTCCTGGGTCTCAAAGAATTGGACACAACTGAGCGACTTTCACTTCACTAGAAGGTGGTGAGGACTTAAACTGATATAGTAGCAGAGGGGTTGGAGGAGAATGAAAATGCAGGAAGAATATTGAATTAGTAAACTGGACAGGACACTAGTGGATTGGATGGAGCTGGAGTATAGAAATGGGAAGGAAAGGGTCTCTGATGACTCCAAGGTGCTTCGGGGAAGCCTGATGCTTGATGATAGCATTCATTGAGATAGAAAATTCCAAAGCAGCAGTTTAAGAGGTGGGGCAGATGGTAAATTTAATTTTAATGTATACATTCAGATGGTAAATTTAATTTTAACATTCTCACATGGTGCTAGTGGTAAAGAACCCACCTGCCAATCCAGGAGATGTGGGTTTGATTCCTGGGCCGGGAAGACCCCCTGGAGGAGGGCATGGCAACCCACTGCAGTATTCTTGCCTGGAGAATCCCATGGACAGAGGAGCCTGGCAGGCTACAGTCCACAGGGTTGCAAAGAGTCAGACACAACTGAAGTGACTTCACGTATACAGAGTATATGTATTCAGAGTCTAGCCAAGTGATTCACCTTGGACTAGGGGGACATATCCTTCTATGAAGTTGTGCAGGAAAAGGGTGAGAAAAAGAATAATTGTGAAAATTCTCTAAATAGTATTTTTAAATCTACTAGCTTGTTTATATGAGTCACCCTCATAACCTACCTGGTGAATAACCCTGCCTAGTTTAATCAATTAAGAAAAATTGAAATAGACAAATAGAAATAAAGTAGAATTATTGTTGAGACTTAATTAACTAGTTGCGTCTAGTTTAGAGCACAACTCTCAGAGCCTTTGAGCCAGTACGACCAGAGACCCAAGTGTGATCCCTGAGTCAGGAAGATCCCCTGGAGGAGGGCATGGCAGCCCACTCCAGTGTTCTTACCTGAAGAATCCCATGGACAGAGGAGCCTGGCAGGCTACAGTCCATTGGGTCACAAAGAGTCAGACACGGCTGAAGCAACAGAGCACACACATGCAAAGAATGATATTTCTGGTTTCAATCCATGATGCAATAATTCCAAATGCAGGCAAATTTTCCTGGGTTCAGAATCACACTAGGCATTTTAGAATCGTTGTTTTCTCACTGATATTTCTGGCATATCCGTCCCCCTTGCCAGTTGGCTTACCACAGACTGGCCTTTCCCAAGAGGGCTGCTGTTCCTGACACCAGTCTACGAAGAAACCACTTTCTAAACATGTTTAAACCTTTATATATGTTGGTATGAAGACAATTATAATCGTAGTCAGAAATTCAAGTGGTTTTCATTTTTACTTCATTGTGACTTTTTCATCCCAGATAGCTGTGGAAACATAAATGTTTATGTGTGAGGTTCTCATCTTGTTATTTCTTAAGAACTTGGAGTTTGGTAAAAATAAACGTTCAATATTTTTCTAACACTAGGTTTTCTAGAAAATCCTTGGCTGGTGATGTTGAGGGACATTTCTGGGTCATCTTCCATTTGCTTACTTTGGGGCTTATTTATTATGATTATGCTCAAACATAAATATAGATTACTTAGTTGAAGAAACATTCCCTACTTTAGGAAATAGTTCTGAGATGAGGTAAGAGAATATGTGAGATGAATTCAAGGTGTGTTGCAGAGAAGTAAAAACCACAAATGCCCCAGTCAGAATTTCTAGTTCTCAAAAGCTAAGCTTTTAGATGAAAAACCCCAGATGTTGTCTTGTTCCAGAATAGTGCCAGGGTGTAGACCTCTTGGGGCTCTTCCTCCCCAGTGATGCTTCTGAAGGACAAAGGGGTTGGAAAATCAGGGAGATTCCTTCCAAGGAATCTGGTAATGTTAGCAGTCTGGAAAAAGCACAGGATTCGCACATGGACACATGAGGATTCAAGTCCTACTTCTTGCCCAGACTAAACTACCAACCTGAGAAAAATCACTCCTCTCTCATTTCTGGGGTGGGGATAATTTATCTATGGAGTACAATTGCCATGAGGCTTAAATGCCATGTAAAAGCCTCCGGCAGAGAACCTTTGGGGCTTCCCAGTGGCTCAGTGGTAAAGAATCCGCCTGCCACTGCAGGAGACTTTGGTTTGATCCCTGGGTTGGGAAGATCCCCTGGAGAAGGGAACAGCTACCCATTCCAGTATTCTAGCCAGGAGAATTCCATGGACTGTGTAGTCCATGGGGTTGCAAAGATTCGGACACGACTGAGTGAGTTTCATTTTCATTTCACAAGAAAAAAGAAAACCTACCAATGAAATTATAACGCAGTGCCTTAATAATAGTCTAATGAATAGTGTTTTACTTCAAAAGGTCTTTTATTGATTATGAGGGATTTAGCAGGTTTTTTCTAACTTTAGGTACTGTGCATGGTATGTGATATGTAATCCTATAGATTGGTATCTATTCCAGTAACAGAGTGAAACATGGCTTTATTACATGTTGATGTCTTCCTTTCTTAGGCAAAACACTTGTTGGTTGCTTTGCTAGCCACCAAGTACAAGGCTGTAGGGCCTTGCATAACCTGGTGATAAAAGGATGAACAGGAGAAGGTGGAAACCTGTCCCATATGGAACTGTGGTCATTCCCCCACTGATGGCTCTTTGGCTAAGTAATGTCATGATTCATTCCAGTCCCCTTCTGTGCTTTTCTGTGTACCTGATAAATTTTTGTTTCAAAGTCAGATCATGGTATGATTTGTTAAGACATACTAACCAGCAGTTTATATACTAAACCTGTAGTGTTGACCATGTACATAATTCAGTTGAGGTTACAACACAAAGAGCTGGGGTCAAGTTCAAGTGACACCTGATCAGAGTCATTCCTCATGTATCATGATTGCAAACCACCACTGACTGTAAGACGCATCCCAATTTCAGAACTGATTAAAAATGGGAGGAAAAAAGTGAATAAATGATCAAAAGTAAGTACTAATTTAAAGGTTCCACAGTATTCAAAACTATATGTAAAAGTTTATTATGAACAATACATCATACAGCAAATGTAAGAATTTTAAAAATCTTTTAACATGCTTTAAAAGGCCCCAATGCATTAATTCTCAAAGGTATGAGATCAGCCATTCTTGTGCATGCTTACCCTCTCTATTAGTCATGGTTCTCCTTGTTCTATTCAGGTCCCCAAGGGATTGGATTGGTTAGAGTGGATCTCTATTCAGTCTGCTGATTCAAAGTGCTAATCTGTTCCAGATACACCTTCACAGACACACCCAGAAAACCTTTTACCAGTTATCTTATCTGGGCATCTCTTAGTCAGGTTGACGTATAAAATTAATCATTTGATGGAAACAAAGGTCGCTAATGTCCACACGCAAGCCGTGTTTCTGGTGTGTCCACTCCCTGAACGCTCCTTTATCCAAGTCCCCTTCCCCAGCAGGGATGCTCCATGAGGTATGGACCAAGATGGCAGGAGTGAGCGTCGGGGTACATGGTGCGTCTTTTACCCATTGTCACACATTGGGGAGCATGGGGGTACACTCGGGATGATGTCTGAACAGGAATCCAGTCCAGGAAGGAGGAACATATCCAGAAGAGCCCTAGCAGTCAGTCATGCCAGAGATGAGAGTCGGGAGGCAAGGCCTGGAGCTGAGTTGGGAGCTGGGGACCCAGGGAGGAGCAGGGGGAGGCATAGAGCAGCGTGGGGAGGACGGACGGTGGGCCGTGTGAACTGCAGGGCGTCAGGACGAGCCCCAGGGCTGGGCTTTTCCAGGCACCTGTCTGGGTGAGCAGGGTTCTGTGCGGTGTGCTTTGATGAGACAGGTTTCTGCCTGCTCCTGTCCATCCTTCTATCACCAGGTTACACAAGGCCCTACAGCCTTGTACCTGGTGGAACAGGCCACCAGCTCCGGCAGAGGCTTAAGCTCCTGGGCACTGCTCTGCGAACCCCGGCCTCACCAAGCAATTTCCATATTGACATTCTTCTCATTCTATATCCTCAGCCTAGCACATATTGAACTTGTCTACTTCAAAGGAAAAGCTTTCTGGGTGTATGGGGAGGGGAGCCAGAAATCCTAGAACTTTCTTGTGCGTTATTCTGTAAGATGATAATCAGACACATTGTGTTTACATAATTCCTGGTGCCTTTTTGAACCTTTTTAAAGCTTTAGTCAAATAGAAGGAAAATATACATCCTTTGTCTTTCAATCAATAAAAATGACTAGAATTCACATTAGTACTGAGAAGAAAAGGGAAACCCACTCCAGTGTTCTTGCCTGGAGAATTCCTTGGGCAGGAGAGTCTGGTGGGCTACAGTTCATGGGGTCACAAAGAGTCAGACACAGCTAAACAA
Source organism: Cervus elaphus (assembly GCF_910594005.1). NCBI lineage: Eukaryota > Metazoa > Chordata > Mammalia > Artiodactyla > Cervidae > Cervus > Cervus elaphus. The sequence continues at coordinate 11,238,597 of NC_057833.1, read as the reverse complement.
CTGAGAACCTAAAAGAGTGATAAAATATGCAAATAATGGAAAAATGGAAAATACTCAAACAAATGACAAATGTATTTGTTAATAGGAATTACAGACCTCACCAGAAACTTGGGAGGGGACAGATAATAGTAATAATTCTAATCTTTACTTTCAGAAGTTTTTTAGAATCTTTCTTTGCCTTGTTTTGTTTTTTAACCACCAGTCCACTTGCATCGGGATAATACACATTTGTCAGTGTGGTACACATTTATACACGTACACATCCACATATTCTTTTACACATGAGTTGTGACTGTAAAACAATTCTCACATGTAGCTTGTAGAAATCAGTCTTGTTATGTCATTGTCCCTGTTGCTCTAACTATCTACCTAATTAGGCTGGGACTTTATGTAATCAGAAGAACTTAGTGTGTCTTGCACTGTTCTTAATGGAAATTCCCTCATACACACTTGATAACCTCTGGGAATATTCTGTTCCTCCTTATTCAAAGCTATTGTAATATGAAGGAAATGTTCTAAATGTCTTTTCTGTTAAGAGAGAAAAGCAATGTCTGAGTAAGTCCATCTTTTTTTTTTTTTTAATTTAACCAAGAGCACAGTCTGGAAATGTCTATCTTAAAAGGTTAACCATGAAATATAATACTTAGGGTATGTGCGTTTAAGTGCTATTTTGAAACCATTTTAATCAGGATTCACTAAAACATTTCACAGAGGGATACCTTAAGCTTTTCCATGCAAACATCCCTTACCTATGTAATCATGTTCTTGACACCACTATACTATCCAGATATCCTCCTTTTATATCAGCCTCGAGTGAATATAAATCAAATTCCACTGCAGTGGATACTGTCATTGTGAGCTTCCTTGTAAGGAAGTCATTCACCGGCAGCATGTAAGACAGACAGGTAAAGTAGGCCAAGTTCTTCCAAGAAAGGGGGCTCGGCACTTATCATTCAGTTAACAGTATAATGGGGTGTTGGAGTCAGAAGAACCTTAGAGTACATGGGGTCCAACTTCCCTCTGCCCCAGCCATAGAGAAATCCCTTCCTTGTCATCATTGGCAGGTATCTTTCCAGCTGCTCAAACACTTCCAGGAACAGAAAATGCATTACTTTATCACTAGTCCACATACTTTTTAAACAGATATTTTCTGATCATGAAAATAATATTTATTGTATAAAATTGAGAAAACACAGAAAAAGACTATTAAAATACAACAAAAATTACCCATAATCCCCAAACCCAAAAACATCCAATGGAAATGTTTGGATGTGATTCCTATTAAGTTACTCATCCTTTGTATTTTTTTTTTTTGGAAAATTCCACCTTTTGGTAATTTCTAACCTTTGGTCTTAATCTCTCACACACAGCCAGACAAAATTTCTACTCCCTCTTCCCCAAGACAACCAAGTAGTTGATTCAAAGTATTCATCCAAAACCATGTATTGCTCATACAATACGTGCCAGATACTATGCCAAGGCATTGACTGATAAATTGTCGATGCTTTTAGGAGACTCAGTAAATAAGTACATATTTATCTATTAAGTAAAGCAAAGCAGAAAGCACCTCTTTTTAAAAAAATTTTATTGGCATATAGTTGCTTTCCAGTGTTGTGTTAATTTCTGCTATATAGCAAAGTGAATCAGTTATATACATATATACATATATATATATGTATATATGTACTCTTTTTTAGACTTCCTTCCCATTTAGGCCACCTGAGAGCATTGAGTAGTTAGTTCCCTGTGAGAACTCTGAATATTCATTGGAAGGACTGATGCTGAAGCTAAAGCTACAATACTTTGGGCACCTGATATGAACAGCCAACTCATTGGAAAAGATCCTGATGCTGGAAAATATTGAAGGCGAAAGAAGGGGTGGCAGAGGATGAGGTGGTTGGATGGCATCACTGACTCAGTGGACATGAATCTGAGCGCACTCCAGGTGCTAGTGAAGGACAGAGAAGCCTGACGTGCTGCAGTTCATGGGGTCACAAAGAGCCGGACATGACCTAGCAACTGAATAACAACAACAATTTTCAGACCCTGTGCTAGGCATTGGGAATGCTGTGGTCATCAAGATATGCCAACCTTTGTGGAATTTATATTCTAGTAAAAGAGAAAGATGTTAAAGTCTTTCCTTAATTAATTATGAAATTGCTATATGACCAGTACTTCAAGGAAGCACAATGGATAGAGATCATGAAATGAAAGGACTGACCTCGTCAGGAAGGTAAGGACAGCTTATCTTCCTTATCTGACCTGAGATCTGAAGGACCAGCAGGAGTTAATATTCTGCAGGAGAGGTGAAGGAAAAGCAGAAGAGAAGAGAGATCACAATCAGAGAAGACCACAGGGAGGAGAAAGTCACAGTCCACTGGCGTAATCAAAGCAGGCCAGCGTGTCCAGAAAACAGCAGAGAGGAGAGGAGCTCTGATAAGGATAGTGAGACGGGGATACGGGCAAGTCATGCAGGCCCAGAGGGAGAGCTATTGTCAGGCTGAAACTAGGGTGACATGATTAGATCAGCAGCTTTATAAGTCCCCCAGCTGCTGTGTGGAGAATGGGTTGTTGGGAAAGCAAGAATAGAGACTGGGAGAAAGACAGGAGGCTACTAATATAGTACAGGCAAGAGATTGTATGGAGCGGGTGGCACTGGAAATAGAAATGGACGGTTGGTGAGGTATTTTTGAAATAAAACTTACAGGACTTGGAGATGGATAGGAATCCACTCTCTGGATTCTGACACCACTCGATTAGGTGGGAGCACTGTTCTGTAAAGAGAACACTCAAGGAGGTCAGGCAGAGGGCAGGTCTTGTCTGCAGAGGAGGGGTGATGAGAGGGCGATGTCACAGACTTGGTGGAGACAGAGAAGGGGGCAGCAGACAATGTGGGGGGGTCGCAAACCCTCCTCCAGAGAGGAGGTGATAATATTCTGGGCCTTGAAGAAGGAATCCAATTTTCTTCTCTAGCAGACCTGTCTTTTCACACTCTCCAGTCAAAGAGGAGAGAGCCCATTCTAGTTTGAGGGAACCAAGTTGCCAAGGCTCAGGATTAAAGTTAAAGAGACAACATAAGTAAGCAAGAATGAGGACAGGATCACTTGTTTTTAATGACTTATTTGTGCCCTTGTTCCCAAAGTTATTTATGATTTTTTTTAACAACAACAAAAAAAAGTGTTTTAGATTTTAAAAATAACTGTGGTGGACACTGATGATGCTAGTCTGTTCAGACTGATCTCACAAATCACCCTGGACTGGGTGACATATAATGACAGCCATTTATTTCTCAGTTCTGGAGGCTGAAATACCAAGAATAAGGGGCCAGAAGATTCAGTGTCTGGTGAGGTTCTGCTTCTGGTTCACATATGGCCATCTTGCTGTGTCCTCACGTGGCAGATGAGGGAGGGAGCTCTCCGGGTTTCTTTTATGAGGGCACTCATTACATTCACAAGGGCTGTGCACTCATCTCCTGATTACTTCCCAAAGGTACCACCTCCAAACACCATCACAGCAGAGACTAGATTTAAACACATGAATTTCAGGGGACACAATCATTCAGTCTATAGCACTCATGCCTTACCAAGACCCTTCTCCAGCGAAGAACTTGGTGCTGCAGCACAAATTTGAACTAAGAGTCAGGCACAACAACAAAAGGAGGGTCATTCTACCTCCTGAGCCCTCCCTGGGGTCAGCTGAGGCTATCACTGGGGCTACATCAAAGCTCAACTTTTCCGCCTCCCCAATCTTGATTCTTCTCCACTTCCTCCCATAGGTGTTGATTCCAGGGGTACACCTTAATAAATATTCTGAACCTTAAATTCTGTCTCAGGGACCACGTCCCAGAAAGTCCAGCCAGACTGAGAGTCAATAAAGGCATAGCACAGAAGGAAACAGGCAGGAGAAGCAGGCGGCAGGCCGACTATAGCTGATTAAATGGGTGCTGTGAGGCTCTCCCCACTGCAAAAGGCAGATGGGGCTCAGAGCTGACTGCATGCTTCCACGCAGCCAAAATTAGGAGAGGCATTCACTCAGATCCATGAGTCACAGTTTCCCAGACTAAAAATAAGCCAGTCTCCCAGAGGAAGAAAATACTCCCAATATTGAGGCCCAAGAATTTTTTCCTGTGGGGCCTCCCCAAGAGAGCTCTAATATAGCAACAACCTTCCATATGTCCCGCTCAGGGCAAGAGTATGTTTCACAAGGATGTGTAAGGGTACAAACACCCTCATGAGTTCAAATAGGCAAAGAATGTGATTTTCTTTATTACTTTGTGCATGCTTCAGCTGTGTCCGATTCTTTGAGACCATATGGACTGTAGCCCACCAGACTCCTCTGTCCATGAGATTTGCCAAGGCAAAATTACTGTAGTAGGCTGCTATGCCCTCCTCCAGGGCATCTTCCTGACCCAGGGACTGAACCCCTGTCTCTTATGTTTTCTGCATTGGCAAGTGTGTTCTTTACCACCAGTGCCACCTGGGAAGCCTGGTTTATTACTTTGTATTTTACTTAGTTTATGCCTTGAACTCTGGTCCCAATTCACCTGGTGAAAAAAAATGTCATCTTAGTCTAGTTGGGGGAAACTCAACTAGGAGTAGTCTCCATCTATTCAGGTTTTTCCTAGTCCCCCTTCCCCACAACATCCCCAAATGTATTATTTATGCAACAAGGTTCATATCCTAGTTCTTCACAGTCATGAGATTTTTAACCTCAAAATTGCTACTTGAGAGACTTAAAATCCTATTTTCTGAAAGTATTATCTCTGCTGTGAGGCTCACAAGTTCATTCTGAAATTCAGAGGCTGACAATTCACTGTTATTTTCTAAGGCAATGAATGCCTCCTGAAGCCTGAATGAGGAGGTAGGGGTGGTGGGGGAGGGCAAAAACCAGTCTCAGTGATTTTTAAAAAGCCTATCGGTTAATAGATTGATTATAACATTCTGCATTGAAAACCAATAGTGCAACACTAGTATAAAAAACAAATAAAAATAATTTGGGTGAGGGGTTCAAACTATGAGGTCCAGACAGACAGTGTGTGGTAAGATGTAATTAAGTCAAAGATGCATTGATTAAAGTGTAGTTGATTTACAATGTTGTGTTAATTTCTGCTGGGCTGCAAAGTGATTCTTTATACATACATATACATTCTTTTTTCTATTTTTTGCATTTTTCCATTATGGTTTATCACAGGATATTGAATCTAGTTTCCTGTGCTATATGGTAGGATCTTGTTGTTTATCCATTCTATTGACATATGTAATAGTTTGCATCGGCCAACTCCAAACTACCAATCTGTCCTGCTACCCTCCTTCCCCCTTGGCAACCACAAGGCTGTTCTCTATGTCTGTGAGTCTGTTTCAGTTTCACAGATAGGTTTATTTGTGTCATATTTTAGATTCCACATAAAAGCGACATATAGTATTTGTCTTTCTCTGTCTGACTATTTCACTTAGCATAATACCCTCCAAGTCCATCTGTGTTTCTGCAAATGGCATGGTTTTGTTCTTTTTTATAGTTGAATACTATTACATTGTATACAGGTACCACATCTTCTTTAAGGGATGCACTTTAGAGTGGAGGAATGGATAGACTGTACAACTTTCAAGCAACCTTTCACAAGGGTCCTCCAATGGGAATTAGGATTCTCTAAGCTCTAAAGCAGATCAGTCCTGGGTGTTCATTGGAAGGACTGATGCTGAAGCTGAAACTCCAATACTTTGGCCACCTCATGTGAAGAGTTGACTCATTGGAAAAGACCCTGATGCTGGGAGGGATTGGGGGCAGGAGGAGAAGGGAACAACAGAGGATGAGATGGCTGGATGGCATCACCAACTCGATGGACATGTGTTTGAGTGAACTCTGAGAGTTTGTAATGGACAGGGAGGCCTGGTGTGCTGAGATTCATGGGGTCACAAAGAGTCAGACACAACTGAGCAACTGAACTGAACTGAACTGAAGATTTATTTATATAATATTATATTAGGGAAGAACTTTGTATATTCTATTACAAATTAATCACTAAAGGGATGTTGCCAGCAAGCTTAAATAATACATAAAGGCCTATTTCTAGGAACCCTGCCTTCCAATTAATGAGGATTATGCTAAAAGAATTTTGCTTAGCTCACAGAAAGTATCCCGACCAGGCCCACCTGTGAAGGACTGAAGGGAGGAAGAAATGAACACACCCCTCCTCCAGAGGCTGACGGGAACCAGGAAGTGTTTGACCCTACTCCCTCCCTTCCAGAGAAGCCTGAATTCTATCTCAGGCAAGATGGTTCTTTGGGGGCACAAGTCCAGTATCTTCTCAGTTTGCTAACTTTCTGAATAACGTGCTAGTCCTTGCATGCTAGACCTTGCCACAGCAACTTATCTCTTGATTTACTGGCCTGTTGTGTGGCAAGCCGTAAGAGCTTGGTAACAAGTTTTGGTGAGCCATCCAGGGGCCTTTCTGCTCGTGGCCAGCAGTTTCAGGGACCACTTGTCTTGAGGATCTTCCCTTCAGAGTTCGCCAAAATGACACTGGCTGCCCCAGCACTTCGCGGTTGGAACAAAGAATCCTTTGGGCTCCGACAGGCTCCATCCAGTAGGGTAAGTCACTCTGGTGCACACAGCTAGAAACTTTTCTTCCTCTGTTTGGGGCTTTTTCTCCAGAACAAACCTATTTGTTTTGTGTTTAAGTTGGGTACCCTGTTGAAGAGAGGAAAGAGTTGTCGGACTTTTACCTGATGACTGGTGAACCAGTTCGTTTCTTTGGATGCTAGTATTTCTGTGTGCCGTTTGTGTTTTGTCTTGAATTTCTATCTTTAAAAATGGGGAATGTTTAAACTATCCTTAAAGAAAGTCCCCTAAGGCGCGTCTTAAGGGGTCTGATGACAACTATGAATCCATGGGTAGGAGGAAGATGATACTTTCTGTGACAGTTTGGCCACAATCCCTGTTAGGATCTCCAAGAGGGGTTGGGCAGGTCATCTTGGGACCCCGTACACCATGCGCTGCCGCCCTTGCTGTGTTAATTATGTATGGTCTCCTGTATCATGGGTACATGTAAAACTCCAAGACCAAGCTTGAGCGTTTATTTAGGGTTTTCTATTTGTTCTTTAGGTTTTTAGGTTTCATTTTGTTTGGTACTGTTTCTTCATTGATAGCCAAATCAGTTTTGTGATACTTAAAAACTTTTACTCATGTCAGATGGAGGAAAGGAACAAGAAAAAAACCTGTCTGTTCTTGTCCAAGAGTGAGACATTCTAAGAAAGAAGAGAACGTTTCCATTTGGTTCTTAAAATCACCAAAAGCTATAGATAGAAATAGAATTGTCTTTCCCATAAATATGTTAAAGGCTCTAGCCATCTAAACAGATGACCTTGATTTGTCTCACTGCCAGAAACCCAATTTGAATCCAGTCTCTTTTGTAACTGGAGGGTTTTACATTGTTGTACCCGGTTCATGGCTAAAATTTTGGAATGGGAACTATGAGGTCTCTGTGTCTATACGTGTGTTATGGTGGCATTCCCAATAATAATTTGTAAAAGAACTCTATTTAATTAGCTTAAAGAAAATTAAGTGCTTATATAAATACTCAAGCATAAAAGAAACTGGCCGCGGTGAGTTTGAGGTTCATGTGATCTAGGAAATATTCAGTATTAATATCTAGTGTTAGCATAAGCTTGTTGGTTTGATACAGATATGTCTTTAGCCATCAACAATAAATATAATACTTTTAATATACTTAAGTTTACTAGAAATCAAACATGACCTTATTATGCCTGTTACAAAAGCTGTTAATTAAAAGAGAGCTAAATGAAGAATTTTGGATAAACTCTGTGGGAATAATGGTTTGGGAATATCTATCTAAAATAGTCTCTCCAGATTTTCATAACTTTAAACTAAGTTCTAAGATAAGATTAAACATAATTGAAAAAATAAATCTTAAAAGTGGCACAAAACCTAAATTTGCTCTCAAGAGGACAGAGGTTTCTTAAAATATTGAACTGCCTTTGGTAATAGATTGTGAGTTTCTTTAAGTGATCTGTATTTGCCATTGAGATCTTTTATCACTGGTTAAAACTTTTTGATATTTTTGACAAGCTTCCCAAAGATCAAGTTCTAAGTGGAGTTCATTTGACCTCTGGCTAACTTTGGGAGTTCCTGGAGGGTCCCTGGAACATCTCAAATTGTTTGCTTTCTCTCTCAGAGAGAGGAATATTAAACTAAGAGAGCTTATTTGGTTGAGTTGTTGAATTGCATAGGAGGCGTTGTCCAGTGAGTGGTGATAAAACTTCTCAGATTGTATTGCATGGATAAATTATTTTTTCTCTTTGGCTGTGTTGGGTTTTCATTGCTGTGCATGGGCTTTCCCTAGTTGCGTCAAGTGGGGGCTGTTCTTTGTGGTGCATGGGCTTCTCACTGCGGCGGCTTGTCTGAGGGCAGGCTCTAGACCACGCAGGTTCTGTCGTTGTGACTCGCACTCAGCACTTGCAGCTCGAAGGGCACTGGAGCTTAAGCTCAGGAGTTGTGGCACACAGGCTTAGTGGCCCCCTGGCATGTGAAATCTTCCCCAAAGGGATCCAACCCACATCCCCTGCATTGGCAGGCAGATTCTTAACCACTGGACCACCAGGGAAGTCTGGGTAAATGTCATTAATACACGCATTCTAGAAATTTATATGGAACTTCTAAAATTCTGATATATCCTGGTAAATGGTATAAGTCATTAATTATCTTAAAGTGTTTGTCATGGCAGTAATCAAGCTTCTGTTCAATTACATTGTAACCTCCATTGGTTGGTGCCAAAGCAAAAAAGGCATCCTTTTAATAGATCAATTGCTAGCTTTGGTTTTACAGTGGCTTTCAAGTGACTGTAGCTATTTTGTGAAGAAACAGGGAAGAATGGTGAAATCCTTTATGTGCAAGCATTTATACAATTATCAGAGAAAAGAAGGGAATGAAAACGATGATCTGTTGCTTCAGACCTTAACTTCTCTGGCTGTTAAGCCAATATATCCACGCCTTCTCTCACTTCTGCTCCTATCCAGCCCCAGTTCCTGACACAGAGGCTTAGGACTTCTGCTCCTTATAGAGGTCAATTAGAAAATTCTATGTTAGTTTCTAAGGCACTGGGACTTGGTCTGATATCGCCATCTAAGACCCAACAGGGCACCCAATTTGGGCCAAGAGCCACTTTCCAGACCTGGCAATTTCCCTTGCGCCAATATCTCTTAGGGGGCCTAAAAGCAAACAACTAGCCAGCTGGGTTTATCTTTAGTTGGAAATACTGCAGCCCTCCTTATAGGTATCTTCTACACCTGAAGGCCACTTGTCAGAACCCACAGCTGACCCAAATTAGAGCCCCAGTGAGGGAAGAAGGCCCTTATTCGAACATTACTTATTAGTGCATCTTGGCAGGGCTCTGAAAAGGAAAACCAAAGCAAAAGAGTTTGAATAAAATTCAAGAAGTTCTGCAAAACAAATGAAGACCTCTCTGAATTTTTGGAAAGGACTTATCAGGCCTACAGATGTCATACTGACGCAGGTCCCAAGGCCCCTGAAAATGTTAGAGTGGGAAATTTGACCTTTTGGGGCAAAATGCCTCAGATATCAAGAACAAGTTGCAGAAATTAGATGGTACCTTTAGAATGAACCCTTCTCAATTGGTAGATGTTGCTTTTAAAAGTATTCAACAGGGAACAATAGAAGAAAGAAGATGCAAGATGAAGCGCCAAGTTTTTGGCAGCGGCATTGGATTCCCAGAGGCAAGTAACTGGAGAGATAAGCCACTATTGGGGAAAAAACAAGGACTTACTGTAAGGAGGAGGAACAGAGGAGAACAGATTGCCCTCGGCTAAAGCAGAAGACAACAAAAGACTTGAGCATCTCATGCAGGAGAAAGAGATCAACCCTCTGAATGAAGAGGCCCAGGGTCTCCCTTGGACTTGAGGTACCTAATTCCCTACAGGAGCCCAGGATAAAATGGACAGTGGGGAATGAGCTGATGATAGACCTCACCCTGAAGTTTTTCACTGCAATAACTTGACATCAGAGTTCCACCAGAACGCCTTAAGCCTATAGCTGGAGCTCATGAAAATCCCCCAAAAGGAGACAAGAGCCCTCTCCCCCCAGGGTCTTAAAAATAACCTAAAGACTGCTGTCTGTCCTCCCCAGATGCAACACAGAGGAACCTGTCCCACCAAGGACTGAAAACTAGACTTTACTCAGATGCCTCCAATTGCAAGAAACTTCAGATAACCCATTGGTGTTTGTGTGGGCACATTTTTAGAATGAGTGAAAGCATACCCACCTGGACAAAAGAATCTTTGAGGTGGTTAAAGCCCTCTTAGGGAAATTATCCACTGATTTAGATTAAGGCATTAAAGCTACATTCAACCTGAAAAGCACAATCAACAGAAAAAGAAACTAAGAAAATGAGCCGTACATTAAAAGAGATGTCTCTAAACAGATCAAGCGACTGATTTAACTTGGGATAAGGACTTGCCAGTTGCTCTGCTATGGGTTGATGGCTACCAGAAGCAGGCTTAAATTAAGGCCTATTAAAATATTGTATGGTAGGAAATTCCCTGGTGGTCCAGTGGTTAGGACTCTGTGCTTCTGCTACAGCAGGGCTTAGGCTCTATTCCTGTGTTGGAGAGCTAAGACCCTGCAAGCCACATGGCATGGCTAAAATAAGATAAAATAAACAATAGAATAATTAATAAGATAAAGTAGTAAAGTAAAATAATAAAATAAAATATTGTATGGTAGGCCATGCGAGGTGTCTGCCCAGGCAGAAGAATCTATAAATGCTAAAAATCCTAGCAGTCACCAGTTAAAAGTTTGAATACCGACTCAGCTTTGTTCATGAGTAGGCTAAAATAACTTTGTTTAGCTCAGAGGAACAGCCTGCCCAAGCCCACCTGAGAACAACTGCAGGGAGGAAGATTTAGCACATCCCTTCAGAGGCTAATGGGAAGCAGGAAGTGTTTGACTTGACTCTCCCTTTTCAGCGTAAAAGAAGCGTGAATCCCAACTTGGGCAAGATTATTCTCTAGGGGCAGGAGTCCACCATCTCCTTGGTTTGCTGACTTTTCTAGTGAAGTCACTGTTTCTTCCCCAACAGCTTTCCTCTCAATTTATTGGCCTGTAGTTCAGAGAGCCGGAGAAGGCAATGACACCCCTCTCCACTACTCTTGCCTGGAGAGTCCCATGGACGGAGGAGCCTGGTAGGCTGTAGTCTATGGGGTCGCTAAGAGTTGGACATGACTGAGTGACTTCACTTTCACTTTTCACTTTCATGCACTGGAGAAGGAAATGGCAACCCACTCCAGTGTTCTTGCCTGGAGAATCCCAGGGACGGGGGAGCCTGGTGGGCTGCCGTCTATGGGGTCGCAGAGTCAGACATGACTGAAGTGACTTAGCAGCAGCAGAGTGCAGAGAGCAGTAAAAGCTTGGGCTCATTTACAGTACTCCCATATTTCAGATATCTGCTTGCAAAAAGCAAAAAGTTCTGAAGGTTTTGCCTTTAAGTGGAAGCCCTTTGAGAAACATGAGGTGGTCAGCCAAAATGAAAAAGCCATTATGGAAGTTATGATCATTTTGGTGTCTGTTACCAATAACTAGGGCTTCCCAGGGGGCTCAGTGGTAAAGAATCTGCCTGTCAATGCAGGAGATGCATAAGACATGGGTTCTATCCCTGGGTCAGAAAGATCGCCTAGAGAAGGAAATGGCAACTCACTCCTGTATTCTTGCCTTGGAAATCCCATGGACTAAGTAGCCCTGTGGGCTACAGTCCAGGTGGTCTCAGGCAGGCACACCACTAAGCCCAGGCAGTTTGTTTCACATTCCAGATCCCTGGCAAGGACAGGCTGGGAGTGGTGGTGAGGGTGTAGGTTGAAAGTTCAAAGGCTACTGAGGTTACAGGGACAGTAGCAGAGCAGAGAGCCTCCACTTCAGTTACAAAGTTCAAGGAGGCAAGAAGCCCCCTGAAGATGGAATTAAAATAGCAGATGCCTCAGCGCTCTGACTGCTGACAATGCTGAAAACATGAAGAGTCTCCATTTTCTGTCTGGATTGCTGTGGAGCAGACACTTTCGGTTTATACCTGCAAGGAGAGATGGAGAGATGCTTTCTGTAAATAAGAATGAGTGACTTGAAGGTGATCTATTTAAATAATCGCCTTGGGTTGTCCTTACCTCTAAGGAAAACACACAGCCCCATCCAGCAGAATGTCTTTTGGTGTTATTAAAGGAGAGTGATACCATGGCTGTGAAGTTAGTCCCTGACTTTACATATATATGTACCTGTTTTATCTTGTTTTGCAAATACTGTTTGGTTTGTTGTTTGTTTGTTTTTTAATACATCAAAGATCTATGGCAACCCTGCATCAAGCAAGTAATTTTTCTAGCAACATTTGCTCCCTTCCTGACTTTGTCACATGTTGGTAATTCTTGCCCTATTTCAAACCTTTTCATTATTATATTTGTTATGGTGATCTGCGATGTTACTATTGTAACACCTATCCACTGATGTTACTACTCTAATTGTTTGGGGGCACCACAAACTGTACCCATGTCAGATGACAAACTTAATCGATAAATATTGTGTGTGTTCTGACTGCTCCACGGACAAGCCTTTCTCCATCTCTTTCCCTCTACTGGGGCCTCCCTATTCCCTGAGGCACAATAATACTGAGATCAAGCCAATTGTAACCCTTTAATGGCATCCAGGTGGTCAAGTGAAAGGCACACATCTCTCACTTTAAGTCAAAAACTAAAAATGATTAAGCTTAATGAGGAAGGCATGTCAAATGCTGAGACAGGTCAAAAGCTGGGCCTCTTGCACCAAACAGTTAGCCAAGTTGTAAAAGCGAAGGAAAAGTTCTTGAAGGGAATTAAAAGTGCTACTCCAGTGAACACATGAATGATTAGAAAGCAAAACAGCTTTATTGCTTAGATGGAGAAAGTAATAGTGGTTTGGACAGAAGATCAAGCCAGCCACAAAATTGCCTTAAACCAAAGCCTAATCCAGAGCAAGACTCTAATTCTCTTCAATTCTTTGAAGGCTGAGGGATCAGGAAGCTGTAGAAGAAAATCTAACAGGGGCTGGTTAATTAGGTTTAAGGAAAGAAGCCACTTCCACATCATGAAAGTTCAGGATGGAGCAACAAGTGCTGAATGGAGGTGTTTACACTAAGCAACAGCCTTGTATAGAAAAGCGATGCCATCTAGGACTTTCATAGCTTGAGAGGAGAAGTCAATGCCTGGCTTCAAAGGACAGGCTGATTCTTCTTGTTAGGGGCTTATGCAGCTGGTGATTTTAAATTGAATCCAGCACTCCTTACCATCCTGAAAATCCTAGGCCCTTAAGAATTGTGCTAAATTTACTCTGCCTCTACCCATAAATGGAACAGTAAAGTCTAGATGACAGCACATTTGTTAACAACATGATTTACTGAATATTTTAAGCCTGCTGTTGAGACTTACTGCTCAGAAGAAGAAAAAAAAAAAAAAAGACCCCTTTCAAAATATTACTGCTCACTGACACTAGACCTGGTCACCCATGGGCTCTGATGCAGATGTTGTTGCTTAGTTGCTAAGTCGTTTCTCTTTGCAACCCCATGGACTGTAGCAAGCCAGGCTCCTCTGTCCTCCACTGTCTCCCAGACTTTGGTCAAATTCATATCCAGTGAGTCAGTGATGCTATTTGACCATCTCATCCTCTTCTGTCCCCTATTGAGACTAATCGAGGCCTGCAAATAGAACATCTATTCTGCAGCCCATGAATCAAGGAGTAATTTTGACTCTCAAGCCTTATTATTAATACTTAAAAATATATTTTATAATGCTATAGCTGCCATAGATAGTGATTGCTTTGATGGATCCGAGGAAAGCTAATTGAAAATCTTCTGGAAAGGATTCATCATTTTAAATGCCATTAAGAACTGTGAAACAGATCACCAGCCCAGGTGGGATGCATGAGACAAGTGCTTGGGCCTGGTGCACTGGGAAGACCCAGAGGAATTGGGTGGAGAGGGAGGTGGGAGGGGGGATCGGGATGGGGAATACATGTAAATCTATGGCTGATTCATATCAATGTATGACAAAAAAAATAAATAAATAAATAAATAAAAAGAACTATTCATAATTCATGGGAAGAGGTCAAAATATCAACATTAGCGGGAGTTTGGAAAAAGTTTATTACAACCCTTATGGATGACTTTGATGGGTTCAAGACTTCAGGGGAGGAAGTAGATGTGACAATAGCAAGAGAACTAAAATTGGAAGTGGAACATGAAGATGTGACTGAATTGCTGCAAGCTCATGATAAAACTATTTATTTTGTATTTTGGCTGCACTAGGTCTTTGTGCTTGGGGACATCTCTAGTTGATGTGCACAGGCTTAGTTGCCCAATGGTATGTGGAATCTCTTAGTTCCCTGACCAGGAATGGAACCCACAACCCCTGCATTGGAAGGTGGATTCGTAACCACTGGAGCACCAGGCAAGTCCCTGACAAAGTTTTAATGGATGAGGAGTTGCTTTTTGTGGATGAGCAAAGAAAGTGATTTCTTGATATGGAATATACTCCTGGTGAACATACTATGAAGATCATAGAAATGACAACAAAGGTTTTAGAGTATTACATACACTAAGCTAATAAAGAGGCAACGGGGTGTGAGAGGATTGAATACTTTTGAAAGTTCTACTGTGGGTAAAAAGTTACTGAACATCATTGCATGTAACAGAGAAATGGTTCATGACAGGAAGAGTCAATTAATGCATCAAACTTCATTGTCTCTTCTTTTAAGAAATTGCCAGACACCACCCCAGCCTTCCCTGGTGGCTCAGGCAGTAAAGAATCTGCCTGTAATGTGGGAGGCTTGGGTTCAATCCCTGGGTTGGGAAGATCCCCTAGAGGAGGAAAGGGCAACCCCCTCCAGTATTCTTCCCTGGAGAATCCCATGGACAGAGGAGCCTGGTAGGCAACAGTCCATAGGGTCACAAAGAGTCAGACACAACTGAACAACGAAGACATAGCCCTGCCTTTAGCAACCACCACCCAGATCAGTCAACAACCATCAACATCAAGGCAAGACCCTTCACCAGCAAAAATATTAAAACTTGCAGAAGGCTCAGATAAAGGTTAGCACTTTTTTAGCAATAAAGTATTTTTTAATTAATTGTTTGTACATTGCTTTTTAGACATACTGCTATTGCACACTCAATATACTGCAGTATAGTGTAAACATAGCTGTTTATATGCATTGGGAAACCAAAAATTCTCTAGACTCACTTTATTGCAATATTTTGTCTTGTTGTGGTGGTCTGGAATCAAACATGCAATATCTCTGAGCTATGCCTGTATATCTGCATGCCAAAGTTTCAATATTAATATTTCACCTATACAACTCCACAACAAGTACTAATATTTGAAAGGATATGTAAATAGGTGGACTAGGTGGAGGTAATGAAGATAACGGCAACCTCCTTCAAAAGGTCCTTGCACGCAACGTGCCCTGGACCCTGCAGCAGGCCACCACCAACCCACACCTCCACTGGAGACTCCTAGACACAGTTTGTGGGTCATCTGCTTGGCAGCTTATGCCACACCCAGGACTGCAGCACCCAGAGTCCCTGCCTCTGTGGGTCACAGTGGAGAGTTCTGACAAAACAGTCCACTAGAGAAGGGAGTGGCAATCCACGTCAGTATTCTTGCCTTGAGAACCCCATGAACAGTATGAAAAGGCAAAAAGATAGGACACTGACAGATGAACTCCCCAGGTCGGTAGGTGCCCAATATGCTACTGGAGATCAGTGGAGAAATAACTCCAGAAAGAATGAAGGGATGGAGCCAAAGCAAAAACAATGCCCAGCTGTGGATGTGACTGGTGTTCAAAGTAAAGTCCAATGCAGTAAAGAACAATATTGCATAGGAACCTGGAATGTTACGTTCATGAATGAAGGTAAATTGGAGGTGGTCAAACAGGAGATGGCAAGCGTGAACATCAACATTTTAGGAATCAGTGAACTAATATGAACTGGAATGGGTGAATTTAACTCAGATGACCATTATATCTATTACTGTGGGCAAGAATCCCTTAGAAGAAATGGAGTAGTCCTCATAGTCAACGAAAGAGTCCGAAATGCAGTACTTGGATGCAATCTCAAAAATGACCGAATGATCTCTGTTCATTTCCAAGGCGAACCATTCAATATCACAGTATTTCAAGTCTACGCCCCAACCAGTAATGCTGAAATGCTAAAGTTGAATGGTTCTATGAAGACCTACAAGACTTTCTAGAACTAACACCCAAAAAAGATGTCCTTTTCACTATAGGGGACTGGAATGCAAAACTAGGAAGTCAAGAGATATCTGGAGTAACAGGCAAATTTGGCCTTAGTGTACAAAATGAAGCAGGACAAAAGCTAACAGACTTCTGCCAAGAGAATGTGCTGGTCATAGCAAACACCCTCTTCCAACAACACAAGAGAAGACTCTACACATGGACATGACCAGTGGTCAACACCGAAATCAGATTGATTATATTCTTTGCAGCTGAAGATAGAGAAGCACTATACAGTCAACAAAAACAAGACGGAGCTGACTGTGGCTCAGATCATGAAATCCTTATTGCCAAACTCAGACTTAAATTGAAGAAAGTAGGGAAAACCACTAAAGCATTCAGGTATGACCTAAACCAAGTCCCTTATAATTATACAGTGGAAGTGACAAATAGATTCAAGGGATTATACTGATAAACAGAGTGCCTGAAGAACTATGGACAGAGGTTCATGACATTGTACAGGAGGCAGTGATCATCCCATCCCAAGAAAAAGAAATGAAAAAAGGCAAAATGGTTGTCTGAGGAGGGCTTACATATAGCCGAGAAAAGAAGAGAAATGAAAGGCAAAGGAGAAAAGGGAAGACTCACCCATTTGAATGCAGAGTTCCAAAGAATAGCAAGGAGAGATAAGAAAGCCCTCCTCAGTCATCAATGCAAAGAAATAGAGGAAAACAATAGAACAGGAAAAACTAGAGATCTCTTCAAGAATATTAGAAATACAAAGGGAATATTTCATGCAAAGATGGGCCCAATGAAGGACAGAAATGGTATGGACCTAACAGAAGCAGAAGATATTAAGAAGAGGTGGCAAGAATACACAGAACTATATGAAAAAAAATCTTCATGACCCAGATAACCACAATGGTGTTATCACTCACCCAGAGCCAGACATCCTGGAATATGAAGTCATGTGGACCTTAGGAAGCATCACTACAAGCAAAGCTAGTGGACATGATGGAATTCCAGTTGAGCTATTTCAAATCCTAAAAGATAATGCTGTGAAAGTGCTGCACTCAATATGCCAGCAAATTTGGAAAACTCAGCAGTGGCCACAGGACTAGAAAAGGTCAGTTTTCATTCCAATCCCAAAGAAAGGCAATGCCAAAGAATGTTCAAACTAACACACGTTGCACTCATCTCACATACTAGCAAAGTAATGCTCAAAATTCTCCAAGCCAGGCTTCAACAGTACACCGTGAACTTCCAGATGTGCAAGCTGGTTTTAGAAAAGGCAGAGAAACCAGAGATCAAATTGCCAACATCCACTGGATCATTGAAAAAGCAAGAGAGTTCCAGAAAAACATCTATTTCTGCTTTATTGATTACGCCAAAACCTTTGGCTGTGTGGATCACAACAAACTGTGGAAAATTCTTCAAGAGATGGGAATACCAGACCACCTTACCTGCCTCCTGAGAAATCTGTATGTAGGTCAAGAAGCAACAGTTACAACTGGACATGAAACAACAGATTGGTTCCAAATAGGAAAATGAGTAGGTCAAGGCTGTATATTGTCACCCTGCTTAATGAGTATATCTTGTGAAATGCCGGGCTGGAGGAAGCATAAGCTGGATCAAGATTCCCAGGAGAAATATCAATAACCTCAGATATGCAAATGACACCACCTTTATGGAAGAAAGTGAAGAAGAACAAAAGAGCCTCTAGATTAAAGGAAAAGAGAGTGAAAAAGTTGGCTTAAAACTCAACATTCAGAAAACTAAGATCATGGCATCCGGTCGCATCACTTCATGGCAAATAGATGGGGAAACAATGGAAATAGTAAGAGACTTTATTTTTGAAGGCTCCCAAATCACTGCAGATGGTGACTGCAGCCATGAAATTAAAAGACTCTTGCTCCTTGGAAGAAAAACTATGAGCAACCTAGACAGCATATTAAAAAGCAGAGACATTACTTGGCCAACAAAGGTTCATCTAGTCAAGGCTATGGTTTTTCCAGTAGTCATGTATGGATGTGAGAGCTGGACTGTAAAGAAAGCTGAGGGCCAAAGAATTGATGCTTTTGAACTGTGGTGTTGTAGAAGACTCTTGAGAGTCCCTTGGACTGCAAGGAGATCCAACCAGTCAATCCTAAAGGAAATCAGTCCTGAGTATTCATTGGAAGGACTGATGCTGAAGCTGAGGCTCCAGTACTTTGGCCACCTGATGCAAAGAACTGACTCATTGGAAAAGACCCTGATGCTGGGAAGGATTGAAGGCAGGAGAAGAAGGGGACAACAGAGGATGAGATGTTTGTATGTCATCACCGACTCAATGGACATGAGTTTGAGCAAGCTCCAGGAGGACAGGAAAGCCTGGCATGCTATAGTCCGTGGGGTCACAAAGAGTTGGACATGACTAAGCAACTGAACTGAGGCTATTATTTATTATGAAATTATTCAGAATAGAAAGACCTGTAAACAATAATGAAATGAACCTCTTATAACCACTTCTCTTAAGAAAAAAGCATTGCAAATGGATTTGAAGCTTTCTGTGTATCTCCTCTCCAAATGTAATTCATTCTCTACTTTACCCAAGTAACTATCCTGAATTTGGTAATTATGATTCCAATGCATTTCTACACATTTACTACATAAATAAAACCATACTATTGTTTTGTACTGTATATATTTAAAGTTTACATAAATGCTGTGATATTGCATGAATATTTTTAGGTATTATGTGTGAGACATCTATATTGATGTATTTATCACTAGTCAATTTTCAGTGCTGTATATTACTCCCTTGCATGTCATTTCAATTTTTTTTCCATTTATTTTTATTAGTTGGAGGCTAATTACTTTACAGTATTGTAGTGGTTTTTGCCATACATTGACATGAATCAGCCATGGATTTACATGTGTTCCCCATCCTGATCCCCCCTTCCCACCTCCCTCCCTATCCCATCCCTCTGGGTCTTCCCAGTGCACCAGCCCTGAGCACTTGTCTCATGCATCCAACCTGGGCTGGTGATCTGTTTCACCCTTGATAGTATACTTGTTCCAATGCTATTCTCTCAGAATATCCCACCCTCGCCTTCTCCCACAGAGTCTAAAAGTCTGTTCTGTACATCTGTGTCTCTTTTTCTGTTTTGCATATAGGGTTATCATTACCATCTTTTTAAATTCCATATATATGCATTAGTATACTGTATTGGTCTTTATCTTTCTGGCTTACTTCACTCTGTATAATGGGCTCCAGTTTCATCCATCTCATTAGAACTGATTCAAATGAATTCTTTTTAATGGCTGAGTAATATTCCATGGTGTATATGTACCACAGCTTCCTTATCCATTCGTCTGTTGATGGGCATCTAGGTTGCTTCCATGTCCTGGCTATTATAAACAGTGCTGCGATGAACATTGGGGTGCACGTGTCTCTTTCAGATCTGGTTTCCTCGGTGTGTATGCCCAGGAGTGGGATTGCTGGGTCATATGGCAGTTCTATTTCCAGTTTTTTAAGGAATCTCCACACTGTTTTCCATAGTGGCTGTACTAGTTTGCATTCCCACCAACAGTGTAAGAGGGTTCCC
The DNA here is from genome assembly GCF_910594005.1 of Cervus elaphus. Lineage (NCBI taxonomy): Eukaryota > Metazoa > Chordata > Mammalia > Artiodactyla > Cervidae > Cervus > Cervus elaphus. The sequence continues at coordinate 11,218,738 of NC_057833.1, read as the reverse complement.
TTTTCTCCACACCCTCTCCAGCATTTATTGCTTGTAGACTTTTGAATAGCAGCCATTCTGACTGGCGTGTAATGGTACCTCATTGAGGTTTTGATTTGCATTTCTCTGATAATGAGTGATGCTGAGCATCTTTTCATGTGTTTGTTAGCCATCTGTATGTCTTCTTTGGAGAAATGTCTGTTTAGATCTTTGGCCCATTTTTTGATCGGGTCATTTATTTTTCTGGAATTGAGCTGCAGGAGTTGCTTGTATATTTTTGAGATTAATCCTTTGTCTGTTGCTTCATTTGCTATTATTTTCTCCCATTCTGAAGGCTGTCTTTTCACCTTGCTTATAGTTTCCTTTGTTGTGCAAAAGCTTTTAAGTTTCATTAGGTCCCATTTGTTTGTTTTTGCTTTTATTTCCAATATTCTGGGAGGTGGGTCATAGAGGATCTTGCTGTGATTTATGTCGGAGAGTGTTTTGCCTATGTTCTCCTCTAGGAGTTTTATAGTTTCTGGTCTTACATTTAGATCTTTAATCCATTTTGAGTTTATTTTTGTGTATGGTGTTAGAAAGTGTTCTAGTTTCATTCTTTTACAAGTGGTTGACCAGTTTTCCCAGCACCACTTGTTAAAGAGGTTGTCTTTTTTCCATTGTATATTCTTGCCTCCTTTGTCAAAGATAATGTGTCCGTAGGTATGTGGATTTATCTCTGGGCTTTCTATTTTGTTCCATTGATCTATATTTCTGTCTTTGTGCCAGTACCATACTGTCTTGATGACTGTGGCTTTGTAGTAGAGCCTGAATTCAGGCAGGTTGATTCGTCCAGTTCCATACTTCTTTCTCAAGATTGCTTTGATGTTTTTTGTATTTCCATACAAATTGTGAAATTATTTGTTCTAGTTCTATGAAGAATACCGTTGGTAGCTTGATAGGGATTGCGTTGAATCTATAGATTGCTTTGGGTAGTATACTCATTTTCACAATATATCATTTCAATTTTTAATCCTTCTTCTGGATGATGGTTGTTTCTTGTCTTTGCAGTGACAAAGATATGAAAATATTGAGTTTTTGTGTACAAAATTTTTGGCTGATGATTCTCAAAGTATGGTCAAATAGACCCCTCAACAGGCCCAAGACTCTTTCAGGCAATCCATGAAGTCAAAACCATTTTAATAATAATACAGAGACATACTTACTTTTTCCATTTTGTTGAGATTTGTACAGCTGGTGTAAAAGCAAGGCAGGCAAAATGACTGGTGTCTTACACAAACCAAGGTAGTGGCACCACTAGTGGTCATTGTATTCCTTACTACTTCACTAGGGGTTTAAAAACATTACTTAAGAATATTAATTTCTTAAATGTCAACTGTTACATCCTCATCTATTTAATGTTCTGTGTGTCACAGTGGAAAGTAAACACAAAGTACCGTGTTGTGTGCCCGAGTGCAATAGCGTCTCAAGGAAAAGTGCTTGTGCAATTGTTTGAGTTGCAAGATGAACAATAATTTTTCTTCGTGGAATATTTTTATTTGAAAGAATAACCGGCAGACAAACCATGATTATTTCAGTCTTGGGTGTTTGACAGACATTTTATCAAAAATTGATGATGTGAGTTTTGAATCAAAAAATTCAGATTTTTGAAAACTTGAATCCAGCTGTAACCTTGGTAACTTCTCAGTATTTCAAGATTTCTCTGATGAAATAGGTGGTGATTTTTTTATACTGTATAATGTAATTAAATATATCAACACTTGAAAAATCTGTATAACTTGGTAATCCAATATTTTGTAAATGACCAATGCAAAATGTTACAAAATGACCCATGGGTTAAAAAAAAAAAAAGTCCCTCCAAAGTGCAAGATAGACCATAAGATTTTTTTTTAATTATCTATTTATCCATTTTTGGCTGCACGGGGTCTTGCTTTGTGTGGACTTTCTCTAGTTGCAACGAGGAGGGGCTACTCTCTAGTTGTACTGTGCGGACTTCTCACTGCAGTGGCTTCTCTTGTTTTGGCGTGTGGGCTCAGTAGTTGTGGCCCATGGGCTTAGTTGCCCCGAAGCACGTGGGATCTTTCCAGACCAGGGATCAAGCTCATGTCCCCTGCATTGGCAGGCAGATTGTTAACCACTGGACCACCAGGGAAGTCTAGGCCATAGAGTTTTTAATAGAGTACAACAAGTTTGTTGATAAAGTTTCAAATTCCTAATTTCAACTGACCTTTAAAATACTATCATTTGTTTAGTTTGGAGTATAGTATCAAAGAAGGAAAGCCACAGTTATCTGAAAATACTCCTCCCTTTTCTGATTCCATCTGTGTGTCTATTTTCTTCATATACTTCAATGAAAACAATATACCACTATAGACTGAATACAGAAGCAAACACCAGCTGTCTTCTATTAAGCTCTACATAGATATTTTTCCAGAAATATAAAACCATACCACCTTATCACTAAAATTTTTGGAAAACATAATCATTTTGTAAAAACATGTTATTCATGTTAATGTAATGGGCTTATTATTGCTTTTTAAATAACTTGATGTATTTTTTTTAATTCCGCATCTTTATTTTCTAATGCAGTAAATACTAATAGGCAATACTCACATAAACAAATGGTCTTTGGTATCCTCGTTGGTTTTTCAAGATTTAAAAAGGTCCTGGGGCCAACTGCTGGTCAAGGATATAAACAAGAGTAGAATTGCTAGATCGTGTTTTATCTTTGCTAAATAAATATTTCCAAATTATTCTCTGAAATCATTGCATCAATTTAAACTCTCTCTTGCAGCATATCAGATTGCCCATTGCTCACAATCTTCTCAGCATTTTGGAATTATCTCAGACTTAAATGTTTACTATTTCTAATAGAAGGAAATGGCAACCCACTCCAGTATTCTTATCTGAAAAATTCCATGGACAGAGGACCCTGGTGGGTTACCGTCCATGGGCTCACAAAAGAGTCAGAAGTGACTCAACGACTAAACAACAACAACAATAGGTGCTAAAGTAGTGATGGGGAGTTTATGCACTTTCCATGTATTTATTGGCTCTGTGGGCTTTCTCTTCTTTGAAATTTGTTTACATTATTTGCCCGTTCCTAGATCTACTAAGTTGTCTTTTCACATGAAAGTTTAGGAGCTCTTTACATTTTCCAAGCATGTATCCTAGTTGGTTTCTTTTTTTTTGCTTTTCAATATTTCTTATTTTATATAATGGATTAAAATCCATTTGTTAGAGATTATATAAAACGCATAATAGTTATGGGTGACATTGATGCAAAAACTCCTTCTGTAATTAATTTCCCATAGTACCAGTTGACTTATTACAAAAAAATCTTTTTGTGAACTTCCCTGTTTTAAAACCTTTTACTGATTTTCATTGTATGACATCTAGGCCACCCACTGTTGGATACCACTTATCTTTTCAGATTCATTTCCCAGAATACTCTTTCAGAAAGCACGTGATTTAGTCCAGAATTTTCCAAACATTTTTGGTCACGTGACACTTTGTTTTTAACTATTATATTGACAAAACACTAGTACAGGCACAGAATAAAGGGCTGTTTTTAATTAAGGAGAGAAATATAACTGATTTAATTATATTAAAAATATATTTGAAATTTGATGTATGATTTTATGTTTTTAACTTTTATCTTATATTGGAGTATAGTGATTTACAATGTTGCATTAATTTCACGTGTACAGCTAAATGATTCACTTACTCATATACATATGAAAGTGAAAGAGTTAGTTGCTCAGTCCTGTCCAGCTCTTCGTGACCCCATGAACTGTAGCTCACCAAGCTCCTCTATCCACAGAATTCTCCAGGCAAGAATACTGGAGTGGGTTGCCATTCCCTTCTCTAGAGAATCTTCCTGACCAGGGATCCAACCTGGGTCTCCTGTATTGCAGGCAGATTCTTTACCACCTGAGCTACCTGGGAAGCTCATATACATATATCCATTCTTTTTCAGATTCTTTTCCCGTATAGGTTATTGCAAAATATTGAGTAGGGTTCCCTGTTCTATATAGTAGGTCCTTATTAATTATCTATTTCATATATAGTAATGTATAAATTATGTTACTTACATGTTAATATAATGTTATATGTTAATCCCAAACTAATTTATCTCTCCCTCCCACCAATGTTTCCCCTTTGGTAATCATAAGCTTGTTCTTGAGTCTGTGAGTTGTTTCTGTTTTGCTAAAAAGTTTGTATCAGAGTGAAGTAAGCCAGAAAGAAAAACACCAATACAGTATACTAACACATATATATGGAATTTAGAAAGATGGTAACGATAACCCTATATGCAAGACAGAAAAAGAGACACAGATGTACAGAACAGACTTTTGGACTCTATGGGAGAAGGCGAGGGTGGGATGATCTGAGAGAACAGCATCAAAACATGTATATTATCAAGTGTGAAACAGATCGCCAGTCCAGGTTGGATGCACGAGACAAGTGCTCAGGGCTGGTGCACTGGGAAGACCCAGAGGGATGGGATAGGGAGGGAGGTGGGAGGGGGATTCAGGATGGGGAGCACATGTAAATCCATGGCTGATTCATGTCAGTGTATGGCAAAAACCACTACAATACTGTAAAGTAATTAGCCTCCAACTAATGAAAATAATTGGAAAAAAAAGTTTGTATCAATTTTTTCAGATTCCACTTACAATTGCTGTCATATGATATTTGCTTGTAATTTACTTAGTATAACAGTCTCCAGGTCCATCCATGTTGTTGCAAATGGCAATATTTCATTCTTTTTATGGCTGAGTAAGATTCATTTTAATATGTGTATCACATCTTCTGTACCCACTGCTCTGTCAATGGACACTGAAGTTGCCTCCTTGTCTTCGCTATAATAAACAGTGCTGCAATGAACATTGGGGTATGTGTATCTTTTCAAGTTCTGGTCTTCTCTGGATGTATGCCCAGGAGTGGGATTGCTGGATCATATGCTTGTTCTACTTTTAGTTTTTTAAGGAACCTCCATACTGTTATCCATAGTGATTGTGCAAATTTGCATTCCCACCAACAGTGTAGAAGGGTTCTCTTTTCTCCACATGCTCCCCAGCATTTATTGTTTGTAGACTTTTTGATGATGACCATTATGACCAGTGGGAGGTGAGACCTCATTGGGGTTGCTTTGGGTTTTTCGTTGCTGTTTTTTGTTCTGTTTTGTTTTTTGCCATGCAGCTTATGGGATTTTGATTGAACCCAGGCCACAGCAATGAAAGCATTGAGTCCCAGGCACTGGACCACCAGGGAATCCCAACCTCATAGTAATTTTGATTTGCCTTTCTCTGATAATCAGTGATGTTGAGTGTCACTGCATGTGCTTTTTGGCCATCTGTATGTCTTCTTTGACGGAGAAGGTAATGGCACCCCACTCCAGTACTCTTGCCTGGAAAATTCCATGGATGGATGAGCCTGGTAGGCTGCGGTCCATGGGGTCGTTAAGAGTCAGACATGACTGAGCGACTTCACTTTCACTTTTCATTTTCATGCGTTGGAAAAGGAAATGGCAACCCACTCCAGTGTTCTTGCCTGGAGAATCCCAGGGACGGGGGAGCCTGGTGGGCTGCCGCCTATGGGGTCGCACAGAGTCGGACACAACTGAAGCGACTTAGCAGCAGCAGCAGCAGCATGTCTTCTTTGAAGAAATGTCTATTTAGATCTGCCCAATTTTTTATTTGGTTTTTTGTTTTAGTGATATAGAAATACATAAGCTGTTTGTGTGTTTTGGAGATTAACCCCTGTTGGTTGCTTTGTTTACAAATATTTTGTCTCATTCTGCAGATTTTCTTTTCATTTTGTTTATGGTTTCCTTTACTGTGCAAAATCTTTTAAGTTCAGTTAGGTCCCATTTGTTTATTTTCATTGCTTTAGGAGACAGATCAAAAAAGATACTGTTGCTACATTTGTTTGATATGTTGCTACATATCAAAAAAGATATGTCAAAGAGTGTTCTGCCTATGTTTTCCTCTAAGAGTTTTATAGTATCCACTCATACATTTATATCTTTAACCCATTTTGAATTTATTTTTGTGTATGGTGTTAGTGTTGTTTTTTAAATTTATTTTTTAATTGGAAGGGAACATTGCTTTACAATGTTATGTTGATTTCTGCTAAGCAATGTTCTAATTTCATTCTTTTACAAATAGCTCTCTAGTTTTCCCAGCACCACTTATTCAAGAGACTGTCTTTTCCCCAGTGTATAGTCTTGCCTCCTTTTTTGTAGATTAACTGACTATAGCTATACGGGTTTATTTCTGTTCCATTGGTCTATATTTCTGTTTTTGAGCCAGTAGCATACTATTGTGATGACTGTAATTTTGTGGTATAGCATGAAGTCAGGGAGTCTGGTTCCTCTAGCTCCATTTTTCTTTCTTAGGATTGCTTTGGCTATTCTGGTTCTTTTATACAAATTTTAAAACTTTTTGTTCTAGTTCTGTGAAAATGCCACTCATAATTTGATAGGTATTGCACTGATCTGTAAATTGCCATGGATAGAAATAGTCACTTTGGCAATATTCATTCTTCAATCCAAGTTCACAGTATATCTTTCCATCTGACTGTGTCATCTTCAGTTTCTTTCATTAATGTCTCAGTTTTCAGAGTACAGGTCTTTTGCCTCCTTAGGTAGGTTTATTCCTAGGTATTTTATTCTTCTTAATGAGATAGTAAGTGGGATTTTTCCTTAATTTCTCTCATCTTTCATTGTTAAAGGAATGCAAGAGATTTCTCTATTAATTTTGTGTTCTGAAACTTTACCAAATCCATTGAGCTCTAATGGTTTCCTGTTAGCATTCTATCTATAGTTATCATGTCATCTGCAAAACAGTGACAGTTTTTCTTCTTCTTTTCCAACTTGGATTCATTTTATTTCTTTTTCTCCTCTGATTTCCATGGCTAGGACTTCCAAAACTATGTTGAATAAAAGTGGTAAGAGTAGGCATCCTTGTCTCATTTCTGATCTTAGAGGAAAATGCTGTCAGCTTTTCACCATTGGGAATGAGTTTGCTGTGGATTTGTCATATATGGTCTTTATTATGTTGAGGTAAGTTCCTCTATGCCCACATTCTGCAGGGGTTTTATCATAAATGGGTATTGAATTTTGCCAAAAGCTTTTTCTGCATCTATTGAGATGATCATATGATTTTTACTCAATTTGTTAATATGGTGTATCACACTGATTAATTTGTGAATATTGAAGAAACTTTGCATCCCTGGGATAAATCCTACTTGATTGTGGTGTATGATCCTTTTCATGTATTGTTGGATTCCTTTTGTTAGTATTTTATTGAGTATTTTTGCATCTATGTTCATCAGTGATGATGGCCTGTAATTTTCTTTTTTTGTGGTTTCTTTGTTTGATTTTGGTGTCAGAGTGATGGTGTAGAATGAATTTGGCAGTGTTTTCTTCCTCTGCAGTTTTTTGGAAGAGTTTCAGGATAGGTACTAACTGTTCTCTAAATGTTTGATAGAATTCATCTATAAAGCAATCTGGTCCTGGACTTTTGTTTGTTGGGAGTAGTTTTAATCATAATTTCATTTTGGTATTTGTGATTGGTCTGTTCACATGTTCTATTTCTTCCTGGTTCAGTGTTGGAAGTTTGTACCTTGCTAAGAATTTGTCCATTTCTTCTAGGTTGTCCATCTATTGGCTTACAGTTGTTTTTTCTATGATCTTCTCTATTTCTGTGGTGTTAGTTGTAACTTCTCTTTCATTTCTAATTTTATTGATTTGAGCTCTCTCCCTTTTTTCTTAATGAATCTGGCTAAAGGTTTATCAATTTTGTTTTATCTTTTCAAAGAACCAGTTTGAAACTGGTTGAAACATTTTTTAGTTTCATTGATCCTTTCTATTGTTTTCTTTCTCTCTAAATTTTTAATTTTTTATTGAAATATAATTTACATACAATAAAACTTACACATCGTAACAGTCTCATTTATGAGTTTTGACAATTGTATAAGCCCATTTTATCAATACCCAAAACAAGCTATAAAATATTACTGCCACCCCAGAAAGTTCCTCATGCTTCTCCATAGCAACAACCACCATAGATTAAATTACTCTATTCAGTAACCTCACATGAATGAGATCATACAGTCTGTATTCTTTTGTGTCTAGCTTCTTCTCCCAACATATTTTTTAAGATTCATTCATGTGATTATGTGTATCAGTAAGTAGTCCATTCCTTTTTATTGCTGAGTACAATTTCGCTGTATAAATATGTCAACATTTGTTTATCTATTCTCCAGCAGGTGGACATTGGCATTGTTTCCAGTTTTGTGCTATTGAAAGTGAGGCTGCTATGAACATTCTTGTCACTTTCTCTGTGTGTGACATATGTTTTCCTGTGCTTTGGGTAAAACATCTAGGAAAAGAATGAAACAGCTTCTAGATGTATATTTGACCTACACATTTTATCTTCCACATGTTTTATCTCTCATATTTTTGTCTCTTTGCACTATGAAAGTGAAGTGAAAGTATTAGTTGCTCAGTCCTGTCTGACTCTTTGCGACCCCATGGACTGTAGCTCACCAGGCTCCTCTGTCCATGGCATTCTCCAGGCAAGGATACTGGAGTGGTTGCCATGCCCTCCTCCAGGGGATCTTCCCAACCCAGGGATTGAACCTGGGTCTCCCGCTTTCCAGGCAAATTCTTTACTCTCTGAGGCACTATACATCATCTCTTTAGGTTTACCTCCTGGTTCATTTATTCTTTCTCTGACTGCATCTACCCAGCTGCTTATCCTGTACACTGAGTTTTCGTTTCAATAGTTTTATTTTCATCTCTAGGATTTTTATTTTATTCATTTTTTAATCTTCTAAGTATTTATAAATAGTATCTTATTCCTTTTCTTTATTGTTTAGTCCATATTTTACTGCCTTAATTATTTTAAATAAAATATTTTGTGACATTTTTATTATCTTTTGGGGGATTCTAATCACATTGCTTCTTGTTTTTTTAGCCCTCACCTTCAGTAACTTATTTCTTCATGTGTTTATAATTTTGGTTTGAGTTCGTGTTGGTGAAGTTTATCTGTGGGATTTATGCTGTGGGAGTTATTTTGATCATATGTACATACATATATATGCATGTTTGTGTGTTCATGTATATATATATATATATATGATATATAATATAGACAGATCTGAATTCTCTTTTTCTACTCAGAGTCCAGAAGCAGACAATATCTCTTGTCATTTCTCTTTGCCTGGACATCTTTTTTCTAGTGGCTAGCCTTTAGAGAGTCCTAGCAGTTATGCAGAGCCTCAGTTCTACGTCCCTGCCATGCATAGTTCAAGGACTTACCTCTGTCCACATGTGTCAGAAACCCAGACCTCCTGACTACCAAGCTCACCAAATGTTCCAGAGCAGGGCTGGGCCTGGTAACAACACTACCTACCCACACTGTTACTGTCTGGAAGTTTCTCTTGTGTTCTCAAGATTTCAAATATCCTAAAGACTATCGGTTATATTCTATCCCTCATTGCTAGGTGTTTTGTCCTGAGACTTTCATCTGTTAAGATGACAGAAACAGCAGTGCACATGCTGTTGTTTTCCTCCCACCAAAGTCATCTGTCAGTAACAGATATCTTTCTCCAAGTAAAAGGTCAACTGCTTAACGCTTAGAAAAGGGATATTATCCGGTTAACAGACATGCAGAAACATCTTCCTTCCGTCTAAAGTTCCTATCTAATACCTTTTCAGGCTCTAAGAGTTCCTGGATTACTCAAAAAGCTGATGAATCTGAAGAGCTTCCTGGAGGAACATTCCAGGAAATGTAATTGGGAACAGGAAATATGAAGTGATCCAGGGCTCTCAAACAAGCTCCTAAGAATACACTCACCTAAAGACTCTACTCCATGTTTGTTTTCTTCTGCTTTGTTTTCAATCAAAGAAGCAGCTGAGCCAAAAATAATTAAAAACTCAACCAAGAAGACAAAATTTTCCCAGTGAATCTCATGAGGCAGGATTTGGGAAAGAGAATTACTAATTTAGAGGAATTGCAGCTTGTTGAGCTTGCTTGTTTAGCAACTGCACTGTAGGTCTGAGGAAGACTGCCATTTCCCTGTAATCGCCAGCCCCCATGTGGAGTGTTTTCTTTCCTAATTACTGTTTCAAAATCAGAACTTCTGTGTTAAAGGCCTTTTGCTGAAAGGCAAATAAGAGAATAACATAAGTCAGTGGTCATAGAGGAATGAAGTTGTGATTTACAACATTAGTTTTAGGTATACAACATAGTGATTCAAAATTATTTTAGATAATATTATTGTAAGATATTGGCATATTCCCTGTGATGTGCAATATATCCTTGTAGCTTATTTATTTTATACACAGTAGTTCGTACCTCTCAATCTCCTGCCCCTGTCTTTCCCCTACTTCCTTCCCTCTCCCTGATTATTGTCACCACAAGTTTGTTCTCTGTGAGACTATTTCTGTTTTCTTTTTTAATGTTTGTTCACTTATTTTTTATATTTCACATTTAAGTGATAACATATACTTTCTCTGACTTCTTTTACTAAGCATAATACCCTCTAGGTCCATCCAAGTTGCTGCAGATAGCAAAATTTTCTTTCTTTTCATGGCTGAGTAGTATTCCATTGTATACATGTACATCTTCTTTATATGTTCATCTGTTGATGGACACTTTGGTTGCTTCCATATCTTGACTATTGTAAATAATGCTGCTATGAACATTGGGGTGCATGTCTTTTTGAGTTAATGTTTTCTTCTAACATATACCCAGGAGTAGAATTTCTGGATCATATGGCAGTTCCATTTTTAGTTTTCTGAGGCACCTCCATACCGTTTTCCATAGCAGCTGCACCAATTTGCGTTCCACCAACGGTGTACAGGGGTTCCCTTTAGAGAAGAATGATTTTTTAAAACCCCAGTCATAAAAAAAAATTAATAAAACCCCAGTCATTTACAGTCCCAAAGAATAAGATCAAGCTCCTGATGGCACAAACAAACAAAAAACCTGTGACAGTGGCTCCCTCTTGATATGAAGGAAGTAAAATCCCTGTGATGACTAACTACTTAGAGTTAGACCTGAAAAATATTCAGGGATAGGAGATGAAATGGGAGGGAAGAGGGTCATGTCATGAAACTCACTAACTACAGAAATACACCAAAACACCAGTCCGTGAGGACTCACAGACCAGACCTTATAAGTAACATTATGATGCTTTGTTCTTGATGATCCACCCTCTGTCCATGCAACCTTTTTGCAGTAATTCTCCTTGGTGCTGTCCTCACACACTGCCTCCTGAGCCCATCTCGCACCCCCCACCCCTGACTCCCACATTAGATGCTCTGCCACCATCCTATCAAGCCGAGGGGCTGGGTGATGCAAGGAGGTGATCTGGGAAGATCCAGCAGTTGTAACAGGAGGCAGATGGAAAATTACATCAGGAGGTTCCTGAGCACAGAGTAGGTGAAAGTCTGGAAGGTAGACAGCTCTATAATCAAAATAATGGCCCAGTCAAAGAAGATAGATTCTGAGTCTCTAGTCCCTGGGAGGGCTAGCAGTGAGGAAAGCACTCAAAAGGCAGTGGGATCTAAGAAAGAGCAGAGGAAAGGAACTGGGACAATCATGGAGCTGCTAGTTGAAATAGATCTGATAACCAAAGGAGTGAACACAGGGATGCAGAAAGGAGTCCACAGACCAGATCAAGGACTTGGTGTTGCAGATAATTTTCTGAGATATTAACAAAGACTCTTCCCGTGCATCCTTCCCCCGGGCTTTGTGCCCAGTAATCTTCCCAATTCAGCAAGAACAAAGAATCATATTCTTAGCCACTAGCTCCAAAACAGGCTCTTAAAATTCATAACAAAAGTGAGCTTATTAAAAGCCAAAGTATTTTGATTTGTATGAATTGGGCTTTTGAGAGACAAAACATTGTTTTGGTTCCAAAAGTTTGGCTTTGAGTATCAGAATCCAATGAACTGAACAAAAAGTTTATAGTATAGTCAAAGTTTGTATTATAAACAAGGGAGTTGGGAAAGTGCAGGGTGATGATCAAGCTGTTTTTTCCCTCCTCCCAGCCCCACAGAGCCACTGCCCCTCCCCTAAACCAGAGGAAAATCTCAGAGATTGAAGGAAAGAAGATAGTTACGAAAGGAGAGTAGGACAGTGAGTAATTGATATGAATCCCTGAGAAAGGCGCCTCCATATGCTGCAAGTCCCAGCTTCGCACCCGTGGTGCTAGAGTGAGGACCTCTAAGAAAAATCCCATATGGGTTTTTAGAGGGCTCTGAGAGCACAAGCAACTTCTAGCTCTCATTTCAGGGTACAACGCAGAGACGCTGAAAGCCCCTTGGAGAAGCCCATGTCCAACAGGAGGCTAGAGGTGTGATGTGGCACCTGGAGGTGATGCAGGAAAAGCAGTCAGGGGTTCCCAGACCTCCAGCCCTGAAAAGGGCTCAGATGAGCCAAGAGAGGTCCCAGGATGGGGAAGGAGGACACAGAGCCCTGGAACTAGCAAATGGAGGCCCATGGCTGGGACGTGAGCAGATGCCAGTGCATAGTGATATGAACCAGGCAGGTTCTTATTACATCTCGTAGATGCCAGAAAAAGATAAGAGGGTGACTATTAAATATTCATCCCCTTCACAGAAGCCTGGCTAAGAGTGAAGCTGTCATCATCCCCAGTCCCCAGAGCTTAGGTCATCTGTGGAAGACAGATACCTTGTATTGGCTAAATTAAGTGTTCTGCTACAGAATGGATGTGGGGGCTCAAGGAAGCCCCCACGGAATTGCAATTAGGTTCAGTCACAGAGAAATAAAGATACATCTTTGGCTTGTGAGTTTTGCAATGGTGAAATTTATACCCATTAGCAGATCTAGATCCAGAATAACACTGGTTTAATACTGGAGCCCCTAAACTAGTAGTTTAGGGCACCATAAATTTTCTCTAATTAAATGTTATAGAGTTGAGTTATACCCTAACTGTATGCCAGAATTTAGTATAAAAGCTACATTTTAGACCAGTGAGGAAAAGTTTATTCAATAAGTGAAATTGGCATAACTAGGAACCACTTGGGAAAATTAAGGCAAATCCTTATCCTGCTTCTTATATGAAAGTAAATTTCATATGGATCAAATATTTAAACTCTAAAAAAGAAACCATAATAACACTTGAAGAAGACTGGTTTTATTTACAATCTTAGAATGGAGAAGACTTTCCCAAGAATAATACAAAACTCTGAAGAATAAAGCAGATTGCTAAATTTGACTACAAAATTTTTTAACTTATGTATAATTAAAAAATAATAAAATCAAAAAACAATTGGTTAATTTAGAATACGTTATAATTTATATGGTTATAATTTATAACCCATACTGTAAACAGATTTACAAGGAGCAAGTATAATCAATAAAGAAAAAGATGACCAACCAAATAGAAGATTGAACAAAAGATAAAAAACAGGGAAAGCAAGAAAAGAGATACAAATGACCAATACACATATGAAAAGATGCTAAAACTTGTTAATAATTAAGGGAAGCATAAACCAAAATAACATTTTTTAATATTTAAACCTGGCAAAAACCTAAGTTTGATAATACTGCTGATAAGGGCATAGAAATGAGGTATCTTCATACACCTTTGTATAAAGATAGTTACCGCACTATGGGAACATATATCAAGTGTTTTATATCATGTTCCTTCTATTCAGCAATTTCATTCTTAGGAACTTACAGATGCCCTTGAAAAAGTAGTCCATGAAATATGTTCATTTCAATGTTTTTAATAAGAAAATATGGAAATTCCCTTTAAGTAGGAATATAAGGAAAGATCGTTCAAGGCAAGTCACACCAATGACAGGAGTCTAGGAGGAACAGAGGATTCATAGACAATATATTCGACTCACATTGAAGTGCAGTTATATTTCTCAGCTAATGAAATAAACCCTCATCCTGTGTTCATACTGTGCCATTTTGATATCTTCTTTTTCACTTAATTCAACCCCTTGGGGCTGAATATCAAATATTTTGATATTTGATCCTACAGTGTTGTGAACATATTTTATTGTCTTTCTAATGGGGCTGGACCTTGAGAAACCAGTATAATTTGACCAGGCGGAAAAGGCAGGAAGGACATTACAGGAGGACAAACAAGCATGGGACTGTGGAAGTTTACGGTGGCTTGATAAGCAGAAAACAGCACATGTGAATTACAGTATATAGATGGGAGAAGTAGTGAAGCCAGAAAATGAGGCTAAAGCCAGACTATGATGCAGCAGCCAATGCTTTTTCACAGAGGATCATTATTATTAGGTTTGTGTTTTAGGAAACAACTCTGGCAGCCTTGTGAAGGAAAGAATGAAGATCGAAGGAGGCAGGGAGGCCCGTTAGTTGGTTGATGCACTAGGTGATGAGGTCAGAACAAGGGCAACGGAATCTAGGATGGAGAAGGGAGATAAGAATTAGCAACATTGTAGGTAGTATAGATGGAATATGGCTGCTTATCAGAAATGAAGAAGTCATCTGAGATAGCCTTAGCAGAAGTAGGGTATTGATTGGAGGTGGGAGTCAAAGGACGTGAAAGCATTTCCAGTTCCATGGACTATGAAAAGATGACACTTAATCAACAGGAGTTTGGGAAGGAAGACACTCTAATGGAAGGCTGGAAGACCTGCTCAATTTGGGAGGTGTTGTGTGTGAGATACCTGGGGGGTGCCCAGACACAGATTCCTGGTTGATATTTGGAAATATGATTGGAACCTCTAGAGTGATAAAGACTGCTCCAGCACAGAGAGAATGCAAGATGAGAAAAGGATGGAGGTAGAACTTTGGAGAATCCCTGCATTTCACAGCCAGGTCAGAGAAGGGGAGTCAGCAAAGGAACTGGAGAAAGAACAGTGAGAAAGGATGGAGAAGAAGTCATGCTCTGGAAGCCACACGTGGGACCAGCCCTGAATTCAGCACAGCAAGGCAAGCCCTACAGAGCCCATAGTCAGCAGAGCAATCTGCCCCCTCAGCCCCATTCTGATTTTCTCCAGCTGCTATATAGAGTTCAATGTATTGTTCAACTTTTCATATAAAAACTCTCAAACACTTTCTAAAAAGTAAGTAGTATAATCCCCTTTGTCCCAGGATTCGTAAACATGAAAAGACGCAATATCCCTATGCCATTTGGCAAGTCAAGGGCACTGGAGCTCAGGGTTCTTCAAGGCTTAGTCCAAGAACCCAACAGCCAAAACTTTCCAAACAAACAAGAGCAACAGAATAAACCAGAGTTGGCAAAAAGTCACATAGATCAAATTACATTTCTTTTTCCGTTTTTATGAGGAAACCTGGTACTCACAAAAATATTGAGTTCCTTTCCTATGTTTTACAGCATGGTGTTCTTGTTTCTTTTAAAATCTTATAAGAATTTCCCAACAATCTTCACGTTCCTTATATCTTGACAATGCTGAGACATTTCTCAAGGCTGACTTTAGTTACAATACTAAAGAGATTTCTGGACATTTTACTTCACTGACTCTTTTTAGTCAGTGCTTAAACTTAAATGTTTAAGCATGTATGCTTAGAAAAATATTGATACGGATTGCAGTGACAGACTCTGAGACATGCCTTGAAATCTCCATGAGAAACCAATGAGTTATTTAGAAAAAATAATTCAGCTCTGAATATTGTGATTTAAAACTGCCAAAACAAATAAACTTCAGATGCAAAGATGTTTTTAATAAAGAATGTTTAAGAAAAAAACTACATAAGATATATCCAAATGAGAGTGTTTTATTAAGTAGTATTTTTTTTTTTTTTTGAGTCAGAATACAAACAAGACACTGGAAGTATTCCTAAAATAGAGTACTAAAGACTCAGGAGAATAACTTGGAATTTTGTTTTATAAATCCAATTTTATACATTTAAAGACCTGTTCTTGCATTTCTTCAGACTATCAGATATTTTAACAACTGGATATTTTAATTCTGAATCTAAATGAAAATTGGCTTTATTTGGTATCAGTGTAGTAAAACTGTTGGTGCCAAGGCAGCTATATCTACCCTCTAGTGGAGAGATGACTTTTTCTACTTTGCCCAAAAAATTAGGCTTTTTTTCATGTAGGCTTTCAGCAGTCCTACTTGCTGCTTACTTCACTTACAAATGCAAACTATACAGACATGTACAAAGCAGAAAACCAAATCCTTTGTCCATTTCCCAGGAAGTAGCCACTATTAATTTGATGTATATATGTATATGCATCCAGATGTCTCTTTTTAGTACTCAATCTGAATAGGTAGATTTTTTTTTTAATAGGAATATGCCGAAATATTCTTCTTTAATTCATGCCTTTTTTGTTAAGAATATATCAGGAGCATGTTATCTTTATTATGTGTTAGTCACTCAGTCATGTCCAACGCTTTGAGACCCCATGGACTGGAGCCTGCCAGGCTTTTCTGTCCATGGGATTCTCCAGGGAAGAATACTGGAGTGGGTTGCCATTTCCTTCTCCAGAAGATCTTCCTAACCCAGGGATTGAACCCAGGTCTCCAGCATTGCAGACCGACTCTTCACTGTCTGAGCCACCAAGGAAGCTCTTATCTTTACCAGCAACATGTTTACATGAAACTCTATACCAGACATTCTTCTAAAAGCTAGGGATACAAAAGTAAACGTAAAAAGAAAGTTTACTTTTTAGAAAAGGGAGGATGGGGCAGCAGATAATAAATGTCAGTGAATAATATGTATTTGGAAAAAAAAGTTAAAGATAAAAAGCAGAGATAAATTATATTTTACATAGGATAGTGTGTTGATCCATGTGCCAGCTGGCAAAGAACTTCACTCTCAAATGATTCAAATGAAGAGATTGATGAAGGAGCTATTTGCAGAACCATGGAGAGGGATGCAAGGCAAAAGAGGCAAAGCAATATTATCTCAAAGGCTGAAGTGGCAAAGAAAGGAATGAACAAGGTCAAAAGAAAGCCCAGAAGCCATGGGGCCATGGAGGAGGTGCCTCTGGAATGTGGGGACAGAACTACTGCTAGAGATGCAAGCCTGAAGCAAAGAGAGAGTGGGAAAGAAACACCCTGGCCTTTCTCTGGCCCCTTTCTCTGATGTCCTGCTGATCTACTCATTGGCAGAACTCAGAAGGAAGTCAAGGGCATGGAAAGTGGTGAGAAGTATTCAGATTTCGGAGAATGTGAAGGTAGAGCCAGTAGGCTTTGCTGATTGGCTTGGGGAGTGAAGGAAAGCAAAGTACCAGGGATGACAGCTATGTTTTTAGCCTGAACTACAGATTGACAGAGGATAAGATGGTCAGATAGTATCCTGACTCAATGGACATGAACTTGAGCAAACTCTGGGAGATAGCAAAGGACAGGGAATCCTGGCATGCTGTAGTCTACGGAGGCGCAAAGAGCCACTTGTGATTCAGGGACTCATAACAACAACAGCTGATTGATTTGAGTTATCATTATTGAGACGGAGATGGCTGGGGAAGAAACAGTTTATGGGAGTTAAGGGTTTGGATTTTGTATATGTGTGGTTTGAGATGCTTATTAAAGATACAAGTGGAATGACTAGTAAGATAGGTATATGAGTTTGGAGTTAGAGGAGATATAAATTTGGGATTAATCCACAATTAAATGGCCAATGGAGCTGATTAAGATCACCTATAAAGGGTAAGCAAAGTAAGTCAAGGACACTGCCAATACAGTCCTCCAACACTTAGAGGTCCAGGGGATCAGATGAAGCCAGCAGAGATGGGGAAGCGTCCAGCAAAGTAGGAGGAAACCAGGGAAAGGCTGGTGAACTTAGAACCCAAGTGAAGAGAGTATTTCACAGAAAAAGGAGTAAACAGCAGAATTAGATGCTATTGACTAGGGGATCTGGCAGCACAGAAGACCCCAACAACCCTGGTGAGGATAGTTGTGTTGAAGCAGAGAAGATGAAAGCCTGATTGCACTGAGTTAGAGAGAGAATGAGGAAGTGAAGACAGCAAATCCAAACAACAGTTTTACAGAAGTTTGACAATGAAGAGCAGCTATAATAGAGGAGAATTTGGATGAATAGAGGGTGGTTTAATATGAGATACATCACACATTTGTATGCTGATGCAAATGATTTCTGAAGGAAGTGGAAAATGACAATGCAGGAAGGACAGGGCATGATTGCAAAAGCAAAATTCTTGAGAAGGCAAGACAATATAAGTTTCTGTGATGGCGTGCACAATGGAGAAGTTGTCCCATGTGGGCACAGAGACTGTTGGAATGATGTAACCAGTGGGAAGATAGAGGCAGATAGAGCTAGATGTAGGAAGATAAGGCAGACCTCTGCTAATTGCTTCTATTTTCTCAGTGAATTTATTAACAGAACCAAAGTCATCAGCTGATAGTGAAGCTAGGGAAGATGCTGGAGGACTGAGAAGAGACTCTGAAATGATCCCTCTGGTGGAGAGAGGAAGCTTAGCACAGAAGTGGGGTGTGACTGTTTGACAGCAGAAACAATAAATCTCAATGAGCCTAGCCAGCAGAGCAGAATTCCTCCACCTGCTTCCTTTCCCCGCAGTCAGCAGCTCAGATGCAGATATGGAGTAGGTAGAGAATGGAGTTGTTCCAGGGTTTTGGGTTACCCTTTATAATGGCTGTGTGCATGCATGCTAAGTCACTTCAGTTGTGGCCAACTCTTTGCAACCTTATGGACTGTAGCCCACCAGGCTCCTCTGTCCATGAGATTCTCCAGGCAAGAATACTGGATTGGATTGCCATACCCTCTTCCCAACCCAGGGATCAAACCTGAATTTCTTAATACCTCCTACATTGGCAGGCAGATTATTTACCACTGCACTACCTATAATGGCTACAAGGTAGTTTACATTTTGTGACTGAAACGAGTTTGTTTTAAATTCAGGAGTCCAGCTATGGTTTATTTATCCATCACAGTAAGTGAAACAAGATGTTTAAGCAATACTAAGCATAATTTAATCTAGGATTTAATTATATTTTTGTATTTGGAGAGTTTGAAGCAATTTATTTTGAAAGAACCTTAGAAATATGTAGGGATGATTAGGCTGCTTATAATGTCATTTGATCTTTAGGGTTTCTACTAAGAAGTGAAGTTTGAAAGCCAGCCTGCGAAGGAATTTGTTAGTCAGTGGCTTACTGGCACACCTGTATATATGCCCACATGGGTGTGCAGTCAAGGAGGCCAGGTTGAATTTAAGGCTCTCAGTTGGGCTCAGGTCTGCTCCTCAGGTCTTCCTTCAAAGGCCCAGGCTGAAATGGCCGTATGTTTTTCTCATGGTGATAGCAGACAAGAGTTGGGTGCAGAAACATGCCCTGTCCCGTAAGGTCTTGGCTCAAAACTGGCATTGCCACCTGTGCCAATATTCCATTGGCCAAATGAAGTTACATAGCCAAACCTGACATCAATGGGGTGTGAAAATAAGATCTGCTTACTGTGGGAAGCACTTCAAATTTCCATAGCAAAGAACAGAGATGTATCATTTTATTATTGGAGAGAACTGGGAACCATAATCCTGATCTGCTGGTCGGATAAGACTTCTTAACATCATTAAGGACTTCAAAAACAGATGACTGAGGTTTCATATACGCAAGTATTTTATATTACACATGATACAATCTGAAAAGTCAGAAGCTCTCCGGACTTCTGGGTTCAGTGGTCTGAATCCCCATCTATCCCTTTCCTAATCTCCTAAATTGGTATTGTCGTCACATGGGTCCCAGTGATCTCATATTTATGAACTGAACACAATTTCGCCCTCAGAAAAACAGCCCTTCCTTCCCTCCTAATCTGGTTTTGTGCTTGGAAAAGTTCCCACTTTAAGAACCTTAAGCTCTATAAATTTAAAAGATCTGTTTCCTCAGGCAAGCATTTTTTAATTCAGATAAAGTTTCAGAATGGCGTCTGTCTGGAAATGGTGGGGGAAGGGAGACTTATCAAGGCTATTGCAAATAATTGACTTAAAATGCTGGGCATGAAACAGTAGTTACCAAAGCCATTATCAGATACAGTTTTATCACTGGGTTCTTAAAGACTTAAATAAAAAGAAATTTTAAAAAAGACAGGAAAAAACTTTTCTTTGAAGTCTCCGAGTTGTTTGCCTTTGCAAGCAGAAGCAATGTTCTTGCCTCTTAGCAAAGTACTTTTCCTATTGATTCAACACTTCATTGCTTTTCTGTCTTCTCAGGACTTGAATGAGGGTCTCTTTCAGTGTTCAGGAGTCTTTTTACTCAATTCTTTCCAGATTCTTAGATCCTTTCATCTTTGTCCATAGTTTCCTTCAGTTTGTTTCTTTTGATTCTGTTATGTGATGCTCTTCAGGGATTGTTGAATCCTTGAAGCTGTATTCCAACTCTGTTTAATGTTTTTAAACACACAAACATTCTTTTAAAGAAAAGTGAATGTAGTTTGAAGATAATGATGAATCACTAAACATGTTGTTAGGTATTTTGGTCATCTTTCTTCTTCAGTGAGAAATTTTAGCTTCCTGGAATTCTGTGTATTCTGCAGAGGCACTTAACTTACTTGCGATAAGCCCTTCAAACCCCTCAGTGCAGTATCAAGTACAAAACATCACACTTCTTTTTTGGTCTGAATTTATGAGACAACAGTTCCAGAATCATGGCTTGAATTAAGGCCCTGAAATTCTTCCATGTTATAGTTAGTACAAACCCTGAGCCAGAATCATAGAACAATGCAAGGTAAAGCTCGTCAGGGACAGAAAGCCTGTATTTTATGCTCCATTTTTATTTAAGAAAATTGTTTGCCTTCTTAAATATTTTTTTTAAAAGAGAAGGATAGTCTTATGGCCATGATTAGGTCTTTTACCTTTAGGTTATTTACCTTAATTTGACCTTGTTACTACTTTTTATGTAAGAAAATAATCAACTGACTATATTGACATTTTTAAATCCAGCTTATTAACTAGATATTAAAATTCTCAGACAAGGCACTGAATTGTCCAACTTTGTTGATTAATTTGAGATATTTGCCATATTAAGAATTTGGCAAATAAAAATTGTTTTTGCTACCCTAAGCCACCCCAGCCCCAAAATATTAGGAAAATATTTCATTTAATGAGTACTTATTAAGTGTCTTTAAGTGAAAAGGATTGTTCCTTCTCTATAATCTCCCTCAGGAAATAATTTCATGAAGGTAGATAGATACATTATATTCAATTAATTTCCAGTATAATATCCTAAGACAGTTTTATTAACTCAGTGGTTATCCAATTAATAATAATTAAAAGCATTTTTTTCATACTAAATCACTGATCTCTTGGTAGTAATTACCTCAATAGAATAGCAAAATGGAGTCAGAAATAAGTATCTAACTCCATCTGGATTAAGTTTATAGTGTTTACAATGCCTTTGATGGACAAAGACAAGAATAAATGCCTTTAGGGTGAAATTGCATGAAGTGATTTAAGGGAGCAATGCTGACCTTTATTTTAAACTATAATAGCTTTACAGTCTAGTCTATTCACCGATAATTGTTAATTCTCACTATTTTCCAATACTTCTGGGCATATTTCAAAAAAGGAAAGATTGTATATTAAAAAAAAAACTTCCCTTCTAGCCTCAAATAAGAATATAAATAAGGAATCTGAGTCTAATGATCCAACAGTACGTTAATCCCCAGAAAAAAAAAACATGTTTAATCTTTTCGACTTTTTAGAAGACTTAGAGAAAGCCTTACTTCTCATAGGTAGGGGAAACAAATATATAGTGTACATTGTTTCCTTTCTTTTAAATTTTAGAATTTGAAATAGAAGTTACTTACTTACTTTCTCTTCTTTCCCATTTCCTTCCTCCCCTTCTCCCTCCCCCAGAACACAGTCCCAAAAACATGAAGTGTGGCAGATTAAGGCAGGCATCTGCCCTTGAAGGAGAGGACCACAGTGGCCCAGAGCAGGATGTCCGAGCTCAAATCCAGCAAGAGAGTGGCCATCCAGGATGGCTGCCCCATGTCGGGGTCAGAGTCAGAGCTGGGTAAGGAGGGTGTCCACAAAGGGCAACCTGGTGTAGGCTGTCAGAGCCCAGAAAGAGCGAGGAAAGCATCCAGGCATGAGGTCACCCAGCACAGAATGCTGAAGCCCAAACAGGGTAATCAGGTGTCCACAAGGTGAGGACAGGTCAGGACAGGGCATCTCAACCCGAGTGAGATGAGTATCCATGTGGGTAAAAGGGTGGCAGCAGAGATGGGTTACATACTAGGAGATTGATGAAATAAGTAAACAAATTAAGGATATTAAGAGTCAGTTTCCTAATGGTCAGAGTAGGAAGATACAATTATGGGAAGGAAGAAAACTGGAATGAACCCCATGGTATTGGATCGAAATTGGAGGTATCAGTATAAACTCATGATTTTCAATATAAATGAGTATAGAGACATAGAAAAGTTAATATGTAAGTAAATAAAACTATTGTTTTAAAGATATTTGCATCTATGTTGTAGATATAGATACAGATATACATAACTAGCTCTGTCCACTGAGAGGGCTTGGGAATAGCCAAACTCTTAAGAGTAATGAACACACCCAGCACCCAGAGCTTGAGTCATAAATATGATTTTCTAGTAACAGCAGCCTAGATTTCTCAGGGAATTATCCTAGACCTGGGTCAAAGAGAGTATAAGACAAGCATGTAACATCTTACTATATCAAAAAGCAAGGAAGTGCTCCAAGAATGATGAAAGTGATATGTGAAAGTGTTAGTCACTCAGTTGTGTCTGATTCTTTGTGACCCCATGGACTGTAGCCCACCAGGCTCCTCCGTCCATGGGATTCTCCAGGCAAGAATACTGGAATGTGTTGCCATTCCCTTCTCCAGGGGATCTTCCTGACCCAGGGATCAAACCCAGGTCTGCTGCATTGCAGGCAGATTCTTTACCGTCTGAGCCACCAGGGAAGCCCCCAAGAATGGGGAAATCTCAAGAGTATAGAGAAGTCAGCTTGAGGGGGCTGCCCCTGACCAAATCAGGGATAATTTGAGAAATAAAATAATCTATTGATTAAAAGAGGAAACCATGAATCCAAACAAATTTAAATCATGAATGAGTTGAAAATTTAGTGAGAAACAGTTTCAAAGTACTAAAGAAAGTAAGAGTAACTTTCAATGGAAAAGCAGATGCCGCCTTAACTAGGTGATCAAAGTGAACTTCAATAGCAATAGGTCAAATCTAAATTGTACATCACTTTAGTTGTAGCAAAGAGAACATTGTGGTAGTCCTACCAAAGATAAATGACCTGAATATAATCAAAGAAATGTCTGATGAGCCCAAATTAAGTGTTATTGTACAAAACAACTACCATGTGATCCTTAAAATTGTCAAGGTTGTAAAAGTCAAAGGAAGACCAACTTCTTCAAGACTGAAGAAAACTAATGTGACCACTAAATACCCTGTGTGGTTCTGAACCAGATCCTTTTGCTATAAAGTATATAATTAGGATGACTGGCAAAGCTTAAATGGGGGCTGAGGATTAGAAGTTAGCAGTGATTCAGTGTTAATCTCCTGATTTTGATGGCTATTCTGTGGTCATGTAGGAGAATGTAATTATTGGAGAATGAACAGTGAAGTAGTCGGGGATGATGACATATCAGGTCAGCAGCGTACTCTCTAGTTGTTCAGGAAAACAAGTTTCTGTCCTGTACTGTGCTTGCAACTTTTTAAAACCTTTACTACTGTTCCCAGTTTTAAAATAAAATACATTTATAAAATATAATACATTGTTTTGTGTACAGTGAAATAAATCTCATTATTTAATTTTGATGGTTCCCACCTTTTACCTGGGTACTCTCAACATTACACAAATTATATCTGGAGCTGAAGGGTAAAGACTGCCTCTCACTCATCTTTGTACCCCACAAAGTACCCAGAACACGATAGCCACTTCCCTTATTTATAGTCCCAGATTTTACTTTCTGCTGTCAACTTTAATAATGCTTCACGAAAAACATATTAAAATGGCAATGTCTCTGAGAAATATTTCTCACTTTTCTCTAAAGGCCTCAACACACATCTCGTTAAACCCCATCCCATCCCCCAAATAAAATAAAATTAAATAATAGAAATGCATATCTTAAACAATCAAAGTCTTTACTATGCTTACTACTTAGTCATTTCATTGCTGTTAATGATGATGCCACTGTTGTCGTTTAGATTTTACCTTTAGGCTACTTTTTTTCCTACCTTATCCACCTTTTAATATACAGCTCCCACATTTCCTTTAGTAGAAATGCCACATGCCGCACTTTTTTTTTTTAACATGCAGCATGCATTAGAGACCTTGTTGGCCACATTCTGATTTTTTCTTGACTTCCAAACAGACAATTTGAGCCATGATATGGGGAACTGCCTAAGGCCAGTCAGCCACTCACTTTGTCCAGCACAGCCATCTTTATCAGAGGGTGGTGCTATGGAAAGAATTTGACTGTTTTACTATGTTTTGTCATTAGCGTTTTATAAAATGTAGTGTGTGCTAAGTGGCTTCAGTTGTGTCCAACTCTATGCGACCCTATGGATCATAGCCCACCAGGCTCCTCTGTCCAGGGGATTCTCCAGGCAAAATACTGGAGTGGGTTGCTATTTCCCCCTCCAGGGGATCCTCCCAACCTAGGGATCGAACCCGCGTCTCTTATTCCTCCTGTACTGGCAAGTGAGTTCTTTACCACTAGCGCTGCCTGGGAAGCCCTTATAAAATGTAGAGGAAGTAGGAAAATGGAATAGTTGATATTAGTGAAAAATATGGATTTCACAGAAGTAATACTATTGAGATAAAGATAGAAATCAGTGGACAGGCCAAATGCTGTAGATTGCATTCCTATTCAGATGTTCACTGAACCTAAGTCAGGTGACAGAGTGTTTTATTATTGGGGTGGGGGGAGATCCAAGTTTACAGCATGTATATTATATATTAGATATACATATTTGAAGACTGTGTTTAAGTTGGTATAGTTACTTACCTTATAATATATGTTTGATAGTCAGTTTTCATTTGTGCTTTCAGAAAGGCTTTATATATGAAAGTAGTAGACTGCCTATAGAGTTCATGAGAGAAAAAGTCTGCTCCTCTCCTAAAATTCAGATAACTTTTCCAGAGTTGTAATTTCTAGCAGCTGTGACCTGGGGATGGCAGGACAGTTGAGAGCAATCACATAGGTGGCCAAGGTGATCACCTCAACCCTTAGCAGTGCCGCTGGAATTATAGATCTCCCACACACCCATAAATCTCATATATGAGTATCCAGGAGAAATGATCATCTTTTCTCTTTTTTAGCTGTAGTCTTGGTTAAAGCCAAGATTGTCATAGATTTTATATAAGGTTTTCACTGAGAATCAAAATTCAAATTCAATTCTAAGGGCTGTGTCCTACCATTCTTTTCCTGTTTTAACATAAAATGTCTGGAATGCAGGTCAGTTAAAGATCGAGAAGGGAGAGAATAAAAGTAGAAAGCGATGAGGAAGAGAAAGAAGAGACAAAAAAGGGAAACAAGACTAACAGGAAAGTAGAAATAAAGCTAGGAAGAGGGAAATGCTGATAAAAGGGACAATGAAGAAAACTAGTTCAGAGGGATTCAAATTTGACTTCACCACTCTAGATCTGGACACCAGATCCAGAGTGCTCCTTCTAACTTCTCCTCTTTTCCCTCAACATTAAAGGGCCAAGAGCACCCTATTATGGCCCCCATCATGGGGTCCAACTTCCAAGTCACCGTGTTACTTAGTAAGGACAATAACATTTGCATTTGCACAGCGCTCTGTAATTTTTATTGAAGTATAGTTAATTTATAGTGTTGTGTTAATGCTACTGTACAGCGAAGTGAACTCCGGTATATCCATATATAGTAGTAGTAGTAAGAGTTTAGTCACTAAGTCGTGTCCGACTCTTGCGACCCCATGGGCTGTAGCCTGCCAGGCTCCTCCGTCCATGGGATTCTCCAGGCACACATACTGGAGTGGGTTGCCATTTCCTTCTCCAGGGGGTCTTTCCAACCCAGGAATCAAACCCAGATCTCCTGCATTGCAGGCAGATTCTTTAGCGACTGAGGTATGAGGGAAGCCCATATATATTGCTTTTTATATTCTGTTCCGTTATGGTTTATCCTAGGAGATTAGATATAGCTCCCCGTGCTATGCAGTAGGACCTTGTTGTTTATGCATTCTAAATGTGATAGTTTGCATCTACTAACCTCAAACTCCCAGTCCATCCCTCCTCCTCCCCCCACTCCCTTGGCAACCACTAATCTGTTCTCCACGTCTGTGAGCCTGTTTCTGTTTTGTAGATACGTTCATTTGTGCCACATTTGAGATTCTATATGTGTGATATCATATGGTATTTGTCTCTTTCTGACTTATTCCACTTAGTATGACAATCTCTAGTTGCATCCATGTTACTGTAGATGACACTGTTTCCTTCTTTCTTATGGTTGAGTAGGATTCCATTGTTTATATATACTATATCTTCTTTATCTATTCATCTGTTGTTTGACATTCGGATTGTTTCCATGTCTTGGCTATTGTGAATGGTACTGTTATGAACATAGGGGTGCATGTGACTTTTTGAATTATGGTTTTGTCCAGCTATATGCTGAATCATATAGTAATTCTAGTTTTAGTTTTCTGAGGAGCCTCCAACTGTTTTCCATAGTGGCTACACTAACTTACATTCCCACCAACACTGTAGGAGGGTTCCCTTTTCGCCATACCATTTCCAGTGTTTGTTATTTGTAGAATTTTTAATGACGGCTATTCTAACTGGTGTGAGATGATATCTCATTGTAGTTTTGATTTGCATTTGGCTTCCCTAATGGCTCAGTGGTAAAAAAAAAAAAAAAAATCTGCCTGCAGTGCAGGATCTTCAGGAGACGTGGGTTCAATCCCTGGGCCTAAAAGATCCTCTGGAGAAGTCAGTGGCAACCCACACCGGTATTCTTGCCTAGAGAACCCCATGGACAGAAGAGCCTGGTGGGCTACAGTCCATAGGGTCGCAAAGAGTTGGACACAACTAAAGCAACTTACCAATAATTAGTGATGTTGAGAATCTTTTCATGCACCTATTGGCCATCTGTATGCCTTCTTTGGAGAAATATCTATTTAGATCTTCCCACTTTTTGATTGGGTTGTTTGTTTTCTTTGTTGTTGAGTTATAAGAGCTGTTTGTATATTTTGGAGATTAAACCTTTATGAGTCATGTCATTTGCAAATATTTTCTCCAATTCCATAGGTTATCTTTTTGTTTGTGGTTTCCTTTGCTATGCAAAAGCTATGATTAGCTGCCATTTGTTTTTTTTTTGTTTTGTTTTGTTTTGTTTTTTTGGTATTGTCTTGGGAGATTGGTGTGACTTGGGAAATACTGGTACAATTTATGTCAGAGAATGTTTTCCAGTGCCCTCTTCTGGGAGTTTTATGGTGTTGTATCTTATGTTTAAGTCTTTAAGTCATTTTGAGTTTATTTTTGTGCATGGTGTGAAGATGTGTTCTGACTTCATTGATTTGTGTGTGGAGAGTTGGTGATGGACAAGAAAGTCTGATATGCTGCAGTCCATGGGGTTGCAAAAAGTCCAACATGACTTAGCAACTGAACTGAACTGTCCAACTTTCCCAACACCACTTGCTGAAGAAACTATCTTTTTCCCATTGAATATTTGTGCTTCCTTTGCCAAAGCTTAATTGGCCATAGCTGTGTGGGTTTATTTCTGGACTCTCTATTCTGTTCCGTTAACCCATATGTCTGTTTTTGTACCAGTACCACACTGTTTTGATAACTGTAGCTTTGTAATATTGCCTGAAGTCTGGGAGGGTTATGCCTCCTACTTTGGTTTTTCTTTTTTTTTTTTCCCCCCTTAATATTGCTTTGGCAATTCTGGGTCTTTTAATGGTTCCATATACATTTTTGTATTATTTGTTCTAGTTCTGGGAAAAATGTCATGGGTAATTTGATGGGGATCACATTAAATCTGTAGATTGCTTTGGGTAGTATTGCCATTTTAGCAATGTTAATTCTTCTAATCCCAGAGCATGGGATAGCTTTCCATTTCTTTGAATACTGTTTAATTTCCTTTATTAATGTTTTCTAGTTCTCAGTATGTAACTCTTTCATCTCCTTGTTCAGTTTTATTACCAGGTATCTCTCTTTTTTTTTTTTGGTATTTTTTTAAAAGGTATTTTTTTACATTCCCTTTTTGATAGTTCATTGTCAGTGTAAAGAATGCAACTGGTTTCTGAATATTAATCTTGTATCCTGCTACTGTGTTGAATTCATTTATCAATTCTAGGAGTTTTTGTGTGGAGTCCTTAGGATTTCTATCTATAGTATCATGTCATATGCCTAGAGTGACAATTTTATCTATTCCCTTCCAATTTGGATACTTTTGTTTCTTTTTATTATCTGATTGCTGTGACCAGGACTTCTAACACTGTGTTGAATAAAAGTAGTGAGAGTGTGCATCCCACTTTTTGAAGCACTTTGGTGACATTTTTGTTATGTAGAAACTAAGATCTAAAAGGATCTAATTTTTTTTAAAAACGGGGTAGGTGGTGTTTGTGAATGTCAGACTTTATCTAAAACTTTGACCTGATACTCAAAGCTCTGTTTTTGTGCTTTTCTTCCCATTCCACATTACTTATGTGTTTAAAATAAATAGGAAATGAACAGTTATACTCAACTGTAAGTAGAGAAAGTATCGTGTTAGTGTTTAGGGCTGTAATTAGGTAACCCTTATAAAATTAGAAAACTAAGCCAATGCATGTACTGTTTATTGAGTTGGCCAAAAAGTTCATTCAGATTTTTCCGTAAGATATTACAGAAAAACCCAAATGAAGTTTTTGGCCAGCCCAATACATAAACACCTATACTGTATAACATCTCAAAGTTATTTTTAGATGCTGAGATTTTAAACCACTTGTCTGTTTTGTATTTTCTAAATCTTCTACAATGAACATATATCACTTTCATAAAAATAATATATAAGAATCTAATGCAAATAGAGAAAATATATAAGAAATTTTATTTAAATCTTTTAACCTCTGCCCTCTTTCCTCTATACAGATGCTAAAAGTTACAGGAGGAATACTCAAATAAATAGCATTGAATGACAGTAAGCAATAACTACTCAGTGAAATTAAGAAAAATTGTATTTACTTCTGGGATTAAAAATATATATACAATTTTTTTATTCTACATTGGCTATATATTAGCTGCCAAAGTATTGTTGCCTATTTTAATCCAGAAAAACAATAGCATTTTGCCATTCTCCCACCCTCAAAGATTTCTAAGCCGTAGTAAATTATAGGCAACTTGCAAACGAAGAACAACTATTTCTGGAGGAGTGAATATCTGCCAGCCACAAGGCACTCTGGATCATGGAGCAAGCAAATATAACTCATCACTATACTTACTTGGAGAATATTGTTGGGGACTTCATTATTTTACTATACCCTCTATGAGAAGTTCTTCCTGTTATTCTTAGTATCAGAAGTGGCTTTACTCCTGCGAAGTCAGGTCTGGGCCTGACTTATATTAGTGGCTGAGCAAATATAACCCGACATGTAGCAGAGACGTAGCAAAGAGCACGTGTAGCCCAATGCAAGCAGAGACCCATCCTTACAGCACACATTTCAGGTACTAAGATCACTTCCAGATTCATCTGCATCCTTCCTACCCTCTTGGGGCCTGGTGCCCTCATCCACTTGTTTTCTATTTATCTCTTTATATCATGTGTATTTTGGTAAATAATATTAAATCCTTCAGGAGATTAAAAAAGGCCATAAATAAGTATGTGTATTAATTTACATATACATATATACATACACCAGAGAAGGCAATGGCACCCCACTCCAGTACTCTTGCCTGGAAAATCCCATGGACGGAGGAGCCTGGTAGGCTACAGTCCATGGGGTCGCAAAGAGTCGGACACAACTGAGCGACTTCACTTTCACTTTTCACTTTTCACTTTCATGCATTGGAGAAGGAAATGGCAACCCATTCCAGTATTCTTGCCTGGAGAATCCCAGGGATGGGAGCCTGCTGGGCTGCCGTCTATTGGGTCACACAGAGTTGGACACGACTGACGTGATTTAGCAGCAGCAGCAGCATATACATACACATTCTAATTGTGAATATGTGAAACCTTGATCTTTGGCTGTGTCAGTTATGTTTTTCACACTCTATCTACCACAAGTAATACTCAACAAGTAACTTAAAACATACTACCCTAAATCCTTGTTATTTACAATCTTTGCAACCCATAGCCCTTAATATGCCATGAACAATTAGTGGCAAAGCCATTTCTATCCAAAGAAACTAGTTCAGGGTCTAAATTCAACTATATGATTATCCCTTTGGCCTTGCTTTACTGAGCCACACCTCTTCGGATGCTAGCAGAATTTGCTAGATTGCCCTCAAGAGGAAATAGAAGTATTTCCTCCCTCAAGGTACTCTGACTGTAAAAACATCCATGACTTGTTTCTAAAGTCAGAGATGGGAGAAGAGTGGCAACAGTAGGGGGGAAACAGGGAGAGAGAATAGTTTTTGGTATAATTCACTATCTGATCATAGAAAGACATGGATAACTATTTCCAGTTTTGGGAAAAGAAAATCAGATGCACATTAAATAATGGTAAAATTATATAGTGATTTACCATGGTAGTGGATGTTGACATGGGGGATTATGGTAGGGAGACCACTTTTTCTCATAATATTCCCAATAGGAACGAACAAAAAGAATGTGTGTATGTGTGTGCATGCAAGAGAAAGAGATAAGGTGCGGCCAGCCAGGGAAAACCAGAACTACAAAGAGAAAGTGTGCTGCAATGCAGGGCCCTCCTTTTGATTGTAAACAAAATAAGGAAGACCCAGCTCGATCCTTATGAAAAACATATTTTCTGTGTTTTGCTTTTGTAAGCTCTGATGATTACTTCTCTGTGGAACTAATACTCAGTGAATCTATTTCTAACCAGTCATCACTTGCAACACGTATGTTTTCAAAATGCTTCAACTTACAGGAAATATAAAATTGTGATTCCAAAACACCTTCTTGAGATGTGGCTTAGGAAAGATTTCAAGGGAAACTGCAGGTTGTGGCATTTGCTTCCCCTTCCAGATCCTTTAAAGCTGTTGGGTTTTTTGTTGCTGTTATTTTTTGGTGGAGTTTGCCCTTAACTGACATGAGGGCTCTGGGGCAGGTGAAATGCAGATTGAAATCTCAAAGCGTGGCAAGCAGATTCCTGAATTCCCATAGACCTTGAACAGACACAACCAAGCCAAACTTCCTAGAATCATAAACAACAGGGTGCAGAGGGAAATTGCAATTGTACAATTCCCAGTCGTTCAAAGAAATCGTTAAAATATTCTAGAAAAATGTCAAAAGTTATTTTACACAAAAATTTCACAACTTGTTCCACTAAGTACAGGATGAGTTTAAAATTACTCTAGCAATTAGAGGCCATGGGCTATTTACTTAGAGAAGGTGACAGGGTGATTAAGTGGGTAAAACTTGCCCCAGGCACACAGTCCTCCCAAACTTCATCCTCTCTGAAAGAGGGTTAGCCAACATTTGCTGCACTGTTATTGTGTGCCTGGCCCCATTCTAGCCTAGAGGGACACAGAGATCAATAAAACTCTGTCCTCGAGGCCCTTTAGTTTAGAGAAGAATAGAAGTTACCCATCAATTCATGCAAGAGGCAGTAAACACAAGAACTTAAAAGTCAGATATCTGAATTCAAATTCTGGCTCTGTCTTATAGCCTATAGTGTGTGACTCTGTGACTTTGGGAAAGTTATTTGACTTCTGTGCCTCGGTGTTTCATACATGCACACGCGCGCACACACACACACACACACACACACACTCACACACACATCTACAGAAGACCCTTGAACAACACAGGTTGTAACAGTAAGATCCACTTAAACAGGGATTTTTTTTCACTAGTAAATTTTACAGTAGTACACAATCTGTGATTGACTGATGTCCTCAGATACAGATAAACTGGGGATATGGATGGCAGAGTATAAATTACACGTGGATTTTTAACTATGTGAAAGATCAGTGCCCCTGTGTTGTTCAAGGGTCAACTGTGCATTCATCTACACACACACACACACACACACACACACACATACACAAGATCCTCTCTTATGTGGTGGCTGTGAGAATTAGTGTATATTCATCACTTAGAAGACTGCCTTGCCCTTAATAAGTACTATGCATGTGTGCTCAATCACTTCAGTCGTGTCTGACTCTTTGCAACCCTATGAACTGTAGCCGGCCAGGCTTCGCTGTCCATGGGAATTCTGCAGGCAAGAATACTGGACTGGGTTGCCATGCCCTCCTCCACGGGATCTTCCCCACCTAGGCAGGGATCAAACCCACGTCTCCTGCATTGCAGGTGGATTCTTTACCCACTGAGGCACCTGGGAAGCCCATAGTAAGTGCTATATGTGTTCATTGAATAACTAAATATTTAGGTTGGTGCAAAAGTAGTTGCAATTTTACATTGTTGAACTTTGTTTTATATTGGAATACATTCTTAAATGTGGTTATATTTTACATCATTTTAATGTGCATTTCTTGCTTAATGTTTTTTTGCTAATGACTTATTACTTGCTGTTTATATTTATTTTAGACCAGGGAAATGATGTTAGACAAAAAAACAAATTCAAGCAATTTTCTTATCCAAGTTCAAAATGGGTCGTAAAGCAGTGGAGACCACTTGCAACGTCAGCAATGCATTTGGCCCAGGAACTGCTAATGAATGTACAGTACAGTGGTGGTTCAAGAAGTTTTGCAAAGGAGATGAGAACCTTGAAGATGAGCACAAAGGCTGACCATCGGAAGTGACAACAAAAAACTGAAAGGATCATCGAAGCTGGTCCTCTTACAGCTACATTTAGAAGTTGTCCAAGAACTCAGAGCATCGACCGTTCTTCAGTCCTTTGGCATTTGAAGCAAATTGGAAAGGTGAAAAAGCTCAATAAGTGGGTGCTTCATGAGCTGACTGCAAATCAGAAAATCATCATTTTGAAGTGCCATCTTCTCTTATTCTGTGCAATAACAGCAAACCATTTCCCAATTGGATTGTGACGTGTGACAAAAAGTGGATTTTACTCAACAACCGGCAATGATCGACTCAGTAGTTGGACCAAGAAGAAGCTCCGAAGCACTTCCCAAAGCTAAACTTGCACCAAAAAGAAGATCAGAGTCACTGTTTGGTGGTCTCCTGACCATCTGATCCACTGGTTTTGTGAATCCAGGCAAAACCATTCCATCTGAGAAGTCTGCTCATCAAATCAATGAATGGCACTGAAAACTTCAGTGCCTGCAGATGGCATTGGCCAACAGAAAGGGCCCAGTTCTTCTCTGCAACAATGCCCGACCGTGTGTCACACCGCCAACACTTCAAAAGTTGAACTAATTGGGCGACGAAGTTTTGCCTCACCCACCAAATTCACCTGACCTCTCACTAACTGACTACCACTCCTTCAAGCATTTCAACAACTTTTTGCAGGGACAGTGCTTCCACAACCAACAGGATGCAGAAGATACTTTCCAAGGATTTGTTGAATCCTGGAGCACAGATGTTTATGCTACAGAAATAAAGAAACTTATTTCTCATTGGCAAAACTAAGTTGATTGTAAATGGTTCCTATTTTGATTAATAAAGATGTGTTTGAGCCTAGTTATAATGATTTAAATTTCATGGTCCGAAACCACAATTACTTCTTTTTTTTCACAATTACTTTTTCGCCAACCTAATAAAAACATTATAAACAAGATCCTTAAGAGAACCTTGCACAAGTCTGAGAATGAAAAAGAGGTATCTCTACCAGCCAGAGAACATCAGGAATGACCTCTCTGAGATACCATGCTGGAACAGGGTCCGTGGGAGACTCAGCCAGAACAAGTCCAAGTTTACCAGGTGGGCAGTTGAGAGAAGCTGTGCTCCTTACCTCCTCCCCCAGTGTATCCACACAGCAAAGGGAATCAAACTAGAAGCAGAGCCAGAATGCTGCCCAATTTATAGGGACATTTTCTTGAGTTCCAGATTCAAAATTCAGGATAATTTACATTCTATTCCCTAATATATTTATGTTTATTCCAAAATAAGAATAATAGTTTTTATTTCTCACCATTGAGTAAAATTGATATTGGGGCAGATGATCCATGCCTGCCCTTGGGGTAGATGTGACCTCATCTGGGCAGCAAGTGGCAGAAGCATTAGAGGATACAAAGGTATAGAATTACTAGGATGGCATATGAGAGGTAAGGATTAGAGGGTAAGTCAGCCAGGGTATTGGTGGTTATGGAGTGAGTGACAAGACCTCTAGGCAAACCCCACACCAGGCAATGCCAGGATGCTCCATAGCAGACATCCTACAAAACCCTCAGGACCTGCTGTGAGGAATAGGACAAGGTAGCCTGCTAGTGATAACTAAGGGCAAACCCTAAAATTCAGATAGATAGATACATATATACTCTGTCCTGTGCCTCTTAATATTGAAAGCCCAGCTAAGATCAGAAGGAAATATGTGCCTGAGCAATCTGACCTCAGAGCTGACTGCCCCCGAGATGTGACTTCATATGGAGGTGTTTCTAGGTGGTTTCTAGGTAGTCTTTGTATTTGCAGCCCCAGAAATGTGGTTTTATCAACACTCTGAGTATGAAGCAACCTCTCTGACTTTGGCTTGCATTAATCAAACTCACAGAAATATATAAATATAGAGTGGAATGCTAATTCATCCACTTATGATGAGAAAAACAACTTTCATCGAACTGAAAAATACCAGATAGTTATTGAGAAAACTACCTACCAAACATTGAGTGAAATACTTTACAAATGTTATTGCATGTAATCCTCAGAACAGTCTTACAAGGTAGATGTCAGAGAAACTATTACTGCTTGTGGATATCCCCGTGTACATCTACATTTCCCTGCTTCCTTGCGGTTCTACTGGACAATAGAATTAGAGAAGAAGCACTCAATGTGGTCACTTCTGAGCAGAGGTGGTTACATGTATGACTTGCCTTCCCCACACTCTCTCTTTCTCAGACATACAGCTGGGAACAAAGGGTATGGTGGGTCTACAGACTAGAAGGAGGAGGGAAATGTTAAGAGGAAGGACATCACTATGAAATCGAGGCTGTTCTCTTCCCTAAATATACATTCTCAGGAACCATGTCTGGCCAGATGAGATTCGACGACCCAAGTGGACAGAGAGAGAAAAGAGGTTGGAATGGGCCTGTCACAGGCTACTGGAGGAGTGTCAGGGCTGGGATAGAGAGAAGAACCATTGCAGAGGGATCAAGAAATGGGGCAAGTTGAAGGTTGTGGCCACAGGGGAAAAAATTCAGAAGTAAGTTCTTCCAGGTGATGACAAGGTCTAGGCTGTGAATGTTCCAAGGGTTGGCAGAGGTAGAGAAGTAGAGGCTTAGGGGTAGTCAAAGAATGATGGTGAAAGGGTCCAGATGAGTCATCAAAATATCAAAATCTTAAAACTAAGTCAAGGCCTTAGATTTACGAGATCACAAATCCATTATTTAATGTATAATGTACACAAACATAGACATCTGATACCCTTGGAATCCTGCCTCATTTTCATTAGTGATTTTCTGCGTCATACCCATGTGTCATTCAGACAGGATTACTTCAAGTCCTCTAGGACAGAAGTTTGATAAAAAACTTTAATTCAGCGTATGTTCCCTTGTTAACAAGAATAAATCATATGAAAACTGACAGATCCTTGGAATGAACTTAATGAATTTGTATTTTGATTTTGAGATATGGGATCATGAAGACATGAACTCAGCTATTGTCTTCAACCCAATATTTTCTTTTTTATTTTTCTAAACAGAATATGGGTGATGCTTCACAGATATAATGGAGTCATTCTTTTAAAATAATGAGCTTAAAGAGTCCACATCTTTAGTATATTCTATTTTGTTGTTGTTCAGTCATTCAGTCATGTCCAATTCTGTGACCCCATTGCCTGCAGTGCTCCAGGCTTCCTTCACTATTTCCTGGAACTTGCTCAAACTCACATCCATTGAGTCAATGATGCCATCCAACCATCTCATCTTCTGTCGCCCCTTTCTCTTCCTGCCCTCAATCTTTCCCAGCATCAGGGTCTTTTCCAATGAGTCAGTTCTTGTCATCAGGTGGCCAAAGTACTGAAGTTTCAGCTTGAGCATCAGTCCTTCCAATGAATATTCAGGATTGATTTCCTTTAGGACTGCTGTCCAAGGGACTCTCAAGAATCTTATCCAACACCACAGTTCAAAAGCATCAATTCTTCAGTGCTCAGCCTACTTTATGGTCCAACTCTCACATCCGTACATGACTACTGTACTAATTTGCTATTTTTTCTTTAATTAAGAGTCTAAAAAAAAAAAAAAAAAACCTCTCCCTATACTCTTGGGGCAGATATATTCGAGAATAAATGTTACTAACTTGGTAACATATGCTATTGCAATATTACCAGAAAACAAACCAGTGAATCCTTCTTGGCTTATGTCAGGGAATGACCAGAAAATTCCATTAATAGTATGACCATCTTAAAGTTAATTGATAAGTTTCCACTTGATCAAGTGGAACTCTGACTTTTGAACATTAATTATAAGAATAAATATTTACAAAAGCCATTAGTACTTATAGGTGAGGCAAGCAGAGCTGTACTAGAAAGGACTCTTCCAAAAGAATATTTTTTGCCACTTTCTGTTGATTTTGAAATTCCTTTTACTGAGGACAAAACTCATCTTTCAGAAAGAAAGAAAAGACTTAAAATATAAATATATAATGTATCTCTAAAAGAGGTAATATACTGGCTGAAATTCACAAACTGGATTCTAATACATTATTACTGCTGCTGCTGCTGCTAAGTCACTCCAGTTGTGTCTGACTCTGTGTGACCCCATAGACGGCAGCCCACCAGGCTCCCCCGTCCCTGGGATTCTCCAGGAAAGAATACTGGAGTGGGTTGCCATTTCCTTTCCCAATGCATGAAAGTGAAAAGTGAAAGTGAAGTCACTCAGTCGTGTCCAACTCTTAGCGACCCCATGGACTGCAGCCTACCAGGCTCCTCCACCCATGGGATTTTCCAGGCAAGAGTACTGGAGTGGGGCACCATTGCCTTCTCCGAATACATTCTTAAGAGCAGGTTTAATTAAATATCAGAATTTTGAGCTATTGAAAAGGAAGGAGGCAAAAAATGAAATAAGGTAAGGACTTGTTGGAATTACATTTCCATATTTTTTGGCTAATATTGTTATATACATTTCTCCTTTATTTTTACACTTCTCACCCACTCCTAGGCTCACCTAGTACTAAACAATACCTTTAAAAGTTACTTTAATTCCCGCAATCCACTATTCCCACTTACATAAAAACAGAACTGTGTTAGCACTGCTTGCTTTCTTAAAACTTTTATGTATTATCTGTTTATTTTTGCCTGTGCGGAGTCTTCATTGCTGGGTGGTCTTTGCTCTAATTGCAGCAAGCAAGAGCTACTCTCTAGTTACGGTGCACCAGCTGCTCATTGTGGTGGCTTCTCTTGTCGCGGAGCACCTGCTTTTGGGCACAAG
Source organism: Cervus elaphus (assembly GCF_910594005.1). NCBI lineage: Eukaryota > Metazoa > Chordata > Mammalia > Artiodactyla > Cervidae > Cervus > Cervus elaphus. The sequence continues at coordinate 11,181,190 of NC_057833.1, read as the reverse complement.
GGCTTCTGTAGCTGTGGCATGTAGGTTCAGTAGTTGTGGCTCCCGGGCCCTAGAGCACAGACTCAAAAGTTGTGGTGTCCAGGCTTAGCTGCTTTGTGGCATGCGGAATCACCCTGGATCAGGAATCAAACCTGTGTCTCCTGCATTGGCAGGCAGATTCTTTAACACTGAGCCACCAGAGACGCCCTCTAGCAATGCTTTCTTGAAAAATCTCCAAGATATTTAGACCAAAATTGTTATACAAATGTAAAATATTGTAGTGGTGGGTGTGCTATGATGTGATTTACTAGAAAATCAAGGTCCTGAAAATATGTGCACTGTTTGATAGTCCTTTCTTCTGAGCTTACAAGATTGCCCTCCTCTGACCTCAGGTCCAACTCTCCAGAACAGTGACCTGCCTTGTTGATAAATAATCACGCTGTTTATACCTCAAATGTGATGTCACCTCTGATCTGCTACAGTGATAGAAAACACACAGAATAGACAGGAGGACTCAGGATAGGTGAACTGCACCTGTTTCACACTTTTCTTTTTAAACAAAATTACTTATTTGTATTTATTTGTTTGGCTGCCGTGGGTCTTAGTTGCAGCATGCGGAATCTTTAGTTGCGGCATATAACATCTAGTTCCCTGACCAGGGATCAAACCTGGGCCCCCTTGCACTGGAAACTCATAGTCTTAGCCACTGGAACAAAAGGAAAGTCCCTGTGTCACACTTTTGAAGACATAATGCATCCTTCATGTGATTTAGTGATTTTTGAGGGGATGGGTGTTCATAAGTGGAGGCCACTAGCTATGTGTGATCAGGACGCAGACCCGTTAATTTTACTTTCTGAGTCTGACGTAACCACAGGACACTGGAAACTGAGTCTGCCCCATCTTCCTTCCGTGCCCTCACCTTTCTCTTTTCTTTCACAATGCATCTCTGGTCCTCTCTCACCAAGGACTGCATTATGATTAATGAGTTCACTGACACCAAGAAAATAAATAGGCAGACTTGAGAACTAAAGCACATCCCTGACCATTCTCTTCCCACTTTGAAAAAAGAATAAATGGAAACAAATAAAGGAAGAGTCAAAGAAATTAAAATAATCAAAATGGGTACTCAGAGAAAATATGCCCTCAAGGCTGGGTATGCTTCAACTAAGACTCAAATAATCTACCTCCAAAATGATGCAAACAAAAAACAAACAAAAACATGTCTAATCTTTTCTCTTCCTAGTTTTGATGCTGATTCTCCATTTCCAGAAAAACATCTATTTCTGCTTTATTGACTATGCCAAAGCCTTTGACTGTGTGGATCACAATAAACTGTGGAAAATTCTGAAAGAGATGGGAATACCAGACCCACCTCACCTGCCTCTTGAGAAACCTGTATGCAGGTCAGGAAGCAACAGTTAGAACTGGACATGGAACAACAGAAAAAGGAGTACATCAAGGCTGTATATTGTCACCTTACTTATTTAACTTATATGCAGAGTACATCATGAGAAACACTGGGCTGGAGGAAGCACAAGCTGGAATCAAGATTGCTGGGAGAAATATCAATAACCTCACATATGCAGATGACACCACCCTTATGGCAGAAAGTGAAGAAGAACTAAAGAACTTCTTAATGAAAGTGAAAGAGGAGAGTGAAAAAGTTGGCTTAAAGCTCAACATTCAGAAAACTAAGATCATGGCATCTGGTCCCATCACTTCATGGCAAATAGATGGCGAAACAGTGGCTGACTTTATTTGGGGGGGCTCCAAAATCACTGCAGATGGTGACTGCAGCCATGAAATTAAAAGACACTTACTCCTTGGAAGGAAAGTTACAACCAACCTCAACAGCATATTAAAAAGCAGAGACAATTACTTTGTCAACAAAGGTCCATCTAGTCAAGGCTATGGTTTTTCCAGTGGTCATGTATAGATGTGAGATTTGGACTATAAAGAAAGCTGAGCACAGAAGGATTGATGCTTTTGAACTGTGGTGTTGGAGAAGACTCTTGAGAGTCCCTTGGACTGCAAGGAGATCCAACCAGTCCATCCTAAAGGAAATCAGTCCTGGGTGTTCATTGGAAGGACTGATGTTAAAGCTGAAACTCCAATATTTTGGCTACCTGATGCTAAGAGCTAACTCATTTGAAAAGACCCTAATATTGGGAAAGATTGAAGGCAAGAGGAGAAGGGGACAACAGAGAATGAGATGGTTAGATGGCATCACTGACTCAATGGACATGGGTTTGGGTGGACTCCAGGAGTTAGTGATGGACAGGGAGGCCTGGTGTGCTACGTACAGTTCATGGGGTCTCAGGGAGTTGGACACGACTGAGCGACTGAAGTGAACTCCATAAAGAGAACAAAGTTAATTCAATAAAGGATTCAATTTGAACACATTTTTGCCTTTAAATGAATATTTCAGACTTTCTTATTTGAATTACCTAGAAAGTAAACTCAAATTTTCACTTTGTACCTATAACACTTTCTTAAGCATGGCTGTATTTTTCTATCCATTTGGTCAAAAACAAAATAAAGTACTTGATATTTCAAAATACCTTGACCTTATCCAAAAAATGTCAACATTGCCTACAGAAAGCCTTTAAAACCACATCTGTTACTTCATGCCCAGGATCATGTGTACTGAAGTATTTGATAATATTCTTGAACATCACAGGACTTATCTCCAGATAGTCTTTGACTGTGAAAGATGCTCTTATTGTAACTAATCCAGTTATTGTAAACACTATTTTCAAGCCTCAAAGTGAACCACAAAATCTACTTTAAGCCATAAAGGCAGTATATTTTAAAATCCTGTAACCCTTTCCCCTACTTTTCTGCACAGAAAAAAAACTGTTTCCCAGAAAATTATAATCTTACCATTTCCTTCTTCCTGTCTCCTCTTAATTGTATGGAATTTTCCCATTTTCTGGGGCTGAAATTTAATCCTGCAGAATTCCCAGTTTGTCCCACATGGCTGAATGGAATGTTCAGCATTTTTTAAGTACTGTGCCTCATTAGACAAGTAATCAACCACAACAGACATTTATGATAGACTTAAAATTATCTTATTTTAGGTAAACATGTTCTCTAAATGCTTTAATAAATCATTCTTCTAAATGTCCACTGAGTTTTCCATTGAAAATAGACTACTGGGGGGGAAAATCATATAACACCAGTGTCCTCCAGCCAATGCTATTGCAAAAGGCAGTGAGATCTAAATCTGAAAGAGAGAGAATAACTCAGCAGGTAGTTGAAATCACTGGGACCATTATAACTAATATTTGACCTTTTATTTAATTAGGCAAATAATCTGAAAAAATAATTATGAAGTCATTGACAGAGCAAGGCTCAGAAAATACACAAGCCAAGCACTGTTTGTGGTGTCTGCTAATCCTACTCCAGGCTAATTCGCTGAAGAAGCCCACAGCAAATCCAGAGAAGGCTAAAGATGATTAAAAGACTTAGAAGGAAAGCCTACAGCAGCCTCGGAGGAAAGAATAAAGGAATGGAGATTATTCCAGTGAGGAAAGGAAAGCTGGGAGGCTGATTTCCTATCGGACTAGTTTAAAATGGCTGTTAAGTCAGGGGCAGACTGTCCTCCAATAGGACGAAACAGGAAGGGATGTCAGGAATGTCAACACAAGGAAGTGGACACAAGACAGACTTCATCAGAAGGAGGCCTGCTAAGTTTTGGCCCAGGTCACCACTGTGTGAAAAGTGTGTGACGCTGAATCCTCCAACATACCGGAAGTGTCAGAAGGGAAACAGGATGGCAACCGGAAAAGAGGGGAAGGGGAGCGTGTTTCCTGACGGAAGGTTTTGGGGCGATCAGGAGGGTGTCACACCGCACATTACAGAGCAGGACTGCCTGAGAATCCTCTTTCCCCCCAGATCCCAGTCCTTCTGGTGAACCCCACTACTCCCATCTTCCCTGAGTCCCTACCCACCTCTGTCTGTCCTCCTCCTTCCCACTCTCTCTGCCCCACTTCCTCCGGTCTCTATTTCTCCTTCCCAGCCCCTCTGTACTTCCTCTCCCCACTTCCCTCCATCCCTCTGTCTTTCTCTACCCACCGTGGGAGGTGAGGAACGGAAAGTACTCGTGGTATGATTTTTCTTTTTTTTCACTTTTAATCAGAAGTCTCTAGCTTTATTGAATTTCTTCAATAGTTAAATGCAAGGAAAACTGTTGTTTATTTACTTCTTTAATGAATAGTTATTGACGGCTATTCTCTGGCAGGCATGGTGGCAGGAAGCTCCAGAAATACATCAGTGAGTTAAATCAAGTCTCTGCCCTCATGAGGCTTACAGAGAACTTGTTTTTTAGTGACATACTATAATTTAGGCACACCAAAAGATGGTGTCATGCTTTTTCTGTAAATGATATAAACTTCCTCGCAAGCCCGCTGTTGTGGACTGAATTGTGTCTCTCCCCCACACAATCAGATGTTGAACCCTAACTCCCAGTGAGATGGTGTCTGGAGATGGAGCCTTTGGGAAATGGTTGAGTTTAGTTGAGGTTGTGAGAGTGGAGCTTTCATGATGGGATTAGTGCCCTTGTAAGAAGAGGGAAAGACACGAGAGCCTGCTTTCTCTGCCACGTGAGGACAGTGAGAAGGTCCTGAAAGCCAGGAAGAGGATTCTCACCAGGAACCAGATCTTCTAGCACCCCAATTTTGATTTCCAGCCTCCAAACTTGTGTTGTTTAAGCTTCTCAATCTGTAGTGTTTTGTTATGGCAGACCCAAAATCTAATGTATCCCCATTCCCACTTTTTGAGGTGATGGGATGGGATAGCAGGAGATGCAAACTTACCAGTTAGGAATGAATCAGGTACTTTGAGGACTTCCCTGGTGATCCAGTGGGTAAGACTCCATATTTGCATTGTAGGGGGCACGGGTTCAAACCATGGTCAGGGAACTAAGATCCCACATGCTGTGTGATGCAGCCAAAAAAATAGAGAACAGGAGAAAGAAAGAAAGAAAGAAGGAATCAGTTGCTTTGGCTTAAACAGTCACAGATAAATATATAGTCAGTTGAAGTTCAAACTCCCTCTAAGATTTTCCTCTCTTGTTCTTCCCTCCTCCCAAGATGGGGGCTTACAGATAGGGCAGGAATTGCATATCCTTGGGAGCAGCTGAAGTGGGGGTTGACCCGAGAACTGACCTCCTTGGAGATGTCCCCTGCACCACCTGATCACACCCTGATGGAGACATCTGTGGTCAGTTCTGGCAAAGCTGGAGGTCTCGCGAACTTTTTCCTCTGTTACCTGGCTCCACCTTAGCCCAGGCTAGCCCTGTAAATCCTGAGTCTATCTCCACTTTATCTTCCAGCAGTGCCTGAGAGAAGCCTGCACTGGGTTCCCTCCCATTGCTGCCACAGTGCAGCCACAGGCTTCTGGTTTCAGTCCTTTCATCAAGACAAGTAAGAAGCTCTGGACCCTTCCACATTCACACAGAAGCCAAGGGATTCTTGGGACTCTGTATTTGACCCTGTCTGTGCTTAAATGCTGACTTCCCTGGTGGCTCATTGGTAGAGTCCACCTTGCAGATTCTCCTCTGGCGAAGTAAATGGCAACCCACTCCAGTATTCTTGCCTGGAAAATCCCATGAACAGAGGAGCCTGGTGGGCTACAGTCCATAGTGTCACAAAGAGTCGGATACAACTGAGTGACTAAATGATAACAATGCTTAAATACTGCCTTCAGACACTTCTACTTTGCTGCTTGGGTGGCTCCATATTATTGTGGTTCTCTTAGACATCTTGACGTTTTCCCCATCTGTATCTAGGGAAAACTAGACCCACCGAAACTGCTGATGAGAATTGTACCTGCCTTTATCTATACTCCACATTCCCCTTTCCTATCATTCCATGACATCCTGGACATATTGCATCATTTCTATCAATTTTGGTTATTCAAAAAATGTATAAAACTTTAATTTCAAACTGTTTGTAAATTCCACCTCCTCCCGGTCTCCTCCAGAGAAGGCTTGAGTTGGAATCTTGACTGCCTGGAGTGACGTGGGGTTGGAGGGAGTCCCGGCTGTGAAACACCCTTCCTCCCTCTCCCAGACATGGCTCTTTCTCTCAAGTGTTGGAATCAGGAAGAAGGGAAGGAAAGGGGCACCGGGGTCCTCTCTCTATTGGCTGCTCTGCGTCTCCAGGGAGCCCTAAGTGTGCAGCCAGCTTTCTAAGTCCACCTCCCCTCAACTTTCTCAGTAACAGAACCCAGGTCACGGTGCCTAGTCCTCGGGCTCACAGCTTGTACGGCGAAGTGGCCGAAGAATCTATGCCTTCTTATCAGGGGATTTCTCACACCCTGGCCATGCCGCATAGGGTGGACAAGATCACAGTCCCACTGCCATTCCTCTTCCACATGGCCAGTCAGCCCTCCCTCGCTTCCATCTTCTCTGGTAGGGATGGGTAGCCCAGCAACTCTGCTATCCAAGCAGAGGTCACCAGCAGTAGATCCTAAAAGCCATTGTCTTGGAACCTCTTTCACTTGGCAATGGGAGTCAGGAGAAATCCCTCCCCCAAAGGAAGGGGAGAATCCCCACCTTCCCAGGCTCTTTTATAGACCACGGACTCCATATTAGGGGACGGGGCTGTAGGTGGGGACTGATATTCAGTTGTTCAGCCACTTAGCAAGACTTTGGAAAAAGTGGCAGATCCCAGTTACTGTTTTTAGCTCTGGATCCTTTTTGTCAACACAGGACAATAGGAAAAGTCCCCCTTTGCCATCCTGTCATACTTACATCTGAACTTACCCTATCATGTTGGAATTGCTTTCTTCCTAATTCTCTGGAAACAGACTCATTTCCCCAGACGGATGAAATGAGTTCTCACCAGCAAACAGTGAAATGTGTCACATGAAATTTCAAGGTCCCTTCTAAAGATCCTGTGATTCTATGAAAACAAAGTGGGGAAAGAAAGCAAGTTACATGTATGAAGTTAGGTAGATGGTTAAAACCAATTCATTATCCTTATTATTTCTGAATGAATTGAAGGGGTTTTTTCCTCTAAAGTTTATCTCATTGATGAAATACATATTTGCTGCAAGTTTCTACAATGATCAAATCATTCATTTTTCCCATTCTTCTACTCTACTTTCTGTTCAATTTTATATTTTGATTGGTATCTTTACTGAAAAACAGTTCCTACAAATATATTTGCTGTTTGTAGTTTTAGTTGTGTTTAATCTGAGCAGGGTTTGGATTTTTTAACTGTTCAATATGCAAAACTCTGGTGATATCCAAGAATCTTTGCCCTGAAAGATTTTTGGATCTGTGTGATTAGGAGAACTTATTCTACAACTTTAAAGGAAAAAAAAAAAGGAAAAAACTCCTTAGAATCATTGCAGAAGCATCAATTTAATAGTAAAATGCTGCCTCCTTCTGGATAAATTGTTTTAGGCATGATAAGCTTGTAAAACTGCTATAGAGGTATATTATTTTATGAATAAAACATTTTTATAATCCTACTTTTTTCATTAAAAAAATTAGAGGACTAGAGTAAGCTTTGAAAGATTATCTAGATTCTGCCTTTGAGCATGTAAAAAATCTAAATTATCTAACCTATGGCACTGATTTGATTGTCTTTCTTTCAAAGATCTTTAACAGTAACTGAAATATCAGATAAAATTGAAATTAGCATGGTTTCACTTTCATGTGAGGCTACCTTACTTAACATTCAGTTGGCATTATCATGTATGCATGCACACAGATTCATCTGCATACCTAGAAAAGTGTGTATGTGTGTTTTTAAAAAATGCAATGAAATGCCTAGGTGTTCTAGTCTTAATTCTGTGCCAGCAGTCATGTGTATTTTGGCAAGCCACTTAATCTCTCTGGGTCCCAGTTTCCTTATCTGTACACTGAGGATAATAAAACCATTGTTATTGACCTCAAAAAATACTTTATGAGGCTCACTGAAATCAACAAAGCACTGTGTGAGGTATTATTTATTATCTTTAAGGTTTTAACTGGTCACAGTCCTGAAGTGAAATAACAGAACCAGATCTGTGACCAACAAGAAGAAAAATGCTTAATGATGCTTCATTGCATAAATGCTTAAAAATGCTTTATTGCATAACCACAGACAACTAGTTTGGTTATACTCAAATAAATCAAGTCTCTACTATCTGAAGTAAAAAGCCGGAGAAGAGGTTATAAATAACCTCAGACCACAATTATACAAAAGTCAAATCTATTCTCAGTTCTCCCGGGGGCAGTTTATCCCCACAGAACGCAAAAAGTAGGGAGGTCTAACCAAGGTAGGTCAGAGACCCAGAGCAAAACTTGTTTGCTCTACCGCATCCCCAAGCCAACATCTCCAAGCCTACCTGGGGCCCAGCCAGGGTGCTCAAGGTGGACTGTGCCCTGGTTCTGTTGAAGGGAATTTTATGATTCTCCAAAAATCCTTCAGCGAGAGTAGTACTAACCAAAATCCAAACCAACCAAGAGGCCAAAGGACACTCCAAATTTTCCGATCCCTACTCAGCCTTTGACTAGTGGCTATTTTGTTTGTATTTTGTCAATTTTGTCTATAAAATGAATGTAGCAAAAAAAAAAAAAAAATAGGTGTAACAATAGTACCTACTTAATTAGATTGCTGTGCATTAATACAAGCAGAGCATTCAGAATAGCATTTGGCATTCAAGCATTCAGTATATGTTAGCTGCTACTACTATCACCACCATTATTTTATCACACTAATCTGCTTGCCCATGGCATTCATTTATGGACGAATGAAAATGTCTCTCTCACAGCTCTTCAGTTTCCTGAGACTGAAGATTGTTGATCTTTTAAACCCGCTGGCCATCAATATTTTGAATTTTGTTCCTATACTAGTTACCTCACATTACATATAATACTTCTTTTTACTTTTCAATTACAAAGTAATAAATTAAAACTACTGGTGCTCTTTATGTGACCTAGTAGGCAAACCAAACAGCAACTCTTTATTTTGTAGCCATATTAGCAGATGCACCTGGAATAAGAGCTAAGGTTTAGGCACATTTTAAGCTGTTACACATTTTTTATGATCAGGAAATATTCCAGTTCCATTTCACTCCAAGAGCAGAAGCAGCTAATAATAACCCTAATTCAAAACTATCTGGTAGATCACTCTAAGAAAAATACTTGCTGTTGTTTTTGTTGTTTAGTTGCTAAGTTGCATCTGACTCTCTTGCGACCCCATGGACTCTAGCCCATCAGGCTTCTCTGTCCTTGGAATTCTCCAGGCAAGAATACTGGAGTGGGTTGCCATTTCCTTCTCCAAGGGGTCTTCCTGACCCAGGGATTGAACCTGCATCTCCTGCATTGGCAGGAGGATTCTTTTCCACTGAGCCAGGGAAGCCTAGAAGGCACTGAAGCTATTTTGATTGAGTACTAAAAATGACACATGCCCACTAGATGGCATTTAAATGATGTAGTAGGTTTCAGCTTCACACTTGATCTGTTTAAAATCCCAGCTGGTTTGCACTTGGCTCAAGCACTGTGATTCACATATTTTGACCCTGTGGGAACTCCTGAGGGAACTCTCATTATTTGGCTGAATGGAGGCTTAGGAATATCTACAATAGATCCTATAGCTATGGGTGTAAAATAATAAAATCCTTTTGGAGTTACAAAAAGAGAGAGGTAATTTTAAATTTCAGCCTGAAATCTCCAGAACAATTTTTTTTAAGTAAATTATTGAGGGCAAGATTGAGAGACTGGATAACTTATGTCTTTTCAATTCACGTGTAGTGTGAAGTCTTAATAACCACAGAGCAGTATAATTCACTGACAGCTTGTCCCAGCTGACCACAGGTACCGCCAAGCCTGGCCTCTACCCAGGTCCAACAGCCTAATCCTATCTGCCGTTTCCTCCTCAATTAATTCCTAGGAAAGGCCAGCCGTAGACTAGTGAAATACCTCAGAGGAGAGAGAAATAGAAGCGAATCCTCATGAAATAAAAAGGCTGTTATAAAGAAAAAAGAATAGTTCAGTTATTTTTTCATCTTCCACAAGAATATTAGTAGAGAAACATTTTAAATTTCAACAACAAGACTTTAAAATAGCCATAAAGATGAAATGAAATAAGTACTAAAATAAACTGTGAAATAAATGAAGAGGAAACCCTTCTATCTCGGGAGATTTTGCACAGAGACAGAGATGAGTAGTGAAGCTTTCTAGTTATTTTCCTAGTTTTCAGAAGGTGCTCTTTAAAGCCCATGGTGCTTAATTCAAACTGTCCACTAGATGGCCCTAATACATCTGAATTCCTCTAACTGGTGGAGCATTAAATCCCCTGTTAAAGTACTGGCATATTTAATTTTATTTGTGATTGAAGAAGTCGTCTTCTAAGGGAAAATCATGCAGTGATCATCTACAGGGTTTAATAATGAATTATTAATTACCTGAAAAGATAGAGAATTGAACATAAGCTTTTTATCTCTTCTCTCAATGCCCTCCCCACCAAAAGACAGGAAGGGAAAGTAAAAGTTACAAATCCACAAGGAAATAAAGAATAAGAGAGATCAAAATGAGTGGGACTAACCTAAGAAAAAGCTGAAACCAAGCACCCACAGAGAGGGGAACAGTGATTAGTAAGCTCATCCCATCCCAGGACTTTGGGGACTCAGAGATCAAAAGCGCCCCTACCCCTTCCCAGAGGAAAGGCAGGGGCTGGAAATGAACTGAAAGTAGAATCACTTTAGGGAAAGTCTACATTCTAGTCTGCAAGACCTCCCAGCCCATTTGCCCACTCATTTCCCAGAAAGCTGGAGGACCAGGCCGATGGGCCCCCTCCAACACTAGAGAGCGGGTAGATCCTTCTGAGCAAGCCCTCTAGAGATCGGCTCACTCCACCTTGTTAGTCCTCCACACATCAGGCTCCCACCTTCCCAGGAAAATCAGCCTTCTCCATCCTCAGTCTTATGACAGATAGCCAAGGCTCACCGAACGATCTAGGAAAATCTCCAACATAAGAGACACAGAACAAGACAAAAACGAAAAAATAATAATAATAAAATTGAAGGAGCAGAGACTGCAGACAACAGAAGAAAATTTCAAAGAAATAAACTAGTATCCTCTGAAAATGAAGGAAACCTGTTGGACCCATGACACAGGAATAAGGTGCTATCTTAAAGTTTTTCAAAAAGAAAGAAGTAATCAGAGAAAAAGGAAGGGCTTTAGAAAACTAACAGTATAAAAACCAGAATGAAAACTATTTCAAAAGAATCATCAGAAGAGAATTTTAAGGCAACGTCCCATAAAATAAAAGGAAAGAAGGCAAAAATGATAGTAACATTAGGAGGCAAATACAGGCTCCCCAATGTTAGACTAACAGAAGTTCTACAAAGAAATGAGAATAAAGCAAAGGGAGACAATTATTGAATAAATAATAAAAGAATAGTCCCTCAAACTTAAAGAAATGAGTTTCCAAACTGAAGCATCTACTTAATACCTGGGGCTTCCCTAGTGGCTCAGACGGTAAAGCGTCTGCCTGCAGTGCTGGAGACTGGGGTTCCATCCCCGGGTCGAGAAGATCCCCTGGAGAAGGAAATGGCAACCCACTCCAGTACCCTTGTCTGGAAAATCCCATGGATGGAGGAGCCTGGTAGGCTACAGTCCACGGGGTCGCAAAGAGTTTGACACGACTGAGTGACTTCACTTTCTTTATTTCTTACTTAATACCCAGCTTATTGAATTAAAAAAAAAAAAAAAAAAAAAACAACTAAGTTACCTCACTGTACAATTTCAGAACACTTGGAATGAAGAAATGATCCAAAAAGCATGGGGCAGAGGGTGAGGGGGGGCCAGTATAGTTATATGCATAGAAGAGGTAATCAGAACATATTGGAAATCAGAAATCTGCAGAGTAGTAAGGCTGGAGAGATAGATTTCAGAGTCATCATACAGGAATGTGGAAGCAGAGGCAGGTCAGTGGGTGAAAGTTCCCAGGAGGAACATGCACAGTGGCCTCAAAAGTCTTCGGCCAGGCAGCGGCCAGCCTACGCTCGCTACTAAAATAGAGGAGACCACATCAAGCCATATTGAATCCTAAGGCAGAAGGGAAAATCAGTAATATTAATCCTGTCTACAGTATTGAAGAGTGTCTCCCAAAAATATACATCCACTAGAGCCACAGAACATGACCTTATTTGGAAATAGGGTCTTTGTAAACATAATCCGATTAAGAGGAGATCATACTGGATTAGAGTGGGCCCTAAATCCAGTGGCTGGTGTCATTATGAGAAGAGCAAAGACACAGAGACACAGCAGGAAGGAGGTCATGGGAGATGGAGGCACAGTTTGGAGTGGTGCAGCTGCAAACCAAGGAATAAGATTTCGGCAACCACCAGAAGCCAGGGGAGAGGACTGAAGTTTCTCCTGATGTGTCTAACCGCCGGAACTGGGAGACAATACATTCCTGTTAAGCCATCCAGTTTATGGTCTATTGTTACAGCAACCCTAGGAAACTGATATGGCTTTATTTAAATTTTTGACATTTTGTTATGGATTGCTTGGCATACATTTTTATTTTTCAAAATACTACATTAGAATATCTTGACTAATGAGTTTTTGGCATCTCCTTAAATTTTGCCCCGGAAGCAATTAATCCAAGCCCTAGGGCATGTTTTAACTACTTTTATTGAATTACTAACAACCAATCTTCTCAGTCCATCCATTTGCAGAGACATATTCTGTATATCCAAAGAACAAAGAGTAAAAGCAAGCAAGCATGATTTCCAAATGAAATAGTTGATTTCTTCAACAAAGACAATTACATGTTCTCCCCCTCATTGTAGAAATGCAGCCCATCTCTTGGGAGGGACATAGACATTGACAGCGTTGTTTAAAATCAGTAGGCACCGTCTGATCATTCCATCTGCTCCCCCTAGGAAAGAAAAATCATTACATGGCAATTTCAGTAGCCTTGAATCCCACATAGTGAATTTTATTAACACGTTGTATTCACTCTGAGAAAATATTTAAAGGGAAATTCTTTCAAGTTGAAAGTGAGTATGAGAGAGTTGGGTATAGAGTAAGTGGCAGTCTTAGAACATGGCCCCAAGTCTTTTTGACACTCCTTTCATGGAGCAGTGGTGGTGTGCAGGTTTCCTATGGGCCCGCTTTCTCTTCCTTTTTTTTTTTTTTCTTTTAATTGAAGTATAGTTGATTTATGGGCTTCCCTGAAAGCTCAGTTGGTAAAGAATCCGCCTGCAATGCAGGAGACCCCAGTTCAATTCCTGGGTCAGGAAGATCCACTGGAGAAGGGATAGGCTACCCACTCCAGTATTCTTGGGCTTCCCTTGTGGCTCAGCTGGCAAAGAATCCACCTGCAGTGTGGGAGACCTGGGTTTAATCCCTGGATTGGGAAGATCCCCTGGAGAAGGGAACAGTTACCCACTCTAGTATTCTGGCCTGGAGAATTCCATGGACTGTATGGCCCATGAGATCCCAGAGTGGGAGACGAGCTGAGCAACTTTCATTTTCAGTTTAATAGTTGATTTACACTGTTGTGTTAATTTCTGCTGCATAGCAAAATGACTCAGTTATACATATATATGCATTTGTTTTTATGTTCTTTTCCATTATGGTTTATCCTAGGAGAGTGAATATATTAATAGTTCCCTGTCCTATACAGTATTATCTATCCATTCCAATAGATTGCATAATAAACCATTGTAATAGTTTGCATCTACTAACTCCAGACTCCAAGTCCATCCCTTCGTCTCCCCAATCCCCTTGGCAATCACAAGCCTGTTTTTTATGTCTATAATTCTGTTTCTGTTTCATGTTGTTCAGTCGCTAAGTCACGTCCGACTCTTTGGTGACCCCATGAGCTATAGCCACCGGACTCCTCCGTCCATGAGATCTCCCAGACAAGAATATTGGAGTGGGTTGCCATTTCCTTCTCCAGGGGCTCTTCCCGACCCAGGGATTGAACCCACATCTCTGGCATTGCAGGTGGATTCTTTACCGTCAGAGCTGCCAGAGAAGCCCCATAGATAGGTTCATTTGTGTCATATTTTAGATTCCACATATATATGATATCATATGATATTTGTCTTTCTCTTTCTGACTTATTTCACTTAGTATGATAATCTCCAGTTGCAAAAAAAAATACAGAATACTTGACCAATTTGCATGTCTTCCTTGTGTGGGGGCCATGTTAATCTTCTCTGAATTGTTCCGATTTTAGTGTGTGTGCTGCCAAAGACAGCCCTGGGCACACTTCTTGAATCTGGGCAGGCTTATGACTCCTTCAACCAAGAGACTCCTGTGGGCTCCGTTGTGAGGCTGGGTCGTAAAAGGCAACGCGGCGCAGGCATTCAACACTGGAACACTTGATCTTGAAGTCCTGAGCTGCCTTGTTCAAGTCTAACTACCCTGAGGAGAGTAGCTGTAAAGAAGCCAAGCCGCAGAAAGAAGACAAGTGTAGTTACTCCAGCTGACAGCCCCAGGCCCTGAGGCAGCCCAGCCCAAAGGATGAGACCTGAAATCTCAAGGAGGAGAGGTCCACCACCCCTGCAGTACCCAGTCTGACTCCTGACCCACAAAACCTGTGACCCTAGTCAAGTGGTTATTTCAAGATGCTAAAATTAGGTCCGTTTACTATGCAGCAAAAGTAATTGCAACAGAGCAAGAGGGTCAAAGACATATCGATACGAACGGAGAAGTTTATTATCCGAAAATATCCCAATCATCAGCAGAGTGGGAGTTTACAGTACTTTGGAGTAAAAGTTTTCCCAGAATCATCTTGCGTGATCTTTAAACTTGTTTTCTGCTCTAGTTTCGGAGCAATGAAACATGTAAAGCCCATCTCTTGCTCACGCTTTTCTGTTCAAATTCCCTGTTATCTGTGAAAGCCTCTATCTTAGAGGTGCTTCCTAAAGTGGCTCAAATGGTAAAGAATCTGCCTGCAATGCAGGAGATCCAGGTTTGACCCCTAGGTTGCGAAGATCCCCTGGAGAAGGGAATGGCAACCCACTCCTATATTCTTGCCTGGAGAATCCCATGGGCAGAGGAGCCTGGTGGGCTACAGTCTATGAGGTCTTAAAAGAATCAGACACAACTGAGCATGCACACACCCACACCACCCATTTAAAAAAAAAAAAAAAAAAAAGACATGCCAAACTTCTCAGCTCAGGCAAGTGCAGTAAAAACCTACCATGCAGTCAGTCCCCCATCTTAGAAGACAGAAGGATTAAAGTTAGTAAACCTTACTGTCTGAGCCTCAATCTCAAATTTCAACCCACGAATGCAAATGTGAGTACATGCAAATGTCAGTGCATCCTCAGCCTTCCCAATAAGAGAGTCAATTAGCACAACTTCTCAGGTGAGGATGTTATCTCATGTCTATATGTTTCACAGTTCTAGCAGTAAAAATGTCAATACCATTGCTGACATTTCAAAAACTAATATAGTCATTACTTTTGTTTGTATATTATTTATTTATAACAAGTGTTTTATACTTATGTATTTATTTAGCTGCTTTGTGTCTGAGGTTTGGCAGGATCTTGGATCTTCATTGCTTCATGAGGCAGCTTTAGTTGTGGCATGAGGGAGATTTTTTTGTTTTTTGTTTTAGTTGCAGCATGTTGGATGTAGTTCCCTGACCAAGGATGGAACCCACGCCCCCTGCATTGGGAGCTTGGGATCTTAGCCACTGGACCACCAGGGAAGTCCCTTGTTTATATTTTAAAGCCACACCACACATACACACACACAATATTAACTGCCAACAATGCTCCTGCTTTTTTATTTCATCCTTGAAACACAATATCTGGTAAGGAAAATAATAAAGTTCTATAAATATATAACATGCTAGCTAGAATAAGCAAGCTTTGTATTGCTATCATCCTGGGATCCAGTTCTACTTTATGATAAGATATACAAGTTAAAGAGTCACCACCTTGGAATGTAGAATTGGGGTGGGGGACGGGGGGGGTGTGAAATGTAGAACTGTGTTTCTGTAAATTGTAGACTTCACAGTAGACATATAGTATTACACAGATATGAAAATAATAGAATTTATCATTGTTTCTGTTTTCACTACGCAGTTACCAAATGTCACTAAAATGAACAATTATTTATATTTTTCCTCTAGCTTTATTGAGATATAATTGGCATATAATATTATGTAAGTTTAAGGTGCATGCTGTGATGATTTGATACATGGCTATATGGCTAAATGTTTACCATAAGAAGGTAGCTAACACATCCTCCACCTCACATAGTTACCATTTGTTGTTATGCTGAGAACATTTGAGATCCGTTCTCTTACTGAAAAAACTGGATAAGTACATGCAGGAAAATGCAATTTGACCCTCCTCTTACACCACTCAAAAAAACGAACTCAACATGGATTAAAACATAAACATAAGACCTGAAACCATAAAACTCCTAGAAGAAAACACAGGTCCTAGAAGACCTGAAAAGCTCCTTGACACTGGTCCTGGCAGCAGTTTCCCAGACCTAACAGCAAAAGCACAAGGAAGAAAAACAAAAACCAATTGGTAGGCCTACCACAGATTAAAAAGCTTTCACAGCAAAGAAGCAACCAACAAAATGAGAAAGCAGCCTACAGGATGGAAAATATTTGCAAATCATATGTCTGATAAGGGGTCTATTTCCAAAATATAGAAAGAACTCATAAACTTAGCAAAAACACACACACACAAAAACCCTTCTAAAAAGTAGGCAGAATTGAGTAGTTTTCCAAAGACAACACACAAATGGTCACCAGGCACATAAAAAAGCGTGCTCCACACCACTAATCATCAGCAAAATGCAAAGCAAAACCACATGATATCACCTCGTTCCGGTTTAAATGGTGGTGGTTTAGGTGGTTTAGTCACTAAGTTGTGTCCAACTCTCATGACCCCACCAACTGTAGCCCACCAGGCTCCTCTGTCCATGGGATTCTCCAGGCAAGAATACCGGAGTTGGTGGCCATTTCCTTCTCCAGGAATCTTCCCAACCTAGGGATCAAACCCAGGATCAACTGCATTGTAGGCATATTCTTTACCCACTGAGCTACGAGGGAACCCTTTCAAAAAGATAAACCACAACAAGTGTTATCAAAGGGTGTGAAGTAAGGGAATCCTTTTGCACTGATGGGAATGCAAACTGGCGCAGCCACTATTGAAAACAGTATGGAGGGTCCTCAAAAACTTAAAACTAGCATACCCATGATCTTCCACTGTATAGTCATAAGCTATTTGATTTAGGTCATACCTGAATGGTCTAGTGGTTTTCCCCACTTTCTTCAATTTCAGTCTGAATTTGGCAATAAGGAGTTCATGATCTGAGCCACAGTCAGCTCCCTGTCTTGTTTTTGCTGACTCTATAGAGCTTCTCCATCTTTGGCTGCAAAGAATATAATCAATCTGATTTCAGTGTTGACCATCTGGTGATGTCCATGTGTAGAGTCTTCTCTTTTGTTGTTGGAAGAGGGTGTTTGCTATGACCAGTGAGTTCTCTTGGCAGAACTCCTTATTAGCCTTTGCCCTGCTTCATTCTGTACTCCACGGCCAAATTTGCCTGTTACTCCAGATGTTTCTTGACTTCCTACTTTTGCATTTCAGTCTCCTGTAATGAAAAGGACATCTTTTTTGCGTGTTAGTTCTAGAAGGTCTTGTAGGTCTTCATAGAACTGTTCAAGTTCAGCTTGTTCAGTGTTACTGGTCAGGGCATAGACTTGAATTACCGTGATAGTGAATGATCTGCCTTGGAAACAAGCAGAGATCATTCTGTCATTTTTGAGACTGCATCCACGTACTGCATTTCAAATTCTTTTGTTGACTATGATGGCTACTGTATTTCTTCTAAGGGATTCCTGCCCACAGTAAGAGATATAATGGTCATCTGAGTTAAATTCACCTATTCCAGTCCATCTTAGTTCACTGATTCCTAGAATGTCAATGTTCACTCTTGCCATCTCCTGTTTGACCACTTCCAATTTACCTTGATTCATGGACCTAACATTCCAGGTTCCTATGCAATATTGCTCTTTACAGCATTGGACCTTGCTTCTTTCACCAGTCACAGCCACAACTGGGTGTTGTTTTTGCTTTGGCTCCATCTCTTCATTCTTTCTGGAGTTATTTCTCCACTGATCTCCAGTAGCATATTGGGCACCTACTGACCTGGGGAGTTCATCCGTCAGTATCCTGTCTTTGCCTTTTCATGCTATTCATGGGGTTCTCAAGGCAAGAATACTGAAGTGATTTGCCATTCTCTTCTCCAGTGGACCACATTCTGTCAGACCTCTCCACCATGAGCCATCTGTCTTGGGTGGCCCCACACGGCATGGCTTAGTTTCACTGAGTTAGACAAGGCTAACTTGTGATCACAGAGTGTGATCACCATTGGCTAGTTGTCTGTGATTGTGGTTTCAGTCTGCCTGCCCTCTGATGCCCTCTCTCAGTGCCTACCATCTTACTTGGGTTTCTCTTACCTTGGATGTGGGGTATCTCTTCACGGCTGCTCCAGCAAAGCACAGCCACTGCTCCTTACCTTGGACGTGGGGTAGCTCCTCTCGGCCACCGCCCCTAACCTTGGAAGAAAGTGGGGAAAACCACTAGACCATTCAGGTATGACCTAAATCAAATCCCTTATGACTATACAGTGGAAGTGAGAAAAAGATTTAAGGGACTAGATCTGATAGACAGAGTCCCTGATGAACTATGGACGGAGGTTCGTGACATTGTACAGGAGACAGGGATCAAGACCATCCCCAAGAAAAAGAAATGCAAAAAAGCAAAATGGCTGTCTAAGGAGGCCTTACAAATAGCTGAGAAAAGAAGAGAAGTGAAAAGCAGAGGAGAAAAGGAAAAATATACCCACTTGAATGCAGAGTTCCAAAGAATAGCAAGGAGAGATAAGAAAGCCTTCCTCAGTGATCAATGCAAAGAAATAGAGGAAAACAATAGAATGGGAAAGACTAGAGATCTCTTCAAGAAAACTAGAGATACAAGGGAACATTTCAGGCAAAGATGGGTTCTACAAAGGACAGAAATGGTATGGACCTAACAGAAGCAGAAGATATTAAGAAAAGGTGGCAAGAATACACAGAAGAACTGTACAAAAAAGATCTTCACAACCCAGATAATCACAATGGTGTGATCACTCACCTAGAGCCAGACATCCTGGAATATGAAGTCAGGTGGGCATTAGGAAGCATCACTACGAACAAAGCTAGTGGAGGTGATGGAATTCCAGTTGAGCTATTTCAAATCCTGAAAGATGATGCTGTGAAAGTGCTGCACTCAATATGCCAGCAAATTTGGAAAACTCAGCAGTGACCACAGGACTGGAAAAGGTCAGTTCTCATTCCAATTCCAAAGAAAGGCAATGCCAAAGAATGCTCAAACTACCACACAATTGCACTCATCTCGCACACTAGTAAAGTAATGCTCAAAATTCTCCAAGCCAGGCTTCAGCAATATGTGAACCATGAACTTCCAGATGTTCAAGCTGGTTTTAGAAAAGGCAGAGGAACCAGAGATCAAATTGCCAACATCCACTGGATCATCGAAAAAGCAAGAGAGTTCCAGAAAAACATCTATTTCTGCTTTATTGACTATGCCAAAGCCTTTGACTGTGTGGATCACAATAAACTGTGGAAAATTCTGAAAGAGATGGGAATACCAGACCACCTGACCTGCCTCTTGAGAAACCTGTATGCAGGTCAAGAAGCAACAGTTAGAACTGGACATGGAACAACAAACTGGTTCCAAATAGGAAAATGAGTATGTCAAGGTTGTATATTGTCACCCTGCTTATTTAACTTATATGCAGAGTACATCATGAGAAACGCTGGGCTGGAGGAAGCACAAGCTGGAATCAAGATTGCTGGGAGAAATATCAATAACATCAGATATGCAGATGACACTACCCTTATGGCAGAAAGTAAAGAAGAACTAAAGGGCCTCTTGATGAAAGTGAGAGGACAGTGTAAAAGTTGGCTTAAAGCTCAACATTCAGAAAACTAAGATCATGGCATCCGGTCCCATCACTTCATGGCAAATAGATGGGGAAACAGCGGAAACAGTGGCTGACTGTATTTTTCTGGGCTCCAAAATCACTGCAAATGGTGATTGCAGCCATGACATTAAAAGACGCTTACTCCTTGGAAGGAAAGTTATAACCAACCTCGACAGCATATTAAAAAGCAGAGACATCACTTTTGAGAGAGTCATTTCCTAGGCAGGTTGATAAGAAGTCTAGGGGTTCCCAGGGAGAGAGAGGTCTGGGATATTCAAGGAGGAAGAAAGGACAAATTTTTTTACTTTTTTTCCTCTACATTCCTTAGGATTATATAACAATAATGTATCCTGCCTGAGGACAGTCTTTGGATTAAACCCTCTGGCTAATTCTGTTATCTTAAAACATAAATTATGGGAGTAGGTCTGGTCTTTACAAGGATGTATCCTGCCTGAGGACAATCTTTGGATTCAACCTTCTGGCCAACTCTGTTATCTTAAAATGTAAATTATGGGAGTGGGTCTCGTGAGGTCTTTACAACCTCCAGACATTCTTTGGATTCATTGGAGAGTATATAACTCCATGGCTAACACTAGCAAAGGGGGTACTCTTTTGCCCCCTTCTGATGCCTATGTCAGAAGCTTTCTCTATCTCCTTTATACTTTAATAAAACTTTATTACACAAAAGCTCTGAGCGATCCAGCCTTGTCTCTGGCCCCGGATTGAATTCATCTCCTCTGGAGGCCAAGAATCACACGTCTCATCGTTCAGCAACAATCTTTCACTTTGTCAACAAAGGTCCGTCTAGTCAAGGCTATGGTTTTTCCAGTGGTCATGTATGGGTGTGAGAGTTGGACTATAAAGAAAGCTGAGCGCAGAAGAATTGACGCTTTTGAACTGTGGTATTGGGGAAGACTCTTGAGAGTCCCTTGACTGCAAAGAGATCCAACCAGTCCATCCTAAAGGAGATTAGTCCTGGGTGTTCTTTGGAAGGACTGATGCTGAAGCTGAAACTCCAATACTTTGGCCACCTGATGCAAAGAGCTGACTCATTGGAAAAGACCCTGATGCTGGGGCAGATTGAGGGCAGGAGGAGAAGGGGACAACAGAAGATGAGATGGTTGGATGGCATCACCGACTCAATGGACATGGGTTTGGGTGGACTCCGGGAGTTGTTGATGGACAGGGAGGCATGGCGTGCTGCGGTTCATGGGGTCACAAAGCGTCGGACACGACTGAGCAACTGAACTGAACTGATCCATGATCTAACAACCCCACTACTGAATCTATATCCAAAGGAACTGAAATCAAGATCTCATCAAGATATCCACACTCCCATGTTCAGTGCTGTAGTATTCACACTAGCCAACCTAAGATCCATGAATTGATGAATGGTTAAAGAGAATGTGGTGTATATATATAATGGAATACTATTCATACATGAGAAAAAAGGAAATTCTGCTGCTTGAGACTACTTAGATGAAACTTGAGGGCATTGTGCTAAGTGAAATAAGTCAGACAGGGGAAAACAAATATTGTATTATCACTCATATGTGGAACATAAAAACCCAAGGTCATACAGTGGGGTCACCAGGATCTAGGGAATGGGGGTGATGAGAAAGTACTGGTCCAAGTATTGGACAAACTTCCAGTTATAAGATTAACAAGTTCTGAGGCTCCAATGTACAGCATGGTGATTATAACTAATAATACCGTATTCTATTTTCTTGTTTACTTATTTAGTGCTGTTCTGGGTCTTCATTGCTGCACCGACTTTCTCAAGTTGCAGTGACCTGGGGGTACACCTCACTGCAGTGCACGGGCTTCTCACTGTTTTGGCTTCTGTGGTGGCAGAGCACATGTTCTAGTTGCATGGGCTTCAGTAGTTGCAGCATGTGAGCTTGGTCTTTATGGCTCTTGGGCTCTAGAGTGTGGGGTCAGTAGTTGCAGCTCACAGGCTTAGTTGCTGTGCAGTATGTGGAGTCTTCCCAGACAGGGGGTGGAACTGGTGTCCCCTGCATTGGCAAGCGGATTCTCAACCACTGAACCACCAGGGAAGTCCCAGTATTATATTATATTTGAATGTTGCTAAGACAGTAGATCTTAAATATTCTCACCACAAAAGAGAAATGGTAATTATGTAACAGGATGGAGGTGTTAGCTAACTATGGTGGTAATTTTGAAATAAATGAATGTATCAGATTAGCACATTGTACACCTGAAACTCATACAGTGTTGTCAATTACATCTCAGTAAAGCCAGGGGAATAAAAAGATTACTCTCTAAGCAACTTTCAAGTATACAATGCAGTATTGTCAACTATAGTCACCATTCTGTACATTACATTCCCAGAATTTATTCCTCACATCACTGTAGTTGGTCCCCTATGGCTAATATCTCATTTCCTCTACCCCCCCAACCCCTGGTGACCACCATTCTACTGTCTGTTTCTGAATCTTTCTTAACATTCCACATGTAAGTAAGATCACACTAGATTTGTGTCTGTTTCACTTGGCATAATGCTCTCATGATTCCAGTTATTTTTAAATCATGGAATGCAGAGGTGTGCATTTTCTTTCATATAGGGAACTAAAACATAAACCAAACTTCAGGAGTAACATCGATTGTTTTCGCGAAATGCAAAATACATTTCCAACCAATTTCTACAAGTTATTGTTAACCAAGCAGAATAAGACAGACACCAGAGAAATCTGTAACGAGAGCATGATTCAGTCAATTGGCAACACTGTATCCTAGTGAATTCTATTAATCATCTTCACTTAGATATTAATTCCTTACTACCTGACATGCTCAGAGACTACGGAATTGGAAATAGCAGAGGCTCTTCCTTCTGTAACATTAGGCAAGGGATTCTCTGGGCTGTAGGTTCCGCGAGTGTAGAACAAGGATCACAAACACCAGTGCAGAACCGCGCACAGGCGCCAACAGGTCGAGAAGCCTACACAGTAGCATGTAGCCTGGAATCACTGTATATTATTACGTCACAGGCAGAAGCCCTGCGATTATTTCTCCCGGGGCAGCGAAAGCTACAGGTTTATTCTGGAAAAGACAACTCATCTGAGGAATACATCTCAGAGGCATAGGCAAGGATGGATTTAAAGTGATGTGTTTCTTTAGTTGTATAGAATTTACAGCTATGTTGTTATCTAGGGTTGAGTTTTGTATTATTTACAGCTTGATTATTTTTTCTTCTGTTTCTGATTCTAAACAGCTCACCACACACTCCCTCCACTCTATATCTTGCTCTCTTTCCTTAATTATTCTCTTTCTCATACACACACCTACTTTCACTGAACATCTATGGCTAGAAGTAGGAGGCAGCTTTTAGAAGAGGAAATTTCACATCGAACTATATGCATACTATGTATCTAACCATGTCCCTCCCCGCCCCCCCCAAAAAAAAAACCCTTAAGAAAAATTATTCTATTTCCTTTTATGGTCATTTAAGGTAGAAGCATTTAAAAGAGGAAGGAAAGGCTGGTTTAACTATCAAAAAAAAAAAAAAAAAAGGAAGTTAAAGAAATCGTGAAAGCAAAAGGGGAGTGGGAGAGAGACAAGAGAACTCAGGAAGAAAACCAAAATCAAGGAAAGTGGAAAAAGACAAGTGAAGCAGGAAGACAAGAAAAGAGGCTATAAAAGCTCAAGCTCAGCGGGTTCCAAAGCAAGCCTTAGTCACGCTGGCCAGAGTATTGGCATGGTGAAAGCAGTGGCCTGAATTCCAGGCAAATCACAGAAATTACAGAATCTCGGGCACAGCATATAAATTTTTGAGTCTCTTTCATTGCCTGTAAAAGGCAGATGAAACCTTTGCCCCTTATAAGTTTAAATTCTCGTTTTATTTCTGATACACCTTCTCGTGTTGGCTTAAATTGCTTACCACGGCGTTAAGCTCTTCAACAGCTTTTTATACCCATCCTTTCAACGTGCCACCCCGATAATTCAAATGGAAACTAAATTAAAATCACATTAATCCGATCAAGCCAGACTAGGTACCGCTTATCCCAACTTCCATATGCAAAGTTGTCATTTTATGAATGTCACTCTCCCACTTTACACACTAAGGGAACACATTAAAACGACAAGAAAGTCTTCAAATAAACCTGAATTATAACACATTTTGGAGTTTCCTTTCAATAGAACTTCCAGCTTGGAAGATCAACTAGGGTGAGGGGCCGTTTTCACCCTTATTAGGAAACGAGCACAGTTTACAGGCTTAATTCGAAGCTTTAGGAAATTACTAAAGAGGTTTCCTTTCCAAGAAAGGTTCAGGCCAGAGGAGAAGCTGGCGACCTCCATACCCAGCCCGCCCCGCACTTGGCATCAGATTAGGACTAGGAGGGAGGGGCCTGTCGCTGACGTCACAGGGGGCCGGCGGAGCGGAGGGCGAAGGGAGGGGCGAAGGGAGTGGCGGGCGACGACGCGACTGCGCAGGGGCGGAAGGCGGACAGACAGAAAAGACCGGCGAGCTAGATCCGGCAGCTGGCGGAGGAAGCCGCTCGACCACAGCCACGCAAGGGAAGAGCGTGCCGCGCGTGCGCGGGGCGTGGCCCTAAACCTTCCGTCTTTTCGGCTTGTAGGCGTCGCTTCCCGCTTCCCCTCGCGACCCTGGCTGGCTTGGGCCTTCCTAGAATTGACGAGGTTAGGGCGCCCCTCCCTCTCGACCATTGTGAAATCTTTCTGCCCCCGGAGTCCGAGGCAAGCCCAACCAGGTCTTGCACGTGTTCATTGACCCCAGGCAGAGCGCGATCAGGCTTCGCGGGCGCTGCGGGACCTGGGGCGGGCACTTGTCTCACGGACTGTGGGCGCCAGGCTGACAACGGGTTGGTTGAAGGTCTTTCCGCCACGGTAGAGCCCTCGGAGAAACCCGCCTCTGGATCGGAAATGGCCCTTGAGCTGCTGGAGGAGGGAGTTACCGCCAGTGTCCTGTGAAAATTGTGAATGCTGTAATGATTGTCTAATTAAATTCACTTCACCGAAGCTGGCAGAACGTTATGAGGTTCCTTTTTGGGAAAGACAAGCAGAGTGAAGTGATTCTTGGTCTTCACGTTTTAAAATAGGTCCTGTAACTATGAAGGGGTACAATGGAGCTTTTCCTGCTTGTGTCTTCCTTGCGGCCACCTGTTTCTCCCAGGGAAGAGAGACCGGGTTGGGATTTCCGGGTCTACAGATCCAAAGCAGCCTGAAAGGAGTCACATCAGAACAATACCTTAACAGCCCACCTCTAGATTGAATGAATAAATATAAACTAGTGGTTAAATGAAGGGCAGGGAAGCCTGGCGTGCTGCAGTCCATGGGGTCACAAAGAGTCGGACACGGACACGACTGAGCAACTGAACAACAACGTCTATTTCTCTTATTTTTCTATCCTGAAAATTAGGTATACACTAGATATTATTAAGCCTACAGGCAAAACAGTTGATAACTCAGCAGCCATCTCCCACTGATTCATACTTCCCACCTAAAGCACTATCTGGATTGCTATTGAGATACTGGTGATTTGTATGAAAGCAATCCACTATAAAGCAATTATGAGTCAACCGTAAGTATTGCTTTCAAGATGTAGGGAGGCTTTTAGATAACCTCTAAATTGTTTCCTGATTTGTGAATAGAAAAATCTGGTAGTTTCAAGGTGTGGCGGATGAGCAATATCCGTTTCTGTCACTATGTCACTGTCACTGAGGAAACATTTTCCTAAGGCAAAACTAGACTAGGTCTCGAGTTAGTTTAATGATAGTTTCTCTAAGGCATCCTATGGTGGGCCCAGAGAAAGCTTGTTTTCAGTTCAGTTCAGTTCAGTCCAGTCGCTCAGTCCTGTCTGACTCTTTGGGACCCCATGGACTGCAGCAGCCAGTTTTAGTTACATAGTTAAGTGATTTATTTTCATTGTAACAACCGGTGTTACACTGAACCAGGGGAAAGCAGTATTATGATAGAGCCTTTGAATGTTGTCTTGGAAAGAACCCTGGATTGGTCATCAGAAGAGCCAGAGTTCTAATCTAACCCTAGCACTCAGTATAAATTCTTCACCTAAAATCTTTCGTTCCTCTGGATTCCCGTTTCCTCATGCTTGGTGTGGTCCTTGTCACTCTTGAATTCTCCTCTTGGCTGGTCTGTCTTCCACTTGGCATAACATAATTCAGTGGGTACTCACTAGAGATTTGTTGAAATAACTGTTTACAAATCTACAAAGTTTCATATTGAGGCATTTTTCTTTCTTGAAACTATATATGTAAGATGGTATTAAACTGTGTATGTTATTTACTGTCAAAGAATCATCCCATAGATGACCTATTTCAGAGATGTTGGGGTACCTTTACAGAGGATATATCTTGTGGACACTACCTTAACTAAATCAAAATTAACCAAGATTTGGGCATCATGTGCCCTTTGCTATGAAGGTTAGAGAAAGATTCAACAACAACTATGGATTATTCCTAGGAAAATAGGAATCTAATAATAAATCACTGACAACTCCAAATGAAGGAATATGCTGCGAAACAGTTGACCTGGAGTCATGAAAAACTACCATAAAAGACAAATGTCATAGAAAATTTTTCTAAAAGAGTTGTGACAAGGAAGTCAACGATATGAGGCTCACTTATTTTTATTTTACAATGTTCTAAATGTCTGATGTAGTCCTCAGATTCCCAGAAGTTACCTCCTATTCCCACTAAGACGACAAATATGTAGGGTGCTTCAGAAAAGCTGATTTCTTATTATTCCTAAAAGTTTCTTCAGTGAAAGACTGCTCTTGCACTGAAAGAAGCATGTTGAATGCTTATTGGAAATAGAAAACACTACTAAATGAAGTCCGCTACTAAATTGTTCAAAATTGTAGCTCTCAATCCTTAAGAGGAAAATGGAATCATTTTTTAAATGTCATTTTCAGGGACTTGCTGGGCCCTTTCTATTTTTAGAAATAGAATATTGCCTAGGCCTAGTTAGAGGGAAACAGTAACAATGAAACTACTGGAAACGTTTGAAGAAATAAATGTTCTTAGTAGTATTCTGATTTATAGCTCTTGATTTTTTTGAGACAGTCCAGTCACTGGTTCTCTTCTGTAGTGCCAGGCTTACATCCTCCTCTCAGCAATCTTAGCAGGAACAAGCACCTTTCTGTCTTCCCCTGGCCAGGATTACAGAGTCCTGGAATGGCTTTTGTCCTGAACCAGTCACCAGGAGGAAGTGGGGTGGGAGGTGCTGGGGAAGAGGTCAGACCTGCCCAGACCACCTGTCCAGAGAATGGAGAGGCTGTGGGTCCCTAGGGAAAAGGAAAGAAGGGAGATGATGACAGGCAGGCTAAAACACAGATGTCCACTGTTCTTCACTCAGTAGTCTCCTATGTCTCTGTCCTAGACCTGTCTCTCTCTGCCTGAAATGCTCTTCCACACTCACCCTGCAGACAAATACCTATCTAACTTTTAAAACCTAGATCTCACATCATCTTCTTGTTACCACCTTCTTTGTCCATAAGATTATTCTTATCTCAGAACCATTTCTGTCCTGTTTCCCTATTTCTATTATTACATTGAATTGGATTTGTTTTCAAAACAATTAATTGCAATTATATAAGTAATATCTATTCACTATCAAAAAATTTAAACAGTAATAGCAGTCAAAGAGTGGCCCATGGGCAGGCACCAAACTGAACTGTTTGTTACAGGCATCAGTCAGTCCAGAAATTGAGAGCAAGTGTCTAAAATGTGTTATGGCAGTTTTACAGAACTGTGTGTGTGTTGACCCTAATAATAAACAATTCAGTCTTGCATTTTAATTTCATTTTACTGGTAATTCATCATTTATATGTGGTTAATGCACATGTGCTAAGTTGCTTCAGTCATGTCTGACTGTCTCCCCACGGACTGTAGCCCACCAGGCTCCTCTGTCCATGGGATTTTCCAGGCAAGAATACTGGAGTGGGTTGCCATTTCCTTCTCCAGGGGATCTTCCCAACCCAGGGATTGAACTTGTGTCTCCCTCAGCTCCTGCACTGGCAGGAAGATTCTTTATCACTTGAGCTACCTGGGAAGCCATTAGTGGTGAGAAAACAGCTTAAATAATTGTTTAGCTAATTTAAGCAAATTTAGTCATTTGCCTCAAGTTGCATGGTTATTGCGTGAAGGGAATTTCTTTTCCCCAGAGCTCTGGAGTCAACTCCAGAGCCTCCAGTACTTTCTGCCGTTGGGTTCCACTTCCTCCATACTGAGATTAGCAAAAGATGTAAAATCATCCAATGTGCTCTAAAGCCTTGCTGCTCAGAATAGCTTAGACTGGCAGTATCAGCATCACTTGGGAGACTTTTTAAGAAATGGGGCTTTCAGGCTCCACCCAGGTAATCTGTATACATCTAAAGTTTGAGAAGCATTTCTTAAAGAATACCAGGAAATGGCAGATCTCGCTGCATTAGTTTTCTATAACTGCTATTTAAAATTACAACAGATTTAGGGGCATAAAGCAACAAAAATTTATATTATTTTACAGTTTTTCAAGTTAGAAATCCTAAATCAGTTTCAGTGGGCCAAAATCCAGGGGTTGATGGGGTCACACTTCCTTGATGTGGTCTGTTTGGAAATCATGCCAATAAGCTCATTAAGACTGGCTGACCAGTTTCTGACATTAAATATTATGAATAAATCCATCCAAAGACCGGCTTGATTGGATTATTTGCAATCAGTAGATATTTACTGAGTAGCTATTTGCAGCCTCATCTTTGGACCTTAGTTTCCTTTTTTGAATAAAAAAGATGAGACTAGATACTAACTTCAAAAGCAAACCTGTGGTTTTGTTAGCTTTGCAGTTCATCAAATTGGCACTGGCCTTTTAACTTTTAGCCACACATGCCCAGTTTCTGGACACACCTCCAAATACTGTCTCAGAGCCTCTTGTCCACACTCAGTCACCAGATAACATCACTGTATAGTTTCTTTGAGTTCCTGGCCCCTTGCTGCAACTCTCTGAGTGCAGCAGTTCCAACAAGCCTCCAGTTCCCCAGCCCAGGCCTATGTAGAACAGAGGTCATGGGCTATTAAGCGCCCTGTGAGGACACAGCATAGAGCAGAAGTGGAAATGTGACTGATCTACCAAGTGTTGCAAAAATAACAGGATAAATTGGAACCTGTAGCTTCTACTAGGGAGAGAGGGTTGTGGTGGTAGGACAGACACCCAGGATAGGACTGACCTCCGGATGGAAGAAGGCAAGACCAGGCAGCCTATGGAAGGCCCTAGGAGAAAAGCATGTAGGTCAGCCTGCAAGCTCTGATTAAGTATCTACCGTATACACAGTGTCTTATAGGTTTCTGTGGAGAATGTCAATAAATGCAAAATGGTCCTGTTTTTAAGGAGACAATAAATTCACCCATGAAGTAATCAGGTAACTGCATGATAGTATGGAATCATGTGTCAGAATGTATACTAGGAGGGAGTCCAAAGAAGGAGAAAATTAATAAAAGGTAGATCAGGTGGAGGAGGCCCCTGGCAAAAGGTAGGGAATTTCATCTGTATCTCAAAAAAAAAAAAAAAAAAAAAAAAAAAAAATTGTTTAACATAAAGGAGGAGTTAGAATATTGTAGACTTGAGAAATGGAAGCAGGGTTAAGTGAAATCGGGAAAGTAAACACATATTGGTGAGACAGGTCCAGCTGATCTTGGTTCAGGTTGAAACGGGAATAAGGTGAGGTGGTAATGCGATGAGGAAATGAGTGACAGGGCAAGTTTAGATTGTGGAAAGCCTCAATTGCCAAAAAGTATTGATTTCTAGTATCTCCAACTTTTTTTTTTTTTTTTTGAGAAAGTGGAAGAAGTAAGCTGATATTTCAAGAGCAATTTAAGATGTCCCATGATGAGCTAAGGATGGCAGAGACTGGAGGCAAGAAGACCATTTAGAAAGCTACTGTGGTGGTCCAGGCATGAAAGACAGCAGATACAGTAGAACAGGACAGGCAGATTCAAGGAAGGAACAAGACTTAGTGACTAAAATACAATAAAGAAGAAATAGCCAAGGGATAGTCTGCAGTTCAAGATGTCTGAATAAACAGAGTCAAAGAATTTTAGACCATCAAGGGGTCCAGTTGGATCCCTTTATGAGAAAATGGGTGGTCGTTTAAGTGCCAGAACCAGCTCTCCACAGAGCCAGCAGAGCTCAGGCCAGTGTTACAAGATTCACCAAACAGTACAAGCCTAAGTGCTAATTACACATAAATCATTTTCAGTCCCAACCACTGGACCGCCAGGGAATTCCCTAGAATGACTCTTCCTAATGGTGAGAGCAACCTGATCAGAATGTGTTGTCATATAACTGCCACAGGACTAAATGAAAAATAGTCATGTAACTATACGAATCGTTCCTTTGTGAAGTCAGATTCTTTCTGATTTCTGCTGTGAATAGAAACTTGATTAGCAATTTCTTACGGTTTTAAGTGCTCCCTATTGACATGAACCATAATGACATATCCCTTCTCTGACTGCTTTTTGCACTTACTGGTCACCTTTATATTTGTCTCTGAGTGTACCATTCCCTTTATTAAGAGTGTACGTCCTTCTTGGTAGGGGACTTATACTTCATTTGCTCTTAGCCTAAATTACAGTGTTGTGTTTTGAAACTCTGCTAGTCCACTTACGGTTAGCCAATTGCTGAAGAAACTAATGAAATTTTTAGGATTAAAGAAACTGAAAGTTTAAATAATAATGAAAAATACACTCCCCTGAGAGACTGCAGAGACTAATGACATGAGAACTGATTTAAGCACCAGGAATATGATTCTTCAATAGCCTCAGAGAGGTCACAGATAATTCCATTTGTCTCTTCAGTCATCATCTGAAGCCTGCAGGTCTTGGTAAGTTAAAATGCAACTTTAATTATCAATGATTTCCTTTTAGACGTGGGTAAACTCAGGGTCTACTAGGACTGCTGTTAAGAAAGAATATACAAAATATTTGGAGAAGGGAATGGCAATCCACTCCAGTATTCTTGCCTGGAGAATCCCATGGACAGAGGAGCCTGGCAGCCTACAGTGCCTAGGATCACAGAGTCTGACATGACTGAGCAACTAACACTTCAGACTTCAACTGGATGCAATTTGAAGTATAGTCAGAAAAGAGTGGGAAGTGGGCACAAAGTTGTTGAATAGTTTGAGTGGTTATGCACTTCTGGAAGTTATTTCCAGACACAGGAGGAGGGCAGCAGGGAAGTCCTCTGGGAAAAGATACAAGGAGTAGAGCAAGCCACCCCTCCTTCTCCCAGAACTCCTCATTCCTATGCTTGTGAACTTTTTTAGATGAATCATGGACCTGGAAGTTAAAAATGTATTATAAAATAATGGGTTGGCCAAAAAGTTCGTTAGGGTTTTTCTGTACAAACTTTTTGGCCAACTCAATACATCAAGACATCACCAAGTCAGCTTACTGGAGAAGCATGGTGGGAGATTCTCTAAATATTAGAAAAATGTTACATTAAGAAATAGTCTTACATTACTCTCAAGTCATTACAAATACAGGTGATGAGTTCACTGAAGCTCAGTGTTTTGATGAAGCATATTACCAATTAGGTTTTATTTTTTTCCCTTTTTACTTTGAAATAACTGAAGCATTCCCCACTTGATAGTGTCTTACACAATTGCATACTAGATGGTTGGAACCAGGAAAATTGCATACCATCAATTAGTTTTTAAAGATTTCAAAGTTGGTTACGGAATTTTAGATCCCTGCTGAATATTGAAGAGGGACGTTTCCCTGGAAGCAGCCTAGTCACAAAGGTGAAGGTGAGGAGCAGAGAAGTCAGGTGTCTTGATTTGAGCAATGTTTCTCAATCCTGGTGAACATTCCAGTTGCCTGGACCATGGGCAAAATTCAACCACTGGCTGGGCCTATTGCAAATCAATCATATTAACCGCTACAAGCAAGACTCAGGCATCAGTATGTTCTAAAAGCTCCTCTGGGTAATTCTCTAGAGGTTCAGTGGTTAGGATTCAGTTTTTTCCACTGCTAAGGGCCTAGATTCAGTCCCTGGTCAGGGAACTAAGATCCCCACAAGCTGCTGCGATGTGACCAAAAATAAATAAAAGCTCCTCTGAAGATCCTTAAGTGCAGCCAGAGTTCAGAAATACTGGTGTAAGGTTGATTTAATGCTTTTTCTAAAATGAGGATTTTGAGTTATGTTTTGCTTTTTCGATGTCACTGACAAATATTTCAATGTATTCAAACTCTCTTTGCTCTATTTGTAGAAGTTTCAATTCGCTTTCTATAATTAATCCAAGTAAGCCTTAAAACTGAGCTATATAATGGGCGCTGGGGTGTCTCTCTCCAGACCATGTCTCCTAGGTTCAGGCGTAAATGGAGTAAACCCGGACATACTACTTTTCCTCTAGATCTAGCTTCTAGTAGTTTGGATCGGTATCACTGTTTTTACTTCAAACTTAAGGAAATTTGGAGAACTACTAATAGCACAGAGGAAATACATATATATGGGAGAAATCGATCCCATATATATACACCGGAGATCGATTTCTCCCATACTACTAATTGCATCAATCACGCAGGAACACATAGACTCCTTTCTGGGCATAATCAAATTACCTCTGTAAGGGCTCGCCCTAAAACTATTTTTGGAAACTAGGGATTTTCCAGATTAGCGAAAGCTGTGGCGCTGTCACTGGCTCAGGCCTGTGTTTCATAATCTAAGCCGCTAAAGCAGCCGCCCTCGCAGTCAATACGAAGCCTGCGCCCTACTTCGATACCTCTGGGAATCACAGGCTCACGGTGAGCTTTTTTTCCCCCCTTGGAACCTAAGTAGTTCACATTCCTGTTTTCTAAAAATACCGTAAAGCAACCCTCTCCAGATTCCTCGCGGGTCACTTTAAATTACAAGTTCGTCCGTACACGACACCGGAGTAACCACTTACACCCGCCAATGCGGGCGAAGGTCGATCCGCCGCCTCTTTGTACTCACTGAACCTGCGCCACCCAAATGCGGAGAGTTCGGAGAGGAAGAGAGACGGGAGCACACGGACGCACGTTCTAGAGAAATTACCAAAACTGTGCAGGGGTTACAGTAAATTTGCGGACTCGAACTTGGAGATAAGGTATCTCGTAAAGCTCCCTGATTACTCTTTTGATTAAAAATATTAAACGAGGCGAGGCGGTTTGAGGTTGTGTTAGTAAGTAGACCACGTCCCCAGCCACTCTGGGGACCCAACGGAGAGGTCACCCAGGTCACCCGACGGTCCCACCCAGAGACCTGAGCTCCGGGGCTCGCGCGGGCGTAGGCTCCGCGGGCGGAGACGACGCCTGAAGGGACTAGTTGGCACGCCGACCGGGCGTGGTGACGTCAGGGCGGAAGCGCACGCTGCGTGAAGCGGCCAGAACCCGGCGGTCACGGGAATATCCGTCGCGCCGAGAACGCTGGTTAGTCTCACTCCGGGTTCCGGCTGCGTTGGGCGTGCGTGCAGCTCGCTGAGACTATGGCGTCCGGGCCTCACCCGACCGCGACCGCTGCCACCGCCGTCTCGTCTGCTGCCCCGAGCGCGGGCGGCTCAAGCTCCGGCACGACGACCACGACGACAACCACGACGGGAGGGATTCTGATCGGCGACCGTCTCTACTCGGAAGTTTCGCTCACCATCGACCACTCGCTGATTCCGGAGGAGCGGCTCTCGCCCACCCCGTCCATGCAGGACGGGCTAGACCTGCCCAGCGAGACGGATTTGCGCATCCTGGGCTGCGAGCTTATCCAGGCCGCCGGCATTCTCCTCCGGCTTCCGCAGGTCAGTGCTCCGGCCCCGGGCCGATAGACGCGCCTCTCCTCCCCACCTTCCCCTCCGCTGCCTCCCGGTACCACCACGGCCCGCCGCGTGGGGGTCACCCCCTGGGCCTCTCCAGCCGCGGTCGCAGCCAGAGCGCGGGAGGGCGCGTGCGATGGGAGGACGGCCCGGGAGCTGTTCGCGTTGGGGAGGGGGAGGGGAGTGAGCAGAGGCACAAAATGGCGGCGGCGCCTGGTGCGGGCCCGCCTGACCCCTGCGCTTCCGTTCTCTTCTCTTGTCTGCAGGTGGCGATGGCAACGGGTCAGGTGTTGTTTCATCGTTTTTTCTACTCGAAGTCTTTCGTCAAACACAGTTTCGAGGTAAGCAGGGCGGGGGCGGGCGACGGGGGAATTTCTCCATCCGGAAATGGGAAGTAAGGAGGCGGTAGTGTCAGCGGCCAGCATTTGCAGAAAGGGAGTGGTTAGTTTTAGGCCTTTGTACCTAGCTCTCACCCACAGGGGAGTAGGGACTTTCGGAGAGAGTTTGAGAACCAGAAGATGGAGCCTGAGCCCAGGTGCCTTATTATCAAGAATTTGCATTTTCAATCAAATGGAGAGTTCCTGTGAGATTGAGTTTGGCTCCGGATTGAAAATTAAGGGGAATAAGGACTTCCCCGGTGGCTCAGATGGTAAAGCCTAAAATGTGGTAGGCCCGGGTTCCATCCCTGGGTCGGGAAGGTCCTCGAGAAGGAAATGCAACCCCCACTCCCGTACTCTTGCCTGGAAAATCCCATGGACATTGGAGCCTGGTAGGCTACAGTCCATGGGGTCGCAAAGAGTCGGACACGACTGAGCGACTGAACTTTCAGTTTCAGGCAATAGGAAGAAACGTCACACTAGCATAGTCTATGTCCTAGAAATGTCAACTGCGATTTCATTTCACCAAATGCCCCAGTTGTGTCTGAAAGTTTTTTCATTAGAATAAGTTCTGTAGACTTTAAGAGGGGCGCTTCTTTCTGCTTTACTGCTGCAGGGCCATAATCTAACAGCTTTTTATTGGCTCTTTTTTTTCCCCCAGATTGTTGCCATGGCGTGTATTAATCTTGCATCAAAAATCGAAGAAGCACCCAGAAGAATAAGAGATGTGATTAATGTATTTCACCATCTCCGCCAGTTAAGAGGAAAAAGGTAAGATTGGCATTATTGAATGCACCATCTCTTGCTACTGCTGAACTGTGCACCAATCATATCAAAACATTCTTTTCTCTCAAGTTAAAACCGATGCAAGGGAAAACTGACTTTAATTTAGGTGTTAAAATTCACATAGGAACACACTGATACTTAAAGTTTGAAAAACCACAGTTAACCAGTTACCTGAAGTTTGTAGAGGCAGTTGCGTTTATGGACAATCCTAACAGTGCTGTGAAGCCAGTCCTGTGGTTTTAAGATTAATCAAGAAAGGGAATATGTTTGTCTCAAGTGTGAGTGTGTTCTGTAAGTTATTTCTCCCCTCCCTTCTCTGTAAGGCTGAAGGCTGGTGGAAGTTTAAACACTGCAGTTCAAGTTAATATTGTGGTGAAGTTTTGTGTAGATTGTCTTACCACTGGAAGTTCCAGTTAATTCTTTACCAATTGAGGTTGGCTTTTGTTAGAATACTTCTCAACATTGAACTACGATATCCCCCCATAATACCGGATCTGAAAGGACTGCAGGATGATAAAGTTTGGAGTCAAAGGGATTAAACAGGTATTTTGTTTTGGTCAGATAACAGTCTCACTGAGTGGGCTGCATTTAGATAGGGCCCGTTTATCTGATCTAGTAAGAAAATAGAAACCAAAATAGTGTTGTTTTGTAGGTGGACACCTGCTAGCATTTTATGTGTTTCTGTGAGGCAGTACCAGCAAGTCTTAGTTACAGTGCTGCTTGTGTCTGCAGATGACTTCTAGTACTAGATGCTTCTAGTACATACATAGTGTGGATTAGTAGTTCTGTTCGCTTTTTGAGAAGTTGTTGTGATACTAGATAAACTTGTACTGACTTTGAAAGGAAGTCAGTTATAAAAAGATTTTAAGTCATTCTGGGGTTGGGCATTGGTTAGTACCAAATTAATAGCTCCCATGAGTGGTCCTTATGAGTTGAATCTGTAAGTTGTTGGTAATGGAACTATTTAGAGACAAACGAATAGTAGCCTTGAAATGATTAGTCAGCCTACTTAGACTGAAACGTTGTTACCCAGGTAGTTTTCACAGCAGTTTTCAGTTTTCTTACATTCTTTTTTTCTGTTCTTTTCTCAGTCACCTTATTTCCAGGGATAGACTAACTTTTTAATTGCATTTAAAAATGTCTTCAAGCTTTTTAGTGAGGAATCCCTGAAACTTGGGGAGTTTTCAAATTGATAATTTAGTATGGTCTGAGCTAAAATTTGTATTTAGATCTAGTTGATTGTTACGGTGTTTAAACAATGACACTAATAAGATTCTTTAGTCAAAGGATTCTGTTTGCTTAAAGGAAATAGTTTTCTGTTAGTATTCTTTGAACCATTTTGCTATTATCATTTATTATCTGCTTTGAAATTTTTCTTTGAGATGGAGTATTCTTCCTTGATGTCAGAGTAGGTTCTCTCAACTGTGAAAACCTTGGAATTTAAAACATCTCACCTGATTTGACTGTTGTGTCGGGTCCCCCCCCCCCCCCCCCTTTTTGGTCATTATCACAGAAATTGATTGTGTGTCAGTCTTAGACGTGATTACAGCATGAAATTTAAAGGGAGTTGTTAATTGCATGGAAGCCTTTTTTTAAAAAGCAGGATGTAAAAGTGTTTCTATGCATATTACAAGTTTACTCAGACAGGTAGCTTGTATATGTTATTAACTTCAACTCTTTTTTCCCTTGCAACCGACTATACAGCGACCAGCTACATTTACCAAAGCCTGGGTGATGTGGAGTGGTACATAGCGATGAAGCTGTCGTCATGGCAACAGTGAGTGAAGTATCGAAAATCCCCAAGGAGAAGCCAGTGCTCTGAGAATAGGTCACTGGAATCGGGGACTAACAGGTTGGCCACTGGTGAACCATTTAGAAAAACTCCTGTTTCTTGTTATAAGCGTTTGTCTTTGCTGTCCAAGTTATTAGGACGATAGCTTAGTAATTTTTTAGATTAATGTCATTAAAAGAGTACTATTAATATCACTTTAGGTAAAGTGTATCAGTTTGTCTTAATGGTATTATTTATTTTAGTTTATGCATAGCTTTAAATTGTAGTGTGACCTTGCTAATATAACAAGCATCAGTTTTGTAGCCTTTAAAAAAAAGTCGCTGTATTTCAGTGCTGACTATATATTAGACTTACTAGAGGAGCTTTTAGGAAGAACTGATGCCCAAGCTCCATTCTGAATTATGTGATTTTCTTTTTTTTCCTCGTCATTTTTTGTAGTTTAAGAATTTATTTTAAGCTCAGAAAGATGGTTTTTTCATTTCAATAGTTTCCAATTATAGTTTGCTTTTGAGATGCAGCATATTCCCAGCAAATTAAGGGTTTTCTGTAGTTTTAAGGCACCTAGCTTCATACTGTAAGCCTTGTCTAAAAGAAGGCAGATATTCAAAGACTGCAGCAACCCACCTATTAGTGAATGTGGTGTGGTATTTTCAACATGCATGTAGATCATAGATTAGAATTAGAAGGGTCTTAAGTGATCTTGTCATTTAGTCCAGTCTTCATCCAGTTTATTTTGGTGGCTCTAAAAGATGGCCTTCAGTTTGTTTAAACACTGCCAAAGAATGTTCCCTTTAAGTAGGAATTACAAATTTCTGTATGTTGAGGCGCAGTCCGCCTTTTTGTAAACTACTGATCTCCTTGAAGTACAGTCTCAAAAAATTTGTTCCACGTTTTCTTGGTCCTTTGTGCCACATGAGTTAAGACAAACTATGTTTGAATCTCCTCCTAAATTTGTTGTTGTGGTTGTATTTTTGAGATCATGCTAAAGGAAAGATAGCTAATCTGAGACCCCCATAATAAACTTCAAATGATCAAAACCCAAAACTGCACTAAGATTAAAATTTGAGAATTGTTCTTTTCATATAAATTAACCTGAAAAAGTCTGACAAAAGCAGAGTAGGAGTTAGGTTTGGGTGTTTTTTATCATGAAAATTACTTTCTTCTGAACAGATGAAAGTTTCTTTTAAGCAGGTTTTTAAAATCTTTTAAAAGATTTAAAAATGTTAACCTCTTCAAACTTTTATTGGAAAGAAAGTTTGCCTCTAATAAGGAACAAATTCTAGCAAACCTTAATTAAATTTGATGTTCTTGTTGCCAGGTAAAGTATGAATAGATACTTTGTTAATACAAAGAAACAATTTGCTTAGGCAGTTTGAACATTTTCTTACTGCAGCTATTTGAGGATACAATTGTGATACAAAGTTATCTTTGTAAGTAGTGCAAGTCACCTGTTCATTGAATCTCCTTTCATTGTGAGGTAAAACCACTTCTGAACAGTGAAGGTATCAGATTATATACATCCACAAAATGGACTGAAGATTGCAAGTGGTTACTATTGCCTAAGCAAGAAGTTGAGGTAGTGGGTTTGGTTTCCCTAATTGGTTTAATATTGGGATTTTGACACCAAAAAATGTGAAAGTAAAGATTATACAAAATAGACAGAAAAGAACTAATTTACTTAAGCAGAATTAGTGATTAAACCTGATTAGGGACCAGATAATAGCCATAATTCAAATGTTGAGTTGGTTGATTGTAAGAAAATGAATTTCTAATAGAATTTGAAATAACTCTTAAAGCAAGTTTGGTAAGAGATACAATAAATTTGTTCAACACAAATAGGAAAAAACGAGACAAAACTTTTCATAAAGATTCTAATGGTGCAGTTTACTATTTGAGTTGCACCTTAAGTGTTAAGAAGGTGGTGTGTAACTATACCACCAGAGATATTCTGTCTCCTGATGAATAGCTGATGAAAGGGTCATCAGATAACTGGTCCATTGGTTAAAGAGTTCGTTCTTTAAGTAGATTTCACTTTTCCCCAGATTTCCTGTTACAACATTGAAAAATCATAAACCTTAAGATCTCTGGAACACGTTTTTGTGTACACATTGGTTTCTCTGCCGCTGAGTCGTGTCTGAATCACTGTGTCTCCATGAACTGTAACACACCAGGCTTACCTATCCTCATTTATTTTTTCCAAAGAACAGTGTAGCCTGTTTGTCCTGATAAAATCGGTTCGTTATTTATATTATGTTAGAAATCAGTCTCCTCCCCACCTGAAAGATGTGGCTTCATTTCTCACCTTTCAAAGCTGTAAGAACTGAATTGAGTGAAGGCCACTTTCAGCATTAACAGGCTGTTTTCCATCTTGTCAGCTTTGCCAACTTTTGTCTTATATCCAACTTGATAGTATAGAAAAGCTAGAAATAGTTTAGTTAAGCGTTGGAGTTTTATAGTTTGAAACAGGAGAAAGAAAGGGGAATAAAAGTGCTGATTTTTTTATTCCGGTAACATACATTACAGGGTAATATAGCTGATTTCAGATTCTTTTCTGATCTTCAAGTGGACATGTAGTGTAAAATTATAAGATTAAATTTTTTTGGATTTGGTGTCCATAGTGAAAGGAGAAGTGGGGGCAATGTTCAGAAGGACTATCTTTAAAATGTTGTGGGGGTGGGGGGGGGAATGTTCTTCCCAGAGCAAAATCTCTTGGATTTTTTGGCTGAAAATAAGTATGGGGGAAAATATTTACATATTCTACCCATGTTAAAATCAGCTTCTAAATAAAAGTGTTCTTTGTTGGTTGGATCTAAGAAAGTAACAAATGAAGGACATTGGTACATTTCATAAACTTTAAGAAGAAAAATTCCAAGCCCTGACTGACTTTTCATTAAGAAACTAGTTTATTATTTTAAGACTTAAATTTAAGACAGTTTTTTAATTGTGAAAGCATTTTTCCCCCAAAGCACTGAACCACAGATAGGTTGCCTCTCTCATAACTTTTAAAGCTGTCAAAATTTTGATCTGGTACAGAGACCTTACCTGCTGTTTTAGTTTCTTCATTATAGTTGGTCTTCCTTTCTCCTGCATTGTGTACTAAAGAGGCTGGCTAATAACTGAACAAATTTTGGCCTGGTTTTATTGATCACTTTGAGTGTTAAATCTGATTCTTAAAAACATTTCTTTGGTAATTGAGCTGAATCTTTAGTTTCCAGAGTATTAACAGAGACTCTTAGATCAGTTTATTTAAATAAACTGCCCATTTAGGGGAGTCTGAATTAGCTACCCACCCTATTTTCCCCTAATTTTAGCTTTGGTCTTAAACTAATCATGAGTGGATATTTTGTAAAATCACTCTATTCTTAATGAAGTCTTTGTAATACATATTTTCAAGAGCTATGAAGTCTTTGTAATACATATGTTCAAGAGAGCATTAATTTTGTTTCTAGTCTGTGGAGACTAATGAGATTGTGAAAATAAATCAGGCTGTTATGTAATATAAATACATCTGGATGAAAAAAACCAAGGATAAATCTAAGAGCATTAGACTGAAATTTTTTTCATTTCAGGGTTTTGTTAGTAAACTAGGAAGTGAGTCTAGAAAGTAGACATTTAATTAGCATAACTTGGACAGCACAAGATTAATGCTTTTAACTTGTTTGCAGGAGTTTAAAAAGCTGGTTTCTGTTGCCAATAGTTGGTTGGAAGGGAAAATGGAGATACCACAAATAAAATTTTTGGGATGTGCAAAACAGTTTTGATTTTATTTCTTACAAACTATAGGACTCCAAGCCCCCTGATCCTTGATCAGAACTACATTAACACCAAAAATCAAGTTATCAAGGCAGAGAGGAGGGTGCTAAAGGAATTGGGATTTTGTGTTCATGTCAAGCATCCCCATAAGGTGAGTTGTAGAATACAGAAATTACATTCGTAAGTATTAGGAT
The DNA here is from genome assembly GCF_910594005.1 of Cervus elaphus. Classification (NCBI taxonomy): domain Eukaryota; kingdom Metazoa; phylum Chordata; class Mammalia; order Artiodactyla; family Cervidae; genus Cervus; species Cervus elaphus. The sequence goes on along the minus strand of NC_057833.1, from coordinate 11,140,533 downwards.
TTTGTTCTTTTAAAATTTTATTTGCTGCAAATTTGTCTTTGAGCACTAACCATTGGTTTTAAAAAGCAACTTTTTGGAATTTAAATAATCAGTAAAATGAGAATCAAAGTCTTGGATTCAGATCTTTTTATTATGTGGGCATAGATAAGTTCTTTTTGCTTCTGAGGTAACCCAGTGTTCATACTAGAGAATGGAGATGTTTACATATTAGGCATGGAATGAATATAACACGTGTGTCTGCAGAAGTACCTGGTGGTGTGTTACCTTTTGCATAGTGAAATGGCTTAGAGTGTGTGGCTGCTCACTTTTGGCATCATTGAGTGTTCTTAGGTTTCTCCAGTGTCTCTTGGCTTCCATATGCTCAACATAAGCCATAGCACAATGATAATGAGAGCAGGTTCTCTGGGGACAGGACCATCTGCACATAGAAATGCGTTTCTGCCATTAGCTGTGTGACCTTGGCAGAAAACTCTGTGCCTCAGATCCCACGTCTCTAAAATTGTGAAATGAGAATGATGGTGCAGGAAGATCTGAGCTGAGGTAAACTCATTTGAGTTTTTAAAGTTTATCACACTTCAGCATAGTAAGCTTCACTGTAGAAATGTTTGGTTACTTACTATAATACCCACTGTGAGTTGTGCATAGTATGCATCATACACATTGTGTAACTTTAAAACAGTCTCTAGGGTTTTCGTACCTTTGGAAATAAAGTGAAATAATCAGTTCCTGTCACAAGAAAAATTAGATACTGTTCTTAGATGATTTAACTTCTTTTTTCCTGTACAATTTTGGAACATTTCATGTCCATGTGAACTTTACTGACTATCAGTGAACCTACACTGACTATCAGGTACATCTAGGTTGGTACATATCAGGTAAATTTAGGTTGGTCTGTATTCATGCAGACCAATTATTCATTATTTTTATGAATTAAAACTTGCTCCTAACATTAACATTTTCAGTTACTTATGTTCATTGAACTCTGTGCTTTGAAAGAACTTCCAGTATGCTAAACTAAGTTTTTTTCCCTTGTCCTTCAGATCATTGTTATGTATTTACAAGTCTTAGAATGTGAACGTAATCAAACCCTGGTTCAAACTGCCTGGTAAGTTGCCTTTTTACATTTCTTTCCTAGCCAGGAAAACAGAAGCAGAAATAAAGTAAGTTTCATTTTCCCTTTTTCCAAAATGATGAGAGAAGTTTGTTTTGGTGCTTTTTGTTTTTTTGTGTTTTAATCAAAAGGTAAATAATGCTTATTTCTGCTTCCTGTTTTCTTGGCTTGACTAATTACTTTTAATGGAGAACTCAATTTAACTTTGTTCTTTTTTCTACTCTTTAATTAAAGGGTAGTCCATGATGGTAAGTCATAGAACTCTGCCCTCTGCACTTCAGCCCATGACCTCAGGATGGCCTGATTGGCTGCCCTGCTCTCCAGCCAATCCAGTGCAAGCTCTCATCCGAGATTCACTGAAGTGGTCCATATCCATCTGGCAGCATCTTCTAGTTCTGTCGGGTTGTCAAAAGGATTTGTATATTTGCTTCTAGAAGTAACTATTCAACATGCCTATGTATTTAATGTATACCTGTAACTATCAAAATGAATAGTTCATTTTTGATAGATTTGTTGTCCAGTCATTACTTAAAATGATTTTTGCTAGGAGTTTGACTAGATTTCTATTTTTAGTTTGTATAGCATGAATTCTACCAGTGGAAACAGCAGCTTAAAATGGGCACCATTCCCATTCTTGATGAATGTATAGCTGTTGGGCTATTGGAGGCAATGGTATTAGAAGTAAGAAGTACTTCATTTTAAAGAGCTGTTAATTTTAACATAGAACTCGAAAACTTAGATTTTAGAGATAAAGATGTGTGATTTATAGTGCTAACTTATTTAAAGTTAAAAAAGGAGTTTGTGGTTCAGCCACAACTACTGTCTTAAGACTGTTGATGTGCAGTACTTAAGTGATGTAATTCTTATGTTCTGGACTTAACGACTGCCATGCTTCTTTATTAGTAATATTAGAAAAGTCTCATTGCTTTTATAAAATGCATGACTTTGATATATGTTCTATAAAACAGATTCTTATCAGTTTTCACGGGTTAAGGACTTTTAAGAAACAGTCTTTTAGTTTAACTTTTTGAACAGTTTGTAAAATTTATTCAATACTTCAGGAATATTGTGGGGAGGGTTCACTATTATAAAAGTCCAGTAAATTATTAACTGAAATAGTTACTGCTTTTATTTATATTTAGTCACACTTGTATATAAACAAGGCTGTTATATATATTATTTGCTCTTCACTTCCCAACCTAGGTTTTCTGAACTAGCTTAGTTTTCTTAATTTGGTGCGTGCTTACTGAAAATGCCTTCTTATCCCTATCACAGTATTGAATTTTTGAAAGAACTTGATTGACACTGCTTTTCATTGTGGATAAAGGAGAGATGGTCAATAACTAATGGCTTGAAGTATTGTTGGAGTGGTTTGTCATTTCTGAAACTAATCATGTCGGAACTTTCAGAGCATTGCTTTTCATAGAAATATGTTTTTTTAAAAAACTGTTCTATGTGGAGTAATAATATGGAATTATTTTAAAGGATTTCGGTCCTATTTAGGAGACATGAATGATTCTAGTGTTAAATTCTTATCTCTTACTGCTTTTTGAGTTAAGAATTGTTATATGCTAGAATACTGAAAATACAAATATGAGAAGAAAAAAGAATAAAGTAGATTGAGTCTCCAATTTTATGTAAGCTTCAGAGGAACTGATTTGTTTACATACAAAGCTTATGGTTGAAATATTTTTCAGGAATTATATGAATGACAGTCTTCGAACCAATGTATTTGTTCGATTTCAACCAGAGACTATTGCATGTGCTTGCATCTACCTTGCAGCTAGAGCTCTTCAGGTAGGTGCATATATATATAGACATGTAAATCTTGTATAGTCCAATAGGATAAATCACAGGAATTAGCAGTTCTAATAAAAACAGTGAGAATTTCATCGAATCTGTTTTTATGGTTTAGATTCCATTGCCAACTCGTCCCCATTGGTTTCTTCTTTTTGGTACTACAGAAGAGGAGATCCAAGAAATCTGCATAGAAACGCTTAGGCTTTATACCAGAAAAAAGGTAATTCTGTTTACCAGTATTTGTGTTAATATTTTGTCAGTGTTAAGAATGTAAACTTCTGTAAAAGAGAAATACTAACTTCTCTTTCTTCCAACAGCCAAACTATGAATTGCTGGAAAAAGAAGTAGAGAAAAGAAAAGTTGCCTTACAAGAAGCCAAATTAAAAGCAAAGGGATTGAATCCTGATGGAACTCCAGCCCTTTCAACTCTTGGTGGATTTTCTCCAGCCTCTAAACCATGTAAGGTTAATAATAAGCACTGCCAGTGTGTGGTTATTAGTAAGTTTTAGCATTTCACAGTTGCATAGAAACAGTGATGTTAAGATATTCCTATTTTCTCTCTTGACAGCCAACTAAGGACTGATAAAATTGAATGGTACTTGGTTACATTTAGAAACCTATTTGGCCTTCTGTAAAATCTAATAGTTAACATGCCTTAATGTTCTTTTAAAAGCATCACCAAGAGAAGTAAAAGCTGAAGAGAAGTCACCTATTTCTGTTAATGTGAAGACAATAAAAAAAGAACCCGAGGATAGACAACAGGCTTCTAAAAGCCCTTACAATGGGTGAGTATAGTTGAGTTAGAAAAATGGCCTGCGGAATGTTTTTATGTATTTAATTTCTAATACTATGTACATAACTAAAAGATTGTTTTTTTTTAAGTGTAAGAAAAGACAGCAAGAGAAGTAGAAATAGCAGAAGTGCAAGTCGATCAAGGTCAAGAACACGATCACGTTCTAGATCACATACTCCAAGAAGACAGTAAGTAAATACTCTCTGCTGGGGAAAGCAGCCTTATTTGGAGTCTTAAAAGGTTATGGCTTTTAAAAAAAAATTGCACATGGACTGTTTTCAAAGTTAGGCTAGATTTAATACAGGGTAAATTGTCAGAAACGAGTTTGGAGATATGCTGTGTAGGCATGTGGCTTTTTTGTTTCATGGTAGTATACGGCATTCTATTCTGGTTTTGGCTTTTGTTTTCTGGAGAGGTGTACAGCCTGGCCAGCCACTTACTACTAATGAAGAATCAGGTCAACTATAGCCAAAGAATTTTCCCTAGTTAAGTTTATAATTAGATGGCCAGCTACTTGTGGCTCTTCAGTGGTTCTTTGGAGCATATGGGAGATAATTCAATAAATAGCTAGGATACTCGAATTACTCCCTTCCTTGGAATATAGACGTAGTATGTTTAAGATTTGTTTAATATGTTAACAGGCTGAAGGAGAGGTAGTGAGGGGTGGGGAAGTTTATCAAACATTTTCAGTCTGGTCTGTCACTGATAGAGTGGTTTTGTTTTGAACCTGCTATGAGCACCACCAAAAATAATTTGCTCCCAGTAGAAACTGACGCTCAACCTCAAATTTTTATTATCTAAGTTATAATAATAGGCGGAGTCGATCTGGAACATACAGCTCGAGATCAAGAAGCAGGTCCCGCAGTCACAGTGAAAGCCCAAGAAGACATCATAATCATGGCTCTCCTCACCTTAAAGCCAAGCATACCAGAGATGATTTAAAAAGTTCAAATAGACATGGTCATAAAAGGAAAAAGTCTCGTTCTCGATCTCAGAGCAAGTCTCGGGATCACTCAGATGCTGTCAAGAAACACAGGCATGAGAGGGGACATCATAGGGACAGGCGTGAAAGGTCTCGCTCCTTTGAGAGACCCCACAAAGGCAAGCACCATGGCAGCAGTCGCTCAGGACACGGCAGGCACAGGCGCTGACCTTCCCCTTCGAGCCGCGTCGGCTCCTGGTTTGCCTGTCTACAGTGTGATGTATGGACTCATAATCAAAACATTAAAAGCAAGCTGATTAGGACTTGATTTCTTAAACCCTCTAGGTCTCTAGAAACACTGAGGACATTTTCTTTTAAAAAGAACTACGTTTTTTGGTTTGTTTTTTTTTTTTTTTTTTGCACATAAAATGCCCTAGCAGTATCTAATTGAAAACCATGGTCAGGTTCAATTGTAATTATTATAGTTGTGTATTGTTTATTGCTATAAGAACTGGAGCGTGAATTCTGTAAAAAATGTATCTTATTTTTATACAGATAAAATTGCAGACACTGTTCTATTTAAGTGGTTATTTGTTTAAATGATGGTGAATACTTTCTTAACACTGGTTTGTCTGCATGTGTAAAGATTTTTACAAGAAAATAAAATACAAATCTTGTTTTTCTAAACTGCTTCAATCTTATTTAAATAAATTATTAAAAAGAAAAATTTTGATAGTAAAATGCCTGTACTGATTTTCTGACAGACCTGTTTCTTTCCTTGTTATATATGAGATTAAAATGTAATTCTTACCTGCACTGGGAGCTTTCTTAGAAATCTTCCTTGTATAGGTGGAAAAAGCAAATGGGTTTGGCCCAGCAGTGTAACATTACATGTTTTATTGTGGCATGAAACTTGTCAAAATTTGATTTGCCCATAAATGGTACCATAAGGTTATTTAAGTCCAGTTTAAGTACTATTTTGGAGGTGAACAAACCAGAATTTTCAATAGGACAGCAAATTAGCACCAGCTATTCAGCTTTTAAGATTTTCTTCAGGTATTTAGGCTAGGAGGTGAGCCCATCCCCCAACTCCTGCCCCCGCGGCCCCCATCCTGCCTGGCTGTGCAAAGGAATATCTGATCCCCAAAAAACCCAGAAGTCGTATAGCCAAGAGTATTTTTAAAATTATTTACTTGAGAGTTCCCTAATATTTTGGAAGTCAATTTAGAGACATTAAAAAGCCACAATAAAATATTACTTTATAGTTAAATTTTCCATTAAAATTTTTACCCATCTTGATTACTTACCTTGTCCACTAGACTTGGCTCCAAATGATTTGTTGCTGTTTCAAAAACTCAAACACACCCACAAGGAGATGAAGATTTACTGCCATAAGGATGTTTAAAGTAGTTACAACTTCTGAAGAGGACTCCAAAGATTTCCAAACACGTTCTGCAATGGTGGGTAGTGGGGCTGGAAAAAGTAGAAAGCCTCAGAGAGATGAGACTCACTTGGAAGTAAAAGTGTCCGTATGGTACTTAAGTCAGTTACATTCCTAACTAAAAACTAACATGACCTAGCATGAGTGAGCAACTTCCCGAAAGGTAATAGTTCATTGTTGTTTCTATATGTGCTTTTATGATACATGTTGATCTGTAACAGTATTTCTAAAAACCTTAAACTGCCTCTAAATAGGGACATTTCTTTCCAAGACCAACACTGAATAAAGGCAAATGACCTGTTAAACAAAGACCCTGTTGAACAAATCCTGAGTTCTTAATAGTGTAGCAATTCTTACTGTATCCTTGTTTGGAAATAGCATGTGGGTGAAGGCTTTTATGAAGGTAAAAGATACACCTGCTTGTGAGGTAAGAGCTGCATGTTACAGGTTGCTTTGGAATGATTACTTTGTTCCTTCTGCCCTAATTTTTGTGCTATTTTTTTCTGGGAGTGAATGAAGTTTTTTTTAACTTTTTATGTTAAGAGTACAGCAGATTAACAGCATTGTGAGAGGTTCAGTGTCTTGTGCTGTTACTGAATCCGTTTTCTAGGTTGTCGAGAGTTTAGGTTCTTGTCAAGAGTTTAATAATCTTACGCTGCTGAACCCACATTTAATTACGGGGATGAGTACCCATCAGCTCCAAAAACAATGATCAATTCTAGGTCAGGCAACCTTTTTACTTTAACATCTAACTTAGTATTCAGGTTTCCTGTTTGTTTTATAATTGGTTTGTTCAAACAAGGTCTGTATTTGGTTTTAATCACAAGTTGTCCATCTTTTTTCCCCTGAAAAATTGGGTCATTTGTCTTGCAATTTTCATATTCTGGGTTGGCTGATTGTAACCCTGTGGTATCCTTAAACACATGTTTTTGTTCCTCATAGATCCCAAGGTTTATTATTTTGAAACATACTGAATTGCTGCCTCATTCACCAGGTATCTCACCTAAGTTTCTGATCCTAAAACATTACTGCTTGTATGAACATCAGCAGTCTTGTATGTATGTGCCCCATTTACATCTGTTCTTTTAACCTTTGTTTCCCACTACAGCTGTACATCTGCAAATAAGATGTTACTTGTCTTAGTAATTCTTAATACAAGTCCTATTATGTTATAGAATATTGCATTTGTCATTTACAATTGACATCTTAATCCTAAGGAAAGACCAGTGGAATTCTTAATCTCCATTCTAAAATAATCATAAAAGTAACAACCTCTCTCCTGAATTTAAGTTGCTTTATAGCTTTAAATATTGTCACTGTTAACATCAGTTGTTAAACCCATGTTAATGCATGCTATCTGCATCAAAAGCCTCCTTTAAAAATGTGAAGTTTTTTTTTTTTCATGAAAATGTTCAAAAACAAGATAATTTCATAGTAACAAATAATACTCGTTTGTCCCAAGAGCCAACTCCTCACTCACCATGTGGAAGTGTCCAACCCTTTGAGACTCCACGGACTGTAGGGTCCACTAGGCTCCTCTGTCCGTGGAATTCTCCAGGAGAGAGTACTGGAGTGGGTTGCCATGTCCTCCAGGGGATCTTCCCAACTCAGGGATTGAACCCGGGCCTCCTGCATTGCAGGCGGATTCTTTACCCTCTGAGCCTCCAGGGGAGCCCCCTGGCACCATGAACTGTAATAAATAAACATGAAGGTTAAGATTAGATTTTTAAGAAATCACGTTAAAAGAATGCACACTTTGGGAGCTTCGGTTTAGTGCTGAGATAGAGAATGTAAGTTTGAATTCTACATTTCCTGTGAACACAATTCAAAGAACATAGCTGTTTCAGAATACTACCTCACTGAGATTAACAGTACAAGCTTTTCATCATTAAAGCATGAAGTCAGCAGCTGTCCTCTTGACCCGTCTGCTTTTTGCCACCTCTGCTCAGAATAATTCCAATCCAGTTCTAAGAACAGAGGAAGTTCTTCCCTTGCCTGCTTATGTCATCAAATTCCTTTCCTCTGTATCAACTATCATCTCTGTAGTATCTGTAGGTCTTTGCCACAGCCCTTCAAGTTGGAGCTTAATGATCTATTTAAAACATTAATCACATGTTGCTCTAATACATAAAGTTTCCAAGGGTTTCTCATTTCGCTCTACAAACCCTTGACTTGGGCTGTGTAAGATCTGACCCTTGCCAGCTTCCATCCATCAACAGCGTTTCCTCTTCCTCGGGTGTGCACCTCTATTCCAAAGTCTTCCCACTTCTTGTCCTCCCTGCCTGGGATGCCTTTCCTCCAGATCATCGTTCAGGTCCCCCCTCCAGAGTCATCTCTCCAGAAGGGCCTTCTTTTCACACCCTATCTAAAAACAAGCCCCTCTGACACTCCCCCCAATCCCCCCCCCCCCAATCATGTTCTGTTTCTTAGCCCTAACTTTCTCATAATGCCTACCACTATCTGAACTTCCCCTATTTTGTCACTGACTTTCTTTTATTAATAGAATATAAGCTTCAAGATAAGCTTCAAGAGAGCAGCAGAACTGTGGTTCATTCACTATTGTAATGCCCCTTATCTAATCCTACAGCAATGCCTGACTTGTATTCAGTTCAGTTTAGTTCCTCAGTCGTGTCCGACTCTGCGACCCGATGAATCATGGCACGCCAGACCTCCCTGTCCATCACCACAACTCCTGGAGTTTACTCAAACTCATGTCCATCAAGTCGGTGATGCCATCCAGCCATCTCATCCTCTGTCGTCCCCTTCTCCCCCTACCCTCAATCCCTCCCAGCATCAGGGTCTTTTCCAATGAATGAGTCAGCTCTCCGCATCAGGTGGCCAAAGTATTGGAGTTTGAGCTTCAGCATCAGTCCTTCCAATGAACACCCAGGACCAATCTCCTTTAGGATGAACTGGTTGGATCTTGCAGTCCAAGGGACTCTCAAGAGTCTTCTTCAACACCACAGTTCAAAAGCATCAATTCTTAGATGCTCAGCTTTCTTCACAGTCCAACTCTCAGATCCATACATGACTATTTAAAAACCATAGCCTTGACTAGACGGGCCTTTGTTGGCAAAGTAATGTCTCTGCTTTTTAATATGCTATCTAGGTATGACTTGTATTAAGATATGCAATAAAAATAATGAGGAATGAATTTCACAGATACTAATTCACCGAGTAGCACTTTTCAGCCCTCATCTTTCAAGTTTTGAGCATATGTTCTTTTTTCCAGCTGCCCTTCTATGAACACATCTATTCCTTTTACAAGGTTCTAGGGCCCCAGAGCTCGCAGACTGCAGGGGGCAGACAGAGAAACAACAGCCCAGGGGTAGCGAACTGGCGGGTGCTGGGCCAAATCTTAGCTCACGCAGGTATTTGGTTTGTACAATGTTTGTTTCAGGTGAACTAGATGCTAACATTTTTAAATTGGAAATACATAAAAACCTAGGCCTCCAACTTTTCTAAAAATCAGAATACATGAGATCGACAATCCCTCAAGGCAACAGCTGACCTGAGCCCAGCAGCCCTCTGGTTGGGGTGTGCGTACCACAGTATGGTATATTTCTGCCAACTCCCTCTTAATTGCAACAGCAAAGCAGGTGTCAACTTAAACCCATCACTGTTGATGGGGCTGTCTTTCTGGGATCCTGCTCCTTTGGTTCACAGATCTCAGAAGATAACCCAAGGCCTATATGAACCCCCACATCGGTGAACATGGCAGTGTGCACCTAGGCTCCTGGGTCAGTTGAAAATCGGATTATTTATAGTGCCAACATCTCTACTAGTTAACTGCAGTGCAATGTGTTTACCTTTTCAAACTGGAATTCCTCACTCAAGCGGTTCTTGCATTGCTGGAGCACTTGCAGAGAAATTCCACAAATGGATCCTTCCGTTTTCATCAGGTCTTTGTGCAGAGCACAAAGCACGTCACAAATGTAAGCCACCATGAAGTGAAATGATCCACCCTTAATCAGGAAACTAATTTTCTACTCAAAATATAGTCTTTCTTGGGCTTTTCCAAACAGACAGAGCTTCATTCGTTTGACAATTACTGCAACCTAGACTAGTATTGAAATTGTTTAGTCATGCTCTCAGCCACTAGCAGACCATATGTTTTTTGAGCTGTGTTGCCAGTATCTTAAAAATATACACACATATTCGGGGGTGTGGTATAGTTGATTTACAATGTTAGTTTCAGGTGTACAAGAGTAATCCACCATTTTTAAAGGTTATGCTCCCCTTTATAGTTGTTATAAAATATTGGCTATATTCCCCATGCTGTACAATATATCCTTGTAGCTTATTTATTTTACACATAATAGTTTGTACTTCTTAATCCTCTACCCCTGTCTTGCTACTTGCCCCCTTCCCTCTTCCTACTGGTAACCACTTGTTCTCTACTGTCTGTGAGTCTTTTTGTTATGCTCAACTAGTTTTATTTTTTATATTCCATATATAAATGATATACAGTATCTTTTTCTCTAACTTATTTCACTAAATATAATGCCTTCCAGGTTCACGCATGTTGTTGAAAATGGCAAGATTTCATTCTTTTTATGGCTAAGTAGTATTCTATTATGTATATATATCCCACATCTTTATCCATTCAGGTGTTGATGAACACGTAGGTTGCTTCCATGTCTTGGCTATTGTAAATAATGCTGCTGTGAACATTGGGGTACATATATCTTTTCAAATTGGTGTCTTCATTTTTTTTTCAGATCATGTGATAGTTCTATTTTCAGGTTTTGAGGAACTTCTATAATGTTTTCTACAGTGGCTGTACCAATTTATATTCCTATTAATAATGTACAAGGGTTCCCTTTTCTCCCCATCCTCTTCAACATTGGTTGTTTATGGTCTTTTTGATGGAGCAGACTATACCTTATACACAATTGAAATTGAGTCAGCAAGCTTCAAAACAGTCAAATTGCAAATGTCAGGTTTCTACTATGAGTGCATGTATGCCTGATGAAAGCTTTTCTGAGGTTCCTAACTACAGAAAGAAGGGCAGGGAGAGAGGGGCTTCCCTGGCAGCTCAGTGGTAAAGAACCAGCCTGCCAATACAGGAGACGGAGGTTTGATCCCTGGTTTCAGAATATCCCACCTGCTGTGGGGTAGCTAAGCTCGTCCACCACAACTGCGGAGCCGGTGTGCTAGAGCTGGGGAATCGCCACTGCTGAAGCCTGAGCTCCCTAGAGCCCACGCTCCGCAGCAAGAGACGCCACCGTGATAAGCCTGGGCAGCCCGACTAGAGAGCAGCCCCCACCCCCTGCAGCTAGAGAAAAGCCCATGCAGCAAGAAGATCAACACAAACCAAAATAAGTAAAAAAGAAGGGCAAGGAAAGTTGACATCTAGATATGTGGCAGATACATAAAAAATTAATACCTACTTGCAGGGTACTTGCTATCCGGGTGGAGACAATTTTTCTTTTTTTAAAGGTAAATAACATCCAAAATAATCCCGAGTATATTTTCAGGCCAAGCAAGCAGAACACAGAGCTGAGCTAAGGCGGGAAGAGGGACTGGGACTGCTGTGGCCTCGCAGCTTGGAAATTTCAGGGGAGAGGGGGTGTGGCTGGACCTAGGATGGGAAGGATTTAAAAGGACAAGGAGAAGTGGTATAATCTCAAGGCAAGGCTCGATGTCCGGACTCGGATAGCTGGGAGTGCACCCCAGGGCAGACATGAGGCTGGTTTGCTCCGACAGGAAGGGCTTGTGCAGGAAAGCGTGAACTAATGCTGGAGCAGAAATGGCGAGGCTTATGGAGTCAGATTGCCTGGGCTCAAGGCTTAGCCTCTCTACTTACTAGCTGTCTACTTTTGTACACTTCTTAACCACTCTAAGCTGTCATTTCCCAGCCACAGAATGAGTCATGAACCTGCTCTATTCAAGGAGGATTAAAGGAAATAATGCATATAATCTTGTGGTAAATGTTAAATAAATGATGCAATTATCATCATTAATATCATCAGAGGCTTGTGGATGCCAGACTGAGATAGACCGGAGAGCCATTTTAAGCATGTGGGTGACTATTATTTTCCTAGGGCAGACTAACAAATTACCACAAACCTGATGACCTAAATGTCTTCCCTCACGGTTCTGGGGGTTAGAAGTCTGGAGTCGAGGTGTCAGCAGGAACATGCTCCCTCTGAAGGCTCTAAGGAAGAATCCTTTCTCGATTATTTGTAGCTTCTCCCAGCAGTCCTTGGCATTCTAATCCTACCTGCATTCTCTGCCTCCCTCTTCATGTGGCCTTTTCCTCTGTATGTGTCCTCTCTTCCTCCTCCTCTTTTGTTACATAATTTAGCTGTTTTATTTTTAACTAACTTTTTTTTTTTTTTGGCCATGACACAAGGCATGCAGGGTTTTAGTTCCCTAATGAGGGATTGAACCTGTGCCCCCTGCAGTGGGAAGGGCAGAGTTTTAACTGCTGGACTGCCAGGGAAGTCCCCCTTTTCTCTTATAAGGACACGAGTCATTGGATTTAGGGCCCAGCCTAATCCAGCATGACCTCATTGTAACTAATTACATCCACAAAGACTATGTCCAAATAAGGTCACATTCTAAGCGTCTACATGGATGTGAATTTTGGGCGGACACTATTCAGTATAGGGACATAAGAAAAATAATATTGAAGTTGAAAACATTTTAAAAAACATTTTGAAGTTAGATATAAAAGAGTAGGCAAAAATACTACAAAGAATTCCTGTATATCCTTCACCCAGTGTTTCCAAATAGTAACATCTTACCACGCTTGTTCTACCACTCTCTCCCTGTCCGTGTGTATGTAATGGATTCTCTCGTATGTCTGAGATGAAATTGTTGCGGTCACTGTATCCTTTTACCCATCAGTATTCCACTGTCTATATACGTATATAATAACACAGCAGTGAAGAAGGGAGAGTAGGAAGACGGGCCCTCGTCTTCTGAGAAGTTCCAACTCATTGCTGAACAACCACGGACAGGAGAAGGTTGGAACCTGTCGGAAAAGACACCCCACACCCAAGGGTCCAAAGAGGCAGCTTCAGCAAGACAGCAAGAGGGGTGCAGTCATGTTTAAAATCAAACCCGCGCCCACCAGAGGTGCTTGGAGGGCACAGACAAAACTCTGCGTGCACCAGGACCCCGCGAAAGGCGCAGTGACCCCACCGGAGACTGAGCCAGGCCTGCCTGTGAGTGGTCTCCGGAGGAGGCACGGGTCAGCGGTGGCCCGCCGCGGGGCCAGGGCGGCGGCAGTCCTGCAGGCGGGGTGGGTGGCTCAGGTCCCCTTGGAGGAGGTCGCCGTTAGCACCACCACTGACCTGCCAGGTGGGGGATACGCAAACTGGGAAACAATTACACCAAAGAAATTCTAGCACTGTTGCAAAAATTCTAGGGCTCGCAACAGGCTTCTCAAGCTGGGAATCCAGCAATGGGACTGAGAATCCCCAGGGAACCTGACTTTGAAGGTCAGCGGGATTCGATTACAGAACTTCCACAGGACTGGGGAAAGGGGGACTCTTGGAGGGCACAAACAGAACCTTGTGCCCACCAGGACCCAGGAGAGGGGAGCAGTGACCCCACAAGAGAGCCAGCCAAATGGCCTCTGAGTATCTGGGAGTCTCTGATGGAGGTGTGGGTCGACAGTGGCCTGCTGCAGGGTCAGGGACACTGACAGAAGCAGTCCTAGGAGGCACAGCATGCTGCCATAAATCCTTAGGAAGGAGGTCTCCATTACCCCTACCATAGTTTGGCTTAAGGCCAAACTACAGGGAGGGAACACAGCCCCACTCATCAGCAGAAAATTAAAGATTTACTGAGCCTGGCCTTGCCCATCAGAGAAAGACCTAGTCTTCCCCACAGCCAGTCCCTCCCATCAGGAAGCCTGCACAAGCCTCTTATCCTCATCTACCAGAAGGCAGACAGAATGAAAACCAGTCGCAGAAAACTAACCAAAATGATCACATGGATCAGAGTTTTGTGTAACAAACTATAAGCCGTGCAGTGTGGGGCCACCCAGACAGATGGGTCATGATGGAAAGTTCTGACAAAACATGGTCCACTGGAGAAGGGAATGGCAAACCACTTCAGTATTCTTGGCTTTGAGAACCCCAGAATCAGTATGAAAAGGCAAAAAGATAGGACACTGAAAATGAACCCCCGCCCCGCCCCCCCCCACAGGTTGGTAGCTGTCCATTATTCTACTGAAGAAGAGCAGAGAAATAGCTCCAGAAGAAACGAAAGGGCTGAGCCAAAGCTGAAATGATGCCCAGCTGTGGATGTGTCTGGTGGTGAAAGTAAAGTCCGATGCTGCACAGAACAATATTGCATGGGAACCTGGAGTGTTAGGTCCATGAATTAAGGTAAATTGGAAGTGATCAAACAGGAGAAGGCAAGAGTGAACACTGACATTTTAAGAATCAGTGAACTAAAATGGACAAGAAGGGTGAATTTAACTCAGATGACCATGATTTCTAACACTGTGGGCAAGAATCCCTTAGAAGAAATGGAGTGGCCATCATAGTCAACAAGAGTCTGAAATGCAGTACTTGGATGCAATCTCAAAAACGACAGAATGATCTCTGTTCACTTCCAAGGCAAACCATTCAACATCACAGTAACCCAAGTCTGTATCCCAACCAGTAACGCTGAAGATGATGAAGCTGAATGGTTCTACGAAGACCTACAACACCTTCTAGAACTAACACCCCAAAAGAGATGTCCTTTCCATCATAGGAGACTGGAATGCAAAAGTAGGAAGTCAGGAGATATCTGGAGTAACAGGGAGATTTGGCCCTGGAGTACAAAATGAAGCAGGACAAAGGCTAACAGAGTTTTGCCAAGAGAACTCACTGGTCATAGCAAACACCCTTTTCCAACAACACAAGAGATGACTCTACATATAGACATCACCAAATAGTCAATACCAAAATCAGACTGATTATAATCTTGCAGCCAAAGATGGAGAAGTTTTATACAGCCAACAAAAACAAGACCAGGAGCTGACTGTGGCTCAGATCATGAACTCCTTATTGCAAAAATCAGACTAAAATTGAAGAAAGTAGGGAAAACCACTAGGCCATTCAAGTATGACCTAAATCAAATCTTTATGATTATACAGTGGAAGTGACAAAGATATTCAAAGGATTAGATCTGACAGAGTGCCTGAAGAACTATGGACAGAGGTTTGTAACATTGTACAGGAGGCAGTGACCAAAACCATCCCCAAGAAAAAGAAATACAAAAAGGTAAAATGATTGTCTGAGGAGGCCTTACAAATAACTGAGAAAAGAAGAGAAGTGAGAGGCAAAGGAGAAAAAGATATACCCATCTGAATGCAGAATTCCAAAGAAGAGCAAGGAGAGATTAAAAAAAAAAAAAAAAAGTCTTCCTAAGTGAACAATGCAAAGAAATAAAGGAAAACAATAGAATGGGAAAGATGAGATCTCTTCTAGAAAATTTAGAGATACCAAAGTAACAGTTCATGCAAAGATGGATACAATAGAGGACAGAAATGGTATGGACCTAACAGAAGCAGAAAATATTAAGAGGAGGTGGCAAGAATACACAGAGCTATACAAAAAAGGTTTTAATCACCTAGAGTCAGACATGATGGAGTGTGAAGCCAAATGGACCTTAGGAAGCATTACTATGAACAAACCTAGGGGAGGTGATGGAATTCCAGCTGAGCTATTTCAAATCCTAAAAGATGATGCTATGAAAATGCTGCACTCAATATGCCAGCAAATATGGAAAACTCAGCAGTGGCCACAGGACTGGAAAAGGTCAGTTTTCACTCCAATCCCAAAGAAGGGCAATGACAAAGAATGTTCAAACTACCACACAATTGCACTCATTTCACCTGCTAGGAAGGTAATGCTCAAAATCCTTCAAACTGGGCTTCCGCAGTACATGAACTGCAAACTTCGGATGTTCAAGCTAGATTTAGAAAAGGCAGAGGATCCAGAGATCGAATGCCGACATCCACTGGATCATAGAAAAAGCAAGGGAATTCCACTAAAACATCTACTTCTGCTTTACTGACTGTGCTAAATCTTTTGTGTGGATCACAACAAACTGGGGAAAATTCTTACAGATGAGACTACCAGACCACCTTACTTGTCTTCTGAGAAACCTGCATGCAGGTCAAGAAGCAACAGTTAGAACTGGACATGGAACAATGGACTGGTTCCAAATTGGTAAAGGAGTACATCAAAGCTGTATATTGTCACCCTGCTCGTTCAACTTATATGCAGAGTACATCATGCAAAATGCTAGGCTGCATGAAGCACAAGCTGGAATCAAGACTTCCAGGAGAAATATCAATAACCTCAGATATGCAGATGACACCACCCTAATGGCAGAAAGTGAGGAGGAACTAAAGAGCCACTTGATGAAGGTGAGAGAGTGAAAAAGCTGGCTTAATTTTCAACATTCCAAAAAAACTAAGATCATAGCATACAGTCCCATCACTTCATGGCAAATAGATGGGGAAACAATGGAAACAGTGAGATACTTTACTTTCTTGGGCTCCAAAGTCATTGCGGACAGTCATGAAATTAAAAGATGCCTGCTCCTTGGAAGAGAAGCTATGACAAACCTAGACAGCATCTTAAAAAGCAAAGACATTGCTTTGCTGACAAGGTCTGTCTGGTCAAAGCTATGGTTTTTCTACTAGTAGTCATGTATGGATGTGAGAATTAGACCATAAAGAAAGATGAACTCTGAAGAATTGATGCTTTTGAACTATGGTGTTGGACAAGACTCTTGAGAGTCCCTTGGACTGCAAGGAGATCAAACCAGTCAATTCCTGAAGAAAATCAACCCTGAATATTCATTGGAAGGACTGATGCTGAAGCTAAAGCTCCAATACTTGGGCCACCTGATGCGAAGAGCCGACTCATTGCAAAAAATTCTGATGCTGGGAAAGGTTGAAGGCAGGAGGAAAAGAGGGCGACAGAGAATGAGATGGTTGGGTGGCATCACTGACTCAATGGACACGAATTTTAACAAACTGCAGGAGACAGTGAAAGAGGAGTCTGGTGTGCTGTAGTCCGTGGGGTCGCAGAGTCAGAGAGGACTGAGCGACTGAACAACCGAGTGACTTTTTAAGCTCCAAATAACTACACTGCCAGTTCTTAGGGCTCTTCATGGCTGTAATCTCCAGGCCAGGACAACCTCTCTTCCTCGTGATTCCCGTGCTCTGAACAAGCTCTTCTTTCCTGACCCGAGTCCTTAAGCTTGCAGTACGAAGTAGTAACAACTGCAGCCGCCACTAGAGGTCGCTGTTTGGCTGGGCGCGATAGAAGATCTCACTCTGCCCAGGGGACTCGCAAGCCTTATTGTAAACACAATAAGGACGCCTGTTTTCCCAGGCAGCAGCGTCGGTACCTTTAGACGGGTCCACTTAAGCCTCCTCTGGGCCCTTCTTCAGACTTGAAGCGTTGACGACAACTCTCAGAGCATATATGCCTCCGCTGAGTTCTGCCCGCAGAATAAAGACAGTAATCCTCATTTACATCAGCGCTACGCGCCAGGTGCGGCTCTGTTTCACGGATATTAATTCATTTAACACCCTTTAGAAAACCCTATGGTGGTGGTGGGTGGGAACCCATGCGGAGGTGGTATCACCCAGCTACTAAGTGGTTGGGCCAGGATTCAAATCGAAAACAGTCTGTCCACATACTGAACCAGCATCCACCTGCCCAGCTTTGCTCGAGTCCCATTTTCATCACACCTTCCCACACCGAGCCCGGAATCGCTGGCCTCTTTATAAGGACTCACACAGTGAAGTTTGAAACTGTCCGGTCTTTCAGCAGAGGAGGCAGCTCACCCGCTGTGCCCTGGGAATGCGTCCAACAGCCGCGCTGAGGCCCACACCCCCGCTCAGCCCGCCCTGGCGGCTGCAAGCTGGCCAGCCCCGGGATGGGCTCCCCGCGACCCTCCGGCCCCACTGCCAACCTGTCAGCGTCATGCCCGGAGGACCCGAGGCCGCCAGCTTCCTCCCACTCGCCCCTCGCTTCCCAGAAGCAGTAGCTGCTTGCTTTGGAAGCTGCTTCAGATTAAGTCCCCCCAAAAGGAACCTGAAAAGGTCTGCGATCCGCTTTTACTTTTTTTGCAGTGTGTGGTGGGAAGGGTGTGGGTTCTCCATTTGAAGCATGTTGGTCTTGCTCTGGGCTGAGTGGCCTTGGATAGCATTGCTTAACTCCTCTGAGCTGTGAGTTTCCTCATCTGTGGGTAGACAGAACGTTTCCTTGGATGTTGTAAGTGTTAACGATAAAGGGCACCGGTATGGGATAGGACGTGCCTGACAGATTTGACTCCTATCATTTCCTTAAACGCACAGCCCACCTCCCACCCATCAGGAAAGCTGACCCTGATGTCGTGGCCTCCGTTGAGCTCTCCTTTATCCCCAAACACCGGTGCCTCTTATTCCCTGTGTTAGTTGTTGAGCAATGAAAACACTGGTAAGTGTCACTTCTTGTGCCTGGCCTAGTTCTCCAACTCGACTCCAGTCAGAGTTGGGACTGTCCTTTATATACGCTGTAGATGCCTCGTCTTAACCAGGGACTCAAAACAGTGTCAGCACATGCCTGTTGATGACAGAAACTGAAGTCAGCTCATAAGTATTTATGGACCATTTACCAAGTGTCAAGCTATGTTCCAGACCCTGGGAACAGAAAGTGAAAGTCACTCAGTCATGTCTAACTCTTTGTGACCCCATGGACTGCAGCCTGAGCCTGCCAGGCTCCTTTGCCCATGGAAATCTCCAGGGCAGAATACTGGGGTGGGTAGCCATTCCCTTCTCCAGGGGATCTTTCCAACCCAGGGATCGAACCCAGGTCTCCCACATTGCAGGCGGATTCTTTACCAGCTGAACCACCAGGGAAGCCCCAGAGAGGGGATGGATTAAAACCCAGCCCCTCAACTGTAAATTGATACAGCCACTACGGAAGATAGTATGACGATTCCTTAAAAAACTAGGAATGACAGTACCATATCACCCAACAATCCCTCTACTGGACACACATCCTGAGGAAACCATAATTGAAAAAGACACATGTACCCCAATGTTCACTGCAGCACTGTTTACAATAGCTAGGACATGGAAGCAACCTAGGTGTCCACTGACAGATGAATGTGGTACATATGTACAACGGAATATTACTCAGCCATAAAAAGGAAGACATTTGAGTCAGTGCTAATGAGGTGGATGAACCTAGAGCCTATTATACAGAGTGAAGTAAATCAGAAAGAGAAAAACAAATATTGAATACTAACACATATATATGGAATCTGGAAAGATGGTACTGATGAACCTCTTTGCAGGGCAGCAGTGGAGACGCAGACAGAGAGAACAGACTTACGGACACTGGGGAGAAGGAGAGAGTGAGATGAACGGAGAGTAGCATGGGAACATGTACGTTACCGTATGTCAACTAGATAACCAATGGGAGTTTGCTGCGTAACTCAGGGGACTCAGACCCGGGTTCTGTGACAACCTGGAGGGGTGGGATGGGAAGGGAGGTGGGGGGAGGGCCAAGAGGAAGGGGACACACGTGTACCGATGGCTGATTCAGGTTGCTGTGGCAGAAACCAACACAATATTGTAAAGCAATTGTTCTTCCATTAAAAATAAATAAAAGAGAACATTCCCCCCCCAAAAAATAAACAATAAAAATAAATAAATAAATAAAAAACCCAGCCCATGCACTAAAGGAACTCCTGCTGTGGCTAAACTTCTGCAAAGGCCTGGAGCATCTTATATACATTTCCAAGCATCCAGCTCCCAGGGAAGGACTTTCTTGGTCAAGGCAGTCTGGTTAACTTCGTCTCAAACAGAGGTAAAACTCACATCTACAGCCCAGAGCCTTTCACCCTGGAGAACACACACAACAAGGCCTTTTGTGCCCCAGGACCTTGGGGCCACTCTGGGCCTCCCAAGAGTTTTCTTAAAACCAGCCAGCAGCCCCTGGTCTCACGGAGGGTTAAGAGATGGTAAAGTCAGAGAGCGTCGTGCTCTCCTCACCACAAGGGGGCAGTGTTGGACCACAGACAGCAAAGAACTCGGTCAGAGATGAGTTCTCTGGTGACTCACTCCAGCAATGCATGATTTGTTCTTGGGTGGAGTGGAAAAAAAGGGAGAGAATGGGTTGGAAAAAATGAAACCAACTGGTGAATTCGCAAGTTGCCACCGTCATGAGTTCAACCAATGTTCAACTGACTAAGTATTTTTAGTGCAAAGAAATAAGGTAATTTGAGGGTTTTCAGAAAACAAGCACCGTCCAGGAGCCGAAATGATAACTGAAGAAATACTATGTATTAGCAAAAGCTTTACTCTTTCCTTTGCAAAATGGCATTTTTTTTTTCCTTCCAGGAAAAGGAAGGCTTTCAGAAGTTAAAAGAAACACAGTTGACCAAATAACACTCCTCTCCCCCACAACCGAATAAAGAAACTTCCCTCTATCTGGGTTCAGAACTGGCAAGCAACCTCATTGTGGGCAGTTCATAAATATTCATCAACGATGAAAATGTCGAGAGAGTGCAAAGGAACCGTTTTTGTCATTTCGAGAACCCTTCTGAAATGCCAGCAATTGAAGCAAGATCTCCACTATCCTTGGCAAACCTTGAACAAGAAGAGCCCAGTTCAGCTGGTCCCATGGGAAGAAACCAAATAAGGACAGTGGATGAACCTCCCTCCTGAAGTCTGGGGCTGTGACTGTCCTTACAGACAGCAGAGCAAACTGAAGTCCTGGGTGGGATTTTTTTAAACAACCACTCCCAAAACATCCAACTCCCTAGGATTCAGTGAATCCACTTTGTGGGGAAAAAAACCACCCGGCATCCCCCTTCCCAGAACAAGCAGACAGCGCCTGTGGGCACACAGCTGAGGTCAGCGCAGGTCGTGATGGTGCGTCTATCACTTTACACTGCCCTGATCACGCTGCATCAGCTGAGCTGAGGGCCACTCAGAGAGAACAGGCTGAAACCAACACATTGGTATGTCATCCCGTCAAGGTCTGTTTGTTTTGGCCCGGGGAGCACCTGGCCTCGGCCCCTGTGATCTCGATAAACAGAGGGGACTACACCTCAGTAACCATCGCCTGGACTGCCTGGGGTGGAGAAGCTGGGCTCTGGCAGGACTGTGGCTGTGGGGCTTGGAGCCCTTCCATCAGAAAGCGGCCCCGACACAGACCTCTTTCTGGCTTCTGAGGAACGCTCTCCATCTGCCGGCAGCTGACTCAGGCCAGAGTCGGGGTGGGGCAGCCGCAGCTTGGGCGTGGGCCTGGGCTATCTTAGGCCTGCACCAGAGCAGCCCTATTTCCTCACGCCGGCCCTCGAGGGGGACGGGGTGGCCGGGAGCGCCCTCCTCCCTGCCCCCTGAGGCTTTCCGGTTGTTCCAGGCTCCTTGGCACTGGGTGGAGCGGGGTGGTGGTTGTTCAGTTGCTCAGTCGTGTCTGACTCTTTGTAACCCCACGGACTGCAACACGCCAGGCTTCCCTGTCCTCCACTATCTCCCGGAGAATACTCAAACTCACGTCCACTGAGTCATCCAGCCATCTCATCCTCTGTCTTCCCCTGCTCCTCCTGCCTTCAATCTTTCCCAGCATCAGGGTCTTTTCTAATGGGGGTGGGGGTGGCGGTGGGGTCTGGGGCTAAAGCCATGATGGGAGGGACAGTAGGAGCCGAAGCCTCTCTCATGGCCTCAAGCCCGCAGCCAACATAGCGGCGTCTCGGTGTGCAGGCCGGGCCCGGAGAACCAAGGCGCGCCGCGCTTGCAGCCCTCTGACCCCTGCCTTGCAGACACAGCTGTTTCCAGCACTCCTCTCCCCTCCCTGTCGCCACCCACCTCGTCAAAACCCTCCCTTTCATTCATCCCTGCAGACACCGTGCAAAGCAGACCTGGGCTGAGAGAGGTGAGCTGTGGCCCCCTCCTCACACACCCAGAAGGCCAGGAAGGAAGAGAGCATTAACCAAGTTTGTGCTTTATGCCAGAAGCTTAGGACACAGGATCTCAGTCCCGGCCTCTCACCTCAGCAGAAGGCCGCGTCGTTCCCATAAGAAGCGGCTGAGAGCAGGGCGGCCGCCGCCTGTGCTCGAAGTCCAGCTCTGCCGTGACCCCGGGCGGTGATGTAACCTCTGGGCCACCTCACCGGGAAGCGGGAATTGGGCTGTTGTGAGCAGGGGAGGAGCGAACTTATGTGAAAAGTGCTGAGAGCATTAGCATTACGTATCATTAGCTCCACATGTTAAAGACGAGGAACCAGAGGCCAGGGAGCAGATGTCAAGTGCGGACTCTGGTGGGCTCCATGCAAATACTCCCCCTAATTTCATGCGGTTTCTCTTAAACATTGTGGTCCCCTCCCAGGGATGGTTACACTGAGCCCGACTAGCGTGTGTGGAGGAGAACATGGACAGCCAGGGCGCATCCCCTTCTCGGGGCATGAAGGCCCCGCCTGCCGTCGAGGGGCTGGCCCTGGATGCTCCTTTTCCTCTTCTTGGACAGATTTATGACTCTAACAACCTCAGCTCCACCGCTATCCTAAAATCTGAGTCATTTTCCCTGAAAATATGGCAGAGGTGGAATTTAAACCCAAGCCCACAGTCTCTCCATTCTTATCTTGGTCAGTTGCCCACAGCGGCCCGGACGTCTGTGCAGACAAATGAGGCCACAGGGGTTGACACGGGGGCGACGTGGCCTCCACATGTGCCGTGGAGGGAGGGAACAGGAAACTGGGATGGAGGCCAGGGCTGGGGGGTGGGGGCACATGGATGCACAGCCAAGTTATCTCATTGCTAAGTTTATAAATCAGTCAACCGGGAGATGGTCCGCACTCACCTAACATGCTACAGGGGGCTCCCTTCAGCCCCAGAGCAGAAAGGCATCCAGAGGTGTCATGGTCGGGCACACGGCGGTCTCAAGGGTGAGCAGCATTTTTCGGGAGCTTGTCTCAGGCTCTGAGTCAATACTCTCCCAATTAGTTTTGTGATCCTTGCCAAATCTCTCAGCCTCTCTGAACCTCAGTTTATTAATGCATAAAGCCTGCCATGTAATCCCTATCTTACAGGGATTTCCGATGGTTATGTGATTTGACATATACAAAAAAGGCTAGGAGCTGGCATGCAAGAGATGTTTATGAAATGTGTTTTCCCAGCCTGTGAGAACCCACATACAATCTGAGTTTCACCCCCGAGATGAAAGACCTGGAAGAAGACTTTCTGCACACCTGCTGGAATGTTCCTGCCTTATATGGGCAAGGAAGCAAGTCTTCGCATCACTCCACTGCACTGCGGGTATCGCAAGCCCTTCTCAGTAAAGCGGGCACCGACGATGGGGTGTCCACTGCCCTCCTGGGCCCTCAAGGCCTCTGTGATGAAGCTGCCCACCTGCCCCTCCACGGTTTTCAGCGTTGTGCTCACCACACTGACAACATTCATCTCAGTTCTGCCCATCATCCTGCCTGTTTAGGACAGGGGAGAGAACATGGGGCCAGAGGGGACCATGGAGAGAAGCCTCCAGAAGGCCCATGGCCTTTTATTCCTGTCCCAAGGCCAGGAGGCCGAGTCTAAAGAGAAGCTCCTCAGAAAGGCCTGGGAAGGGGCCAGGGAGGGGCGTGCAGAGCTCTCTGGAATGTCCAAGGCTCTCACGGAATCTGTCAGATTCCTTTCCTTGAGAAGGGAAAAGGAAAGTGGTAACCAGGTCAAAGGGCACGAGTTTTCATATGATTATTCATCACAGCTAGCGGATGACCGTTGACTAGATTACTAATCCCACAGGTATGGGGGGAAAAGGCTTGTTGGCTTTTTTGCAGTGTTTTCCTCCCCCCCGTGCAAGGGTGGGGCCCAGCACTCAAAGGTGGCGGGTGTCAGGGGGTGGGGAGTTGGAGGGATTGAAGCCAGAATCCTCCAGCTTAAGCTATGGTTCCCCTCTCACCAGCATGTGACCCTTTAGGCCCCAAATTCCTCATCTGCAAACAGGGGCAGCTGCCACCTGGGGCTGCCCCGCACATTCTGTGAGAACATTTCTCATAAAGAGGGAACCCAGCCATTATTATTAATATGCAGGAGCCCTAATTTCTCTCCAAGCCAACTAGTGCTGTCTCAATATCAGCAAAGAGAAAGGTAGCTATTTATCAAGCCATTTTGTAATCTTTGGGGATTTTATAAGGCTTTTTAAAGACTGAAGAAAAGCAGCCAAATTGCTTCAGTTTCTCCATCTGTTCCTCCATTTATCTCCATCATCTTGGGGGAAAACATGGGCCCTTTGGGGGAAGGCCTTGGCAGGTGGCCACCGTCAGGCCCCCAGGTAGGCCTCCCCACCGGCTTGGAGGGGCAGCCAGCTAGCGGGTAGCCGCCCAAGGAAGGGTGAGCTCGGACAGGCCACCTGAGACCTTGGGTCCAGGGCTGCCTTGTACTCGTTTGCCCTCATGGGCCACTGCCTCCATTAAACCAATATTTTAAAATACATTTCATGACTGCACTGGTATAAAAGTAGTTCAGATCCACCGCCGGGTTATTACATATTCATCCTTAATTTCTCTGATGGTTTGGAGAAAATCAAAATAGAATTGGAAATAGGCGAGTTACGAGGAGCAGTCTGGCCTCTAGGGGGCAGCACGAGCTCGCCAGATGCTTCTGTGACCTGGGGTGGCGGGTAAACCGTGGGTGAGGACCCAGCAGCGACTCCCACCGCTGACTCACAAAGGCCTTTTGCTTCTCCCAGCGCCTCCTCGGAGAAGGCTGTGTTAGCGCCTCTCACCCTCAGCCCAGGAAGCCGACAGGCGGAGCGGAGTTACTGCCCCACTCGGGGCAGAGAGGCTCACCCTGGGAGGCGCAGGGCCGCGCGGGGTCACACGATGGCAGAGGCGGAGCCCGACCAGAATTTCCTGGCGGCTTCTGCCAGAGTCTCCCTCGGAGCCTCAGCAGCCAGGATGCTCCGAAGCCCCGAGAACTTGGTGACGTCGGCTCAGCCCGGCGCGTCCCCCATCCCAACACTGGCGGGCAGAGAGCAGCCGCCCCTTCCCTTCTCGGCCCCCCGCCCCATGCCTTTGTTCACTCGCTCTGCCTACGCACCCCCCACACCCCACTCCCCCAGGGTCTGGCCGGTGGGAGAAGTTCGCTCTGCTCCCCCAGAACTGAGCCGGACATCAAAGGCGCGCGCGGGGGACAGGACGAACCCGGTGCAGCGCAGGGGGTGGGGGGTGGCTGGGGGGCCTGGGCCAGGAGGCACAGCCAAAAAGAGCAGAAACAAAACCAAACAGAACGCCAGGCGGGAGATGATCCGATCTCCAGGCAGGCTTTTCTACCTCCCAGGGGGAATACCCAGCACATGGCCGGTGGGAACAATAGGCCTTCCTTTCTCCCCTCCCCAGCTGAGTGCTCTGGGAAGGAGGAGACGGGGAGAGAGAGACCCTCTCTCTCTGAGGCTCCGCCTGAGTAGGGCCTGGACCTCAGGGGAAGCCAGTTTACAACACACATAATTGATGTTCTTTCCTTCTGTAGAGGTGAGGGTGGTGCCTAAACCCACGACAGAAATAAACTGCTCTGCCTTGCTGGATGAGCAGAAAAAGTTGCTCATTTTTTAAAGGGGAAACATGAGATGCCAGCTGACTCAAATGGATATGGCAAAAGGGCAACCCTGTTTTCTTTCTTTCTTTGGTTCAAAGGGGTCAAGAAGATGCTGGAACCTTGGCAACGTGTGGCCGGGCCTGAGGCAGGGGGACAAGGCCTTCCGCAGAGACCCCGGGGGGTGGATGGGGGGGGTGCCCTGGGTGCCCCTCTGCAGGCCAGAGGTGACATCTGCCACAGAACAGCCCGCCCTCAGCATCACCTCACAGGCTCATCTCTCACACACACTGACCCAGCGCCCGTCTAGTTAGGCAGGTCCGGCTAGAAAGCAGGAATGACAGGCTTGTCACATGGATGGAGAATAAGCCATAGTTCAGTTTCTGGTCTCCAGTGTCACCCCTCTGACCCCCCAGGAGATTGGCAGGACGAGGGGACAGTCTAGTCTAGGTTGGGAGAGCAGGACTGCGACCTGCTCAGGAAAGGAACAGGATCAGCAGAACGCCTGTGTAGAGGCTGTGGCTCGGGGCCTTCCTGGTAGGGGGACAGACAGGAGGTCCAGAGCCACAGAAGAACTCATCTAAGGAAGGTTTGCACTTGGGGGTAGCCGTGGCTTTGCCCAGGCCAAGCCAGACTCACCATATTTGGGAATTCTGTGACACAGGATGACTGACTTCCACAACCGAAGGGGACTTTCAGGAGATCTATTCTTCTTCTTTTTAAAGCTTTTTATTTTGTATTAGGGTATAGCCGGTAAACAATGCTGTGACAGTTTCAGGTGAACGTGAAGGGACTCGGCCAGACATACACGTTATCCATTCTCCCCCCACTTCCCCTCACACCCAGGCTGCCACGTAACATTAGGCAGAGCTCCCTGTGCTATACAGTAGGTCCTTGTTGGTCTGGATGCTCTAGTCTGATCCCTGAGAATTGCCGCTGGAAGGGGCTTTGGAGGAAATATCCTTAAACCCCTGTGTGGCTCAAAGGGACAGTGTGACTTGCTGAATGCCCCACAGCTGCTCAGAGGACAGGAACGGGAAGCCCTGGTTCCCTGACCCGTGGTCTAGAGCTCCTGCTGGTAGATGACCTTGACAATGGAAAACGTAGGTGGCCTCGAGGAGTCCTGAGGACCTGGGGTGACTGAAGCCCAGGGCTGAGGATGCAAAGTGGACTTTGATTTTAAGGTCAGACCAGAGAGGGAGGTAAGCCACCAAAATGGGGTGATTGATCAGAGTAGCTAGAAAGCCACAACATGACCAGCTGGAGGTCACCTGACAGGGAAGGACGTCTGTGAAATGGTGTCTAAGGTCCCACCCATCTGTTCTAGGAGCCTGAGGCTCCAGGGAGATCAGAGGTAGTCGGCGTGCAAGCAGCAGGCCCGGGAGGGCCGTGACTCACCCCTCAGTCGTCCCTGGACCCCTGGGGCAGCTCTGAGTCAGCAGCCATTTCTGAGATGGGCCTTTGACGGTGACTCAGGGAGGGACAGGCAGAGGCACCACCTTCCCCTGGGGCGGCCCGTCAGCTGGAACCTCCCACCTGGGCCTGCTGG
Organism: Cervus elaphus; assembly: GCF_910594005.1. Lineage (NCBI taxonomy): Eukaryota > Metazoa > Chordata > Mammalia > Artiodactyla > Cervidae > Cervus > Cervus elaphus. Next base: position 11,113,369 of record NC_057833.1, on the reverse strand, counting down.
GTTCCTCCTCTGTCTGGGAGAGCAGAGAGTGCTGGCTTCCTCCCAGGATCCCACCCCACCGGTTCTCAGAGTCTCCGGGGCCCCAGGCAGGGGTGTGGTACCACAGGACCCCAAGCACTAGGACATCATTTTGGCTCCCCTGAGTTAAGCAGCCAGATTTCTTCAAAAGCTTATTTTACCAAAGAAAAGAGGAACATAGGGTTTAGATTTGGAAGACACTTTAGAGAAGAGTCAACTCTATAATCTCACAGATAAAGAAACTGAAGTGTGGGTTGATGGTGTGATTTTCCCCAGAATAAGTGAAGTTGCTCAGCTGTGTCCAACTCTTTGTGACCCCATGGACTGTAGCCTGCCAGGCTTCTCCACCCATGAATACACAGAGCTTATTTCCTCGAGGCCATCATTTTGTCTGGCTAACCAGTAGGCCAGGCTGAGAGGTCCTCTGAGAGAGGAACACAGCACCAGCTCACATGCCCGGGCTTGTCCCATGGCCAGCAGAGTCACACCCCTGCCCCTACTCCCCGGATGTCCAGCCTCCGGTCCCTGGAACCTGTTAATAGATCACCTTATATAGCAAACGGGACTTTGCAGACATGATAACATTCAGGATCTTGAGGTGAAAGCACATTCTGGATTATCTGGGTTGGTAAACCTACAGGCACAGGAATCCTTGTAAGTGAAAGAGGGAGGAAGGAGAGGCAGAGAGTCAGAGGGAAGGGTTGAAGTCCAAGGAGCTCAGGTTCTAAGAGCTGGAAAAGGAAGGAAACAGATTCCTCCCTGGAGCACCCAGAAGGAATCAGTCTGCCTGCTCCTTGATTTTAGCCCAGTGAAATCCATTTCAAACTTCTGACCTCCAGAACGCCAAGATAATAAACCTGTGCTGCGATAACAAGTTTGCAGTAATTCGTTACAGCAGCAGTGGGTAACTGACACATGTCTCCTTCCGCTCCATCCCACTGCAATTCAGTTGGTGGTTTTAAAGAATATGTTTGAAAACTAATTTGCCACCCCTTGATTTCTACTTAATGAGATATAAACATAAGCTACTTAGGAAGATGATGGTAAAAACACCAAGTCCCCTTTCTTCAATAATGAGAATTGTACCTACTTGAACAAGTTGGACTCAGTTGGGTATAAAAAATGATAAAAGGTAAAAGCAGCTGCTGCTATGTACAGGTGTGCTGTGGTCAGTAGCTCAGTAGCGTCCTACTCTTTGCAGCCCCGTGGACTGTAGCCTGCCAGGCTCCTCTGTCCATGGGGATTCTCCAGGCAAGAACACTGGAGTGGGCTGCCATTTCCTTCTCCAGAGGATCTTCCCGACCCAGGAATCGAACCCAGGTCTCCCACATTGCAGGCAGATTCTTTACCGTCTGAGCCAGCAGGGAAGCCCAGGTGATGTGTACAGGTAGGTGAGAGTGGAGTATTCCTTCACAATCTGCTATTAGGTTATCATGAAATCTCTATCTCTGCACAAAGGACTTAAGGGAAACATCATGGTGTTGCAGAGGTAAGATTCAAATAAACTATAGGTTTGGCCATCAGACAACCAGATTGCTCTGAGCCAACTGCTAGCCACAGGACCATGTAGGGATCAAGCCTCAGGTGTGGGACTTCCCTGGTGGTCCAGTGGTTAAGAATCTGCCTGCCAATGCAGGGATTGTGAGGTCGATTCCTGGTCTGGGAAGATCCCACATGCCTCAGAGCAACTAAGCCCGCACACCACAAATACAGTACCACAACTACTGAAGTCTGCACACCACAGAACCTGCATGCTGCAACTGCACAAGCCTAGAGCCTGTGCTTCACAAGAGAAGCCAGTGCAATGAGAAGCCTGTGCCCCCCTCGATTAGAGAAAGCCCCAGGGTAGCAATGAAGACCTAGCCTAGAATTAACAAATGATTAAAAAAAAAAAAATCCCTGGTGCATATTAGGTTAGAAGCTACAGGCCCCTAGCTCTACACTCAGTTCATGCTAGTGTGAGGAGAGTTGCAAATATTTGGCCAACCCACGTAACTTGAGTCCTATTAACTTCAAAAAATTAAATCCATTTTACATACTTCTTATGCGGCCGACTCATTAGAAAAGACCCTGATGCTGGAAAAGATTGAAGGCAGGAGGAGAAGGGGATGACAGAGGATGAGATGGTTGGATAGCATCACCGACTCGATGGACATGAGTTTGAGCAAACTCTGGGAGATGGTGAAGGACAGGGAGGCCTGGCGTGCTGTAGTTCGTGGTGTCGCAGAGTTGGACATTACCTAGCAACCGAACAACAACAACAGCGCTAATGAGCAGAGCCTCTGATACTGTTCAAAGATAGAGATAACTGTCCATTCTGTGGTAGCTGCCTCTGGAATGTGGGCAAGGGTACATCTCAACACACACAGTGTCACCCCACCTGGGCTGAAGCATTTCAGTGTATATCACAGACACGGTGACAGGCTCCGGCCCTCAATGCCTGGGGACACAGATCAGGCTCCCCTGAGAAGCCTCTCCCCCGTTCTGTCCCAGTCCCGTCACGTGTGGGGCCGAACAGCTTCCACCGCTCTGCTTGGGTCAGCCAGCAGACAGGGTGTCCGTCTCCCCTCCTGGGAGGCGCCCCACCTGCTCACAGCGGTTCTCTGGCAACTCCCTCCACTTGGCTTGAGGTTGACAGTCACATTCTCAGCATACTAACAACTCACCTCTCTGTCTTCCTCATCAACCCCACCTCTCCTCCCCACACCCCGAGGTGATGGGCTCAGGGTCACTGGGCTCCCTTTTCTGGGTCGCTGCATAGCACGTTCTGTGTGGATGGTCTCCTGCCCTCCATAGCCCGTGGAGTGGCTGATAGTACCCCATGTCCTTAGCTTTAAGGGATCAGCTGAGATTCTGCAGCAAGAGGAAAAGCCCCCCTTAACATCCTGCTACAGAGCAACAGAAGTCGTCATGTTTTCCTTTTCACCTCGATTGCCAAGGCTGCGTTTCACACCTGCCTGTTCTAACTTCTCCATCTAGACTTCAGAAACGCCTGGACCCATCTATCCCCTGCCTTCTTCCCCCTCCCTCCCTGCTAACTCTTTCACACCTTCTCTCTTCTGCTCCCCTGCTTTGTTCTTTTGCCCTTCCCTTAATGATTCTGTTGCTCATTCACCTGTGAAACTGAGGCAGAGTTATCTAGAATGAATGAGTTGTTTAAAAAAAAAAAAGTATAAAGTTTTACTACAACTTTTCCAGTGGATGGCTCCATGAAGCACGAAGAAACATGAGTGTTCTCCCCATGAGAAATTACACCAAAGACGCACAGATGGCATTTGTTTCTCTAGAAGTGACAATGGCTTTTCTCTTTCAATCAGATGATGAAAGGTACATTGTATGACATTGGAGAGACATCTTCTGATCACAAGTTCCACAGAAGCTGGATACACGCTGAAGGCAAATGTTTAATGCAAACATTTCTCATTTTCCGAAGGAAGGAGCAGGAATAAGACATGGGTGCCAAGGGATGAGTGCTCTGGGAGTTGCTAAGGAAAAGAAGGAAATAGCCATCCATGCCTCCGAGAGTGTCAGAGCATCATGTCAGGCATCAGAACAGAGTCATACAGCGTCACTGGAAGAGACAGAGTACCTCTGTCCTGCAATATCCACCTAAAGCCTTCAGAAGTGTGTTAATACCAGACTGCACTGATTATGGGAGAGGGAGCAGGAGGATGGGAGCATGCTCAGTGCCCAGGAGAGGGGAGGCAGCCTTAGGGTCTGCAGGCTTAGGGCAGGGCTACTCTGATAGGAGGTGAAGGGCTATAGCCTAAGGACTTTGGGTTACGTGGGTTAGAGGAATTTAGTAGTTTTGGTTCATGGTTTCATGATCCACATCATGAAATGTATAAATGAGGCTATTTTAGCTTGATGTCCTTTGACATTTAACCAGACTTCTGGTGGGGGCCTGGCTTTCCCTGGGGCTGGGAGAGGATAGGCCAATGGAGTCACAGCTTAGGAGGGTTATAAGGAGACTTGTGTACTAGGGGTTCGTTCAGTGTAAACAAGCATATAGATCCTCTAGGTCAGCCTAGGTCTCCGGGCCTTGTACTTAGGGCAATGAGGTGGTCTCAGGCACTGCCTTCCCTTGGAACAATGGCTCTCAGACCCTCATGGATGTCAGATCACCCAGAGGACCTGTCTTGCTGAGCTCTAGTCTCCAAGAATCCGGTTCAGTAGGTCTGGGGTGGAGGCCTGGGAATCTGTGTTTTCAACAAGCAAGCTCCAAGGTTACACTGAGCTGGGGGTCCAGGAACCACACTTTGAGAACCACTAAGAACCTTCTTCCCCCTACCCAGGTTACTCCCCAGATCAACTGAATCAGAATTTCTAGGGGTGGGAGACAGGCATCCATATTTTAAAACCTCCCTAGGCTGTTCCAAAGATGACCCCACTATCAATAGCTACCCTTCCAAGTGAATGATTTTGTAATAGAGACAGACAGAAAAACACCATCATGGACTTCCCTAGTGGCACAGTTGGATAGGAATCACTTGCCAATGCAGAGGACATGGGTTTGATGCCTGGTTGGGGAAGATCCCACATGTTGCAGAGCAGAGTCCATGTGCCACAACTATTAAGCCAGTGCTATAGAGCCCACAGGCCACAACCACTGAAACCCATGTGCCTATGACCCACAAGAAGAGAAGCCACCGCAATGAGAAGCCTCTGCATCACAACGAAGAGTAGCCCCTGCTCACCACAACTAGAGGAAGCTCATGAAAAGCAAAACAGACCCAGTGCAGCCAAAAAACAAAAAACCACCACCATCATTTGGGCAAAAAAGCAGCAATACAACAACACTGGGGTCTATATAACTGGAGAGTGATAATTAACACCAGTGGAAGACTGACACTGTGCCAGGGTTAATGTGCTTCTCACAACAACTCTCCCCATTTTGTAGATGTATGAAACAGGCGGGGGTGAGGTTAAGTCCTCTGTCCAGGCTCATGCCCCTGGTGACACGCCTGGGCTTTGAACCCAGCCACCCTGGTCTCAGAGTCCCTGCCCGAGGCCTGTGTCCTCAGTCCATGATGTTTATTCACAGCCTTGTTCTCTGTGACCAGAATTTACAGTGAATGTGGAATGAGCCCCAGCATCTGTCAAACTGGGTTAGACTCCACAACTCAGCCCTTAATAGCAATGTAACTTGAGGAAGTCCTTTAGCCCCTCTGAGTCTGCTTTCTCATCCGGGAGATGGGTATAAACATGCCTCCCTCAGAGGCCTGCAGGGAAGGTTAAAAAAAAAAAACTGCTCAGTACTCCACATACACTGCACCTGGCACACAGCTGAGCTTCAAGAGACATCACTCTCTTCCCCTTCTCCAGCAGCCCTTCCTCTAAGGGTCCCTAGAACCCTGAACAAGTTTTTCCCTGTGGCTTCCTGAGTGACTTTGCTAATACTCCTCTCCTCACAACTGGCAGATACCTCTGGACTGAACAAATACATTCTAGGGAAATGAGAAAGTTTTCCTGTGGTATGGAAGGAAGCACAGATGTCAGGCTTTCTTGAACAATGAGTTGAGCACTCAGGACCCTTGAATGAAGGAAATCTGTGCTAACACTTGAGGGGAAATAAGGAATGACTCATGAGCGGTGGTGTCCCAGCACAGCCCAGACAGCTGCGTGCACCCAGGGTCCCGGTGTGGGCTGGGGCACCCACAGATGCACGGTGCGCTGCGTGTCAGTCGTTACTAATAAAAAAAAATAGGGAAGCTTGTGAGTGACTCACTCGAAAGAATAATTCAGCAGAGAATGAAGCTCTGAGATTCCTGGCAGTGAAGGCAAAAAGAACTCTAGGATGCATTCTGTGGCTTTCATTAATTGATAAAAGGAAGCACAACCAAACTTTCTTTAGGACTAAAGTTCAGGTGGAAATTATTTGCAAGGGTTTTATATATTAAGCAACATAAGGAATGTCTATGGCAGTCTATGGGGTCACAGAGTCGAACACGACAGTCACTGAACAACAATGGCAGCTTCACAGAGAGTTTAAAGTTGTTCTTCACCTGACCATTTGTTAAAATGACACTGGATAAAATCTTAGGGGTCTGATATTAAACAAACTGAGAACATCTCTGTTGAGGACTAGAGGTAATCTAATCCAGGAAGAGAACTTTTTGATTCCAGAGAAAGAAACATTTAGAGAATTGCCAAACACCTTACATATTACCGTTACTGACTGTCTTGGCACCATCTAGCTTCCTTTTTAAATGCAAAGATAAACATTATTTGAGAGCAGCATTACAATAGCTCTTTAATAAGAGTATGTTTAATATGTTTAATGATGAAAAATCTGACATGTTTGCAAGATATCCAAGATGCAGTGTGTGGAAGGAAAGAGAAGGACAGATTCATGCTTCTATCTGGACAAGAGGTGTTGAGGTGAAAGGCATTTGCGTAAATTCCAAATAGATTTTCAAATCTAGAAAAACAAAACCTGTAAGTGTGGAGTAAGTCCTGTTTTGAACAAAAGCTTGCTTTGGTTTGAACAAAAGCAGCAGAAAGGGGACCTGTTTTGAATTCAAAAGAATAGGAAAAGACAGAAAAACAAGAATCACCACAGTCTTCCTAAAAGTATTACTACTATCATTAATACATCATAGCACTAAATGTATTAGCTTCTTAAGTGTAAAGAGGGCTTTCCTCTTGTTAAAATACCCTAGATGGTCGCTGAATTGAGGCCCAGGACATCTTTCATATTACGAAACTTAGCCTAAGGGAGTGGAAGGAACCTTCAGAGTCTAGGGCAAGATCCTGGGGTTCAGCCCAAGTCACAGCATCCCCGGGGCCCCCCAGGGACCCCTCGGAACTTGGACTGACTGGTCGCATGCCCGGCCACCAGCTGCAGTCTTGCCGCTGCTGGTCGATTGCTGAGCAAACACGGGTGATTTGCAAAAAAGTACAAGGTTCAGCTTGTCAGAGAGGGAAAATCAGACACCTAAACCTAGGAGCAGAGCCACGAGGGGCCCACGAGGAGGTAGCCAAGGTCAAGGCCCGCCGGGGCTGTCGGGCGGAAGCCTGAGCGCATGCCTCAGTGGGTGACCCTCGGGCCCCAGCTCGCCGCCCAGACGCCCCAGCCCGTGGCGGGTTCCTGCCCTCGGGGCCTACCTTGCTTCCGTCGAGCTGATAAAGTGGACAAATCAGATAATAAAGCTGATAAATATCCCCCCCAGCCGTCAGGGGGATACCTGGTACAAAGCGGCGGTGCCTCCGCGGTCCTCCCAGCCGGCTGGGCCCGCGGTGCTGGTGGCTTGGGGCTTCGCCGCGCGCTCCTGCTGCCCCGGGGACACCCACTTGTCCCCTCCTCTGTGAAGTGGGGCCAAGCTCAGCATTACACGGCCTACCCGCGTCAGGGGCTGTGAGAATACTGAGAAAATGGCGCCTTGATTGTCCTAAGTTAATTCACCTGTGAATCCCACGTCCTTCTTGACAGCCTTCCTGGATTAGAGCTGATTTTGGCCAATGGGTTCTCTGTCTCTCTTCCTTCATATTGACTCAAATTTTAAATGTATCTTTTCTTCCTACACTTAAAGAATTATCTGACCTGTGATTTCCTGTTTCTACCCTGCTGTTTATAAATCTTATGTCTACACCAGCCTACAGGCCAAGAGCCAAATATAAGACATTTTGCTGCTTCAGACCACTATTTTATTCTTTTCTCCAAACATTTAGGATTGGGTTGAACGGTGGAAACAATTTCAGGTTCTTCAATCTTTGCCTGAGAAGCTGTTGTTGTTTAGTCACTAAGCCGTGTCCGACTCTTTGGCGATCCATGGACTGTAGCCCACCGGCCCCTTTCTCCATGGAATTTCCCAGGCAAGAATACTGGAGTAGGTTGCCATTTCCTTCTCCAGGGGATCTTCCTGACCCAGGAATTGAACCCGTGTCTCCTGCATTGCCGGCAGATTCTTTATCATCTGAGCCACGGGGGCTTCCCTTTGTCTGAGTATTTTTCTTTTTCCTGTGTATAATAATAAGTACAAGGAAGTCAGCAGGACCCTATGGGCCCTTTTCAGGACAGACCCCCACCCCCCACACCCTCTGCTGTAGCTCCTCTCTGAAGTACCTAGGTAATAGTATCCAACTGACCTTTCTAACCTTGTTTCACAGATACTAAAACCACCATTAAATGGGAGAAATCATCTATCTGATGACCATGAGCATGTCGCCCCCAGACCTACCGGCACCTAAGGATTGATAATATTAACTCCTGTGACTCTGCCCTTTTACTTCCCCATCGGCCAATCAGAGAACTGTGCCCAAGCTGATCCTGCCCTGGGCTGCCCCTCCCTCGCTTTGTCTTTAAAAATGCTTCACTGAAGCCCATCTAGGAATTCGGGCCTTTTGAGCACTTGCTGCCCTGAACACCTTGCTTGGCACCTGCAGGAAACGCCACACTGTCCTTCACCACGACCTGGTGTCAGTGGAGTGGCTTTACCTCTCACGGGCAGGCAGACCCACGTTTGGTTCAGCAACACGTATAGTTAAAATTACTCAGCTCCATGTAATTTAACTCACAGACCCATGCTATAGAATTTGGTATACCCTACATTTTTAAAAAATGTATTTATCTTAATTGGAGGGTAATTACTTTACAATATTGTGGTGGTTTTTGCCAAACACCAACATGAATCAGCCACAGGTTCACATGTGTCCCCAACCCTGAACTCCTCTCCGGCCTCCCTGCCCACCCCACCCCACCCCACCCCACCCCTTTGGGTTGTCCCAGAGCACCGGCTTTGAGTGCCCCGCTTCACGCATTGAACTTGCACTGGTCATCTATTTTACATATGGTAATGTACATTGAACTTGCACTGGTCATCTATTTTACATATGGTAATGTACATGTTTCAGTGCTGTTCTCTCAAATCATCCCACCCTCGCCTTCTCCCACATAGTCCAAAAGTCTGTTCTTTACATTTGTGTGTCTTTTGTTGCCTTGCATATAGGATCATCATTACTCTTTCTAAATTCCATATATATGCATTAATACCCTACATTTTTTATTCAGCATTGTGTTAGTATTTCCCCACATCATTTAAAAGTCTCTGTATGTAAAGTTCACCCATGGTCACCATTTCACCATTTAGTAAGCTATACTATATTTTACTCATTTCCCTGCTGTTGGACATATGAGTGGTTTACAATTTTCTGCTATAAAAAATAATACTGAAATGAACATCTTCATAAAGATTTTTCTGCTTATCTCCTTAGAATAGATTTCCATAAGAGGAATTCTGGATCAAAATGTATGAACATTTTCAAAAGACTTTTGGATGTAATGATGTGCAGAAGTAACACTGAAATAGTTTGGAACAATATGGATCTTATTGAAGAACCATGATTGATACCTCAAAAGAAGACAGAAAAGGAAAGGTCACATGGGGAATCTTTTTAGAGCTTCAGGCCCTTGTTCTGAATAATATAAATAATTAAGCAGATAAAACTTCAAAAATACATGAAATAATTGTATGCTTTAATGTCTTTCCCTGGGTGTTTACCCAGCTTTGCTCAGAGCCTACACTGAAGTAGAAAGTTGGGAGAGTGTCTGGCAGGGTGGGTAATAACTGCTTCTTCTCAGTTCCTTTGGCTTCTTAAGGAGCAATGGGCCCCACACAACTCTCACCACAGTTCTGGTGACTGCAAAAGTAGACATCATCTTAGAGCTGTCCATCTAAGCTCCTTCTTTTACAGTTGAAGAATCTGAAGTGCAGTGTACCTCGAACAATGGTTCTTAACCCTAGTTTCATATTATAATCACCTGGTGATTTTTAGAAATCCAGATTCTACTCCCAGATACTCTCAGGCCATTGGTCTGTGGTGGGACCGAGGCATCCATGTTATCGAAGACTTCCTTAGGTGATACTGTTAATAATAAGCCCTAAGATTGAGAAGGGCTTTCCTGGTGGCTTTGTCAGTAAAGAATCCCTGCAGTGCAGGAGACCTAGGTTAGATCCCTGGGTCATCAGGTAGATCCCCTGGAGAAGGAAATGGCAACACACTGTGGTATTCTTGCCTGGAAAATCCAGAGGAGCCTGGTAGACTACAGTTCATGGGGTCGCAAGAGTCGGATATGACTTAGTGACTAAACCACAACCACCACTACAAGTCCCTGGTATAGCAGGGACAGTGTGAGTTTTCAGTTCAGTTCAGTTGCTCAGTCGTGTCCGACTCTTTGTGACCCTATGGACTGCAGCCCGTCAGGCCTCCCTGTCCATCACCAACTCTCAGAGCTAGCTCAAACTCATGTCCATCGAGCTGGTGATGCCGTCCAACATCTCATCCTCTGTCATCCCCTTCTCCTCCTGCCATCAGTCTTTCCCAGCATCAGGGTCTTTGTCAATGAGTCAGTTCTTTGCATCAGGGGGCCAAAGTATTGGAGTTTCAGCTTCAGCATCAGTCCTTCCAATGAATATTAAGGACTGATCTCCTTTAGGATGGACTGGTTGGATCTCCTTGCAATCCAAGGGACTCTCAAGAGTCTTCTCCAACACCACAGTTCAGAAGCATCAATTCTTTGGTGCTTGGCTTTCATTATAGTCCAACTCTCACATCCATACACAACCACTGGAAAAACCATAGCTTTGACTAGACGGACCTTTGTTGGCAAAGGAATGTCTCTGCTTTTTAATATGCTGTCTAGGTTTGTCATAGCTTTTCTTCCACGGAGTAAGCGTCTTTTAATTTCATGGCTGCAGTCACCATCTGCAGTGATTTTGGAGCCCAAGAAAATAAAGTCTCTCACTCTTTCTGTAGTTTCCCCATCTATTTGCCATGAATTGATGGGACAAGATGCCATGATCTTTGTTTTCTGAATGTTGAGTTTTAAGCCAACTTTTTAACTCTCCTCTTTCATTTTCATCAAGAGGCTCTTTAGTTCTTCACTTTCTGCCATAAGGGTGGTGTCATTTGCATATCTGAGGTTATTGATATTTCTCCTGGCAATCTTGATTCCAGTTTGTGCTTCCACCAGCTCAGCATTTCACATGATGTACTCTGAATATAAGTTCAATAAGCAGGGTGAAAATATACAGCCTTGACATATTCCTATTTGGAACCAGTCTGTTGTTCCATGTCCAGTTCTAACTGCTGCTTCTTGACCTGCATACAGATTTCTCAGGAGGCAGGTCAGGTGGCCTGGTATTCCCATCTCCTTAAGAATTTTCCAGTTTGCTGTGATCCACACAGTCAAAGGCTTTGACGTAGTCAATAAAGCAGAAGTAGATGTTTTAGAGTTAATGTCCATGAGTAGATGTTTTAAATGTTCTTGGGTAGATATTTTATATGTTTTAGAGTGGGAATTTTAGAGTCACTCGAATCTGGGTCAGATCTCATCTTTGCCATTTATCAGCCGTGTGATTCTGGGTAGGTTAATGACCTTTCTCCTCCTTGGAATCCTCATTTGCAAATCATAAGACTGTCATGAAGATTTAATGAAATAACACATGTAAATTGTGTTTCAAGGTTCCTGGCCCATACTTGGCATTTAAAAATGGTGGGTCCTTTAGTATGTACCTAAGTTCTCAAAGTCAGTTATTTAATGACCAACCAGAACTGTGCAGTGTAACCAGTAAGCACCCACTGATACTTGTTGATGGGCCTTTGATAGGATAATCTTTGAACATGAATATGCATGATACTGAGAAGTTCAAAATCTATGTTGGGTTGATATTAGAACAGTAAGGCCTTACCTCATACAGTGAGATTAATCTCACTTACTAGGCATTAATTTGCATCCAAGTTTTAGAACTTCAGCTAAAAAGGAAACATTTTTATTTTGATAGTGCAGTTGATTATGATTGAACTGATAGAAAAAAAATGTTTTAATAATTACATGATTGTATGAGAATGTTTATGTAACTCGTATAATAAACTAAGGATCTATTAGTTAAAATGTCCTTTTAAAAAATGTTGACATGAAAAATGTAAGAGCCCTCAAGCTATAAGCTAATACTATTCCACTTTTCACTGACTTTAGCCTAAAGGTCTTTAACATAATATTTTCTGTCTCCATCCTATGATAAATGATAGACAGAAAGGGCTGGAATTCATTTCAAAAGACCTAAGACTGAAACCTGGATCTGCCATTCACTGTGTGTAAACCTTGGACGATTGTTTTCCTATGCCCTTTGCCTTCTCATGAGTAAAATGCAGGTCTTCACGGTTTGATCTGGCTTTGGCACAAAGTGAGTCTAGAACTGTGATGCTGGCCCAGTAGGATATAGTTATTAAGTACTTATTAAGCACCTGCGTGTGCTCAACAGGGCTTCCCCGATGCCTCGGGGGTAAAAAATCCACCTGTTAAAGTAGGAGACATGGGCTTGATCCCTGATCTGAGAAGATCCCCTGAAATAGGGAGTGGCAACCCACTCCAGTATTCTTGTCTGAGAAATCCCATGAACAGAGGAGCCTGGTGGGCTACAGTCCAACGAGCTGCAAAGAGTCAAACAGGACTTAGCAACTGAACAACAACAAATGTGCCCAGCACTATAGTGAGTGGGAAACCCTAAAGGAATTAGAAAGCCTTGGACCTTATGGGGAGTAACTTGGAGTCTAGGTAGAAGAAAAATATCCCACCTATGAGGAACAGTTAGGGACCAGTTTCCACCTCAGAGCTGTGATAAGTCCAGCCAAGTGACTCATGCAAGAAATAATTAGGAACATTTAAGAGATGACGATCATGGAGAAATGGAAGGGAGCTGAAATTCAATTTCTCTTCAGTCTCTGACACAAAATCCTGGATGATAATAACCTGTAACAAAACTGCATAAAGCTAGATGGAGCTGAGCATCTCCTAACCACACACTCCAACCCTTTGTGCACATTCTGCATCCCATTACTTTGTCCACTTTCCAGCAGCCTTTGCGAGCCCCGGGCTTGGCCCCATTCCTGTTTAGACCTTGTGTGCCTCCTACAGCGCTCGACAGAGCCCAGCGTGTGTCGAGGATACACAAAGGGATGCACTATGCAAGTAGGAAGCGGGGCTGCAGGAATGTCTGAGCTCTGCCATCTCACAGATGGCCCCTGGGAGAGCAGGTCCCAAGCTGTGAGTCACAACCCTTGGCAGGCGTGAGCCGTTGATGAGACTGGGGGGAATCTTTGTCTGACCCCATTCTAAGCAACTCCCCAAGGGCTTCAATTACCCATTTGTAACTTTCTCTTCCAGCAGCCCGAGCGGGGGGCGGGGGGTGGGGGGGTGGGGACCGACTGTGGCAGCCCATATATAGAACCTCAAAAGGAAAGCTGTCTGGATTATGAAGATAGAAGAGGAAGTTTGAGAGACTCACAATGGAAGAGTTTAACAAGAGCTGCCTGTGAGAGTGTTGATTTGGAAGCTCTTGGAGCATTAAAAATGATTTCCTTAACAACGGAAGGAAAATTGACCAGGGGCATGAGTGTTTCATTCATTTCTCAGATGAACACAGCAGCATTGCCAAGAGAAAAAGAATGTCTGCCCTAGTTCCGGGTTTCTGCCTTTAGCCCAGTCAAGGACTCCCTGTGTTTCCTCCTCGTGTGAATCATTTCATTTTCCTGGGTCTCAGTTTATCCATCTGTAAAATGACCCGTTGATCCAGATAAATTGGAAGGTCCTTCCTGACAGGAACATCCTGATCTTTTAGGCAAGCCATTTTGAAGGCTGCTAAATTATGCATTGCTTCACCCAGAGAGCTCTGACTTGTGTCAGACGTGAATCAAGCTCACTCATTGACTTTCTGACTAAGTGGGCTGGGACACCGCCACGCAGCCTGCCCTGCAGTGTTGAGATGACAGGTCTCCGCCCCAGGGAAGAGAGAGCTATTTTGAGGGAGGGCTGATTAGAGATAAGGTGTCTCCTTTCTTCATTTGTCTCTGGCCCTGACTCACCCAAAGTTCTTGAAGGGCTTGGAGCTTAACCCTTAATGGAGGATGTAAGCTGACCCCCAGCTTGCCTAGGACACTGGCGCCCGGTACGAGCAAGCCCCTCTTATCCATGCCCTTTAAAACATTCTTTGGCTTCTCCTTGCTTAGAAAGCTTCTTTGAAGAATCACCCTTGCTTGTAACCTTTCTCCTTGACATCTCTTGTTTGCTCTTTCCTATTATTCCTAGAGTCTTCTGCGTTCTATAAAGGAGAACATCTCAGTAATCCTCTTAACAGCAAAGAAATCTGGCCACCCCTGTTAGGCTGGGGCATGGAAGTGTCACAAGATTCTTGAAAGAGGCACTGGGCAAAGCTGCAAAATACTTTGGCACTTTTGCCTGGAAAAGCCCAGAAGACCACTAGAGTTATGGGGCTTTTTTTTTTTTTAACGCTGCTTTTGGTGCCAACGAAATTAAACTATAAGGCAAAATTATCCTAATATTTTAACTTAAAGAGTTCTTTAAGTCAATGTATGTTATGAACATATGTTACGAAGAGATTTTTCCTTGTACGTCGTTTTTTGTGTTTTTGTTTTTTTTTCCATTTATTTCCTCTCTTGGTGTGTTATCTCTGATTGATTTGTTTATTTTTTGACGTGGGAATGTTGAAAGCACCCTCGTGACACTTGACAGGACAGGACCGTGGGGTTGTGGCTTGGGCTGTGCCTGGCTTTATTCAGTTGCTTCATTCCTAACATGTTGGATACAGATGGAATTGTTAAAAACTGACTCATATTTCAGAGACACTTGAGAGAGTTCACCTCTTTAAAAGGAAATGTGCACCAAAGTCCTTTCGAATGAGAATAATCACCCTTCTATTTGCTTTGAAAATTAAGGTTTTTGAATTTAAAGTTTTCTTGAAGTATGAGAGAAAATCCTATGTGGAGAATACTGTTTTGGAGAAAGTTATGGAGTCACAATGACCCAAGACTATGAGAAAATGATATTCATTTCCTTTACGATCTTGGTCTTCTTCACCTATGAAAATAGAATTGTGGGTTTGTGTCGAATTCACAGTGGTGGAACTGGATGAAAGAACAGTAAGAGGCCAGTCTCCGATTCAGGCAGTGTCCCTACCAGCTGTGTGAACTTGAAAAGATCACTTTATTCTTTGCACTTTGGTTTACTCATCTATCACATGAAAAGTTGGTACCAAGTGGTCTCTTAAGTCCCTCTCACTTCTGTAATGTTAGGGTTTGAACAATTTATTGTTTGGTTGTTTAGTCACTAAGTTGTGTCTGACTCTTTGTGACCCCATGGACTATAGCCCACCAGGCTCCTCTGTCCATGGAATTTCCCAGGCAAGAATACTGGAGTGGGTTGCTATTTCTTTCTGCAGGGGGTTTTCCTAACCCAGGGATCGAACCTGCATCTGCCTCAAACCTGCATCTACTCCACCGGCAGGCGGATTCTTTACCGTTGAGCCACCTGAAGCATCTATGAAGAAAGAAAAAGAGGTTGGTAGTATTGGTTCAAGTTATGAAGCAGTTTGTGCGTCTGTGCCATCCTGGGACCATGCTGGGCCTTGTGGAGGATATGAATTCAAGCTTTCACTTGCTACAAACACTTGTGAGCACCTGTTGTATGCAAGGCACTGTGCTGAGGATCAGGGATGCAGACATGAATAAAACCCAGCACGGGTGAGGGGCTCTGTTACACAGAGGAGATAGGCACATGGAACTCATTTAAGATAATAATTTACATGTTAAATCCATTGTGTGTGTGTGTGTGTGTGTGTGTGCGTGTGTGTGTATGTGAAAGTTGGTCAGTCGTGTCTGACTCTGCGACCCCATCGACTATACAGTCCAGGGAATTCTCCATGCCAGAATACTGGAGTGGGTAGCTATTCCCTTCTCCATGGGATCATTAAATCCATCAGACTTTCAGATTCTTGATTACCAAGTAATATACCAAAGAGACATTTTCCACCCCACCTGCTCAGCTTTTTCATCAT